>NW_027466110.1:3350000-4100000 GCF_046127955.1 Nelusetta ayraudi
CCATATTGGAAGCCTTTTATCCATTCATATAATACATCCATGTGTGGTCCCCTCCTTCAGGTCACAGGACCCTCTACATTGGCGTGCACGTCCCTCTGGGCAGCACCCGGCACCGCAGCCACCGCCGGCACCGGCACCACAGCAACAAGCACAAGAGGCGGAGCGTGGACCGAGCCCCCACCCTGGTGGAGGGCCGGGAGTCTCCACTCTACGGTGGGTGGGGTGTCAGCGCAGGGCAACAACAGTGAAGCGCTGCTAAAAGACACTGCAAATCTCTCTCTCTCTCTGTGGCAGACACGCCGTCCCAGAGGGTGCAGTTCCTCCTGGGCACCGAGGACGACGACGAGGAGCACATTCCTCACGACCTCTTCACAGAGATGGACGAGATCTGCGTGAGGGACGGAGAAGATTCTGAGTGGAGGGAAAGCGCCAGGTGCTGATTTAAAAAACAAAACAAAAAAAACCCTCACACACGCGAGATATTCCATCACTGAGAGCTCTGACTGAATAGATCCCATCACACTTGGTGATGAAACCAGCTCAGTGGACCACTGAGACTGGGAGGTCGCCGGTTCGATCCCAGGTTGGGTCACAGCAAAGGTGATAAAAATGGTGGCCACTGCATCTCTGCTCAGCACTCAGCATCATCATATTGCCCTATGATTCCCAATGATTCCCAATGATTCCCAGTGATTCTGGGGAGGGAAGTTTTGCATCCTTTGGGATGTGACTATCAGTGAGACTTTGACCTTTAACCTTTTAATGTCCACCCAAGTGGGAGTAGAATAAAGCCTTTCCCGTGTAGTTCAACATCTTTTATTTATGGCCAACTCTGTGCCGAAGCATAAAGGAAGTTGAGTAAATGGTTTAAACTGAGATTGGGGGGGGGGGGGGGGGGGGGGAGATATTGGATATTTTGAAGAGCGAGCTACCCACAATGCACCAGTGCTGCGGCGAGAGCAGATGGCCGGCGGGGTATTGCCGTCTGCTCGGCACCATCCTGACTGGCACTCCGACTCCTGCCGCAGGTGGCTGAAGTTCGAGGAGGACGTTGAGGACGGAGGAGAGCGGTGGAGCAAACCGTACGTGGCCACACTGTCGCTGCACAGCCTGTTTGAGCTGCGGAGCTGCATCATCAACAGCACCGTGCTGCTGGACATGAGGGCCAGCGGCGTGGAGGAGATCGCTGGTAAATCATCTAAATGAATGATTTTTTTTTGCCATTGTTGTTCAACATTTCCAAAGATCTGTCCATCTGTCCACCCCAGACATGGTCCTGGACCACCAGGAGTTGTACTCGCCGCTGGGGCCGGAGCTCAGGAAGAAGGTGCGGCAGACGCTGCTGAAGCAGCACCACCACCAGAACCAGAAGAAGCTGGCCAACCGCCTGCCCATCGTGCGCTCCATCGCCGACATCAGCCGACGGACGTCTGAGCTCCACCTGGATAAGCACGGTGAGAACCGTCCTCCTCTGCTGCTGCTGCTGCTGCTGGGAGCTACATCCCAGAGCCACAGTGTGTAATTCCACCATGGTTGACCAGTGGCAGAAAACTCCTGAGAGAAGTCCTTCATCTTCCCAATGTTGTTTGCTTCACGATTAAGAACGCAGGTGCTAAAAGTGACTCTTTGTGACGTCACAGAGGGCACCATTGGGTCTTCCAGGTTGGAGAGAACTCCTCTTGACAAGTTGTTTTGTTTCACTCTTGGTTGATGCAGAAGGTCCAACAAAGCATCAACTCGAGCAAGAAGCGAAAATCATCAATTCATGCTGAAGGCTGTAAACAGAGGGCTAACTACGTTTTCTGTAGATCCATGTGGTAACTGGTCTTAATGAAGAACGTCTCAATCATTTAGGGCACAGCTTGAAAAAAAAATCTCTTCTTTTGTTATAATCATCACAAGCCACAAGGAGTGTCTTTGGTCGAAGTGGTCACTTCATTCTAACTTGCATTAATGGGCCACATCTTTGATTCAACTGTTGAGGAAATCTGCATGAGAGTCTCCGTTTTGCTGAATTCTGAAATCGGGGTTCTTTATTGATGCAAAATATGTGCATGCGTGTGAAGCATATGGTCCTAATTTGTGTATGTTTGCATCTTTTTCCTTCATCCCCGTTTCCTTCCTCCACCCTCCATCTGCCCATCCACCTGCCGCAGCCCTGCTCACGTCAGCAGGTGCCGCTTTAAACGGAATGCCCTTGTCCCGCAACTTGCTTATACTTAAATAACATACTGCATCTCGTCGCTTGCGTCGAGGGCTTGAGCTTGGTTTCAATAAACGGTCATAAAAAAAGTCCTGCTAACATTTATTTTCCATCCTTTTTCTGCTGTGCAAAATCTGTTCTGAGGATTTTTTTTTTCTCTCTCTCCATACAAATCCAGCCCAGTACGGGCCTGTAACTGGAAGCAACATTTGGCCATATCATTGCCAGTTATATCTTACGATCTTTAATTCTGCCAGCCGTCCACGACTGTCCGCTCACAGGGCACCTCTTGCAAACTGCTCCCACTTCCTGCCGTTTTTACTGCCTCATTCTCCTGTATCACTGAAACGGGAATACATTTTACTATGCATATTAATTTGTAACACACACACACACACACACACACAGTGCTCTGCCTGGATCATCATGTTAAACAAAATGGGACAGATCGCGCAAGAAATGGTGAGAGTGACAGATTTTCCTTCTCTTCCATTTTTTTTCCCCTCGCTCCTATCAGCTCAGATGGCTTCACATTGTGTCGGTGCAAGTTGTGATGTTTTTAATCACAAGTTCCAGCCGTGTAGAGAAGTCTGTCGGATGTCAGATAATTAAGTCGTGTTCTTTAATCGCCATCTTCCCGAATGATGAGAACCTTTGTGTGCGCTTTTCAGATCAGTTGACGGCGTCCCAGTCTCAGTTGGCCGGACCAGATGGGAAAAGCGAAGTCAGCAGAGAGAACAGCGGCGTGGACTTTAGCAAGGTATGTTGCACGGAAACATCTCATGCATCCATCTGGTAAAAAAAAAAAGCCCTGGTGAAGTGTTTATCCAACCAAATAATAAAACCAGCACCAACAATGTCCTTAATAATAGTAAAATCGTTTGTAAAAGAACGACCGCAGCTTCACATTTTGTGGCAAGAGCAACTCAAATACAAGCACTCAGGCAGGTGACTCACTGTTACTGCAGTGCCTTGCCAACGTGCAGCCAACCGTCACACACACACACACACACACACACACACACACACACACACACACACACACATACACACACATACACACACACACACACACACACACACACACACACACACACACACACACACACACACACACACATGGCTACCATCAGTGTGTGAGCGTCAGGCGTGCGACCCAAATTCTGCCCCGTCCACTGTCCTGTTCCCACTGTCAACTATTAAGGGATTAGGATTATGACCATGTTAAGTACGATAAGAGTCATTCAGCACTGGTGACCGCTGCAAGACAAAAGATAGAATCCGCAGAATTTCTCTGCCTTTGACCTTGTGCTGATGTATAGACTGTCTTTTTCCTTTTCACGCCAGAAAACGCTATTCGAAGGGGAAAAAAACGCGAATGAACCACATATCACAGCTGCAGCGTCGTCGTCGTCCTCCACGTCCTCCTCCTCCTAACGTGACTCAGCATCCAGCTACTTCCCGTCAGATCTGAGGGCGTGGCATGCGTCGACGTTTCAGTGATATTCTGAGCGGCCCTCCCAGACCAGTATGGGAGGAACAAACAACACCCCAGTCAACACTTGTCAACTCCACATAATTATCGCTGAAAAATCAGCACCTTTGGTATTCAAATGACAAAACATAAAAAATTAAATAAATTAATAAAAACATGAAATAAAATAAATCTCTCGACTATGCGTAAAGAGTGGGCTGCAGATATGACCACATCGTACCCGGGTTAACGTTAAGGGGAGGCTTCGTATCTTTACAAATGGCAGCGTTTATCCTAATGAATTATTGTGCAACAGGTCAAACGAACATTGAGTGTAAATGACAATAATCTTTTATAATGGTATTGCACATCTGGGGCTTGTTCAACCCTGACCTCCTGATGGACAAAGAACAAGAATGGACTTCTATATTTAGAGCGGATCCATTAAGCGTTCACATTTGAACTATGAATATTGTGAGGATTAATGGACACAATGACTTCTTTGTAGAAGACACTTTCCGACATTAGCGATCGCTTTCAGACACTGAAGCTCATGAAAAAAAGAGGTTTATCGGAATGTTTTACAGAATGCTCCTTTTCTTTCAGATAGACCTTCATTTCATGAAGAAGATCCCGGTCGGCGCCGAAGCGTGTAACGTTTTGGTGGGAGAGCTGGAGTTTCTCAACAAGCCTGTGGTGGCATTTGTGCGTCTGTCGCCAGCCGTTCTGCTCAACGGGATGGCCGAGGTTCCCATCCCCACCAGGTGACTGGGCCAGGGCTACACTACACACTGAACACCAGTAGTGTTTTATTGTTAAGTTCCCCACATTCCGCTGCAGATGAAGGCGGCCGCGCCAATGTGCAAATGATATAATCTCACGGCCTGGGGTCGTATGTGTGGACAGTGTGAAGACTAGTTACACACCACATCTAAAGTTAATTGATAAAATGTCATCCAGCACCTCTAGTTGTCAGTGAGGTGGGAAAGAAGAGGCGAGTGCGGCTGAAGATGTTAGAAAAGCACTATTTTTGGTTGCGTTTAACATAGCTTTGGAAATGAGCTTGCAAAAATGATCTTCCATACAAAAGAGGCGAGCCATAAAACTACTAAAAGCAGATATGTCAAGGCTTAAACTCTCATAAAACTTCATTAAATGGGAAAACAGGGAAAAGCATAAACCCACCGGACAAGAAATACTTTTATACTAAATATGTAATTTTTTTTAACATCCCGTCATTGTTCATATTTTTCTGTCATTTGTACTTTTTGAATGACATCTAACGCCTGTTCCGGCTCTCAGGTTCCTGTTCATTCTCCTGGGGCCCTGCGGTCGAGCGCCACAGTATCACGAGATTGGAAGATCCATCGCAACCCTCATGACAGACGAGGTAATGAGAAGAGCGCCGTGCTCCCATTTACATTTCAGATTGCGATTCTTCTTTTTCTTTTTTTCGTCCCCTGAATGTCAAGCAGGCGCTCTGCATAAATTCACAGACAGTCGGGCCGAACTCGGGCGATTCCTGACGTGATGGAACATTTCTGGGCGTGAAACGCGGCACGAAGCTTCTATGACAAGCTTCTGGCGATTAGTCAGCCCTCATGTCCTCTTTTGTGTTTTGTTGATTTTAGGCTGCTGTCCATCCTCGTCACCGAGCGTTGACAACTCCAAACTTTTGTTCGTTGTTACCGGGCAAAATTGTGATTCAGCACCATTGTATTAAAATGAGAAGCCACCAGGATAGATAAAATCAGGATTGAGAACAGATCAGAAGTAGAGCCACAGAGGCCAGACTGACCGGAGGGACAGTGACTGTATCAGTGGAGGGATGCTGAGAGGGAGAAGAGCAGGGGAGATTGATGGATGCAGCGAAAAAGAACAACAAGTTAGCTGTGTTTCCCTTTAAAAATGTTCCTGTATTATCTTTTTTTAAGGTGTTCCATGACGTGGCCTACAAGGCTAAAGACCGCAACGATCTTATCGCTGGAATCGACGAATTCCTGGATCAAGTCACAGTCCTCCCGCCGGGGGAGTGGGACCCGTCCATCCGCATCGAGCCGCCCAAAAATGTCCCCTCGCAGGTCAGTGTGGGATGTTTGGTCTCTCTCAGTGACAACGTGCAAACTGTGCAAACGCCTCCGTCTGGTTGTGTAAAAACAGGAGAAGAGGAAGAAAAGCAGCACCCTACCTAACGGCCTGGTGGAGGGCGAGGACGACGAGGAGAACAGTGGCCATGGAGGACCGGAACTGCAGAGGACGGGAAGGTATTACCGCATCGGTTGCTGAAAAAAAAAAAGAAAAAGAGGAAGAAAGCATATGAAATGCGGTTGTAGTACAACACGCAGCCCACTCACTTTGGTGCAGAGCCGTGACTTATAAATACACACAGCATAATCTTCTTTAACAAAAGCCTGGATCCTGGTATTCGTGCTGGATGTTCGTGAGCCATAAACAAATAATCCAAATAATGTATGCGAGTCACAAAACAAACGGTTAAAAAAAAACATTTGGAGTAACTGATCTCGATGGGCAGCATGTCGTGTATTTGGTCCTGCTGTTGTTCTGCAGGATAAGATTGATGGTGTTGCTTTTAAGTAACAACGCTGTGGCTCATCCATGAAGCTATTGATCAGCCTGAAAGCACTGCAGTCATTTCCTATATACGGTTTTACAATGTTTGCATATAAACTGTGTGTTAAACAGTTTTCAAAAATTTGGAAAAACTCTTGCGCAAAATGCACACTGCTGCGCTGATCGTCTGTTTGTGTGTAAACTTGGTCCGCAGTTGTATCCATAAACTGGTTTCCATAGAAACATTCCTGACTGGAGAGGTCTTTTCATCTTTTCACAGCTCTGCCTTCCCATCACAGGGGGCCAAGGGATGATGTGTTTAGGAAGGAGACTCCGGGGGGGGGGGGGGGGGGGGGGTTCACAAGTGTTACGTTAATGAATAGAATCATTTAAAGTTCCCATATTACGTGTATTTTAACCATCATCATCTTTATTTTGGACTCCAGTGGAGTAACAACGCACTGTTGCAGAGCTCCCCTACAGTAAATCTCCAAGAGCTTACTTAGCCCTTTGTTTAAAGCCTCCTGCCAAAACTCTGGCACTCAACTTCCTGCTAATGCTAATGTTGGACCGCCCACACGTTTGAAAGGACAAAAAAACAAAACATCTCAGGAATGGAACCAACAAATGAGTGAGGGTATTGCCACAAGTCTTTAGGAGGCATCAGCGTCTTTTGTGACATCACAAAGGGCAAAGTGATCTTCGCATGAGATTGCATGATGGATTTCTCTCCTGCGTGTCTCCAGGTGGTTCGGCGGCCTCCTTCTGGACATCAAGCGCAAGGTGCCGCACTACCTGTCCGACTACACCGACGCGTTCAGCCTGCAGTGCGTGGCCTCCTTCCTCTTCCTCTACTGTGCCTGCATGTCCCCCGTCATCACCTTCGGAGGGCTGCTGGGCGAGGCTACGGAAGGACGAATAGTAAACCCCCCCCCTACATCCCAACGCAGGCCTTTTCCTAGAAATGCTTGCTACGCTCTGCCAAGCCTGGCGGTGCACTGCTGCATACAACTGAAGGGAAACTGTCATCCATCGGTGATTGCGCTCCTTCCTTTCTCTCTCTGTCTGTCTCTCTCTCTCTCTCGTTTCCCAGAGTGCCATTGAGTCGCTGTTTGGAGCCTCACTGACTGGAATAGCCTACTCGCTGTTTGCCGGCCAGCCCCTCACCATCCTGGGCAGCACGGGGCCCGTCCTTGTATTTGAGAAGATACTGTTCAAATTCTGCAAGTAGGCTTTTGTTTTTATTTGTTTTTGATTTTTTTTTTTATACTCAACACACGTTTATAATCCGTCCATAGACCTCAGTGTTACCCACTCTTCCTACGCGTTACATAAATTGCCGATCACATTGATGAGAGTGCTGCGGGGTAAATCAGTGAATGGACCGTCGACTGAACATCTGGCCTCCTATAGATCAATCGCAGCGCGCCCAAAAATACCATTAGATTTCATCAATCGCCTTACAGACGGTAAATCACAAAGCTGCTTTGGGCTCGGAGGTGATTTATTCTCCCCGCTCGACCTCCTCCCAGGGAGTACGGCCTATCCTATCTGTCGCTGCGGACCTGCATCGGCCTGTGGACGGCTGCCCTCTGCATCATCCTGGTGGCCACTGATGCCAGCTCCCTGGTGTGTTACATCACGCGCTTCACGGAGGAAGCCTTCGCCTCGCTCATCTGCATCATCTTCATCTACGAGGCCCTGGAGAAGCTCATCCACCTGGGGGACCACTACCCCTTCAACAAGGACAACAACCTGGACAAACTCACCACCTACTCGTATGTTGGATCCTTGTCTGGCACAAGTTTGGGAAAAATATATCTAGATGTATATACTGAAGGCCCACTGTGTAACATTTTTGCAGATTTACTGCCATGCAATTGAATAGAAAATGCATGGGCATGCTTTTAGTTATGCAACAGCACTAAGAAGAAAATAATGCAAAGGAAACATAATAATAATTTTACTTCACATAATTGCAGCTGGTGTAAGGAAACAGAGATTAATATGCAAGGATGTCCTTTAGTGCTGATTTGCTGATGAGAGAAAAAGTGTTAAACAAATCTCACTCAATTTCACTCAGCCTGCAAAGCTATTAGCATTAGCAGCTTTTCACACATGAGGCTTCAGTGATGGCATGGCCAAGGGCATGATAAGAGAGAAATAGCCAAGTTGTTGCAATAAGCCTTTTTAACCACCAGATGCTACGTAACTGGGCCTTTGATAATGCCACATTATGGCCATTTTTCACATCTTTGTCTTTCATCCTGGACTCACGTGTAGCAGCGTCGCGTAATTAAAGAAAAAACAACAACTTTACAGTTCTCCAGAAAACAGCCTACGTAGCCCTGTGTTTACAGCCTGCGTCCTAAGATGATTCCTGCTCGAACCGATGCTCAATGGGACTCTGTGAGGTGGTCCCCAGATGGTAGAAGAAACCTGGCTGACTGGGTTGTCATTACTCCTGCCCTTTGTGACATTACACAGGGTCGATTTCAAGAACTGTGCCTTTTAGCATAAAGTCCAGCCAGAAACGAAAATAAACGATCGACTTTCCTGCATTCCAGCATTCTTAGTCTTGCGTAACATGGTGGGTCCTTTAATTCCAGCGTTAATTGCATGGAGGTCCCTGGCAGACGAGGGATTGTTCAGTCACCCAGATGTTCATGTTCTTGCGCAGATGTGCATGCGTTGAGCCTTCTGACCCCACCAATGACACCCTGAAGTACTGGGCGAGAACCAACGTCACAGCCTCCGAGATCTACTGGGAAGCGCTGGAGGTCAAGGTACAGCCATTACTGGAGCAGATGCAGAATGCAAAAACGGCAGATAACTCGGCGGATGGAAACATAATGTCGGACGCCACAGCGGATATAATTCATTGTTCATCCTGAAACAGATACGTGTAGTTGTTCCACCTTAAAGTGGCATGCTCTCCCAGATGGAGGAAGCCGAACAGAGGAGATTAAGGGCATGTGGCCTGGATTATATTGGATTAGCCATGCAAATCACTGTGAAAGCAGCAAATTAAAAAAATATATATAAAGTTTTGTGCATGTGCAAAAAAAAAAAAAGAAAACCCAGAGCGGGCTCGATACGCTGCTTTGTTGCTAATCACGTGCCTCATTGGAAACATGTCTGTGTCGCAGGATTGCGTTGAAAAGCGTGGCGAGTTCGTCGGCAGCGCCTGCGGCCCCAAAGGGCCCTACGTCCCCGATGTCCTCTTCTGGTGCGTCCTCCTCTTCTTCTCCACCGTCATCATGTCGGCCTTCCTCAAGAATTTCAAGTTCAGCAACTACTTTCCCACCAAGGTAAAACACAGTCCTTCAACAATGACTGCAAATTAAAACGGTGGCACGGCGCCGCTGCAGCCGTTCTGCAGCCCACTGTCCATGTGTAAAAGTACAGTGGTGCACTCTAGCGTTCAAATATAAGTATTGCATGATAGTGGAAGAAAGGCTCCACAATGTCCCAGTTTATTGTCGTCAGTATTTTTTTCCATACTACATTTCAAAGAAGCGGCTGTGCAAAGCAAATTATCGAAAAACAAGCCGAGCAGTAAAACGGCACTTTTAGCCTGCTGTTTGCAGCCACCTAAAAATACCTGACTTCAGCTTCCTGCTAAAAACTGATGCTTTTGTTGGATCTCCCACATGTCTAGAAGGGAACAAGAAGCAGGTGACACCAAACCAGCACCAGACAAGCAGCGTTGTTACTAATCTGACGGAGGCGTCTGTGCCCTTTTGTAACATCACAGGCTGGCACCTAGAAGTTGTTTCAGCACACATTTTTTAGTGTAGTGTGGTGGGAAAAGGAGATAAAGGCTCAACCTTCCAGGCTAGTTCACTGAAATATTGCCAACAACATTGTTTGACTGTTTTGTCCCCAGTTTTCTGTGGTTGAATAAAGTTATTTTTTAAAAAGGGCATTTTGACATGTTTCCATGTCTGCCAGGTGAGGGCCATCATCAGTGACTTTGCCGTCTTCTTCGCCATCCTCACCATGGTCCTGGTCGACTACGCTTTGGGGATTCCCTCCCCAAAACTGAAGGTCCCCAGTGTTTTCAAGGTGGGTTGTCACACAAACTTAAGGCTTTTTAGCGTTTCTACACAAAGCTGACTTACTCGGGCTGAGAAGTAATTCCTTTCCACGCAGGATCCACATTTCGATCGCTGTATTTCCAAATTCTCGTGCTCTGCATAAACAAAATCCACGCTGCTTCTCCGAACTACTGCTTGCCGAAAACTACTTCCTCTCTCAGTGCCGCGCTGATTAGACACACCTGGCTGCCTATATCACCTTCCCCGCGGAAGTGCCTGATCTGCTGCCCCCTACTGTCAAAACACAAGAATGCAATGAAAGCAAGCGAAGCAAAAAATAAAACAGTGAACCAACCACCTTCTCCATGCATTCACCATTTGTTCGACATGTAGCCAACCAGGGATGATCGCGGTTGGCTCATCAGCCCGCTGGGGCCCAACCCCTGGTGGACGGCGGTGGTCACAGTGGTGCCGGCTCTGCTTTGCACCATCCTCATCTTCATGGACCAGCAGATCACGGCCGTCATCATCAACAGGAAGGAGCACAAGCTCAAGGTATCTTTACCTTTGTCCCCACCTGGGGTGTTCGCCTCGCCTCGCCTCGCCTCAGCTTGGGTCGGTGTTCACGCTCGCGCTCTGCCCCTCCTCAGAAAGGCTGCGGCTACCACCTGGACCTGTTCATGGTGGGCGTGATGCTTGGCGTGTGCTCCATCATGGGCTTGCCCTGGTTCGTGGCCGCCACCGTCCTCTCCATCACCCACGTCAACAGCCTGAAACTGGAGTCGGAGTGCTCGGCTCCGGGCGAGCAGCCCAAGTTCCTGGGCATCAGGGAGCAGCGAGTCACAGGCCTCATGATCTTTGTGCTCATGGGCTCCTCTGTCTTCATGACATCTGTGCTGAAGGTCAGGGTTTGTTTTTTTGTTTTGCTTGCGTGTTCATTTTTCACCAAAGTGAAAAGCTTGCTAAGTATTATGTGCAGGACTAAAACTACAAATCTGTTTATCTTTAGTTTATTCCGATGCCTGTGTTGTATGGAGTGTTCCTGTACATGGGTGCATCGTCTCTCAAAGGCATTCAGGTAAAACGGCTTTGTGCTTTATTCAATGCGTCTATTTTGTTAACAGATAACTCCAAGAGGGTCGCTTTTCTATTAATATGATGCTTAAAAAAACATTTATATATATATATATATATATATATATATGTATATATGTATATGTATATATATATCTGGTAGGATCGGAGTGACATTTGGTCTGTGTGGTTGTTTCTTTCATTCACACACACTCTGGATAATCCGCACAGACTGTTAATTCTCACCAAGTCACGGCAGATAATCGCCTCCATATTGTCTGGTTGCCCAGATAAAAAGTGCTAATTGGCCTCTTGTGAGTTCCCGGCTTTTACTCAACACCTGACTTGGTATCTAATTGCCCCATTTACTTTTTACATTCTTCATTTTTTTTTTGTCACACTTTTAGGTCTGGCTGTCGAATCTATATTTAATGCAAGACGACTGAGTTTGGGTTAAATTAAAAGAACAAAAGAGGGAGGAAAAAAAAACACGTTGTCTTAACACAGGTGGCTTTTGTCAGTTTCACTCACACATCCGGCAGCAGAGTGGAACGTTTTTCTGCACAGCTAGCTGCACATCTTTGCTTCTATGCTAACACATGTTTGACTAGAAGAGACAAAACATTTGCGAAGCTTATAACAGCTGCGTGGCTGTTAACAAAGGCTGACGCCGTCAGCTCAAGCTGCCTGCAAATGGGCATGAAAAGAAAATATACGACTTTATCTTCTCCAGTTCTTCGACCGCCTCACGCTGTTCGGCATGCCGGACAAGCACCAGCCCGACTTCATCTATCTCCGTCACGTTCCCCTGAGGAAGGTCCACCTCTTCACCATCATCCAGCTGAGCTGTTTGATCCTGCTGTGGGTCATCAAGACCTCCAAGGCTGCCATCGTCTTCCCCATGATGGTGAGTGGACAGCTCTCATTCTACCCCCGAAATGTCCAAAAATCACAAACCGCTTCTCCAACAATTGACCTTTTCACGTGTAGGTGCTGGCTCTGGTGTTTATCAGGAAGCTGATGGACTGCATCTTCAGCAAGAGAGAGCTGAGCTGGCTGGACGACCTCATGCCCGAGAGCAAGAAGAAGAAGCTGGAGGACGCTGATGAGGTGATGACACTGAAGGCCGATTGGTCCATCGTTTCACTCACTTCATTTCAGTGTTGAAGTGCATTGACACTGCGCTTCTCCCAATGTCTCCAGGAGGAGGAAGAAGAGGAGGAGCAGAGTATCGTGGCGGAGGAGGACGGAGTTGTGCAAGTGCCATTAGAAGGGTACAAGTAAGTCGACGGCGACATTTTCACAAAAACTGCTCTTCTGGAAGGCCTTTATCGCTGTGAATAGTTGCACGACTTCTCTCTCTGCAGAGGGATCCCTGTCATCAACATCACCGATGAAATGTCCAAGGGCTCCTTTGGAAACACGTGGAACGCCAGCAGCTAAGAATTCTCAAGACAACTAAAGGCCTCAGAAAGCACTGGAACACGGGACAATCTGACTTCAAAAACCAGAAACGAGGACAACTGCACACCAACTCGCAGCCGCTTATGATGACTTGTGTGTGAGCAAATGAGACAGTTCTGTGGGTCTCTCCCCACTCTGTGTGTTTGTATTCAAAGTGTATTTGATATAATGTTTAAACTTGGTCTCGTTAATCTCTATGTAATAGATTGTGACTGATAAGCCTCCGGAATCTGTTTCCTGCTATTGTAATGTGAAATTCACCCCCTCAGTGTTGATACCGTTTAGTTTAGACTGGACCCCTCACAGGAGAAGTTACATTTTGATTGATTGATTTTCGATTTGAATGATTTAGATTTTTTTTTTTTTGTATATTTTGTACATTGATTCAGAATCGACTGGAAGTATCTTTGCTTCTTCATTTACATCATACATTCTTTACAGACTATACACCATAGAGAGAAAAAACGTTATGTCTAAATCCCTGATTCCTGGCTAAGGGCAGCTCATGAGTATGATAGTGAAGGGAAAATTTAAAACAATAGCACCTTCTGCTGGAACGTTCATGTTGTTGCTTTTGTAATGTCATTTATTTACTACTCACGCTGTAAATAAAAATTGTAAACTAGAGTGCAATTTAGAGATTTATCAGATGATGTAAGGACCTTGCTAAATAATACACATGTATCAAAGGTTTATATGCATTTTCTAACACAAAAATCATAAATAACCGCATGAGGCCATGCTTTTCACCTGCCATGCATGCAACGAGAACAATGAAACTGTGATGGAGTTTTAAAACATTTAGTTATGCATTAGTTTTGAACAATAGAAAAAAATAAACAACCCACCCCACCCCATTTTATGATGCATGTCGTATCTTAAATTTGTTATTTTAACTTGAACAAATTATATGAACACGTTTTTTTTGTCGTCAAACCAAGTATAATGAAAGTCATTTGATGTTACATGTAAAACGATAAATAACATTGTTACAATGTGCTAAAAAAAATAAATAAATTCTGTGCCGCAGGGGAAGTGAGTTCGTGAATTAGTGTACATTGGATACAACACACACACACACACACGCACACACACACACACACACACACACACACACACACACACACACACACACACACTTGAAGCCTTTCTTAATAGAGTGCTGCTAGGCTTTAGGTACAACTGTCAGATGATTGGCTACATATGGTGATGCTGTTGGAAGCCTCCATCATCATCATCATCATCATCATCATTGTTGTCAGCGCCACCATCATCATCATCATCATCCTCCCCTTCCTCACCATTACTAAAGAGACTGGTCCCTGACTGGGGCGGTGCGGCCACTGGCTCTCGTGATCACCAGATGGTTTGATGCGCGGCAGCTGACAGCTCGGAGAGGCAGCGGGTCCCAGAGCCGTGACGAGCCGCTGGCTCGCCAGAGACACGGTGAGAGTTTTGTCCCGGCGCCAAGAGGAATGACGACCCGCCCGCTGCTCAACGGATCCACGCGGTACTGACTGACGCCGTTTCACCTCCTCGTCATGTATCACGCAGCCTTGTTGTCTTGTCAAGGACGCCGCTGAGGTGCGGCAGTGACAGGAGACACATCATCATCATCATCACCATCACCATCATCACCATCATCCAGCTACCTGCTATACTGGAAATCCCACTGGGTCGTTTTCTTCCCCCCCACCCTTGAGTCAATGATGTAATTGTTCAGGCCACACTTGTAAATAACGGTCCGTGATTAAGATGACGTTTGAAATTTTATAGTTACCCTCACAATTTTTCTCCTAAGTTTTTCGATTTTGACGATTTTCCTCCTCCATACTTCACGTAAAGAATTTTGTTTCACTTTATTTTTTAACGCCGCCCACCTTTATCATTTTTTTGTATTTGTTGATACGAATGAATGCCGAGATGCATGTTCTTCATTAAACCAAAACACTAATAAAAAAAAAGCACAAAAAACGCTCTCATTGATAATACACATTTCTTTATTGAAAACTAAATATGAATTTTTATCTGAATATATTAGAAACTGGAGTCTGTCTACAGACAGATAATGATTGGAGAAACAATTTGGATCGTTGGTGGGACTTGAACATGTTCTGACACGAATAGGAACGAAAGGAAAATGAAAAATTGAAACCTGTAAAGGCAAAAATCTCTCTTTCTTCTTCTACACCCCCATTTTAGACACTTATTCCACAACGTTATTAATGACTGGGGGAGACTTTGACATAATTGCTATCTTCTGTGATGCTTCTCTGGAATTTCGACAACATTTTCTCGGAGCACTGAAGTCAAGACGGAGGTCATCAGGAGGTTTATCATCGGGAGGATTTAACTGTGCGATGGAGGGAAACGGGGACGGGCTGGACCTTCACTCTCTTCTGCCTCGGCCGGTCTTCAGCCAGGACACAAACTCCTTGGCCGCCTGGTCCTGCAGGTAGGAGCTCACGTCGCTGGTGTAAGTGCCGTCGGCGTGGCGTCTGAACAGGCTCCTGCCGCAACACAAGAAAAGCCGCCGGCGCCGCGCAACCGCTGTGAAATAGTAGTTGTGAAACAACACAAAGTCTTGTGTTTCCATTCAGATCGGCGCTCACCCGTTCCTCTTGGAGTTCTTGAGCCACTGGACAAAGTCTTGCGCCCTCCTCGTCTCCAGGTATTTGCTGTAGTCGTTGGAAAAGGTTCCCTCCGAGTGTCTCTTCATGGTGGGCAGCTCGACGGGTTCAGTCAACACCGAGTTTTCACTGAGTAGCCTGGAAATGAGGAGACCACGCGGCTTACATGACACGCGCGTTCGTTACTCCCGCTGCGTTCAGGTTTGTCACTTTCAAAAGGCAGATGCAGAACTGACAGAAGTGGTTTGACTCATTAGCGCTGGAATTCCTGGAGGACCAAAAGCGGGTTGACAAGTATCAAATCACAGGCGATGAATTCAACAATGACTTCAAACTCACCAACCAAGCATGACAACCACATACACATCTCCATAGTAACATATTGCACACCATATATCGTGAAAACACACTTTTCTTCTAAAAGAAAATGCATTGAAGTCAATGTGACTCAATCAGTCAAATGAGTCAGCTCCCCTATTACCAAAATGGACTGAAATCAAACAATTGGTAAAATAATTTTGAGTTAAACAAAAAAAAAAATTAAGGTTAAGTGACCGAATTTGAATAAAAAAATAAAATAAAAAAAGTGAAAAAAAAAGAGTCTTATACAATAAAGGAGTTAAAAAAATAATAATCTCAAACCAAAATAAGAAGATAATAGACCAAACTAATAAAAGTGTTTTTCCTTATAATTCTGGAATGTGGTTGAGAGACGATCTTACATGGAGTTGGTGTCCTGGTCCGTCACCTGCCAGCTGCTGTGAACGCTGATGATGAGCAGGAGTCCAGCCAGGCAGTAGGCGCCGTTCATCGTTGGAGCTTCTGTTGGGAAGGAAGAAAACATTTCATTTGCAAAATGTCAATGCAGCACGAGGGCGAGAGAGATAGAAAAGAGAGAGAGAGGAGGCGCTCACCTGTGGAGCTTCTGGAGCAGGGACGCTTAAGTGCGCTGAGTGGCTTTCGGCTCGCCGAGCTGTTTCACAGCTCCCTCTTGCCGAGTCCCGTCTTATATAGTGGAGCTGAGGAGAAACCTCCCCCCCACCGCAGAGACCTCAGCATGGCCTCATCACTCTCACCCCGTTAGTCAGCTTCCTCCTGAGTGCACTGGAGCACACCCCCCCACCCACCACCAATTTATTAACATATGGACAAAAAACTAATTTTATGAGTTTTCTTGGGTTACTTTTCAAAAAGGGTGCGCTGTAAAATTCAATTATGGACATAAACCCACCAGTCACTCTTCAAAGTCATGTTTTTTGTTTTTGAAAAATAAATAAAACAAACTAAAAAAAAAACAACAATCCATAAAGCTCTGAGAATTGAACTTGATACCTTGACTGGAGTCTGTGAAATCTAAAAGAACACGCATGTTTTTAAACAGCAAGAAAAACATCCCCAGCAGAGTTTAGTAATCTTCAGGTGTTAATTTGGATAATTCTGGCTGCAGAATGTCGCAAACAAACAAGCTCAGCATAACTGAATTAAATATGTTTGTCTGTATTTGTGCTGTGATGATTACGCACTAAAAATACATGTGCGGCTTTTTTCTTTTTAAAAACATTTAATGTGCCTTTATTAGATCAGGACTGCAACAGAAATCAAAACACCTGGCGAGAAATCAGTGCAGTGCAATTCAGCTGTTGTTGTATATTATGACACATTTTACATTTAAAAAAAAAGAAAATAGAAAAACACTCTCAAGCACAAATACATGCTGTGGTTTTTGGCCCAGTTAAAATGTTATTCAAGTGTTCCACATTAAAAAATACAAACGTGCATCTGTACATACACTTTACGAACAAAAAAATAATAATAATAAAATGTTCACCTAGACAGGCCAAAAAAACAAAGAAAAAAACCACACACCGGTGGCTGTAAAACGCCGTCAAATTCTTTCGATCGGCTATTTGGGATCAACGAGGCACTTCTGCAGAAAGTGACTCATCAGGGCGTAGTTGTGACGGAGGGACGCTCCTCTGAGACCGTGGTCTTTGTCGGTGTACCACTGAAAAACAAGAAGAGTCTCATCAGCGTCACCGCTGCCGGTTGAAATCACCTTTTCACGCGACGCGTGAAATTCAAACCAGACGTTGAAGAATCTTACGAAACGCTTTCTCTTTTCACTGCCCCCTTAAATCAACACCATTAGGGATCAGTATTAGCACCACTTCCCACTGCCAATATTTACCATCGCCTCAAAGTCCACTTGCTCGTCCACCAGAGCTTTGGAGATCTGCGCTGCCTGCTGGAAATGTACATTGTCTGCAGGAAGGAGAGGGGCTCTCAATACGTGACTGGACGCCAAAGCTCAAGTCAAACAGCATGCCGTTTGCACAAGGCTTTTTACGGGACGCTAGCTGGAACACCAGCGGCCAGAGCCGCGCTCGGGAAGTGGAAAAAATAAATAAATAAATAAAACAAATTGCCAGTCGTGCCTGAACATACCATCCGCTGTGCCATGAACTAGAAGGTAGTTCACCGTTTTGAAGTTCTTTGCTCTCATCGTCACTGTGGAGTTCTGTTCCGAGCACAAAGGGGACATTTTTGTAAGTCTGAACTGTAGCGCAAAAAATAAAAATGTGACTAAAACCGCTGCCATAAGGTCAGCCTGTGTCAGATTTACTTTGTAAGAGTCGGAATTCTCCGACGGTTTCCCCATGTAGCGCTCAGTGTAGACCGCATCTGCAAAAACAAGAGGCAAGCCGCCATGAGACAACGCAGTTAACTTTTTATAACACAACCATCAGCTTTTTTTGGCTAAACTAATCTTTGTAGTGTTAAAGGAGAGGACGTGGCCGAGGTTTCAACCCCGTGCGGCCTCACGCGACAGCGGCGCAAGACTTTATTGCCACCATAGAAAAACACACCAACCATAATACTCCCACTTGGCCACTGGCGCCACAGCGATCCCACACTTGAAAAGTCCCGTTCCTGCACCCAAGACCATGGAGGTGACGTAGCCGCCGTAGGACTGCGGGACACAGAGTGAGGACAATCAAGTCGGAGCAAAGACATTCATTAGAAATGAACACGAGGAGCACTGTTGTGCTTGAGAGAGACACTCACCCAGCCCCATATGGCTATCCGGTCTTTGTCGATGAAACCCATGTCAATGAATTTCCTACAACGCATACGGACAGATTTTAAGCCCCCAAAAATAATCCACATTTGCCCGAGTATTGAAAGGTCCAGTGTTAAAGTCGGGTTTTCTGAAAACAACCAATCACTAGCATCAAATTCAACGTTTGTTTGAGACGAAGCAAAACTCCATTTGACAATAACGTGTCCCTAGACTTTCCATCTTTTCCTTTCGTTCCCTAGTTCTCAAAAGAAGCCCTTTGTGATGTCACAAAGGACACACACACACACACACACACACACACACACACACACACACACACACACACACACACACACACACACACACACACACACACACACACACACACACACACTTTTTTGTTTTGTTGGGATAATTAACCTGCTGCTTCCTGGAGGTTCACTATGGAACGATACCGTTCGTAAATTTGCTACGGCCGCCACGAGACGCAACCTTCGTCGGTTACCTCGCGGCCGTTATCTGATCTTCCACCTCGAAGGTCCCGAGGCGGCGGTAGATGGCGTGCAGGATGTCGTCTCCTTGGTAGCCACTCCCCCTCCCGTCGAAGCTGGCAATAATAATCCCATGCGTGCTGGAGAGGTATGTGCCCCAGTTGAGCTTGAAGCGATAGCTCACCTGCTGGCTGCACGGGCCGGCGTACCTGCACAGGCCCAAAACACTCGTCAGCATCCGGCGCACAGCGATCCTCTCAGGAGTCGGTGCCGCGTACTCACACGTCAATCAGCAGAGGATATTTTTGAGACTTTTTAAAATTTGGTGGCAACATCATTTGGTACCAAAGATCTGGTGGTGAGAAAAAAGGGAAAATGATTTAACATGAGGTCCGGTTTGATTTCAAGTTCATTTTCAGATCATTCTGTCTCACCGAATCCTGCGATCCTTATTGTGCCGTACTGCATTGTGGGCATTTGGAATTGTGACAGAACATTTTGCAACTCCGCATTGTCCTGAAGAACTTTGAGCTCTTTTAGAGGAAAGAGCAAAAAAAAAAAAAAAAAAAGGGGGCATCATTGGGGGTGAAAATATGGATCATACTGAACACATAACTGCACAGACACCGGGGGAATTGCATTAAAACTAAAATCATTGTGGTTTCTTTTTAAATGTTGTTGTACTGCTGACAAAGAATTCAATTCAATTCAATAAAATTGATTTTTAAAATTTGCACTAATTGATACCTAATGACTGGCGGTCATATAGTAAAAATAAAAGAGAAAAATAATATGAATAATATAAAAAACTAAATATGAATATTCTATATTTATAAATATGCATGCTTGTCCACTTAAAATAAAAAGAAAAGAGAAAAACTTTTGAAATGGCCACATATGAAACCATCGGATGAGTGTAGACCGACACCTGAGCCGCTGCTATCCATGAGTGTGAAGAGGGGGAAACCAGGTCCTGGCAGAGACAGAAAGACACGAAAGAATAAAAACTAATTGCAAAACTCTTGACCGCACGATGTGTCTTCAAAGTGACTGTTGAAGCTCTTCAGCTCCACCACACCGTCATTGACCTCGCTTGACTTGACCGGCGTGTTCAACTGACCGTAGCAGTCCACTCGGTAAAAAGAGGCGTCGGAGCTGAAGTAAGCATAGCTGTACTGACACCTGTCCGGCATCAGGTTGCAGGTGAGACACTGGGGGGCAGAGTGGCCGCCGCCGCCGCCGATCTCAATCCTGCCGAACAAACGAGAAGTGACTCACCAACTGCGAGTATTGGAGGTCGTGTCGGGTCAAAGGCTCGCGGCGCGTTTCCTTTTCGTCGAGTTTAACAATAGGCAAACGCTGTCAAACCAGGACACTGCGATCCAAAACCAAATGATTCTGTTCTGCTCGCGCTTGTGATTTTTGTGGACCATCACCTTGAGAGAGCAAGATGCTCTGCAATACACACTTAAAACATTTAACAGCTGGATATGCCTACGGGTCATAATACGCTGTGAAATAAATGCAAAACCCCATCCTCACCAACTTTAGTTTGAATCCAAACGGCCATCTTCATCATGGCGTTCACACTTGCATTACTGAGACAATGACATTTGCTTTTTGTTTTGGTCCACCGAACATTGTTATTAACTTCACTTCAATTCGTTGTTTGAGAAGAAGGAACTGCATACTTGTACTGGAACGGCCTAGATTCACTGCAGAAAGACATCTTCCGTAAATTTGGAGGCAAAAAGTCCAATATTGCGAATGTTTTGCCAAGACTATTGTATCACCAATCAAATGAAAATAAAAGCAACTTAGCCTCAGTTTGGACAAAACCTCCCTTACTTGTACATATTCCTCTTTATGGGCGATCCCTCGTGCTCGTTGCTGGCAAAGAATCTGTTAAAAAGGAACAAAAAGTCAGTCAGGTTGCGAGCGTTTGCTTGCTTGCTTGCTTTTCTCGGCGTGACATGCGCGGCACTCACATGGCGTCTTTTGTTAATTTGGCGATGTAGATGACTTCCCACTTCCCTGAGGTGACCGGCGAGGCTTTGCCCTTAACAAGAAGTCCTTGGTGAATACAACACACTTGCACAGCCGCAGCTCGGGACTCGTTTTTCAGGCTTCGTACGTTACACACATCTCACATACATCTTTGACGAGGTGGATATGCTTGTATCCCCGAGCGTCGCTCATCACTTTGTAAAAACTGAGTTGATCCTCAGCGAAGAACAGAGGCAAAGGGCCGTACTGGAATAAACAAGAGAGATGACGTTCAACCTTCTGAGTGTCAAAGCTTACCTACGACAAAGCATCTATTCGGCGGTGACCTCTGAAACTCACGTGGCCGATCCAGCCCGTCTTGCTCCTTTGCTCTAATTTCTACACCAAGAAAAAGACGCAGTTTTCTTAGTTGCTCAAACGAGAGTTGACTTGTGGGCAGAGAAACCTACGTCAGGCGTGACCGCATGCGTGCGACGTGACATCCCACCTGAGCCTCTCTCCAGCTGCTCCCATCGAAGTCGTAGGTCTGCACCACCAGGTAATTCTGCTCCCTGGTCAGCCACTGCACGGCGACGCGCTCGTCCGTCGCCCAGGTGACCGAGCACAAAATGTGATCACTGCGCACAAGGCAACAGGAAGTGACAGCGCTCTCAAAATAAGTGTTTTATGGACCTTTGGGTCCAAGGCGCGCTGACACCAGTGATGCCACGAACAAACCGCTGTAAAGAATCTATAAATGAAACGGCAATGTGCTACCAAACAAATCGAGTTCATACGCAGTCAATAGTTTCTTTGGCGCTTACTACACATACCCTGATGCGATGGAGGTGGGCGGAGCCAGCTGCATGCGGCGCGAAGGATCGGCGGTGTCGACCACCAGCAGTTTCACCTTGGTCAGAGTGGATCCAGCCTGCAGCAGCGGAGAGCAACTGTCAGGGCCACACTTTTTTCATAGTGCTACGCAAATCCTGCGAGAGGGTTTAAAAAAAAAAAAAAAAAAAAAAAAAAGCAGCGACTGCAGACAGAAACAGCCGCAATCTGTGCAGTTTAAATTGTTAAAACAAAGGCAGACTGCAAGCACTTCCCACCTTTGGATACGGGACGGCCACAGTGTGAGGATACTGCTCAGCTCCATACCAGGTGAACTCCACATGTTGAACCTCTGTGTCGTTAAACTCCGCATAAGCCAGGAATTTTCCGGTGGCTGACCACCATATTGCGCCATTTGAGGCAAAAACCTCCTCTGGAATGGTTTGGAAAAAAAGACAATCTGTCATTGTTGTGTTTGCGAGTTGTTTTGAAAAACTGTTTAGACACCAGTGAGCAGGAAGAAAATGGAAAGATTAAAAGAAAGTCACGAAAATAAATATTTCAAAGAAAGCAATACAAACCCTCATATATCCAGTCAGGAATACCGTTCAAGATTACATTTTTCTTCCCGTTGGAAGTCAGCTGCACAGTCTCAGCAGTGGCAGAGGCTTTCAAGAAAATGTTGTAGTCTGAAACATAAGCCTTACAAAAAAAGAAGCAAAATGTGTGTTTTTTTGAGGAGGAATTCACTCACTAAACGGGAAAATGAAGAAATTCTTTGAAAAGGGAGACAAGAGACGCAGGACTAAAACGACACAATGAACTCACATATTGGTTTCCTGCTGGGGCCCACGTAAGGTACTGCACGACGGTCGGAAGGGTCACGGGCGTGAGAAACGCTCTGTTTGGAAGAACCTGAGAGTCAGTCACATAATATTAACACGCTGTGCGCCAGAGTGAAACCGAGGGACTTACGAAGTCTCCCTGTCGAAGATGGAGTAAGAGGCCGTGAACGAGTGTCGCCATTTCTGTCACATTGCAAAAACATCAAAACCATGTCGTCAGACTCCCGCTGCCTGGGCTGGTATTTGAGAGCAACGCCTTCTTCTCACCTTTGTAAAGTTGCTTTCAAACGCAACGTATCTGCGATCACGTGACAGCAGGTAGTGCGAGGCGTCCACTTGTTCCTACAGTGAAGATACGACATAAATTAACAAATTATTTCTCCCTACCACCCAACCACAAGGAACATATAAAATGTGTATTCTTACGAATGTGGAGTTGCTGAGGTACAGAGACTCCTCTCTGGTCTCGGCGTTGTGGAGCATGAGGTTCCCGCTGGTGTCCTTGTGCAGGTACTCTTTGTCTGCGCACAGGAAAGAGGAGATGGCAAGCTTAAGAAAGCCAGGCGGAAACTCACACAGCCTTTTACTGGTTGGTTGGTTGGTTGGTTGATACCTGATATCCAGTACATATTGTAGGACTGCCACCTGATGGTGTCATTGAAGTAATCCTCAAAGGTGTAAGGCCTTTTCACATCACTGGATTCTGAAAAAACAACAACATAGAACTATTAGAATTATTGTTATTAGCTCAGCTGATGATTAAGACGATCATAGATATAAAGGTTTTGCAAACGCAGGCGAGCCGCTCAGAGTTTTTTTTTTTTTTTTTTCATAGCTGAGAGAGACACCACAGCTGATACAAGAAAGCTGGGGGATCAATTTGGAAATCAGGAAACAGGAAGCGACCTCGTGGCCTTTCCCCGGTGAGGAAAAGAAAACTGCGGATTGACGCTGAAGCTACCCAAGTTCTGCAGGGGGGAGCTCAGTCCAGTTCAGGCTGACTGCAAGTTTAATCTTTTATTTTTTGTCAGTTGAAACTAAACACCGAGCTAAACACCTTTCCAGAGGACAGAAACGCTATAATGAGAAAACCAGTGCGCATTTGTTTGCAGGATGCAATATTTCTTGATGGTAGATGCTCGACACTCTTGCACACACTGACTGGCCCTTTAAGGACACTTGTTTTCCTTCCTGTCGTGTTCTGATCAAATTGGATATGCTGCGGAAGTAGCGAAAACAATCACAGGGGGAAAGGGTTTTCTCAACACTGTAAAAGGAGTGAGCAGAGAAATAAAACCCTTATAATAAATAAAATAATTAAACAAAAATAATTGTATATATTTAAAAAAAACATTTTTTTTTTTTTATAATGCTCCTGAAAAATAATCTAAAAAAACAGAAGGTGATTTTAGTGAGCCAGTCGTATTTGTAAAAAAAAAAAAAAAAAAAAAAAAAAGAAGAAGAAAAGAAAGTCTTACTAAAGTTCAAATTGAGGCAGACATTAAAAACAGAGGAAACCATTGAAAATCTAATAGAGAGTAGGCGTCACGCGGTGGCGCTGTTCTAGTTTTCAGCATTTCTCCAACTTGATGGTGAAAATCAAGTTAGCGCGCGCAAGCCAGGCAGCTTAGAACTGTGTGTGCGCGCGCCCACACACACACACACACACACACACACACACACACACACACACACACACACACACACACACACACACACGTTAACTGGTCAAGTGCAAGAGAGATGCGAGGTGATTGGTCAGTTTTTGCGCTGACTTGTTTTACGGACGGACAGACGGACAGGGCAGGGCCGAGCTTTGACTTACTGCTGAAATAAACCGCCGGGATGGTTATTAGCATGATGACAACAGCCGTCCCAATCAGTGCCAGCAGCACCTTGTTGCAGCCCTGCGGGGAAGTCGGGGACAATAGGGTGACACAGAAGTTGCCAGATCAGAACCGTCATCCCCCGAAAATGGCAGATGAACGTGCGGCGAGACTCCCGGTGAGCCTCAGCTGCATTTCCAACTTCAGAACTTTGTTTCTCCCACCCACCCAGTCACCCACCTATACCCACCCAACCTTTCTCTCACACTGCCGGTGATGAATGGATTACTGACCATGGCGCCACGGGGGAAGAGAGAAAAGTCTCGGCGAAGCCCTCAGTGCCTCTTGACGGTTAAAAGGCGCCGTCGAGACGTTTGTGAAATCCGCCTTGCTGGACGGTCCAGGCGGTGATGGTGATCCTGCCCACAGCAGCAGCAGCAGCAGCAGCAGAAGAAGTCTCCTTCCAGGAAGCTGCGTCCCGCTCGGATCTCACTCAAACTCACACTCCCCGCTGCATTCCAGAGCAGCCCGACTGCAGACAGGGATGATGCCTCCCTCCACTCCTCCAGTCAACTTTCCAGCAGCTCCAGTCGCTCGCTGCACACTTTTTGTGTGTGTGTGTGTGTGTGTGTGTGTGTGTGTGTGTGTGTGTGTGTGTGTGTGTGTGTGTGTGTGTATAAACTTAACCCGGTGCCAAAGTCACCGAGTCAGCAAGTGTCACAGTGCAGAAAACGGCGAGATTCGCCTGTCGCCACCGCGACTGTTAAGTTTTAAACGACAGTAGGAAAGCAAAACAAAACAAACTTTAAAAAAAAAGAAAAAAAAAAAAAAAAGAAAGCCTAACTAATTAAAATGGCGACTGCCATTAATAACCAGAGAGGATGGCACTGCATTTATCGCCAGGCTTCTCGTGTTTGGAAAAGAGGGCAGTTTCTGATTGCACACTTAAAGCAGGTGTGGGGTTGTATGGAATCCCAGGAGCGCCAAAATTAAAAACTAAATTACTAACTGGAAGTAAAACGATACATTTTGTATTTTGCCTTTTGTCATTATAAAAGAGAATTGTAAAAAAAAAAAAAAAAAAAAAACGATGGCAAAAGATTTTGCCTTTGCCACAATTGAACTGAGCCGTAACATGAAGCCAAAGAAGCGCTTGTGGAAACGCGCCCCTTAGGACCTAGCTATGCTAGCCATGGAGTGACCAGGTATCAATTTACTAATTCTATCCTGGTTGGAAAGCCCCAACACAAAGCCGCCTGATTGCCTTTGCTTTTCCAGATGCCAAAAGGAAAAGGCAAGGCAAAAACTTTTGTCATTTTCCCCCCCCCATTTGTCTTTTATAATGACAAAAGGGAAGCGACAAAACATAATGTACCTTTATATTTTTATTCATTCATTCATTTTTATGTTTATTTTAAAATTTTGGCACTCCTGTGATTCCATATTGAACGACCGTTGCTCCTGCTCACACTAGCAACACAATTACTGTAGTATCTATTACTGCTGTTAAACTATAATTACTACTGATGAAGCTACTTCTCAGGGTGTTGGAACAATGACGAAAATACAACTACTAAATGATTCGATTCACCAAGACAACCACAAGTACTTCCACTAACTTTAATTTGGAAGATTGATTCATACAGCAGTAGACAGTACGGACGCGATAACGCAAGCGACAGCAGCGCAGTAATAACACACACAGGATCTCCGGGATTTGATGTTTTTAAACTGGCCTGTCCTGTCCAACAGGAAGCAGCCGTTTAAATCCGCTGTTCTAAAATTAGCACCACATGACTGGGTGAACTCATTTCATTACCGGCTGTACAATCGTCAATGTTGTCAGCGTGTGTGTGGTGGCAGGTGGCCTCCAAGGGGCTTCCACAGGCAACTAGGCGCAAGTCCCCCAAGGCGCCGCATGCTTCGAGGGAAAATTCTTGATTTACGTATATTTATTTGCACAGTTCTTACAGTGAAATTCTTGTCAAGTCAAAACAGGCAAGGAATCCATTTACACACACAGCATGGAAAATGTAAAGTTTGAAAAATCCATTGGGAAAAAGACAGCCATCACATGCGAATCAAACCAGCAGCGATTCTGTTTATATAGTGAAGAGTGTCGCATTGACCACGGTGCAAAAAATTCCCGCAGCAAGGGTCACGGCACTGTGATGGATTAGTCCTTGTTGTCGTTGTCGTTGTCGTCGTCGTCGTCGTCAGAACTCTGCACCACCCGTCTTGCAAGCTCAACGTAGTCAAGGGCCGGGAAGTTGACGGGCAGCTCGCTCCACTTGGTGCATTTCGAGATCTTCTTTCCGCTTATGGTCACCACAAAGTTCTTGACGTGGAGGCTGGGACACTTGATAGAGTGGTAGAGCATCATGGATCCCCATCTCTGTTGCAGGCATGAGGACGCATCCAAAAACAAAGTCAATGTTTAAAAATCTAGGTGTTAAAGTCACTCAGATATCCTCCTTTTATAATGCAAAAATGTCCCAAACAAGATCTATTTTAAAACATTTACTGAATAGTTATGCAGGTATTTAGGAGTCACATAACGTATCTGTCATTGCTAATCAAGATAGAAAGATTAAATATTGTCACACACGTCTATTTAATAAAAGATTTCCAATTACCTGTCCACATTTTTTGCAGGCAAAGTAACTGTTAACCTCACAATCCAGCGGCTGCTCTTGAACAGCAATGAAGAGCTCACTGCGAAAAATCAAAACACAAGATTTGCTTTGCATTGCATTCATCTTTTGCAGAGCACACTGATGAAAAATGCAAAGACTCACGAGGAAGCCGACTCGGACCCTCACCTGAACCTTTCTGAGACGTTTACTGGGTGGGCTGCCTCAATGACCTCGATGTCTTCGCCGCTGCAGACGTCCATGTTGCAGCTCCTGCAGCAAAACTTGACATCAGCCGGATTTATCTTTTTGATTTCTTTCTTTGTCTTCTTTGTGTTTTTCACCCTTTCCTCCAGTATGGCCTGCAACTGAAACTCCATGATCTAGGAAAAAGGGAAAGCAAACAACCCCTGGAATCAGTGTACGCATGTGCAATGAGGATTTCGCCAAAAGAAGCTCGAAAACAACTTACTCGCTTGCCGTATTCTGCCTCACTTAAGGTTTTTATTTTGTCCATGGCCCTGTTCATCATGTCTTTGCGGTACTCGTTGACCTGCTCCTTTTCAGCCACCCCAGAGTTTTTCACGTCCACCACTGTGTAAGTGCTGTCCTCAGCTCTTCCTCTGCCTTGAGTCTGGAAAAACGTGACTCAGTGGTGAACGGTCGCCTGTATTCCAGTATTTAGGGGGAGGGGTCAGGATGACGCTCACCTGAATCATGGATATCTCGTTGGTCACATGGCCGTATCGGATGACAAAATTGCACTCGGGTATGTCCAGGCCTTCCTCTGCCACGGTGGTGGCCACCAACAAGTTGACGTCTCCGTCACGAAAATTGTTCAGGACTTCCCTTTGCTCCGTCTGACAAAAGCAAAATTTGTGAGGACGACAATGTGGGGGCAGTGGGATGTCGGCTCCGACTCAGAGCACACAGGCTGCGTTGCGAACTTACAGGCGTCATTGGCTTCACAACGCTTTGGTCTCCGCCGCCGATGACGTGCGCGGCCTTCACTCCGATGTCGCTGAACTTGGGGTTTTCCTGAACCCACTGGCTCAGCGCAATGGCACTGAGGCGAGTCTTGGTGAAGATGATTCCTCTGGCTGCCTCCCTGGTGCTGAACTCGCGCAGAACTGCGGTTCTCAGCTGCGACAGGCTTTTGTTTTCATAATCTGGATTCTCCGTGAGCATCTGTAGCTTCTCTTTGTTTTCTGTTGTGAGACAGCATGTGAAAAAAAACTCATAAATAAGTCCCTTTCTTGAGGATTTGAACGAGTCATTTTGTAATTGACTTTTTTGAGGCTTTGTTGTCGTGTGTTTGCACTCCCAGGGGTATACTAGCTAGTAAACAGTGGTGTCAGGGCCAGCAAGGCCTTCTCTGCTGGCCTTAACATACTCAGAAAAGTTACTTTTCCCCTGTAAGTATGCTAATAAAGTTACTCTCTATCGTGTGTTTTCTTCATGAAACAAACTTTTCAATGAATAGTTTCTTTTTTCATTGCCTTGTTGAAAAACTTTTAATTTGTTTAAAACTTTGTTGACTGATGTTTCAAAATTGGTATGTATTTTGGAGTTTTGACAGTATTGATGGTATCTTGAGGTGGCTTAATTAGGTAGGACTAAGTACGTCACTGAAGGCCTAGACATGAAATGTACAGTCCGCCACTGCTAGTAACCTATATTCCAATCTCTATGCTGGGCTGAAGCCTACAACAACCGGTCGGTACCTCGAAACAAATGAAAGAGGAATCTCTCCGTCTCTGTTATTTGTATGACGTGTTCATCATCTGGCTGCTTCTTGCTCATCTCCTCCTCATAGAATCTGCACAGGCACTCGAAGGAGTCCCGCATCCGAATGGTGTTGCAGAGAATCAGGCCGTCGTTGTACTTTCGCAGGTGGTCCGCACACGCTCGCACTTTCTGATCTTGTTCTGTCGCAGCTTTATGGAAACAAAGACGAGTTTTTACGGTTTGTTGGACCAATGGCAGGGCAGCAGCCGCAATCAGACGGGGACACTTACCCTTCCGCTCCATTTGAATCACCCACAGTTCGTATTTTTGAGAGCCAAGTTCGCAGGTGGGCTGCAGTTGGGCGTGTTCATGAATAACATGCATGATTTTCTTAATGAGATCTCCAAAGGGGTCCTGAAAAGCATTCCCCCCCGCCACAAATACAGTTAAATATACTTGTCTATAGAAGAAACACGGAAAGAACATGACAGTGAGACGTGACAGACATGAAGTACCTTCATCCGCTCTTCGATCGTCAGGACTTTTTTCTTTTGCTCCTTTTTGAAATCCTCACGGCTCCTTGTCATGATTTTGGTGGCATCCAAGTTTGCGCAGATCTAAGATGTAGAGATTAAAGATAATCAAAAGCAGGCATCTGCAGCTCTGCCGGCACACACTAGCTCCAAATTGTCTGGCTGTCCGGTGTAGACTTGATGCCAAAGGGATGGTTTCGATTATTTTTTTCTCCTTTGCAGAAGCTTAAAACATTACGACTGCCTGAAGTGCAGTGGCAGCGTGGAACGATAAAAAACAAGCTTGGCGAAAGGAGACGGCAGAGAAAGTGGGGCAGAAATTTGGCAACCAAAACCGATGTTACTGAAAACTCTACGCTGTGGAGCCTCCAAGCATGAAGTCTACACATGGCAGTTAGACTTCCACATTGGACTGTTCTGGGCTTCTAGAATGACGAGCAAGTAAGATAAGAGTGAGGAGAGGCAGTTAAGATAATTTCTGATGCACGCATGACGGGTTGATTTGATGGCTTGGTTTGTTGGTCATTGAAAAAAAAAAAAAATCACATTTGTATCTTCTGAATGACATACTTCAGTCTGGTACATTTGTTGCAGGACGCACTAACTAGCTAACTAGCACCGTGCACGACTTGCCTTCTGAGTTGTGCAGCGGAAACACAGTTTACAACTTCTTCAAGTATACCTCTCCTACATCTTCCGTCTAGTACCGACGCAGAAGTATAACCAAGTCTCCGGGTATTTCCGATGGGAGCATGGCATTGGTAGGACCTCCCATTAGTCCGACAAACTGCCCGTTGGTCTGACCTCCCCTAACCGTAACCCTAACCCTAATGGGAGTTTGGACCAATGGGCAATTTGTCGGACTAATGGGAGGTCGGACTAATGGGCAGTTCCAATTTCAGACATTACGACAGACACAGAGCTGAGAGGAGTATTTACACGCAGTATGTGTTCTTCGGCTTTGGCCAGTTTTGTGGCCGAGCCAACCCCGAGTGTGGCAGTCAGGGCCAGGATCTGAGGCAGCGGCACCGTCTGCTTCCCATTCTTCATCAGCCTCAGGTTCTTGTGCTTCTGCGCCAGGTAGCGCATCATGATGTGGTTGTACACATCGCCCTTCTGAGTGTGGTGACACTCGTCTATGATGACCAGGCTCAGGTCTGCCAAGGACAATAACAAAAACAGAGGTTGTGCCAAATGACAGGCTTGTTGTGAAAGAAAAAAAAAAGAGCAACACAAAGGGCCTACAACTACCGTTTACTGCAGCTTCAAGATTGCAGGGTTATGATAAGCAGAATAAATATTGTTTCAGCCAAAACTATAACAATTAGGTTTTCCTCTCAGTCGTAGTGCCATAGCATAGCACAGTGCTTCAGAGGTGTACCTACTGGTACACAGTGACGATTCTGCACAATTTCTCAAGTAAAAAAATGATTTTCCCTGCTGTAGTATTACGACCGTTTAGATTTTTTGGTGGGGTCTTCGATTCCCGCTGGTTTTTGACTAAACTGTTGCGACGTGCTGGCAAATGGTCGCAGCCAAAGACGGGTCAAAAACACTTTTCCTCCCGACTGGCTTCAGGAATATGAGTGCAATCGGAGCGATTTAAAAGCATCCTCGTGGGACAAGAGCGCGGCGAATGGCAGCCCAGTGTAGCGACGGTGATTGAAGCTCTCATGTGAATTTGATCAGCCACACACACTAATGGCTTGAACAGACATGTGGCCTGGAAAACAGGAGACGGAGGGAGGGAGGGAAGGAGAGCGGGAGGGGGAGTTAAAAAAAAGAAAAGAAAAGAGGACGCGCTCTCAGGCGTTTCGACAAACAGCATATGTTCCGCCGAGGTGGCTATTCCACCTTGTGCTGGCGAGTGCCAGCGAGAGTGAACAGCCGAGCCAGGAGACTTTGACAAATCCTGTCAGCTACTACCAGGGGACGTGTTATGAGTCGTCAGTGTGGCTCTCGCTTCCAAAACCTGTCAGTGTCTGCGATTGAAACCTGGAAACATTTCAGCCAGAGGTTTTCGGAGGCCTAACAATTTTTTTTTTTTTTTTTTTAAATAAATGAATAAATAAATAAATAAATAAATAAATAAATAAATATCTGACCAAAGGAAATTCCTGAGTTCTGATTTATTTTCTCTTATCAAAGACGTTCATATGTAATGTAAAACCATACCGCTCAAATTCACCCCCTTGTCCTCTCCTTTGCCGGACCTCTCCAAGTAATTCTCAAGAATTTGGGCCGTGCAAATGATGACGTCGTTCTGCTTCACAATTTCTGTGAAAGAGATTTTGAGCACCGAGTCGCCGCTGACTCTCTTCACCCTGTACCACTGCTTCAAACCCGGCTGGAACTCCTTGAAGTAGTGCTGCTCAACCAGGGGAATCTGCAAGGCACAAGGGGAGATTTAAACTCATTTGACATGATCGAAATATATATCTATATATATCTATATATATATATACATATATACATATACATATATACATATATATACATATATACATATACACATATACATACATATATATATATACATATATACATATACATATATACATATATATACATATACACATATACATACATATATATATATATATATACATACATACATATATATATACATACATACATATACATACATATATATATACATACATATATATATATATATATATATAAACAATATGTATAATATATATACAGTGTATATCTGCTGTCATCTGACTTGCTTGGAAACTTGGAAGACTGGGCAGGAATCAGGCAGGATGTTCTTTCCACTTTGGTTAAAGCAGGGTTTCAAATTACTTTTACTATGGTTAAACTCTTTCTGGTCATGGTTTCAGGATCAGAAAGAGGCGCGGTCCTTTCGTGCAGACACTAAACGGGGCTTTATTATGGCGAGTTGAAGGAAGGTTCGCTGTGATCAGTTTCACTCGCAGAGAATCACTATTCCTCTGTTAAAAACCTTCTGAACGGGATTCCCCGCATGCAGATCGAATCACATGCGAGGCTGATTAGACGAAAAGGGGGAAAAGAAAGAAAGAAAAAAAAAAGAGTCTAAACCTGACGGCATGTAATTTGTGGCCCGGCTGACCCACATGAGGAATTGCACTGGAAAACTGAGTGTTTTCTTTGGTTTGGAGAAAGACAAAAAAAAAAGTAGGTTAACATAATACTACAACGCCACGCCACGTGTGTTGCAGTACCTTGTTCACCAGGACCACCACTTTCCCTGGCCGCCCCTCCACCTTCCTGCCGTCCAGATGTTTTTTGGTAATATAAACGGCGACTCTGGTTTTCCCGCATCCTGTCGGGAGGCACACGATGACGTTCTCTCCCTGCAAGGCGGGCCCGGCCACCTCCATTTGATAATCCCTGAGACCCAGTTCAGAATCTTCTGGCTCCTCATTGGGCCCGGCGTGACGACTCCCATCTGTAATGCAGAGCAGAGGTTCGGAGCGTGAGCGACCAACTATGCTGTTGACGGGCGGCAGCGGAAACAGCTGCTCACTGTTCTCGGGTTGTAAAGTTTGTGTTGTAACTCCTTAAAGCGACACCACTTCTTGTTTTCCTACCTTTAAATTGATTGTTTTACAATAATGCTTTTATGATTCATTGACTTGGAAGCACTCCTGAATATTGACACACCGCCTCTCTGGCCTGATATAAAACTATGTTGGCCAGCATCCTCTTCATTTGACTCTTCACTGATCCTTCTTCTTCTTTGGTCTTTGGTTTCTTTTTATATGAGCATATAGACACCAATGAGCTACTTTCTCCCTGCCAGGCGGGAAGTGTTGATGTTGTTGAGTGAAGTGCTGCTGATTTAGCAAAGCATGAGCTGGCCAAAGGGTGCTAGGAAGGCGACCACATAAATGCTTTACCAGCAAGGTTTAACTTAGGCTGGATTGCACAAGTTCAGCAATCCGACTGTGGCTTGATGGTTAAATAGGTGTGTCTTGGCCACCCAGGCTCCCTGTCTCTGACTGTGGGATGTCACAACTTTTTGCGGCTGCACTGTTCATTAGAATTTTACCCATTAATCTTAAACAAATTTAAAAAAAAAAAGAATGAACTGACACGTCACACCCGGCTCATAAGCCCTGCACCGAACACCTGTGAGCCACATGTCGCAAGGATTCCTCAGACACGGACACATCTGTGCAATCTGCGCGGTGTTATGCAGTGGCAGTATTGCGCAATGTCTGCACAGGCCCCAAAAAACAAAGGAGGTCAGTGCGTGCGTGCTCCAGATTGTAGCAGCGAAGTGACAATACGTGGATGGAATCTGGCCGTGTCAATCTAAAACAGGAACAAATAAAATATACCTGCTGGGGCGTTTACAAAAAGATCAGAGGGTATGACTCTCTTCAAACGAGTGCCAACATCTGGAGGGACCAAGGACTTTTCCCGAGATCGCCCGCGAGTGTATCGTTTCCTCGCGTGTCTTTACCCGCTACTTTTACCCGCGCCACGCACGCTATTTCTGTGTTTTTCCTGTTTGCAAGGACGGCAGACTTACTATGATCCTCTCCAGTCAGACACAGAGTCGCTGGCAGGTTATGACTCATCTGCTGAGTCTGGGCTGAGGGATAAAATATGACTAAGGCAGCGCACACAGTGTGCTCTGGCTCTGCAAAATGCCCTCAGGTGTGAGTTCCCACAAGTAAAAAAAAAAGTATTTTTGTTTTTTTTCACCCCCACACAGCACAGATGGATTTTAATTTTTCCCTCGGAGACGTGGTATGCACGAGGTTAAGAGTTGTGTTTACAAGGGAGTCAATACAGCTCTGTTCCGATGGAAAGATGAGGAAGATAAAGAAACATAACAAGAAAACGCTGGCCTGAGCAGCATGTTTCCACAGACTGAGCTGACTTCAGACTAATTGGTGAATAAAAGTTAACGGCCACACTCTGTGCCGTTTCAGAAAGAACACAAAGGCATGCAAGTCTACATTACACTGTGATTCAATAATTCAGTTTTAAATTTAATCCAACTCACACTCAGCCTCTGCTCATGGACAACTCCTAAGTGAAATCAGCTCTATTTAAACCTTGGACCCCAGCCAAACAGCTATACCCAGGGCATTTGTTTATGTATCGGGACAAGATTACATAAAGGGGGATTGGAGGAGGTTACTCCCCCAATTTGTGCCTGTTTTCGAAAACATCTCTGCTGTCCTGTTGGTCCTTGTGCATCAGCCTCTGTTGACAACCCTGCTCTCAGCTGATCTGATCTCCCCACAGAGATGAATTCCCACAGGAATATGTCAGACATAATGAAAACAATTAAGCATGATAAAAGTCTGTAGGAGTTCTAAATGGAGACTCCTCCTCAATAAAAACCTCCCCCAAAAGTTTTCTTACAGGTTACTTTGGAGTGAAGACGGAGCATGTGGTTTTCATTTAGAGAGCTTATGTGCAGTCTACTCCTCCGACCTCTGTGTGGTTCACCACGGTGCACACATGGAAGACATTCTACAGCGTCAAACTGCCCTCAAAACACAGGCGCAAAATGTATACTTTGGTGACATTAAAGTTCCTATTTTGCCCCCTTTAGGATCTTTGTCTTTCACTCTGGACTTCAGTGGAGCAGCCTGGCACGGTTAATTATATAAAAACTAGACAGATCTCGAGGAAAAAAGGATGCTTCCTCCAGCAAAGCATCTGTTTTAGCTCCACACTGAAACCGCTGGACCTTCCACGTCACTGGAAGGTGACAAAAACAAGGTGGCCAGGAGGTGGTGTCAGAGGACTAAACAAATGCGCCGGCTGGGCGCTACGGTCTGGAAAAACATCCTTTGGGACATCACAAAAGATTGACTTCCAAAATTGTGATTTTGCAAACAATTTCTGAAAAATATGGAAAAAAAAAAAAAAAAAAAAAAGGCAAATGACTTTTCACTAATATACCTGACCACTTTTCCAATTAGGCAGAACATGACCAAAACATTTAGTGTACAAGGGCACAGGGTGAAGCAATATCCTTAGTACATCGGGTGGGGGTGTGAGAGTGGATCAGCATGACCTGGTTGTGGAGGCTCCTGGCTGTTGGGCAGCTCCGCAGATTCTGCGCTTATTCCCTGGTACAGGTCTGCAAAAAGATATCAACAAGCTCTAAAACCTCCAATCATTACAATACATTTTAGATGAGCTTCTTCTAGATTGTAGGTTTGACTAAATTACTATCTAACAAAGTGGTATATGGCCACGAAAATAGTTTGTATCTATGTTTATTTTTAAAAACACTGATAAACTATGAATACAACTGCACAGTAATAATTACTGTTTTAAATGTAATAATAATTCATTACTATTTAAAAAAAACAAACTTTGATAAACGTGCTTAAAACTCACAAAAAGATACATATGGTCAAACACATATGAAAACTGTTTTAAAACTGACATATTTAAATGTTTTAAGATTTGGTAAAAACCATACGGTTAAACTCCAACTGGAGTGCAAAGTTCAGCAATCCAACTTTAATTTGATGATTAAATAGAGGTGTGCCTCAAGACCTGTGTTGTCATCTGTTGGTTTTTCGTCGCTCTGGCTCCCTCCCTCTGACTGTGGCACGTCACAGCTTTGACATGCAGCAATATCCGGTTTGAGGGCCTTGTCTTTCGCTAGAGCTGATTTCTCCCCAGAAACTGCAAAATAACACAATTTTGAAGTGGCGAACAACCTGTTTTAAAGTTGTTCGCACGCTGCTGCAGTGTACAAAATGTACCCAGCACTGTGTAAAGTGTCTATAACAGCACCGGATAATGACCCAGTATTATCAAATACTTGCAGTACAGTAAAGTAAATAATAGCCACCATGGTGTCTTTTCAACTGTGGTTACACAGTCATTTGTCTGGTAGCTATTGCCAAATTCTCCATCACCAGCTGGGTGAAGGCACTCCCTCTGATGGGCGTGTCCTACTGTGCAATGAATCACCTGTCGCTTTATCGGCAGGGGGACATCCAGTCAGCTCTTCGTAAAGGGATTTGTGCTCAGTTTCACGGAGGACCTCCAGGAATTCGGAGAACCACCCAGGTCGACCTCTGACGATCCGGCTCAGAAGTTCCCTGGCTCCCATCATGTGCCCCTGCCTCCGGGTTTCGGCGTTGACCTGGGAGGGAAGCGCACAGCAAACACGGGCAGATCAGCGCCATACGTTTGGCTTGAACTGAGGCGCGGCGAAAATCAATGCAACTGCCTTTGCTGCCATCTGGTGGTTGCTTCTGGAAGCACAGCGCTATTGAGCTATTGACCTCGGCGATTGAGTGCGGGGGGAAAACTGTACACAAACACACGTGTGGACGGGATAGAAGGAGCCTCGTGTTGCCCAGTTGAGAGTGTGAGGGTTTGACCTGACTTCCACCCGCACACAACTGCTTTTCTCTGGATTAAACGGTCATTATACGCAGATACACAATTGACAGTACAAAACTCAATTATAGTAAAGACGTGTGTTTGAGAAAGTTTGTTTTGATGTCATTGTCACATATGTAGCAAAAACAAGTTTAGCCTGTAGCGATATCATGCATGTCAACAAAAGACAATCCTAAATGATAAATGTTTTCCATGTTTCTACGTGTTTATATCTGATGCCTGTCTTTGGAAATTGTAATGTTATGAAAAAAAAAACTGATGAATGCGAGTTATGGGAGTGAACTCAGGCAGGCAAACAGTCACTTTTTGGGCACAGCACACACACACACACACACACACACACACACACACACACACACACACACACTTACAATCTCCACGTCCGCCTCGGTGATCAACCTTTTGGATGAGCAGTGCACCGTCACAACTTCCGTCTTCATGTCCAAAAGACTTGGGATCATGAGGCGTATGAGCTTGACACAGTAATCGTTCTCCGCCTCCACCTCGGGCTCGGGCAGCTTCACCTGGATGACGTCGGCTGCGTACCCGTGGCCCGACCGTTCCAGAGCGTCCACGAAGGCCTGGAACCAGCCGGCCTCATGCGGCTTCCTGACGACGGCGTCGATGAGGAGGTCCGCGGCCGCCTGGTTGCCGTCGGTCACCTCCTTCTGCCGGATCCGCTCCTTCTGGTCGGTCCCGATTATTTGCAACACGTCCAGCACCTGCGGGACCGTGATGAGCTCGCGCAGCCTCGGCCGGAAGTATTCAATGAGACGCTCGTCAACGTCGTCGCCGCCGGAAGCCATTGCGACCCTCTAAAAACGGCCAGCTGATCTCAAGACTGCTACACAAAACACCCAGGAGGACTCGCTAGCTAAGAACATAATGATTCATCGTATTGGACGAGGGTGAACTTTCAGTTTCGTTTTGTTTCGTATTGTTGGATATAAAAACAAACGATTTAATTGACCACTAGGTGTCAGCATTGGACCGTTGAAGAAGAAAGTTTAGACGTTTCCACACAGCGACTTGATGTCTACCAAAATCCTCAAACGCCTTCCTTTTATGCTCTGGCGCTAGTTGTACGGACTTGCGGTGGTAGTCAGTTTTCATAACAACGTTGTCATATTTGTTTATAATATTTATTATATCTTATCTTAGGCACTTGGAAATCTGTTTTATTCATTCACTTTTTTTTTTTTTTTTTTTTTAACGTTTGTCTCACCAAATGTAACTGTGGGATCCACTGACATGAAATGAAATAATAGTAATTAGTAGTTACTATTAGTGTTTGTTTATTTAAAGAGCGAGTCAACTTATGTGACTGCAGTTATATTTCACCACAACACGTCAGCGGTATCCTAGAAAACAGATCTGCTCTATAATTAATTTCAATATTCATCAGTGTCATATGACCCCCATATGACCCTCATATGAAGATGCTGCTACATCTTCCATGCTGGGCTGCTGAATGACAAATTACTTCAGAAGCAAGTGTTACACATTCTGAAATCATAAACATCAGGATTTCACTGGTCAACCACAGCAAACACATATAATGAGTAACAAGTAATCAAACCAGCGACTCTTGAATGCTTTTTTGTTTTATTGCTCCCACAGTTTCAAAACAAACATAACTTCAACTACTTTGCTAAAGTGTTTCTCTTTTTTTATTAAATAAAAAAATTGTTATATATATATATTTTTTAAAACATCTGGTCAGATGATACATTTATTTTCTAACCTCTTTTTTAAAACAGCATTTTGACCCAAATAACCAATGCTAACAAAAACTGTACAGGGAAATTGCATGGATAGCTGATGGTTACTTGATACATGGTGAGGATGCTGATTTATAGCATTTGGATTGGTTGTATAGGCACAAGATCCTCTCTGGGACTGTTTTATGCACAACTAAATCTTCCCACGTGTCCCTTAAACTCTAATCGCCCCTCATAACCCCACCCCACCCCACCCACTACGTGCAACCTAAAAGAGACAAGTATGCTGACATCATTTTACATTGAAATATGCTACTTTGGGCTGATAAGCAGTGCAAAAGAAGTAGATATAAAACACATGCACCGGCATGTAGGAACATCTACATCATACTCATTTGTCAGAGGCTTCGCTCAGGTGCAAGAGCAGAATATTCTGCTCCCTGCGTGTCGTGATCCCGGCCCGGACAAACATGTATGGCGTAATCTGTTGGCTTAGTGTCGTACAGTTGGTGCACATTTGTGACCGCAGTAATAATGCACATCATTTCAAGAATAAATCTACAGTATGCTTGATACTGTACAGTATATTGCAGTGCAATTGTCCATAACCCCTGAGTCACACTTCAGAGAAGACTGACATACAACAAAGGGCAACCGCGCCTTTGTCGGAATGCATTGCATGTATTGCACTAACACCGGACAAAAACTAGCTTGTACTGACTTCATGACTCACTTCTTTGAATGGTTTCGGACTCTCGCCGGCCTCGACAGCCACCGTCCGATCGATCGGACGGACGGCCAACAACTTTATCCGTGGCGGGTGACTGATGAATGTGACCCTCTGCCGACTCCCCTCCCAGAGACACAGCGCCCGCTGGCAAATTGTCATCTTGTCCATCAGATGACCTACAATTCTTCTTAACGGCTGACCAGAATATATGAGATTGCAGCCGCAGTCGCTCCCACCTTCTGCAGGAACCAGGCAGGAAAGGTCTCTCACACCATAACTCTCCGCTTTGGTCTTCCCCTGGATCCCTTCCAAGCAGCCGCAGCTACTCCGAGGAGCAGTCGCTCGGACTCCTCGCTGCTTTGTTGTCCTATTCTGCCCTCTACTCCACCCACTGGTGCGTGATTGTGGCCGCTGGCAGTGTGTCGGGGCGGCGTTTTAGTGCTGCACTTGTCATTTGGTTGATGGAAACTGGTGAGCTGTTCGGTATGAGGTAAAACGTCTGTTGCATCTTCTTGCATTGCAAGCGGTGATGAAGGAGGGGTTGTTTTGGGCTGAGTAAAGAACATTCCAGCCGATGCGCTCAGACCCAATCTGCTAACAGTATGACGTTGGCCCATTTCGTCCGGAAACATTGGAAGAAATGCCTGTTAGTGGCCGATTAGAGACTTTAGCGTGTCGGAGGGTGGATATACTGTATATGTCCGTCGGGGGAGCTTCTGCATTTGCAAAAAAAAAACTAGTTACAAAACGTAACCGCTGCTTCCACCGTCACCTGCAGAAGAGGCAGTCAGCTGCAGCAGGCAGTGCTTCATCCACATGCATCAAGAGAATTAAAAAACAAACAAACAAAAAACCCTATTTTTTTTTTTTAACCAAGCGATTACAAATTAACAATACAGATGTGTCTGTGTGTGTGTCAGCATGCTGATTAAAAAAAGAAAGAAAAAAAAAGAAAAACTACTGTGTAATTACAGCATTACAACTCAGGTGCTTGAACAGAGCAGTTCACGGCCCGGGAAAGTCCGGGTCTGACACAGGCCGGTGCAGTCCGGTGGCGTTGAGGTTGTAGTTAGCCGGGAACTGCGAGGGGGAGGAGGACGAGGTGGACGAGGCTTCGGCTGGGAGAGGGATCAGTGCAGGGTGGTGGTGGTGGTGGTGTTGCTGCAGTGGTGGCGGCGGCTCTGTGTGTCTCTGTGCCAGCAGTGCTGTAAGGCTGTCCTCCACAGGCGCGCTCATAGCGGCCAAGCTCGACAGAGAAAGAGAGTCTTTGGATTCCTGAACAGTCCTCTCCAGTTTAAGGTTGGGGCTCTGCAAAGAAGATTTTACATTTTACATTTCATACGTGCCACAATTTAAATTCCTTTATTTGTCTTACCTTTGTGACCATTGGATACTTAAATTAATCAATCACGAAAGTATTTTCATTCAGTTTTCAGGCAAAACCTCTGCCGCTCCACAAACCTTTCGCACCGCACCAGCACATCAATACCGTACAGACACTTTTAAAGGTGGCGGAAAAAGCGAGTGACACAATTTTACTGTCTGACTGTAATGTGAAATACGCTCGCGTCTCTGCCTTATTGTGCTGAGTTACGATGCTTTGGCCTTCAGCCACAGGAGCCGGATCGCTCAGGTTTTTTAACTCAGAGGTCCCGTTCATCACTCTCTTGTTAAACTGCAATAGCCGCTCTTAAAACAGGGTTGGGTTCAATAACCTGTGAGCTTCCTTTAGGGGTAAAGAGAAGGGACATGCTGTACAAGCTAGTCCATAACTGCATCAAGCTGCTGTGAGAGAAGGGCCGGCAAGAAGCTGCTGCTGCAAGTCGTAAAACTAAGGCTGCCGCTAAAGAGATTAGCGCTGATGTGGCGATAGAAGCACTTTTATCAGAACTGGAGCGAAGAAGGCAAAAAAAAAAAAAAAAAAGCACTAAAAGCTTTTCTTAATGGATGACAGTTCGGTTTACATGTGACCGGCTTTGGCAAGAATTCTGCCCTGTGCCACAGCAGCAACAGCAGTGAGACCGATGGATAATGTCAGAACTGGAATCAGGAAGGAGCCTCCTTAAACTGGCGAAACTAACCATCAAAAACCATCTTCAAAATGTCATTTCTAAACATCAACAGAGATAAATCAATCAGGAAGTGTTTCTCCTCCTCCTCCTCCTCCTTGGGGCAGCTCCTTCCAGGGGTGGCCACGGCCAATCACCTGCCTCCATCTAACCCTCTAATCCTCTACTCAACCATCGAACACCATGTTCCCTTTCACTCGCTCCCAATCCTGTCCATCCTGGACCCTCCCAAAGAGACACTCAACAATTTTAAATCTGCTAAATCACAACCAAAAACGTTTCATTAACAGAGCAAAAAGTCTATGAAGGTTTTCAGTCGTCCAGGTCATCACAGTGTAAAAGAGTTAAGTTGAGGCTTGCTTTCTTGTGCTATGTTTCAGCGTCTTTGAGATAGCAACAACTAAATCCGGTTGCCTTAACTTAGCCCTTCTACACTAACAGGGCAAAGGGCAAAGTTAACCTCTGACTGACTGAGACAAAAGCTGCTGGTAGTACATTCAAAAATATCGATATTAGGCCCTCCAGTGTTAGTTTCTACATTTATAGCCAGCTCTATTGTTTGTACAGCCACAAGCAGCCTCCTTCTCAACCTACCTGAGTCGCCGTGTGGCTGAAGAGATGGCTCGCGATGAGAGAAACCGGCTGCACCTTCACGGCCGGCCTGTGGTAGTCAGGGCTGGAGGTCACGGTACTGTAGGCCGGAGGCCCTGGCGTGGGCTGCCTCTGCAGCAGCTGCAGGATGGTGTGTATGTCTGACATCAGCTGAGACTCCAGCCTGGGAGGAAAAAAAAAGAAGAAAAAGAGTGAAGTGTCTGATAGGTAAGAATGCGCTAGATGGAGCCTGAGCTCCTCGATGGGCGGATGCGGTTAAAGCGCCTACAGGCACGGAAATCCAGAGACGAGAGACGCTAGGAGTGATAATGAGCCTTGTGTGGGAGGTGTGGACCAGGCGTTTACTGTGGAAATGACTAAATCGCACTCATCCGGTCAATCTAATTAGGAGTCGATTTGGCGTGGGCTCTATATTTAGGGTGTCGGGCAAAAAAAAGAAAGAAAAAACGGGGAGGGTGGAGGGTAATGTCGAAATACATTTTAATTAGCCATCTTTCCTGTGATGACCTCCTGCAGCTGGGTGTTGGGGGGGGGGGGGTACTTCAGGAGACATTTGAAGGGACTTTTCCCCCTCAGTGCCTCAATGCTATTTTTAAGGATTTGTAAAGGAGACTGCTGCGATAGCATTTTTTTTTTGCACACGTCATATCATTTCAGACAAGCCAAAAAAAAGAAAAAAGACAAATGACAGGGGAGCACTGCTCGTTCTGCAGCCCCTGAGCATTAGCGGAAAAAAAACAAGGTCAGGTAGAGTGCAGTGGATAAAGTCTTATTTTATTTTTATTTTTTTTTGCTGAATAAAACAAGCCGGTCTGGTGTTTCCGTCTGCTCTCCCTGCTTCTCTGTGGCAATTCCAGCTAAAAATACCACCTGCTGTTCATTTGTGTGTCAATTTCAGGTGGCCTGCTGCTCGCCGGTTGTGGTTTGCAAAAAGGGAAGCCAATTCCCCCCCCACTGCTAACAGGAGATATGACTATTAGAAATGCAACATATCAAACATGAGAAGGAGGTGGGCGGTGTGTGTGTGTGTATGTGTGTGTGTGTGTGTGTGTGGGGGGGGGGGGGTAGATTGTATCTGCAGTTCAAAATCTGAGCGAGTGAGGCGGAATTCTTCGTACACGTCCTCGTTCGTAAGCATCTTCGTTCTCAACATTTGACACGTTCCACCGGGTTCGAGCGGCGCCGCCTCCCGCTTCCAGAGGCTCCTCCCGCCCACTCGCTGCAGCGTTGGACATCGGCTCTCGCCAGCTCCCTCCCACCCGCCTCCCACCTACTCGTGCGTTTCAGGCAGGCAGGCAGGCAATGGGACCGAACGCTGCCAGTGATTGTGGTCACAAAAGTGTGGCTGTTACTTCGAGTGGTGTGGGAAGTGACAACTCTAAAAATATATATATATATATACACTAAAATACATGAGATAAAAACAGAGGCCGCCTTAATTATGAAATCACTTACTCCACGTATAATGGGGGTAATGATGAGTTCCATCCCTAATTGCAATGGTGTTGTTCATCGTGCTTTTGAAAAAAAAACATATGGCAAAGGAATGAAAGGAAGATACATTTTTTTTCTGTGTGTGTTTGGCCACAAAATCATTAACCAGCTCGCACCAGATGGAACATTTCCTGCCTCCTATTGGATTTATCTCACGTATCCATCTGGCTAAGAGTGCTCAAAAAGGGGTTTGGAGAGGGGAGGCAAGAAGGTAATTGGAGGAACCTTCTGTCTTTCACGCTCAAAATGGGCTAATCGGATTTATTAATGCTGGTAGACGCGGCGGCGGCGGCGGCACTAGCAATGTGTTTTTTTTCCTGCCTTTTTTTTTCATTCTTTATTTTGAAAAGCCACCCTGTGTGGATGAATAAATATCTTGTTCTTTTGGGACTTTGTTGAGCTCCAAGTAATCGCTTGTTGCCTGTCACACAACTTTGCCTTGGGAAGTTGGGAAGGTTGGTGACAAGATTTGGTGATGTTTTCACAATCAACAATGGAAAACTGCTGTTTATTGGAGGTTGGCAGGATGGATGCGCTAAAGTTCGGGATTTCCAAATTTCAGAGTTGAAATCTGTGTGAAGGAGCTGCTGTTCAGTGTTCAAAACTGAACTGTTGTAACGGTTGTTGCACACAGTTAGCGGTGCGAACCTGTTCAGGTGCTCCTGTAGCTGGCCCAGGCGCTGCTCCACCTCCCCGTACGTGATTTCGCTGGCGGAATTGTCGTCCTCCCTCAGCTCCTGGAACTGTGCTGACTCATCCATGAAGTCCGCGGGCTTCTTGCAGGCCCATTTGTCACAGCACAGATCTGCGGGGGGAGGGATGCAGGAACAACCGCTTTCACAAACACATGTGGGTCACGACTACGTCACCATCGGAAGGAAAAAAAAAAAAAAAAAAAAAGAAACCCTGCCCCCTCCAAAATAGAGCCTAATTAATCAGCGCTGCTGTTGTTGCTGCCGCTGCGTGTTTGTTCTTTGTTGTAATTCACTGCGGCCCTTGTTGACTATCTGCTGCCGTTATCTCTCCCCGACACGTGTTAGCATTCAGCGTGCGGCCCCGGCGATAAGCACCGGAGCTTCTGCTGTGATTCCAAACTGAGATGATCGCCGCATCTTCAGCTCCCACCACAATGTGTTTTTTTTCTTCTTTTTACTGCCTAATGCCGTGCTTTATTCTGTGTCTCTCCAGCAGCAGCAGCAGCAGCAGCAGCAGCAGCAGCTGCGGAGATTTATAGCAGCTCTGCTCTATCGTACGCCACAATTTTTTCTTCTCCTAAACCCGACTGTCTGTCTCGCACCGCTCGGATTTTCCCGGCGCTGTCAATGGACTGAGCTAATCCAGCCGTTTTCCTCCATCAGGTTGCTGCTGGCAGTTAATCCGGAATGTTTTTTTGAAGTCAGCCGCAGACTGGCACAGAGAAAAAGGACGGTAAGCTGTGAATCCATATCAGGCACGCTGGAATGGAAAATAAATACAGTTTAAAAAGAAAAAAAAAAAAGCTGAACTCAGATCTCACATTAAAAGAGATCATGTGAGATCTCTTTTAATGTGTTTCCAAACACAACAAGGGCGACGTTTGATTCCAGCCGGCACAATAGGAGTCATTGAGAACTGGGGGGGGTTATGTGAAGTCGAGCTGCTGACGTCAAAACTCAAATGTTCCAGCTGCGTGCAACAAAGCAGGTTTCAAGTTAGTGCCTCGCTACAGGCTACTTGATCTTCATCTCAAAGTGACAGCCCGGTCATTGTATTACGGCCGTTCCAGAACATTTTGCACAAAGTCAGATGGACAAATTACATTTAGCTTAACATTCAGTCACTCATTGGATACACCCTGCAAATACATTATCCATACATATTATACCGCAATGCAATACATGCATTTTTGCCTCCGTACCTTGTATTTTTTGTCTTCCGGCTTTTCTGTCCCATCCACTCAAATGTGCTGCTGGTGAAATGTAAACAGTCGCCAGCTCGTCTTGTTCAGAACAACTTAAAAGAACTTGACTGATCTGTGGCCCAAACAAGCTTGAAAAGCCCTGCAACACCCCACCGTCCCCAGACTCATTAGCTGTAACTGGACATGATTCCTCACATCCACGTCACAAACAGCCTCTACCACCCAGTAGAGGTGCGCCTGCACTTCATCAAACACTTCTCCTTAATTATGCTCATAAGCTGCATCCTGACGGAGGCTATACGGCGCTGTGGCTTTAGGAAAATGGACAAACGCATTTCTTTTCACCACGTGCTGGAGTCATTTCCACAAAGGAACAAATTACCCTCGAAAGACGATGTCCTCTCCAAGTTGTCTCTGTCCACGAGGTTTGAGTCCAGCACGGTAGCGCTGGGCGATGGCGGAAGGAGGACTTCTGAGGATCTCTTTAGGCACGTGTTGGACTCCCTCTCCGCTTCCACGTCTCCAGCTACTTCTGTGTTTTCCCCTGCAGAACAGCAATCAAGGAATCACGCTCTGCCGTATTCCACACGGTATACGTGTTTTCTCTCTTGTCGACCGCCGAGTTAATAATAATTAGGAGGCACATTTGCATCTGTGGGGCGTGCAGGGACAGAGAGATAGGCGAAGGACGGGGCTGTGTGTGTGTGTGTGTGTGTGTGTGCGCGCATGCACGCGTGAGTGTGTGTGCGCGTTCTTTACCTTTGGATACATCCGGCGTGAAGGAGATTCTTCTTTTTGTGCTTTGAGGCGCCTCACCGTCTGAATCGCCGTCTTGTGAGCCTGATGCCTGCAGCATTGGAACGGAAATGTTAATTACTGGTGGGATATATTATATATTTGAGGAAAATTAACTGCATAGAGAATGAGTGTCTACCTGCCCACAAAAGCCATGGAAGAAGATAGCAAGGAAATACATTAAGGCATTTCCTAGCTAGCTGCTGCTGCTGAAGTTTAGCCGGGCTGCTACAATTGCTTTAGCTTAATCATATTTGGATGCTGTTTAAATTCAAACTTGAAAGAAAAGGCCACAAAAATGGAACTTCCTTGGAGGAAATGTCTTTGTTTTATTACCAAGTGGCAAAACACTGAGACACGTACAGCTAATGTGGCTGGAGCGACAATGGGAGGCAGTTAGCTGGAATGTGATGGCTGCAGGGTTCATCAAGTTACTTCTAAGTTATTGCTGTAACATCCATTTCTTTATTTTACCTTAGCAGACTCATCTCTGAGGTTGAAGGTGAGCTCCAGGTTGTTAAAGAAGAAGTCAGCGAACTCCGGGTACATGTCTATCACCTCCAGCACATCCTCTCTCTGGATGGTGCTCAGGTCACAGTAACTCAGGGCTCGAACGTCAGCGTTGGACTTTCCCGGTTTGGCGGCGAGGTGGATCATCTCACCGAAGATGTCGTTCTTTCCTGAGGTAAATGCAAGCACAGGCAGGAATTTGCACCCCGAGTTGTGTTGTGGGAAAAAAAAATGGTAAAGGCCTCGACTTAACCTTAGCCGACCTAGCTTGGCGCAGACTCATCGATGCAGGACTTGTGTCACAGTTTTAACGGGGATTCCCCAAAGGCAGTCTGAGGTGTTTGTTTTTGAGGATAATAAAAATCAAACAGCCTTTTCTCCCTCGCCCATAGATGTTCTCAGAAGGCCTGCACTTTGGTTGTCTTTCCATCTTTGATCCATTATTTACGCGAAGGAATAACCGCCAACTCAAAGCCACTTTGAAGTGGAGGGAAGAGAGGATGAGATTGTGACTGACACTTGTTGTGTACTTCAAAGGAATGAAAAAAAGAAATGGGTTGATGTGGGCTTGCGCATAATGAAGGCAGTTCTTCAGCAAACTCATAATAGGAAGTCATCAATTTTTAGTTTTAAAGCAGTGTTGAAACCTGGAGACAAGACTGGAAAAAAAAAAGATTGGAACTGGTTTTGGAGGCACTGATGAGAGCTCCCCCTTTAGGTCTGGAGGTTCAAGTGCTTCTTATTCAGAAGTTGCTGCTAACAGCGGGTTTAGCGGAGGTGAGTTGTGTGATATTGTGACACCTTGTCACCTCACGCAGAGCGCCGTGTCACCTGCTCCACACATACGAAGCAGAGCGACGCCTCAGCCTCAGGACTGATTCTTCATCAGTGGGACGAAGCAAGCAACCACGCTGGACTCGGCATCATTACAGAGATTTATTAAGGCCCTAGTATGCAACGCAACATTGCGGTTTACGGCCACAAATTGGAGGCAAATGTTGCTGAGGGGGCATTCTGGCTGCATTGAATGTAAATTTGCTGATCCACGAGATCACTGGCTTTCGCCGATGTGTGTGGATGTGCGTGCGAGTGAGTGTGTGTGTTTTTTTTTTAAATAATGGGTTTCGTGTGATGCAGCAGCTTTTGCCGAGCTAAAACCCCATTCTGTCAGGTGTGGCTTTAAAGGGCATTCATCTCAGGACAAATGGCGGGTTTAGTCCACACACAGCCCGCAAACACCTGGCTATGGTGGATTTGTTTTTGTTTTTTAATGATTTCAGAAAGACTAATGAGTTTTTGGCTTCAGCTGAAAAAGGCAAAAAAAATACTACTTAGAAATTAAAGGCCCAGTCGTAAAATGAGCGATCTGTTGGCATGAAATGGAATGAAAAAACAAACGCACAGGAATGCTTTTCATTTGGTAAAGTTGCCGTGATAAATATTTTTTCTTCTTTCATTTGTTGATATTAAACATCCACACTGACACAATGCAGACAACTCCCACTCGCAGGGAAGCTGCTAGCAGGAATTGCCAGTAACAACTCCTTTCTTACAGAAACAATAATAAGAATTTTGCCACTGGAGGTTTAAAAAGAAGGGCACGGATGTGTTGAGGGGGAATCTGACAGACTCATAAATATGCTGGTGAGCGACCCTGTGTTTGGTGCTTGTGTCTGCCTGAGAAACACAACAGGGAAGAAAAGAAGCAGAAGGTGAAATATTGCGCGGCACATCAACTTTCTCCAAGTTCATCCAGCAACTTGTCTCAATGCTGCCTCAGTCACTCAGTGCGTTTCCATGTGCACAAGGAGGAAGTGATTTATAAGCACATCAACATTTCAAAAGAACTTCCTCAAACAGAACGGCGCTTGAAATTTGCGCGACAATTTATGGGAACGCGCAAACTAAAGCGTTCCGGCGTGCATGTGACCCACAAGTGGGGTCTGCACTGTGAATTCTTTGTAACTACTTGTTTTCAGTATAAAGATTTAAACACATCCTCCTCAGTCTCCTGTAGGCTGCCCTGATTTTTAGAAAAACTTGAATTGGGGCGTCAGAACACAGAAAACATCAACATTGTTTGCGGCTTTTCTTTCCTCCCATTAGAAGCTGTGACATCTCGTTAAACGTGTTGAGAACTGTTTTTTTTTTTTTCAACCAGCAGACCTTAAACGGACCCTTCTTCTCATCGCGCACGGCCCCGCTGCTTTTCTCTGCTTTTTCTTGCAACGTCGGAAAAAAAATAAGTGGCTTTTCAAGCAGCCAAACAACCTTTCCTGGGAGCCACTTAGCGGAAATGTCAAGTCTCCGTCCTGCGCGGCGAGCGGCCCCCGTCGCCCCGAGGCCCGACACTGAGAGGGCGGCAGATGCGCCTTCGCCGCCGCTCCTGTCAAAAATGTGCCAACGTGCCGCAGGTTCCAGCCGCTGTAACGACTTGAAAACGTGTCGCGGAAGGACGCGATGTTGGACGACCCAATCCTGGCAGGTGGCTCGTAGCAACGAAGCTAAAACAGATTCCCCCGTTTTTTTTGGTTCCCTCTTTTTGCTGCCAGGGCCGGCGGTGTCCTCATGCGTTTGAAATGATCGAGCGTCAGGCCGACCTGATCAATAATTCAAGTTTTTCAATCAATTCCGAAACGCACTGCATAATTGATATCCCTCAGTACCAGGGAGAGAGGATGTGTGCGAAATGCTAAGTATTTGTTTTCCGGCCAATCCGTGATATTCCTAAATGCAGGCGTTGCACATTTGGTGCAAAAAGTTACAGATTTTACACAAACACTGCATTTACATCCACACCGTGTGGCTCGATCCTGTGTTTACCTTCCTGTGTGTCTTAACGCGGAGCATGAAAACAACCAGAGCGTCATATCGGCGGCTTGGAAAACAGACATCGGGTCCCAATGAGCTGCAATACCACTCAAAACCTTTTCATTTGCCTACAAACACACCTACAGGGTGTGTTAGGGCTATTTATATTTACATGAACCGGAAGGAGGCTGACGGAGCGCTGCTTCCTTCCACAGTAACCCAGCTGAAACCCAACTGAGATGATTTGGAATGAGTTCAGACTGCAGAGTGAAGGTTCAAAGATTTTCGACTGATTTTGCAGACGGGGTCGTTTTTGTTTTTGATGCCAAAAGCCGTGAGGGGTTTTCTATAATAGGAAAGTGACTCTTGCGACTGCGCAACATCCGTGATGTGGATGAAGGACAACGGCCAAAGTTAAAAAAACAACAACAACAAATAACGAAAAAACATTGAAACATTGAAAAGAGAGTGGGGGAAGGAGTATACACGCTTTTCCTTCTTCCTACTCCTTTGCAAGCATGTTTAATTGCATCTATTTACTTATTGACCATTCATTTATCATCACTGATATTTTGTTTGCTTGGTTCTGGTTTGATTTCACCGTTGTCATCATGTTCGAAACAAAGATTACAACAGCAACACGAAGAAATGAGTTGAAAGCCAGAAGCTTTGCTTTCCCGCCACTTTCCGCTCGAACCCGACTGTCGTGATTACCCAGGATGGCCACGACGATGTCGTCCTTCAGGATCTCGATGGAACCCCGTGACAGGAAGTAGAGGGCCGTGATGACGTCGCCGCTGTGCACCAGCGTGTCTCCGGGCGGCGCGTGTGTGGTTTTGAAGTGCATGGCCAGGGCCCTCAGGCAGCCTTTGGTGGCTCCTTGGAACGCTTTGCAGTTGTGAAGAATGTTCCTGTTGAGGTGGAGGCAGATATCCGCCTGCAGGCACTCGGGGAAACCTTTCAACACCTGCGACGAGTGAGTGCGCGCAGACACACACACACACACACACACACACACACACACACACACAAGCAGTAGTGAGAGAAATTCCAAAACGGTGAAGCAAAGATAGCCTGGGAGGAAGGTTCTGATAAAGTCGGTTCACTGACGGACCAGAGATCCGTTTATCACCTCGTGAGGTTGTTAAATGCCGTTGGATGCACACTTCACATCTTCATACTGTGCTTCATGCCAAAATAATTGAAAATAAATCACATCCCAATCAAAAAGTTGCCGATTTTCATAACCAATGTGCTCTGTAAAAATAGCTTTTTTTTATGTAACCAACCGCTTTGAGCTTCACACGCAACACAATGCCCGCGCAGGTTTTGGCTTCTTTTTCACGGACTGGCAAGAAATAGCATCAAAAATGAGGAGAAAGTGTTTTATTGTGATTAAATCCAAGCAACCATATTAAAAAGTGTGTGTGTGTGTGTGTGTGTGAGAGAGAGAGAGAGAGGGAGAGAGAGAGAGAGAGAGAGAGAGAGGAACACGAGAGAGAGAACTGAAAACATCTTTGTAGCCTAAATCCTTTTTTCATCTGTAAGAGTGAAGGATTAAAGCTGGACTTGTGATGTCTGCAGAAGGAGAGAACTGAAGGAGTTATTACTAATATTGATGTTAATTCTTGCAAAAACCTGATGATGCAGGAAAAAATAACCTTCCAATGATAATAATAATAATGATGAATAATCACAACTTTTGCATCCCGACCAACTCATTTTATAACACACATCTCAAGCAGACAGGCAGGTGGGTGGATGGATGGAAGGACGAATGGAGCTGATTAATGATGGGAATGACCGAGTTGACAAGTGCATGTTTAACTGCAGATTTTGACTGAAATGACACGTTTTTTTTTAATTAACAAATCATCAGTCATCTTCTTTAATGAAGAATGAAGCAACGCCTGAGCAGAAAGCTCAGCTTACTCTGTGACACCGTAGTTTATGAATTTGTAAACTATAAATAAAACGGTGAAAATGGACTGAGACAGTGGAGACACAGAGTGAATCTGGTGCTGCTGAATCAAACCAAAAAAGAGGAAGAAGGGCGCATGACATGCACATTATTCCCCTGCAATGCTTCTCAGACCTTCACACACACACAACACACACACACACACACACACACACACACAGACAAATCACAAATACACACACAAAGTATCCAGCGCAACAAAGTGAAATGAAAGAAGGAGAAGCGTGGAGTACCTCCTGCTCTTACCGAGGTGGAGACGGCAATAATCCCGCGTGAGAAGCAAGACAAGAGAGAGAAAAACTCTGTTTAGACTTGTGTGTGTGTGTGTGTGAGTGTGCGCGTGTGCGCGTGCACATCAGATGTCCGGTTCATTTGCTCAAAGGCCGTGTGGCGTCTGCGAGCCCGCTTACCGTGTTCATGTCGATGCCGTTGGTGTAGGTCCAGGAGTGCTGGAAGTACTCCTCCAGCCGCTGCCTCAGCGGGTTGGGGATCTGGTGGAAGCGGATGAACTCTTTGACCCGCAGCATCTGAGCGTGGTAGCGCGCCGTGCCCGAGTACAGGCGCTGGATGATGGCCGAGACGTTGCCGAAAATGCTGGCGTACATGAGGGCTGCGAGGCGAGAGAGAGAGGGAGAGAGAGGGAGAGAGGGAGAGAGGGAGGGAGAGAGACAGCGATCGATAAACAGCGAAGACGTTCGTCTGTTTTGCATGTTTATTGCTTTTCCCCACAGAGGCCTGCTGATAAGTTGGATGAGCGGCGTGGGGGAAAAACATTGACAATCTGTTGTCTGGAATCTGATTAGGAAAGATCAATGGCTGGAATAGAATTAAAGGTCCAGTGTGTCAAATTTTTGGGGAAGTCCGGTATTTAAGGTGGCCTGCCCGAAAGTGTGTTGCATATTTAGGGCACCGTCTGACGGGCTTTCTAAAAATGAGTGGTGCAAGGTGGCAGCTAACTGAGAACAAGACCTTTATTGCTCTGTGGATATTCTTGTTAATGAGAACAGTTCAAAGGATAGGATAGGAAAACCCAAAAAACATGTATACACATTTATGAGTGTATTTATGGGAGGTATGTTAAGCTTTTACCAATATACAACTCAGACATCCGGCCAAATTTTACACACTGAACCTTTAAGTGGCGGGGTGAGAAAAAGAAAGGAAACAAATAAAACAAAGGAAGGAAGTCAGAAGGAGGAGACGAGGAAAAAGAGCCGACTCACAGCCAATGAGCATGACGCAGATGGAGAAGATCTTCTCCGAGTTGGTGTTGGGCGAGACGTTCCCGAAGCCCACGCTGGTCAGGCTGCTGAAGGTGAAGTAGAGTGCCGTCACGTACTTGTCCTTGATGGACGGGCCCGAGTTGGGGTCGCTGCAGTTGTAGCGCTTGCCGATGGACACGCCCAGGTTGTCCAGCCAGCCGATCTTGTGCTCCAGGTAGGGCTTCTCCACGTTGCCGATGGCGTACCAGATGCACGCCAGCCAGTGGGCGATGAGGGCGAAGATGCACATGAGCAGCATGAGGACGGCGGCGCCGTACTCGGAGTAGCGGTCCAGCTTCCTGGCGACCCGCACCAGGCGAAGCAGCCGCGCCGTCTTCAGCAGGCCGATCAGGGTGGTGGTCTGCTTGGAAAGTAAACACATAGAGAGATAAATGAATACATAAATAAATGAACAGGATCCAAGTGGTGTATTTTACACAAACTGTGCTGAAGCTGTGAGAACTAATTAACGTTATACACAAAAAATATTGATATACCTTTTGGATACATGCCGTTTGAACCTGAATAATGTCAATAATCTCTAAATGTTCATGAGGAAATAAATGTTGCTAGGAATCTATATGTGCATTGTACATGATGTTTATAAAAGTACTTATGTGAGCATAGTTTGGAACTATTTTTAAAGGCTTCTAGTCATTCTCAGGCTTAATAATGAAGGATGCACAGTTCTGGCAGGACATGCAACAGAATTTACAGTAAATCAGCTCATTTAAATTGAGAGTTTGCTGCAAGTTTTTCCAACTCCATTTAAGCTCCCCAAACCTGCAGTTAGGTGAATAATTAATTCCAATTAGTAATGGTGAATTCCAGCCTACACCCATTAATTCTCATGGAGAGTTTTTTTTTCCAACCCTAACGATGAGATGTTACTGAATTATGCCCAAACCAGTGAGGAACCTCATGTGTCACAGCGCAAACTGAGCTAATGACTGTGTGAGCAGCTGCGTCACTTCAATAGATCTCCGAGCGAACGGATGAACGAATGGAGGAGTGACGACAGCGGAGGCCTGCAGGATAAATCTTTGTTTTCTCAACGCGACGCGACACAGGCAGAATCACTTCATCAGCGGGTCCCCGTGAGATTGTTGCTGCCCGCGTCATCAACACGACTTTTAGCTATGCTAAGCAGCGGCGCTATAAACACGCTCATTTGTCAACCTGACAATTAGTGACCGACCTTTGGGAAAGTTAATGCGAGATATACCCTCGCTTGCTAACCTGCACGGACTGACTCATGAATTTAAATGGTTCTTCTCTGCAGCTTAGCTTAGCTTGCAGAATTTTTCGCTAAGACAATAGTTAAACAAAGTTGAATTCATATTTACTTCTTAACTTTGTGCAATAAAATGGTTAACAGTCCTGTGTGCTTTTGCGGAAACGAGCTACTGCTGCTTCACTTGTGAATATATTCCAGTATGAGTCGGGTGCTAATGTTATGCGCAGCCTTTACTGAGCACTGTGTTTTGTTCTTGTCTTTGTAATGCATGGTGAAACTTGTGATGGGTTCCCCAGTTTCTCTGCGTTTCTCTTTTAGCTTATTATGCTCAAATATTCCTTATGAAACAATACAGCAAAAAAATGAGTATTATTTATTATTAGACTTGTTGCAATAAATGCTTGTTTTTATTTCCCCCCATTTGACTTCCCCTGAAAATTCATGTAACAGAACCCTCAAAGCACCCGCTGCGGCCAGCGAGCGCGCTAGTCCATAATGTGACTTTCAAAGGCAACGCTGACATAAACACAAAGTGCATTATGTGCAAACACAATTACATGGTTGACTAAAACAAATGAAAAACAGCGAAAAAACAAAACACGGAACACGACATCTGACCTTTAAAACCCAATACTAGTGCAGGAAGGCAGCATTGCAGCGCTCCATTAGAAGTTCAATTAAATCAAGTTTGCACAAAGCGCATTAATTCATTTCACGGCGTTCCTGGTGAAACAGCTTGAACTAATTTATTTTGTCTGTTTTTGGAGCCATTACAAACGATGTCCTGCCGCCCCGGGGCAGCGACGGCGCCGTCGCTGCATCTTCAATCTGTTTGGTTACAAATCACCAGAAAAGACAGCGAGCTGAATCTCTTTCAAATGTATTTCCTGAAACAATCAAATCATCTGCTCATGAGCCTGTGGGTTAAAAACCGCCTTGTAAAGATGACAAAAACCAAATGAGCCCTGTGAAAACCATCTGCCACTGCGGGCGCTGACGACTCAGCGGCTTTTATTTTTCTGAATGAGGAAGCGGCAGAGGTCGGAATCCAGGCGTTCATTCTGAAAAGTACCAGTGGTGAGCTTCAAAGCAATACCAGCGCTGACATGCTAACATGCTTTGGCACAAAACCATGAAGAATTTTCCAACTTAATGAAAAAAGCAACAAAACAACAACAAAATCACAATTTACACAAATTTTACACTTAAATTTTCGGGTAAGATATTTAAAAAATATATTGCTCAATGATTTTTTTTTATTTGCTTCTTTAAATGATTCAGGAGATGAAAAAGCATCTTTTTTTAATCATCATCATCATTCAATAAATTCCCTCTGCAGCAGCAGCAGCAGTGGAAAAGATGATTATGGTTTATAATCAGGGGCTTTTCTGGTGTAATGGAGTGCCTACAAAGCACGATAAAGCACTGAAGAGTATCCAGAGGCAGAGGGGACATATCCTACCAACAAACAAGCCAGCAGGCCGCTGGCAGCCGGCCTTCCAATGGCCGTCTCACATCTGCATGTAAGCTTTGCACACAGCCCCGCTGGCCTCGCTACTCACATAAATGCATCATTGATTGCCATTTGGTAAGCCATTAATCCGCGTAAATGGATTCTAGAATGAGGACCATTCAAAAAAAAAAGAAAAAAAATGGGAGGCGGGGAGAGGGGGAAAAAAAAAAAAAAAACACAAACAAACATGCAATTTAAAGTAATCCTTTCAGAGCCGAGACAGAAAGATTCCAGCTATAAGTCGGGGGCCCAGGGGCACAAATCTGAACACAGCGGGAGGGAGACGGCAGCAGGCGGGTGAACCAGCTTCTGATTCAGACACACACACACACACACACACACACACACACACAGACACACAAACCTCGTCTGATCCCGAGCCGAATATCAGCAGGTCGAAGGGGATGGCGGCCACCATGTCTATGAGGAACCAGCCTTTGAAGTAGTGGATGGCGATCTTGGCCGGGTCGCTGACCACCTCCTCGTTCTGGTTGACGTAGGTGGTGCGGAAGTTGATGAGGATGTCGATGATGAACATGATGTCCACGATGAGGTCCACCACGTTGAGCGGGCTGCACGAGTAGCCGCACTCGCGCCGCCGCTGCTCCTCCTGGTCGTTGAGCAGGAAGGCGGCCGAGTAGGGCGTGAGGATGGCCGTGTAGATGACCAGCAGCAGGATGAGCCAGTCCCACACGGCCTTGAAGGGGCTGTAGTGCAGGATGGTGAACTTGTCGATGCGCGGCGTCTGCAGCTTGTACTCGGGCAGCACGTCGGCCCCCAGCGACAGGACCTGAAGGGATGGGAGGGGGGGGGGGGGGGGGGGGGGGGTCAAGATGTAATAGGTCAGTGCAGGAAGGGAAAGTCGGGATCGGTGGCAGCGAGGGAATCCAGAATCCGCATTTTAAACTAATGTAAAATGGATTAAACTGATGTCTGGTTGCCAGGCATGACGCAAGATGGAATAAAACAATGAAAAGTCAGACTGAGACAAAATGCCATCAACATGGTAAAACCACAGAGGTCAGGGAAGTTCATTTACAACTCGAAAACGCGCTCGGTTCCTGCATGAATTGCTGTTTGTGTGGTCAAACATCTTGCATTTTAGATGGCGTAAGGAGGTTGTTGCGCACTGAGCTTCCTTGATTGGACACATTTTGCCGTTGTTATTAGTGAAAGTGTTTTTTCCCCACTTTAGTCTACTTTATTTTTCAGTCCTTTTCTCTGGAAAAGATGACGCATCCAATTTTTTTTGTATTGGTTTACCCAAAGCACAATGTCTGCACATTCTATCGTTGTTGTTGTTTTTTGTTTTTTTTTAATGCATTTCCGCATCGTTCAGCAGTTCGTTTCACAAGTGTGAAGGGATCAGTTGAACGGAACAATGCGAGCACACTGCACAACACTGGGCGAAGATTCTGACCTGCAGTTTCAACAAACTCTGTCGGCGCTGAGAGGCGTTTCTGGGACGACTAAACTCTCACCCACTGTTCACGTCTCTTGAGCCCAGAACGCAGCACACACAACTAGGCCATGCAATCTTAATTAATTGTGTCGTCTTTTAGAGGAAACAGAAATGATATCAGTTCTAAGTGGATGGAGACGTGGAGACTGAATGCACTCGGCCTGTGCATTGTGCCCGTGTTTCATCTCCTGCCTGGCGGCGGGCGACCTGATCTGTGTGGAATGTTGCAAACTGGCAGCAACGGCGTTTTGAGAATGTCCCACAAATAATGCATAATGCTCTTTGCGATTTTTTTTTCCCTCCCATGTCTTCGCTGCAGTATCAGTTTGCAACAACAATGAAAAAAAAAAAAAAAACGTCTGAGGGAAATCTATTTTTAATTGCATCTGCGCTCCCCTTCGCCGCCGCAAACGGCGACGTCGAAGCTCCGGCTGTTGCTAAAGGCGCATTCCGCGCCCCCCGCAACAAGAACAGCGCGCCCTTGGCCTCGCGGAAGCTGGACGGGGCCGTTCAAATTTGTGCCGGTGGATATGAACTTTCCCCTCCACTTTTTATCCCGATGAGCAAACATTTGTTTTAATTTCCCCCCATACAAATGAACTCTGGCTGTGCGCTGAATAATTTAACTTAGCGCTGTGGAAGGCCAAGCTGTCCCTTGGTTTTTTTTCGGTTTAATAAGCAGAGGCAGGGCCGGCTCTGTGTGCAGAGAATAGCGTAGGAGTGAGGATGAGGGCAGCAGGTCCCCTCTATTCATTCCACTACATCCCCTCCTATCTTCCGCACATGAATTATAGATTCGCCTCATGCCAGCAGCCAGGAAGTGGATGCGGCGTGAACATCCCAGCGGTGGCTCCCAACTAAAGTCAACAGGGGTTAGAAAGAAAAGCACATTCATGCTAAAAGACTGTCACCTGTGTGGCAAGCGCTACACACTGCGGTGGCCACTGTGGTGATGTCAGTGCGGGGGCCGTCCTAACTCACTCACTCACTCACTGACCTGTGTGACTTTTTCCGTGACGTTGTGAGTTCTGTCCTTGACTTTGGGCGCGATGATGGCCGCCTCGGACGCCGGCGGCGAGTGAGTTTTCTTCTCACCGGCCTCCGTGAAGTTGAGGGCAATCAGTGGGAACCTGTTGATGGTGCTGTACCTGTTGATGTTGGAGTCGGAGGTAGAGCCGAGTAGGCTGGACTTCACGTGATTAAAGGGGCCTGAAAAGGGGGAGGCAGGAAGTCAGATTTGGTACTTTTAGATTATGTTTAAATAGCAACAAAAAAAACAAAAAACAAAAAGACAAAGACGGACATGCTGTCTTCATGTTCAAAATGACAGAAGCCAACAGCAGCAAAATTCTACATTTTGAAGCTTGACACCACTTCTAATTTATATTTATCAACTATACAATTACATTATGCATCGCTTTTCTGGATAGAGCCGATGTAACTTGCTGTGTTCTCTTCCAGTAAGTGCCGGAAAAACCCTCTATTTTTAAGTCAAGCAAAGGGCCTTTGTCACTCGACTGATCTTCCACCACGTGAACTACTCACTTTCAGGCTCCAAACAATACACTCATGCACAGTGGCGGGCCGACGATTCTAAGGCTTTTTCACAGAATGCAAGCACAACATTGGTACAAGCTGACTCGAAAGCAACCGTTAGCATGGATAGCATGTAAGAGGCCTTATTATGGTGTCACTGCGTGTGTTGAAACACCAGTGGACTGGCACGATTCTGCAACCACCACATACGGCTAATTGCTGCTAGCCCACTCAGTCTGTCCCGCCAAAAAACTGCTTTTGGCAAAGACAATTTATGCGGATTGCTTCAAAAGCCATTTGCAAAAATCAGAGCCGAGCAATGAAATGCACGGTTGACTCTGACATTGTCTAAAGGCAGCGATTCCAAAAAAGAAGAGGAAAGAAAAATGGCAAACAGTGAGCAGCATTTGCAAAAGTCAACTTTTTGCAGTTCCCTGCAGTGTTGCACGCACCGTCGCTCGTGTACGCGCCTTTGGAGTTGGAGTAGCCTTCGATTTCGTGCACGGACGAGGCCCGCCTCATGCTGCTGACGCTACCTCTGGGGAAGGTGTTGGACAGGGTGCTGGAGGTCTGCAGCGGCTCCGTCTGGTACAGTTTCTCCCAGAGCAGCTTAGGGGACGAATGGTCAAACGGTTCACAGCCGCCGGCGCCGCCACCGCCACCGCCACCGCCGCCCACGCTGGCCGGTGACGAGTGCTGGCTGGAGCCAATGAGGCCGTGTGTGTCATTGTCCTCCATGGGGCTGCAGAGGCTCTTGGTGGGTGAGGGGAAGTTCTGCAGGGCCACCGAGTCCTCCGTCTCTTTGGGCGAGTCCACCATCACGGCGTCCGGGTCCTCCTGCGGAAGGGACTGCTTGTTGGTGTTCATCAGGCTCAGAGCAGCCTGCCGGAAGCGGGAAAATCGGCTCAGTCCTGAAGGGGCGGAAGAGAGATAGTGACCTTGAGTGACCTCTCGTCAACGAGAGGAAACGACAGTTCACGTTAAAATTCTTTTAGCTAATGAAGTGTATATTTTAATGGTCCAGGTTTAAAAGATAAAAAAAGATGAATAGAAGTACCATCACCATAAAGTCAGCACTTTGATCGATGTCGTGCCACCTCCATACTCTCACTGGCGACATTATTAGGAATGGAACATGCATTCAGAGATGCTATTCTGCAGACCTGCACTGGTGGTAACCAGCTTACTGGACTTACTGTTGCCTTCTTATGGTCTCTAACCAGTCTGCCCATTCTAACCTCTGAAATCAGCAGGGTATTTTCCACCACACAATTGCTGTTCAATATGTCATTTTTTGGGGGGGGGGTTGCTGTTCTCTGTAGAGCCTAGAGATGGTTGTGAAAATCCCAGTAGATCAGCTGCAGGTTGTCAAACACTCAGACCAGCAGCTCTTCTGTCGCCATGTTCAAAGTCACCCCAAATCTCTCCCCCATTCTGATGATAACTTTGAAGTCCAGTAGGTCGTAGTTGTACAGGTTGTGTCCACAGGCCCAAAACGCATAGAGTTGCTGCCATGTGATTGGCATTGCACCTAATAAAATGGCCAGTGGGAGTAGTTTGGGAAAGGAATCTGTTTTAAGATAAGGAAAGTGTGCAGCAGAATACGTCAATGACCTACAGCGGGGAAGGAGGTGGTGGTTGTGGTGGTGGTGGTAGTGGGGACTTCTGGCTTATTAACAATTGAGGGTGAAAGTGAACACCCTGGCAATCTGGTGAGATGGCTGTCTCTCAGCGCCCTCCTTACGTAACCCAGCTGCCATCTGTTTTCCGTTCCCAAATGTGCTGATGTTACAACTACGGCGGCGCACAACAGAGCTGTGACACCCGACAAGTGTCCCGCGGAGGAACCCGTGATGACATCCTGAGCCGCGATATGAACAGCCTGCGTTCCTCTGCCTGGATACTTACATCACGGCCATTGCATATTTCAGCAGTCGGGCTCATTTCACGCCAATGAGGGAGCTGGTCTTCGACAGCGGGAAGCAGCTCTGTATTAACGGCCGAGGGTCATTAATCAGCAAACCCTTTTCAGAAAATGACACAAGTGCTGATATCAAATGCTGGATATTAATTAAAAATGTAGAACTCATTGGAAGGACAGGGATGTTTCAATGCCTTTTACCAACTACTATACTGGTGCCTCCTAAGAATTATTTCTCCAGCCTGTCAGTCAGATAAATCCATCCGTAACATATTTTGATGGCTACACTTTTCAGGAAGTGCTTGCCTTTAACAAATAGTCAGGGAAGGCAGCCTTTTGTGATGTCACAACTGCTCGGTATCATGTCACAAATGTATTCACCTTCCACAGAGATGGTGCAAAAACACACCTTTCTGAAACAAAAAAAAAAAATCCCTTTGTGACGTCACACAGGGCACTGACACCTCTCCCATGTGTCACAAGTAGGGCCCTCGAGTTGGAGGGTCGAATAAATTGGTTTCCCACCCTGATCCATTGTTATCATATTCATCGCTGCCAAAGGAGGCTCGGCTGCTGTCTGCAGCTCGATGAAAAGATGCAACGTTGAGAATCAGCGCTCTTCTTACATCACAGACCTAGCTGTGGCCCACTAGGCCCTCAGCCGGAGGAGCTGAAGCGTCTTGTGGTCCGGCTTTCATGCGAGGCTTGGATTAGATCAATGCCGCATTAGCGCCGATATCGACTGAAAACGGGGCCGCTGTGGTGAAGAAGCGCTGCGGAGAGGCGGAGGCGGGCCCTTATTATTTGCCGCTGATTTATGTTCTGGCTCTCGACTCCGATCTTGTGCTATGTGGCAACTATTCAAGATAATAAGATTACACACAAGCGGACTTCCCCTCGCTGGGTATGTGTGTAGGCTGGGAACAGCGCTGAGTGCAGTGCAGTCTCTGACTCTATTTAAAACAGTGAAGCTGAAGCGCAAGGCCATGAATTAAAGAACAAATCTATTGACTACAAAAAACATGAGATTTTACACAAACGTAAACCTGAACACACACCACAGCATCAACGCCCACTTAAAACCCCCCTCCCTCTGCGAGCTAGGTGTGTTTCTGCTAGATAGCGGGTATAGTGGTGCTCGCCAATATGCTAACACCGCTGGGCCGCCAGCCCACTGGGAAACTGGATTCCAGGTTGGTGCACCACCGCCAGTTTGTGCTCTGTGTGCATGACACATGTCATATGATACACGGCTGCAGCAGCGCTTGGCTCGAGACAGTAAACAAGTATCCCAGTAGCAGGCACAAGTGTGTGTGTGCGTGTGTGTGTGTTTTGTGTGTGTGTGTGTGTCTCTGCCAGGTCATCTCCAACGGCTGTCTCTGGTCTCGGGGCCTCGGATGCACGTTGCTCCGGTTGCTTGCGTCTCTTCCAGATGGAGACTCGGCAAAAAGAGGGATTACACCTTTCAGGGCTCAATATTTTGCGAGTCGACACCTCCGGGGCTTTCGCCTGCTGTCAGCGCTGGGTCATAATTAGCCCCCCGGTGTCCAAAAATCCCCTTTCACGGGCCGCTGCGCCAAAAAGTGTGTCTGGGCACTCAAGTAACGAAAGCTGAAAAAAAAAACCAAAAAAAAGAAAACTCTGCCTCGACTGTTCTCATGGTATTTCACAGCACAGTTAATCCGAAGCTCACTGTGATAGTCGTAACTGCTGTCTTACATATATACACTTCATACATATATTTTTCAAAGGCTTGAGAAGTACAAGTTTAGACTGTGAATGTGATGAAATCTTTTCAGAATAGTATTTTTCATCTCTGTTTCCACCGCAGAATTGGATGATCAACAATTCAATAAACCTTAGAAGCAACAGCACAATTAGCCCTGTGTTTACAGCCTCGTGTTTAGCTTCCTGCTGAAACCGCTGCTTTGCTGGATCTTCCAGGTGGGAGGGAGCGCCAGAAGAGTGTCGGTAGCACAGTCGAGTCATTGTTATGTCTTAAAAACCGACATTCGCACGACGCTTTCTGCTCCAAGATTCCATCCAGGTGCGAATCCATCAGCAGAAACGACGACCAGCAGCTTCCTCCGGGTGCAAGTGTTGGAGACTTGCCTCTAATGGAAGGTCACATCATATGTTTATCTGTCCCGTCTCCCCACTGATCCGCCCCGCCGAAGCACTGTCACAAGCAATCAGCCCCGATGAACGCTGCACGACACGGACACGGACACGGCCGCTCGTTCACACGTACGCGGGCGCACACATGCGTGCAAAGGGAGGGATGGGGGCGCAGGTGCACACACACACACACACACACACATGCACGCACACAAATGCAAGCACAAGGCCAGAGCCTTGAAGGGATTCGTGCTGAGTGAAGTGGATGGCCACGGTCCGGTCGGAGAAGAGATGCTGAGTGCCACCAATCAGGGCGCGGCAGGAAAAAAAAAAAAAAAAAAAAAAGAGAAACGGCCGGTTGAAATTTACACCTTGTGACACACAACCAAACTAAAAAAAGGGGAGCCGTAGCGGCGCCCGTGTTCGTGCGCCGCTGCAGAACGGAACTGGAGGGATAAAGAATTTAAGACGTCCGAAAAGGACAAAGTTGCGTAAGGAGACCAGTTGGAACTCCGGAGTGCCGGAGCGGCTGAATAAGTGATGCAACGACTTTTTCGGTGCAGAAGACGCTGGAGAAAAAGGCGCAGTGTGTCAGAGGTCAGAATCTCTGGTGCTTAATTAGTGTCTGACAGATGCTGAGGCCTGTTTTCTTTTAATGAATCACCTCAATTATAATATTCACTGCGGCTGAATGAAACACGGACGTTTATTTTTTTTTTAATTAAAACCCTTGCAAAAGCAAAACTATGTTTTTATTGACAAATCAAAACTTTATGAAACAGATGTGTTGCCACCAATGTTTTTGTGAAACAAAAAAAAAAAATCATACTAGAGTGAAATTACCATGGCAACGCAAACAAATAAACGACTGCAATCTCTCATTTGCCTTTCCCATTTTTTTCCCCGCTCCACCGATTTAGAAGCGCCTGCCTGCCACAGTGACACAGGCGGCGGCAGCGCGACACTCACTTTGATCTGACTTTGTCGGCGAGGCCGGGCTTATCTTCTCCGTGGAGTTGTCGCTCTCCTCGTCCAGGACGTAATCGAAATTTAAGATAAACATCATCACCACGCCCTCCTCGTTCTTCACCGGGATGATGTGGGTGCTGCACTGAAAGTCAGAGCCTGCGACAGGGAGACAGAGAGACAAAGCATCAGCCGAGGGAGGAAAGTGCATCGCTGTCCTCCTCCTCCTCCTCCTCCTCCACCTCCTCCCCCTCCACCTCATCGGTTTGTTAACGGCAATTAGGCTGAAATCTGCAAATGGCTCCACGTCAGCGATTCAAAGGTCAATGTTGCACGTCAGAACAAATGAAACAGCTGACAGTAAACAAGTGAAACCCCGGGGGTCCGGCAACGTAATGTAAACGTGTATGCGCATGTGTGTGTACGTGTGTGAAACATGCCTCGAGCACAAATATATATATAGATATATGTGTGTATATGTGCCACACTTATTTCAATTCAGTGACACATTGCAGCCTCGCAGATTGTCGTGCAAACACAGCCTCCTAACAGCGGCGGCGGCGGCGGCGGCGAGGTTTTGCAGAATGGATCAAACGAGGGCCGGGCAGATTACAGCCAATTTGGCGGATTGCAATGCGCTCATAGGGAATAATGACTAAACCGGGGGATGGGGGTGGGGGTGGGTTGCGTGATGAAGCAGCGGAGCAGAAAATGATCACGCCATCTAAACTTAGCGCCAGGCCCCCAAAATATCCCCCGACTGCACTTGTTGTTGCTGCATTAGTGATCGATTCCCACCGGGGTGGTGGTGGTGGTAGTGGTGGTGGTAGTAGTAGTGGTGGGAGATCAAGGCCGGAGATGAAAACTTTATGCTCGCCCGACCCAAACATCAGCGTGTGACCGAGAGGAAGCTTTTACGCCCCTCCTCCTCCTCCACCACCACTTCTCTTTGAAATGACCCTCCTTCTTCTTCTTCTTCTTCTTCTTCTTCTTCTTCTTCTTCTTCCTCCTCTCCTCCTTCTCCTTCACCTCAAAAGGTGCTGCTTCCACAGTTCCCGTCAGTGCGACAACATTCTCCCGTTCTGAACGTTGATCCCGACTGTCCCTTTGTCCCCCCCGCCTGCCCGGCCGCCTGCCTGCCTGCCTGGTGGCTGCCGCTGCTCCCGTTCGCAGAGGACACACACACACACACACACGCACACAGCAGCATTACCACTGCTGGCTGTAATCTCCGCAGGGCTCACAGACACCCTGCCAGCAGCATTCATTAGCGGCAGACTCGCTGTCTGACTAAATATAACGAGCCGCGTCTGCCTCGACATGCCAGAGTTCCGTTGGAAGGATTTCTGCATCCCCAACTCCCCCAGAAGGGTGACGTCGCAGTGTCACCGCTGACAGCGACAATGCAGCTGGGGTGTGTTTTTTGTTTTTTTTTTAATACGGTGGAAACTTGACCCTTAATTTGTATTTTTAAGGACATAGGTCGGCCGTTTGCGGAATCGTCTTTGATAAGCAGCAGCAAGCGGCGTGTGTGAACAGTCTGCGGCCATCTTGTCAAGAGCCACGGCCGCCTGGTTATCTTACGTACGTTATATAAAGTGGAGGAGGCTTAGAGAGGGAACAAACTCTGAGTCCTTCACCCAGAAAATCCCTCTTTCATAAAAAAAAAATAGCACTTTCCTGCATCACCCCTCCCGCCCCCGAAAAGCTTTCGCTTAATGCCGCTGTGAAAGAGCGCGGGACATTTTGGTTTTTTTTCAGGCGCCGTGTTTGATTGAGCACTCAGGGTGGGGTGGGGTGGGGTGGGGGTAGGGGTGACGGGCTGGGCGAGGGAGACTCGATTCGACTCAGTAAAGGATGGAAGCTCTAATTGAGCCGGAGAGTCGTTCCGTATCGACTTTTAATTATGCCGGAAGATCCCACGGGACTTAAAAACCGGTGATAAATCCATGCAGATCCGGCCCGAGAAGTGCGCGCTAATGGATGTTTTCCTTCGCTTCAGAAAGCGGAGAGTGGAGGCGTGACCAGAAATGAGGAGAGGGATTTTTTTTTTTACAAATATTTTTAGAGTTAAATATCATAGTTTAACATCGGTGCCAGATTTATAACCGTGCTATTTTGGCAAAATGGAAAATGAAGGGATCGTACTCGCTGAATGAACCTTCTCATTTCTCGGTTCTTCAAGGCGTCCCTCCAGCTTTCTGGACTGGAAGCCAAGCTTAACGGCAAGTGCTGAAATCTAATTTTAAAATAATGTTTTTTTCGTGGCGTCAGAACTTTGTGTATCGAGATGACAAGAGGGCCGTGTTTCCACGAGTCAGTGGTCTGAACTAGAGGAGTGAAGAAGAGGAGTCAGGAGGAACATGGACAGACAACAGCTCTGCTGCTGCTGCTGCTGCTCATCAACACATTCTTCATGCTATGGGCATGTCACTCTCAGCAGACGATACAGCTGGAATGTGAAGCATGGCTGCAGATGGAAAATAATGCACCGATGTACACAGGGTGGCGGACCCTTGATGTTCCCCGAGGACGTGAACCTGAGCTGCGACTTTGTCACTGGACGGAGATAATGGCCCAGTGATCAGCTCTCCCTTGGCTCGTTAGTTTGTTTCCGATTCAGGAAATAAATTGTCTTACAATGTTGCACTCGGAGATCGTCTTGATTTAGAGAAACAACAGATTTGGTTCTGAGGATGTAAGAAGACACTTGTAACATTGAAAACACTTCTTTTAAGTGGCCTGTAAACAGTTTGCAAAGTTTCATTCTTGTGTGTGTTCCCCGGGTCTTCAGCCTGAATATCAAGATGACATTGTATTTCTAAATAGATCAACAACTCATCTTTTGTTTTCTTTTCTGTTTTACATTTCAGCTGTGTTTCTGTCGTGGCTAGCCACGCAGCAGAAAATAGCAGTTACATCAGTGTTTGCAGCAGTGTCACTGACATCAATTGAGGCTTAGCTTGGGCCAAATGGAGCAAACTGCAAGTGTGAATTCAGCCCTCAACTGTTTAGCTGTAAAGGCTCTTTAGAATGAGTGGATACGTAGAAGAAAAAATAAAAGGAATACATTTCAATAGGTAAGATGTTGCTGCTGATTTACATTTTGGGTCAACAGTCGAGTAAATAAAGCTAAAACGTGGAATAATTTACGCTGTAAACACGCCGGGTAGAACTGCAGACCTCTAGCGTATCTCAGTTTGAATGCACAGAACACGTCAGGCCTGCGCCGCAGCACTGTGGGCCGAGACTTGCAGAGTGAAGGAGGCGCCGACTGAAGTTGCACAGGAGCTCTTTTGAAAGGGGAGGAGGTGGCGGTGGGGGTGGGGGTGGGGGGGGGTAGAGGTGGGGGATGGCGTCATGCTCAATATGGATGCAGCTTCAGAGGAGCAGCGGTCGGCCTCGCGGTATATTGAGCTGGCCGCTGCGGGCAAAGACGGTGAATTCACATAAATAAATGGCGGCCCCTAAAGGCTAAACCGGGGGGGGGGGTCTCTCTTCTCATCTGGGCCTCCTGCTGAATGTCACCTCGGCCCAAATGGATCAAAGGCCGGCGCCTATGCGATGTGATGCCGCGTCGGCTCGGACTCTCATCTGCACGCGCTGCACGTTTGAATCTTTGTGGGGTTTTTTTTTTCTCTTCTGTTCGACAAATCAGGCAGGGGAAGATTTAATTCTCTCCTCTGTTGTGAACCAGCGTCAGCGAGCCATGTGATTTGCGGCTCCTCATGACTTGTAGAAAATAAAATAAACAGAGGACGGACATTGATGGGGAAACAACTGCAGTATTCTTCTGCGTCAAGCATCCTGATGATGAAAAAAACAAGACTGAACTTATCTGAACCAACTCTCTTGTCTGTCACATTCCAGAGGAACACAATCAGAGTCAGAGCTCCGCCGCTAACAATCCACTTCCTCCTCTGCACTCAGATCATCAGAGTCAATTGAAACTGCTGTGAATTACGGCAACCCAGTTCATGCAGAGTGCTGGTCAAATTATAATTATTGTTATTATTACTATTATCATTATTATTATTATTATTATTATTATTACCATCATCATCAAACAGCATCTGGAAGCTCCATCTCAAAGCGCTCCAGGAGCAGCCATAAAAACACGCTCGCTTGTTTGTACGCCTCATTATGTTTTGCTCCAGATGTGCTCGGCGCTGGTCGGTCCACACACATTCAAACCCCACCAGGAGCAATTAAGGCCAGGAGTGTTTTGCTTGCCCAGTTTTGTTTACTTGCCCTTATTTTTTTTCCCCTCCTCTTTGAGTGCAGGCTTCTTATTTTCCAACGATAAACAAGCTGGTGACAGTGAAATTGACAGTTATTTTCTCTTCTTGAGAAAAGATACAATAATCACAATATTGTATGCATTCGGCTTCCTTCGGGCTTGCATTGCTCTGAGCACGGATTTCAATTTAATTAAACGTGAAACTTTTTTTTTTTTTTTGCTCTGGCTGTACAACGAACAGATGAGCATTTGTGATTCAAACAATCTGCATCGGCTCAGACACACTGCTCTGTCGATGTCCCTGGGACTTCTGATGTCGGCACACTGTAATCAGTTTGATCCAGAATGATCTTGACGTGGACTTTATGAGACTGTAAGGGACTGTAAAAAAAAAAAAAAAAGTGCGTGCCACCACCTGGAAATGCAGCTCCTGCACAAAGCAAGCAACCCCTGAGATTTATCTGCAAGTCTGCAAAGTGTTGAGAATCTATTTTGGTAGTTTACAAAAAACACAGGCGTCAACATTACTGCTGTTTGCTGCTCTATAGTGGACTTCAGTGTCGTCACCAACCAGAGACTCGACTGCTTTTTCTAACACTACCTAATCTAACCATCTAATTTGGAGAAAGACGTTTTTTGCTCCCTGGATAACCTTAAAAAAAACCAAACAACCCCCCTACAATAAAACCCCTCTGTCCAATACTGCAGCATGTATACACCTCACCCAGTAAACCTGTGGGGCAACCTCAGCCAGGCGATGTAACGAGCGTGAACGTCGAGGTTCCGCTGCGTGTGCGCTCTCCGAGAGCGATAACGGGAGGATCCGACTTCAATCAGACTCGGCCCGTTGACGGACAAAAGGCCCGTTCAGGCCCGATACAGAGCCAGTCGAGCAAAACAAGGAGCGATAACACTTGAATCGGCAGGCGGCGAAGTCCGTGTTGCCGTGTCAAATGTCTCAAGGTTCAGGTTGCTCCAACGGTACAACACAACAAACGCTGCGGAGCTTGTACGAGTCTTTCCCCGTCGTGTCACTTGTCACGTCCGTGATGAACGTCTAACCCCTAAATGGCCTTGCTATTTTTTTCTATAGGCTAATTGTCTTATGTTATAATCACTGTGTGTATCAACGACTGGACACGTTGATGTGATATGCAGTATTTTCACAGCGCATTATCTCTATTTTCACAGCGGCTACAACTGGCCTATTGGACGCAGGTATCCGCTGTGACGTGTAGTGAAACGGCTGCACGCCGCCGCCAACATTGGGCGCCAGCTAGCGGCCATTAATTCGCTGACCTTCACAGGGAGCGACCTCCCTGCCGGCCAAGACGCGTTTATTTACACCTGACTTGAACGGACGTACTGTACAGTGCGCCAGCGCATCCAACGCCGCCGTGTCGCGATGGAAATTTCATTAGCGCTGCATCTATTTCCGTCATAAATTATTAAACGATTCCCGCTTAATCAAGCCGCTCTGCCGGCACTGTTTTACGACGGTGAGTCACAGGTCAGCCAGCGTTGCGGTGGCTCGGCGGCTCTCAAAGACGCGTTAGTGGCCACCATTAGCATTAGCGCGTGTGCGTATTTATAGGAGGTCGTCGTGGCGGTGTTATTTTTAAATCTCAATTTCAAGAAGAGAGGCAAACTTCCGATCACCCACCCCACCCCCCTGCAACACCTCCCCACCCACCGCCACTCACATTGAGGCCTCGTATTAATCTGCCTAAGCTGATCTACTCCAGGGAGAAACATGAGTAATATTGTGGCGAGCGCGGCCCTTTCGCCTTTGTGTGCGCGCGCGCGTGCCGTCCTCAACTGCAAGCTTTTAAGCGGCGCAGCCTCAGACCACTGGCCCGCTAGTAAGTCTTGTGTAATGAAATCTGACATGTTTCCCGTTTAGGGCTATTCTGCTTAAGCCAATACGCGACGTTACTGAGGCATAGCCAATCGGGTGCGGGCATGTGGGGAGAAAGGCAGCCGCGCGGGCTAACCCCCCCCACCCCCCCCAACCACCCACCGCCAACCTCCACCCCCCCTTTTTGTTTAGAGTCGCCGAGCCTCGTGGCCACATCTCGCCTCAGTGAGGCGGCTGCGAGCGACGCGCTGCCTGGCCTAATTTCATCTTCAATCAGCGTCTCCGCCGCCATCAGGGATAACTAGCTGCTGCGGCTCAGGCTGCATTTCATTTTTTATTTTTTAATATTTTATTTATTTATTTCCGCCTTTATCAATTCCAGGCCCTGCTTGCGCGTCGCTCCCTGATCTTTTTTATCGTCGGGGCTATTTTCGGCGGTAAAACAGGAAGTTGGCTCATAAACGGTGGCTCACAAAGTTTTAAGGCGTCGCATCAGACGAACGGAGACGACGGCTATCGGGATACCGCGCCTCCTGTACGCGCATCCCCGCTGGTTAAAAATAGGCTGTGGGTAAACATTCCGACGCAACGTAAAGTGAGACCCGTAATAATATGGATCCATCTGCTCCTCCTGCCCACGTCTGAACCTCGGACTGAATCAGCAGGACGGCGGCCAACTTCAGCAAGAGACGAGTTGCCGGTGGCCGCAAATGACTTTATGGCAGGAACAACAAAGGTTGCTCTTTCTCAGGCTGTTTGTCTGCATTTCATAGACTGATGTGTTTATTTAAAAGTATCGCACTTTGCAAAAATTATCTTGGATACCGTCTAAGACATGTGGCAACTTGTTCCTGTCTTTGCACCAAAGACGGACGGCGATGTGTCTCTGTCCGCAAACTCCTTGCTTGTAGTTTGTGACGTCACTAAAAGCGTCGAACTCGCTCCTGAAATAGCGATGTACAAATACTGTGCTAGATTTTTCAGGAATCTGTGCTGTACTCTAGTATTTTTTTTGCTGACGACTTCACTTTTACTCCTTGAATTTGTGCACAAATGTCTTTACCTTCTACTCCTGACATTGGAGTAAAACAATTATTACTTTTGTGTTCAAAGTAATCATTTAATGCTATCATTCAAGTTGTTGCTTGAAGGAACGATGCTGTTGCGTAGTTCAGTGTAAAACAGTCAAGCTTTAGAGTAGCCTTAGGTAGGTTTCATTAACTGCAAAAGAAAAAAAACCTTTTTGCTCAAGTACATTTCAGCCTGTACTTTCATACTTTTACTTAAAAGTAAAGGAGTTGGATCAATCCTTTTTTTTTTTTGCACAGGTATCTGTACTTTTGTCTCCATCTCATTGTTTTTGTTCCCATTCTAAAGATGTGGAGGGTCCAAAGAGAAAAAACATCAGTTTCTGGAGGGTTTTTGCAGGAGGCTGTAAACACATGAAGCTAGAGGGCTAAACAAAACTCATTTTCTGGAGCTCTTTTGGAGACCTCAGTGGGATAACTGCTCACGCGAGGCTCACGCCTCTCCGCCGCAGTCACCGGTCAAACATCGAGATCTGAAAACGAGTGCGTTATCGGTTTTCGGGCGTCACTTAACCAGGTGAAACCCAAGGAGAAAGAGGAGGAGGAGGAGGGGAGCGTCATGCTTCACCTCACACCGCGCCACCCCAGCGAGGAGCCGAAGCGCCATGAAAAATGGATGCGCTCTTTTGGGGGGCAGTCGTCCAAGTGTCTCGCCGAACACCTTGCACAACTTTCCCCCCTGCTTCCTCCTCCTCCTCCTCCGTTCCCTCAGCGGGGGAGTTGGGAGGGGGATCGTTTGGCCCCTGGTTCCCCTCCGCCGGCGCGGAGTCTCCTATGAAACCCGGCACCCACGCGGGGCCGCACGTCCCCCGGATCATTCGCCACGCTCGGCTAAGCCGCCGCTGTCGCGCGGCCATTATCCATTTAACGTCTCTCGGCGCGGTGTCGGCTTCCCTTTGTTAAGGCTCATTCAGGTACAAAGTATTATTAGGCGAGCGCGCAACAGGATAGTTTGACAGGGCGGCCCGCCGGGGGGAAAGCATTTACCTCATTGATTATGTATTATCACTGGAGGAAGACTGCTGGTGTGGTAACGACTCCCGGTGAAACCGCCAGGTTGGGGGGTGGGAGAGTGGGGGGGCTTTCGGCCTCCTCGCCGCCGCCACCACCGCCCCCTGTTTTTTTCTCTCTTTTTTTTGTGTTCCACTATTTTTAATTTCCAAGCATACGCGTAAGCAGCTTAGCTTTTTTTTTTTTTTTTTGGCCTTTGCAGTGAAAAGCCAAAAGCTTTGTTGCGCCCCGTGTCGCACGGCTTCCTCTGCGGCTCCGACGCTAACCGACCTTCGCCGTCCGAGGCTCCCCGCCACTAATGGGGGAGTCAGAGGAGGTGGGGGTTGAGGGGGCAAACCACCGCACGATCGCTAAAGAAACACGGCCGACGGGAGGCATGCTAATTCCAGCTACGCTGAAAGAGACGGCGGCACAAAAGGCTTTTTCCCCCCTCTCTCCCTCTCTCGCTCTCTGCCTGATGTGCCTGTGCGACGGGCAAAGTCTGTGAATGGAAAAAAAAAATGGAGGAGGTTAATACAAAGGCTTAAGCGATTTGCATGATGAAGGGGCCTGACGACTGGTAGCGCGGGAGCCGTCGAACGCGCCGACTTTCAGGCCATCTGATTGAATTTGAGGAGCGGGGGTCAATCAACTACGCCCCGCCCCTCTCCCAACTCCACGACCACCAACGCCCCCCACCCTCCCCAACCTCCAATAACCCTAACAAACCCCCCCCACACAACGCTGCCATGAATCTTTCATCTCCTCCACAGCGGTGGTTAGCGCGTGTGGATTGTGTCCTCCATACCGCTTTAATGCATTTGCTCTGTAAGCTGCTCATTCCCAGTCGCCGCACTGTCAGCCCTGACATCTTTATTCATGAGCGCACACACACACACACACACACACACACACACACACACACACACACACACACACACACACACACACACACACACACACACACACACACACACACACACACACACGTGCCGACTGTAAATTCCACCGAGGAGTATTAAGAGTTGTGTCTGCCGAAGCCGCGATGCACACCGGCGAGGAAGGATTGTGAGGAGACAGAGAGCAAAGATTATGCTTGAGGGGGGTTGAGGGGTGGTGGAAGGGGGAGGGGCAGTGGGGGGAAAATGGGCGGGGGTCTGTAGCTCACATTCGCCACGCTTTGAACATCGCACGGGCACTTGGCATTTCCACGGGAGTACAGTGCAGGCGCACTGTAAGACAGGGGAGGCTGAGGGAGGATGGGGGGAGGATGGAGGAGGATGGAGTATGAGGAGAGTACGACAGGAGGATGAGGGGGAGGATGGGGAGGATGGGGAGAGGATGGAGGAAGGATGAAGAGGATGGTGAAAGTATGGAGGAAGATGGGGGAGGATGATGGTGGAGTATGAGGGGAGAATGGGGGATGATAGGGGAGAGTATGGGGGGAGGATGAGGGAGGATGGGGGGGGGGTGAATTCAGTTGGAATCCCGCCCGTCAGGAAGCTGCTCCCTCCGTCGCCAGCAGACCCCACACTGTTTGGCATGACTGTCTTGCAGTTTGTTTTTTTTATTCATTCTATTTTTGAAGAACAGCAGCTGCTCGTGCGGATCGGTGTCTTGCTGGTTGTAGCGAGAAAAAAAATGACGACGCCGACGACAACAACAAAAAAGTGCGGCGGGCTGATGCCTGCTGATTAAACATGTATCCGTGGCCTAGAATCTAATCAAACTCACAATTAAAAATTAAAGCCCTGGCTCCTTGTCATTAAATAAAACATCACATCTCTTCTCCCTCGCCTTTAAAAATACGCATGTAGCGCTCGGCTGCCACGGGTCGAGGGGAAAGTCCTTAACGGCAACAACAACAAGACGCGCACGCGCCCTCAGTGGCAGCAAAACTGAAAAAAAAAGGAAACCCCTCCTCGCCCCAGCGCTCTTCTCCCTCAGAGAGGAAGTGGGTTTGAAATGAAAAAGCTCAAAAAGTGGACGTGATGGCAGCGGGGGGGCGGGGCAGTCCTGAGGGAGGAGGTTTGTGCCACGAGCGGCAGCTAATGCTCTGGATCTGACTGGGGATTGGGCGTCACGGCAGCGCGGGTCACGGCAGGGCCGCCCGTGGCTGCATGGTTAAAAATGAACGAGGGAAGGCAGCCAACTTAAAAAAAAAAAAAACTGACATGTTTCCTGCCCCAGACGGGAGACACGCACTGGCCTGGCCGCTGGGTTCCTCCACCCACTAGGAGTCTGGAGACACGCAAGTGTGCGTCAACCAGGAGAACATTCATATACCAAAATGGCTTCGCAAGCCCCTCCATCCTGTTTTTGCCCACCAATGCTGCTGCTTGGTCCTTTATTTCTCTTTTATTCTACGTTTTGAAGTTCAATTTGGCCGCTTTGCCACACTGACATGCTGAGGAGATCATTATTTCCTCCCCCAACGCCAAGCAGCTTCAGACGCTCACGCTCTGGCTGGCATTCAGGTTATTGAGCACCAGCACGAGCGGCAAAACAAACAAATTACCATTTCACTCTTTTCACACCAGCTCGGTTTTCAGAGCTCAGATGTGGATATTATACGCAGCAGTATCTTGTTTTTTTTCCCTCCTCAGTATTTCTGTTTGAAACATCTAATTATACTCCTCTTATGTATGAGGAGGATCAAAGTTTTCAGATTTTCTTTTTCTTTGCCTTTTTCCCCCCGTTTGCATCTGATCCACACCCACCATCCTTCCCCAAACCCCGCCTCCAAGTGTGTTTCCCCAGCCTGAGATAACGTCTCAAGCCCTCTGTGGCTGCTTTGTGTTGGGAGTGACGAGCATCATCGGAGCGGAGAAGGAGCAGCCCACCTCCCCCACCTCCTCCTACCATTGTAGCTCGCACCGGTGCATTTCCTCAACTCACCGTCCTTCCGGTAGTAGGTGATCTCCACCTTGCGCTCCTCGGACCCGTGCACGGCCTGGGACACCTGGCTGATGGCCTCGGTGTCGGTCAGGTCCCCGTGGAGGAAGTCGCAGGTGCAGGGCTTCTGCATGATGTCCGGCCTGGAGAAGCCCGTCATTTCGCAGAAGCCGTCGTTGCAGTAAATGATTGCACAGTTCTCCACCCTGGCGTTGGCGATCACAAATTTCCGATCTGGGTGGCAAATGGGAGACGGAAGGGTGGGTTAAATATAGAAAAGCACCTTTTCCTGCCTGTTGCCTGATACAAAGAAAAATAAACAATCAGCAATCAATGTGTAGACATGTGACATGGAACGCGGTTTGAGTGTTTCATGATGCGTTTCTAGGTTCAACAAGAGAATGAGCGAGTTGACTGAATGGCGTCATTCATTTAGCTGGAGCTCAGCTCTAACCCTGCTCTTACCATTCAGCTTAGTGCCAAAACATTATGAATGATCCCTGTGTCAGCCTCATCCTCCACATCAGTTTATGGCGCTGAGTGCATCATATGATGAGGACATTTCACCGCCTGGAGGTAAAAATCTACCCAAACATGAACTCTGAGGTCCAAAAGAAGAAGAAGAAAAAAAAAAAGAGAAGACATAGAAATACTTAAAAGACGAAATACTCACTCTGACCCTCGAATTTTCGTATAATTAATCCGAGGAACGTGTTCTGTGGCGCAACGTGACCTCTTCTCACAGGCATGTTGGTGCGCAAGAAGATCCCGGCGGGCTCTTTTTGTTTGTTTGTTTGTTTTTTCTTTCCCACCGCACAAAGTAAATCCCGAAAGTTACAGCTGCTGGCTCCGCGCGCTGCCTCCTCCCCTGCTGCCACAGACCATCGTCGTCGCCGCGCGGCTCCCTCTCCCCACTCGGTATGACCTTCCCACTCTCGGCCGAGGAGTTTCCCGCCTCTATCCCGCCTGTATGGCCGAGCGTGTGTCTTCCTCCTCGCCGACGCGCGCGGACTCGGGCAGGATGGCTGGAGTGGCGCTCAGTTCGCCGAGCATGTCGCGCGGGAGGACGGCGTTGGTGTCTGTGTGTAGGGGGGGGGAGGAGGGTGAAAGGCTGCCCGACGCTTCCGCTCCGTTCCGCTCCGTTCCGTTCCGCTCCTTCCGCTCCGTGCCGCGCCGCGCTATGCCGGGCGCGCAGAGCGGACAGTGGCTGTTATGCCAAAGGGAGTGACGTTGCTCCCACGGGGGGCTTAGTTCCCCTCCACCTCAGTCAGGATCAGCCCCAGCCTCGTGCACTGGGACTGAGCATTATCGGGACATTGTGAGCTCCTGTGGAATCTCGTGTCCTGTGTAATGTGGCGCCTGATATATATATATAAAAAAGCAGCAACCTTTGCGCCTTTTGAATGCCAAAGTGCACCGGCAGCGCTGCTGCTGCTGCTGCTGCTGATGACAGAGATCAAACTCTTCCTTTCAAAGCCGCGGTGGGCGTGTGAAGATCATGGCTGGTTCACAACACTCCATTATAAAAGTCCAGGCTGTGATGATTCGAATGGAACTGAACGGCTGCCGAATGAAGTTCGATTTTTTACTACGAAAGCCTTTGTTGTACCTGTCTTGTGTAGCGACAAACAAATAAAACGCATGGATTCACTGCAGCTGCGGGTAATTTGGACACATGATCCGATCATTGCACCTGGTCAGAGAGTGACTGCTGGCGCGTCTGAGTGAAACAAAAGTCTGAACAAAAGATGAACATTTTTTATTGTCTTTTGGGAATATCTACTGGCACAACTTAATCCCAAGAGTGCATAAACCGACACGTACTATATGCTGATGCTGTTTGTTATTCAGACGACTGAGTTCACTTTGTTCAATATTCATACTCTAAACTATATATTTCGGAAATAATCTAACTTGAAATATTTAACTTTACACCCAACCCTGCAACGTTAGAAAGTTTGGTTCAACATCATACACCCTTGCAAGGAGCTCTTTGTTATTTCCCACGTTTGAGAAGACAATAACTAGATGAGGTGACATCATTTGAATTAGTGGGTTTGTTGGTTATTGACAGATCAAAAAATAAACCATATGCGTTAATCGAAAGGCCGTGAATGTGTTTAAAACCTTGTGTATAAAAGCCTTTCCTACACAAAACAAACCATGTTGACTTTACAAAAATAAATAAATAAATAAAAGCTGCAGCCAATCGAGACCGAGGCGCTGTCCGTGGTCCTAGAACCTTCGCGCCGGTCTCTGCGTTCTGTGAGCTGCAGAAACTTCAGCCACGGGCCAGGTGGTGATACACAAAATGAAAATGTATAGGTGCAACGCACACATAGTCTCTAAACATCTGTCCCAGCAGCGCCGCTCAGGCTTACTGTCCATATGGCCAATTGGGACTGAAAGAGAGAGAGAGAGAGAGAGAGAGAAAAAAGGCAGATGAGGCATGAATAAACCGGATCGCACCCATTGCAATTGGTATGATGACTGTGTTTATTGGTGTCTGCCCAGCTGTGTTACCATATGAGGAGAGCGCACAAGGTGTTCACGACTTTATATATTAACAATCTTCTCTGCTAAATTATTTTTTACCCAACACTGTTTATTTTCTGTTGGGCTGCATTTAAAAACAAAGAGAGAGAGAGAGAACCCCCCCCCCCCCACAATATTTGCTTTCATCTTTGCCCTTTTTGTTTTGCTCCGCTTCAGGAAGTAACACCGTGTGCAGGCAGGCTTGAAAAGCCATCCATCATTTTTTTTAAAAAACTGATAGGAGATAATATTTCTTGTGTTTAGGTCCCGTCCGCAGCCCCCCCCCCCTCCCACACACACACACACACACACACACACACACACACACACACACACACACACCCACACACACCTCCCCCAGCCACACAGTGCTGTGTTTTATTAAATCACCGTTGCATTAAGCCAATCTGCAGCTCCTGTCCATTACTCACAACACAGCCACAGTTGAACCTTTCAGAGGTCGGCCATTACTCACCAAACAATTAGGTTACAAAACCCGCGTCTCTTCTTTTCCCTTCTTCTTTGTTTTTAACACTTTTTTGTTTCGCTTTGGATGAACTATTTGCCTATAGCAATGCAAACTATGAGTTACAGCATTGTGACTAAATGTGAGAAATATCATCGCTGCTTCCGTCGCGCCCCCACATATGTGGCTGATTAATACTGGCACATATGCTGACTGGTGAAAGTAAAGGGCAGCGGCGGCGGGGTGAGGGGTAATTCCAAGTGAGAGCTGCACGCAAAAGCAATATCCCACAGAGGGCCGCATGCCCTTGGGTGAAGACATACAGTAGTCATATCACCGCGGATCTGCACCCCATTGTAAATCACACTCGCTACATATATCCAGTATTGCATCCAGCCCCAGCTATATTGTAACAGCAGTCCATAGGGAAGGAGAGAGAAGAGAAGTGTGTGTGTAAATGTATGTATGTGGGTAGTGTATATATATATACATATATATATATATATATATGTATGTATATATATAGCAATATAGAGTATTTGGCAATCTTAAAGGCCCAGTGTGTGAGATTTAGAAGCACCTAGTGGTAGAAAAGTATATTGCAAATACATACCTGTTAACACCACTTTATTTGATCGTGTCCCAGTACAATGCCATTCTGGACTGCTGTAGAAACGATGTTCAATCTCCTTACATATAATCTGCAACCCATGTAAATGTAAATGCTCAGATAATACAAAACATCTCCAGTGACATCATATAACATAAAGCTACAGCATACATTAGTATTTGATCGATTCAAACGTCTCGGGCCTTATCCATATATGTTACAGTGTTACCTGAGCAGAGGCAGAAGCACATGCAGAACGATGTTGTGCATCTTCGATGGGAGTCGCTCAATCTGCGCTGAAGAGGGCAGAATTTGGGTTCAGCAATCTCGTGAAGAGACAGCACTCCACTCTAGTAAAAGGATGAAATTGACATTCGAACCATGCAGGTCCCTTGTTAAGCTGATGTTCAAAGAGCGTTTAGTTTAATTGCATGCTACTAGATTTTTTTTTTTTTTTCTTTTTTTTTAGTGGAGTTGGGATTCTTCAGGTGAAAATCAAACAAGACGCACTCACGCATTAAATCTTTAATCAATTCCAAGCAGGATCCTCGGTGACTGAGTGACTAAACAGCATGGCGAAATAATTAGCTTTTCGGTCAGTGGGGCTGAAATAGTTTTAATTGATTATCAGACGTCTTTAGTGACACGAAAGCGCAAATACCAGACAGCCATACAGATTTCTGAGCAGCGTCCGAGCAACAAATGAATGAAGCAGGAAGGAGAATTCAGCGTCAAGGCGTGGGAAATCTTTTCTCCCTCCCTTTTTCCCTTTTCCCCGTCGCTTCCAAGTGCGGCCTCAACGGTTTATCCTCTGCTTACTGTATGGCGAGATCACAGCGCCGTTCATTCACTCTGTCACTCATTCATTCACTCACTCTGCATAATCTCTGAGAATTTAGAGCAATTTGAAAAACAGCTGCAGCATCCAGAGACTAATCCAGGTCTCATGGCAGTGCAGCTCTCCCTCTCTCCCCTCTCACTCACTCACACACACACACACACACACACACACACACACACACACACCCTTTGGTGTTTTCCTCTGCTTTGACACGCACACTCACACACTAGAGCACACTCACTTATTCACTGTCCATATGAACCATTACGACTCTGTCCGAATCTCTCAGCGCTGCTGATGCCTCTTTGTCTCTTCCAAACATCTGCCACATGTAGAAAAAAAAAAACAAACAAACAAAAGCGAGGGGCCGCCGACCACCGTTTGAACTTTGAACTTTGAATCTCACTCGGCAAAATACTGCAGCAGCAGCAGCTGACAACCTGCGTGGGGCTGAGGAGTGTGTGTGTGTGTGTGTGAGGTAACCCTTGCGTGTGGCTGCGACAGTCGTCCGAGGCACAAGCACCATATGTTTGGCGAGCGACAAACAGGCCGGCAAAGTCGTCTGACGGCCAAGTGCCGCCTGCGTGACTCGCTCCGCCGTTATCCCCTTTTGTCCGGCACGCGGCCGCTGAGTCATCGCCCGCTCGCGCATCGTCTTCTGTAGGTCAGCCATCCGTTCATCATCCGCTCCCGTTCATGGGACTGACTGGCAGCGGGGGAGGGGAATGAGGGTGGGGTTGGCGGTTGGGTGCGGGATGCACATATGCAAAGCTGATGCAAATCCAGCGAGGAAGGATTGTTATGACAGATAAAAGAACTGAGATTTAAAAGTCCCTTGTGTAAGATTTACGGCGACATGCCGTGAGACATGAAATGTCACGTGCGTATAGCTGGGCTTGTTGAAGTGCGTTGTCACCGTCACGCCATTGTCCGTAGTCGCGGAAAGGAAGGAAATAAAAAGGAAGCCGTCCTTGTCAGTGTCGGGTCGCACAATCAAGAATGTGAGATCCATCCTCTCGATCTGAACTCAGGATAAACAGAAGAGACGCACTCAGGGTTGGAATCAGCATGGAACTGGTCATAACCAACAGTGCCTGGTAGTTTAATTTGCGGAGCGTGTAAAAGAGGCTTGAAGGCGTACATTGAGATTCTCCAATGAGACTGCTTCCTTAAATCAACGTCTTTACAGCTAAATATCATTGCAGGTCATTTCTTCAGATGCTGAGAGGGTGGGATGCATGTAAGAGAGAGAGAAAAAAAATGAGGAAGATGTAAGAAAGATAGGTCACCCTTTATGGGTAATTTAATGACTCAATTAAAGTGTGACATCATCTGAAACAACACAGTTCCAAATCATTTTTAACAGCCTCATGATCTAACAGCAGCTCTGTCATTAAATAAAGGAAGGTCATAAAAAGAAGCTCTCCTTCCTGCTCACATGCGCTGGAAAGACCTCTGGAGACGCCTGCCCTCGCACTCCCCACAGGCCCCTCGAGTTGCCCAGGTGTGGTGGTGGTGGTGGTGGAGCCTGACATCTGATCCATCTCACCGCCGGTTGGCAGCGTCTCAACGTCCGAACAGCTACAGATCTGATAATGTGACGGCAGAGGTCAGCGCATTGTGCTCTGATAACAAGGGGCGATAATTAATCCTTAGTATTTGACCCGGCTCCACCTTTATAAAGCCACGCGCGGGTCTGAGAAGAGTGATTTCCTCCAGGTTGCAGCCCAGTGAATCCTCCCCCTGCCCCGCAAAGACAAGGTGGGAAGTCTGCAGTGCAGCTGGTGCAGAGGAAAAAAACCATGCGGTGCTCTGCCAGCCGGAGGCGTGTGTGTATGTGTGTGTGTGTGCGTGTGTGTGTGTGTGTGTGTCCTCTGGGCTCAAACCGAAAAAGACTCGCTGCCTCAACTGTAAAAAGCGACCAACTAAAGCACGGCTCTTTCAGCTTGGGGACGTGTTCTGCTCAAACGGAGTGCATCCAGTTACAAGCAGTCAGTGAATCAATATCACCGGCATCAGGCACATCAATTATGGTTACATTGCCATGGCTATAGATGCGTGGAGTACCGTAAGCGAAAACAATGACACATGAGGTAGCATCAGGTGCAGTGATATGACCTCTGTAATATCACAGGTCACTTATTAGGTACACCTGGCAATATGTATGTATGTATATATATATATATATCTATATATATGTATATATATATATATATATATATATATATATATATATACATATATACATATATACATATTGCCTCAAGGGTGGAGGTGTTCGGCATTCGGAGCTGCTATTCTGCAGACCTAAATGCGAAACATTTGCCAAATGATAGGCTTTTGCGACTCAATCCTGAAACACCTAGTGAGCCACTTGGCTTACAGACGGAGGTGAGAAAAAAAAAAAAAATCTAAAATTTAAGTGCAATTTCAGTGCCTGGTTTTCAGGAGTGGCCATTCATTACGACAGCCGAGGAAATGCTTGCAGGGCTCTGTGATTGCCTCCTTCCATTTATCCCCTCCGTTACCGAGGTTACCATGGAAACTGGTGTGTCCCGACGACACAGGTGGCGCCCCGGACCCTCTCCCTCTGGCTGCAGCCCTGGCTGTGAGCGGACGGAGCAGCCTTACACAGTTAGAGAGGCTGGAGGTAGGTGCAGGAACCGAATTACAGTGAGACCTCAAGACTTGTGCGTTTCCTCTGCGAAGGATAGCGCAGAGGAATACAGACGAGTCCGTTCATGTCACAGCTAAACCAACATTGAGGTGAAAATCTATGCACTGGAACCTACGCACTGAATAAATTCAGAAATAAAAGCAATTACATATTTAATTTGCCATTCACAGCTACGTGCATGATTATCAGATGCAAGCATGTGCTACCAACAAAATAGCACATCACTAATGGTGAAAAAAAAAACTAAAAAAACAAACAGTCTTTGAATCCTGCTTTGCTTTTCCTCAAAGGAGAAACTACACAGAAATAGTGCTTACCCAAGCATTTTCTTTTTTTTTTTAAATTATTATTATTTTCTAATTAAAATCTCCTGTGGGATGCTGAACTTTTCTCAGATCTCCACTCTCATCCCCAAAGGTATTGCCAGTGAGTGTTGCAGCAGGCAGCAGGTGGGGTTATTTGTAAGTGTGATGCACAAGTAGAACCAAATGAGCATTCGGGGCTGGAAACTCGGCGTTAGAGCAGAGGGAAGCGCATGTCTTCTCGCAACAGATATATGATGCAGGGAGTTGTCTTTGAGGGTTATGACAATGTGGTGCAAGCTGATACAATGTGTGTGTGTGTGTGTGTGTGTGTGTGTGTGCACGAGCGCGCACGGGTGTTATTTTGGGTCTGTAATAATTTCTAGGACAGGTGGTGTTACATCAGTATTATGGCTGTTTGACAACACCTGGGTGCTCTCGGCTCACTGGCGCGGGATTTGTTTGCGAGATATATTACCTTGTTTTTGTGTGCGTCCCAGAGCTCATTGTCAAACTTCATCCACTGATACAAACCAAAGGACGACTGATCTCGCAAACCAAAGAATAGCACGGGACTACACCGTACAACATCTACTCATGTGGATATTTGTAATCATCTATGTGTAATTCCCCCCCCCCCCCCTCTTTTTTGGGGGGCATATTCTCTTGTAAACCCTGGAGATGTTGTGATGTTGTGAAAAGCTCAGTAGATCAACAGCACTTTGTGAAACACCCAACATCCACATCTCACCACTTTAAAAGTCGCTTAAATCGCCTATTTCCCCCAATTCTGATGCTCACTTTGAACTTTGAGTCTGCACAACTGAATGAATTGAACTGCTGTCGAGTGATTGATTAGCTGTTCGTGCTTACAAGCATTTGACCGTTTGACCCCCCCCCCAAACAAAGTGGCCAGTCAGTGTATTTGTCGAGATTGCGGTTCAGATGATGAACGCAGGTAGCAGACGTTCTCATTTTGCTGCACTGCGAGCAAAAACAAACAAACGGATCTGTGCTGACACCTTGTGGTCGTCACGGCAAGTTACACAACCTTATTTCTTCCCATATATTTGCATATACCGTATATTTACACTTGACCGCAGAGTCTTCTGTGCGTTCAGGAGACAACACTTGAATTAGGAAACACCCCATCTAATTTAACAAGTGATGAATTGAGGACGATAATATAATACCATAATAACATTACTAATCGAAGAAATCAGATTCTGAAATGACAACTGATTATGTCATATGCTGTGCCAAAAGGACGACGACACCTGTAGGTCTTGAGTCACTACACTATAAAAAAAAAGCGCTCTCTGCAACTGGGGGGGGGGAAACATCAACAACAATAACACCCTCAGGACCCCATAACTTCTAGATGGGCTGCCCAAAATAGTGCCAATACAAAATAATACTTAGTATTATCAAATGTTACAGATTACTCACTCATTACCTTATAAAGACGGCTGATGGACTGGTGGGACTGACGGAACACTTGAAGGTGACCGTGAAAGTGTGGTAACTGACAGGTATCGGCGCGAGTTCTTCGACAAACCTTGTCCTGACATTAAACAGTAGAGGGCAGTGTTTGCCAAGTTGTGTGTTAAAAAAGCGGCTGCAATTAGAGAAAAAAAGAGATTGCGCTTTAACGACCCACAACAGTGACTTAATTCCAACCTGTTAAGAATAAAAATGTCAAATAAACGGTTAAAGGTCCTAGATCTAAGCTGCACCCAGCTGGGCGCTGCTTTGTCACGACAACAGGTTCCACAACCGACTCTGTTCTTGGAGGAGCGAATCACCGCCCACACAGCGAGGCCTTCAGCCTCGCCTCGACACTCACTTCAAGCTTTTCGATGTTGCAAGGGCTCGTCTAGAGGGGCCAAACCTGTGGCACAGTGTGCAGGTTGATCACACTGGGAATTAGGGGAGAGCTGGGCTCGGGGCATGCGGTCTGTCTGGGCTTGCCAGAGGCGGAGTGAGAAGTAAAAATACGAAAAGAAGAAAGACACACAAGCCGGGGAAATATTGTGTGAGAGCACATACAAGGATGGATAGATAGATAGATAGATAGATAGATAGATAGATAGATAGATAGATAGATAGATGATTAACAGCAGCAGCATGGGACTGAAGTATGCTTCACATCTGAATAATTGTGTCAATGTCATGTAAATCCCTCCTATTTGGGTTAATTCTCGCCGTGAAATCCTTGTTAAGGAGCACACTCGGAGCACACTTTGAAGTCCCCCCTCCAATGGAGACAAGGTGGCAGGTGTTAAAAGTCATTCTTAAGTGCGGGCGTTGATGACGGGAAGTTTTTCCTCTTGCGAACAGGGGAGGAGGATTACGGCGCCGCACCTATGTAACATTCATTTCAACTTGAATTATGAATCAGAGAGGAAAGAAACTGTTCCAAGCCGATGAATATTTAACGGTTAGAGTATACAGATCATCATATTGACAATGGGAGAATACTAATGCGGCCGTCTCAGAATTTGATTAGAGGTTAAGCCGAACGCAAACTGCATAATTTATTTTACGTTTTTCTGGGGATTTTTTTCCTCTTCTTCTTGCCTTTTTATGCGACTTCTCTTTTGTTGGCTGCCCAGAGATGGAGACTTTCAAAAATCATATAGTTGGGCATGTTAATGTGGAACGGTGTTTTGATGTCTTGTTGGTGAATTTTAAAGGACCAATATGTGGGATACAGTGCCATCCAGTGGTCAGGCATTGTACAGCAAACAATATTCACGTTGATCACTGCCTCCTGATATATGACGTCAGGATGCAATCCTGACACGTGTGACAGGGAAAAATGGGAAAAATGCTCATTTCCATATGTGTCTTATCACAATGGTATATAATAACACATAAGCACAGTATATAACAAACTGTTCACTTGCTGCTGGTTATATGAGGAGTTTTAAGTCTGTTTCATGCAATGACTTGTTTTAAAATCAAGGATGTGACATTTTTAAATGAAATGTTCCTATCCTAGTTTTACTATGTGTTCCTCTTGATATGATTTATTTTACACAAAATAATAATGTATATGATCTTCTTCTATTGGGTCTGACATGTCAGGACATAAATTTCCAAGTATTTCACCTAGTGCTCCATAAAGGGTTAAGGTATTGTATTTCCAGCATGTATAAATTGTGTCTGTGTAGAGGCCCTGCTGGACAACACGAGTGCGGTGCGAGTCCTTGGCAGCTAGTACCCCAATCATACAGTGTGCAAACTGTCCCCTTCGACACAGAAACTTCCCACAGTCTATTAAATTAAACGCCGTATTTAACCGGATTGGACGAACACACACATTTTGTATCCTCCCCGAGCCGTGCCTCTCTTGGTTGAAACGTGCCTCCGTCAGGAGGGGAGAGAGGCAGGCCGGGTGAAGACGGGAGAGGAAGAGGAAAAGCGTGTGTGTCTGTGTGTGAGAGTGAGTGTGCGCGCAGGTGAGAGTGTCTAACGGTGAGGAAATCAATATGATGTAAATTATTAAGAGCTCAGGAATGTGTCTGACCCCTACTGTCTTGCAGCAGGCTGGGCTCTGAAGGCTGGCAGGTGGACGTGAGTTTGGACTCTCCCTCTAACACTCATTAGTGGCTGGGAGCCGGGGCTCTTTGTGAGCGGGAAGGCAGGGATCACAGCAGGGAAGTGATGGCCCAGGCCTCTCACATCCCGGCTCAGCCTTCGCTCCGGCTCTGCCAGCCTCTCCCTGGAAGCTCATTAGTAAGTGCACTGATGCATAAGAGCTAGTCATTAGCTGGGCTTTTTCCCCCCTCTTTTTTTCCCTCTCTCTCTCTCTCTTTTCCCCTTTCCGTCTTCATCCCCCCCTCCCCACCCCGCGCCACCCCACCCCCGACACCATGTCTGATCCTGAAGACCGGTGGCAGTGCTGTTTCTTTCTTTTTTTTTTTTTTAAAGACCAGAGAAAGTCCACATTACCGCACACAGTCCAGACATATGGATATGAGACAGTGGTGGAAATGTGATTTTCTACCCCCCTCGTCCCCTCCTCCTCCTTGCTCCTCTCATTCTTGCACCCCCACACCCCTTACACCCACTCTTTTCTTCTCTTAAAGGCGATGCCGGGTAGGTGAGGGATGGAAGAGAGTGGTGGTGGTGGTGGTTGGGGGGGTGTCAATTTTGAGTTCTTCAAATGGAGTCCATCCACAGCCCTTCAAACCAAAGAGTAAACATTAGCGCTTGACCAGGACTTTGGCTGAGCGCCCCTTTCTTCCTCCATGGTTTGGTTTTGATCTGGGGTATTTGCTTTTGCTGCTGGCCAGATCCCCCCTCAGTACCTGACGGTTGCCTGGGCTCTGAGTAAATAAGATCTGGGGGCCCGGGCCTCTTCAGGGCTGCTGGGTAAATAAGGTCTCTAGTGTGCGTAGCGTGCCTGGCAGCGGGGTGAGCACTGGTGTGGAGGCCTCCGGAGACGCGCTGCTACCCCCCCCCCCCCCCCCCGCCCCCCCCTCCCTCACCTCCACCTCCGCTCCCCCTTTTCTATATCTGGCTCTTTAATTCTGTTATCCCCCTCTTTCTTTAACTTACTCCATTCTCCCTGCCTGCACACACACACACACACACACACACACACACACACACGCACAGACACAGACGCACACGCAGGCCTCGGTCTCAGCAGGCGCACTGATTAACCAGTTGTACTCATGAACATTTATGGCTTGTGAAGCACTCGCAGCCGCAGCCATCTGCGTCCGGTGACACTGTGTTAACTCTGTAAGCTCGTCCAGGCAGGACACTCAAGAAAAGACAAAAGGGGTGAATATTTTTTTCTCGTTGGAGATTTGCAGTGTGTGAACTCCGGAGTCCGGACTGCACGCGGGGGTCACCGGCACGCTCCTTGCTAAACCTCGGCTAAGCCGCTGTTTTGCATGAGGACGCCCTTAGATTTTTAAAGTAATTAAAAGTGTTTGAGCGTCGCAAAAGGATCAAGCGTCAGTCTCCCAGGGACACTTTGGCATTTAGTAAATGTCAGAAAGATAAATGATGATGATAGCACCTGTAATGATGTAATTACGTCTCAATGGTAATCTTCCAAAGCCCACAAACAAATGGATTTCATATACTACCGAAAGATTAAACAATTTACCAAGCGCCGTCTCCGTGACCTATCAAAACAAACAACAACAGCGGAAAAAAAAAAGCCGCCACGGGGGAGCCGGCAAAATATTATCGTCATTATGTTTCCCAACCTACATATTGTGTAGCTTGTTGGCTGGCTCAGCAGCGGCTAATAAAGCGGCTTTGTGAGAGGACGCGAGTGTTTGCCGGCTCCTCCAGCCAATGTTTGCTGTTGGCCCGACTCCTATAAAAGCCGTGTTTAAGTGTGTTTTCAGCGCCGGATCTACAGAGGAGGCGGTAAGTTTATCCTATAGTGTCATTCCGCCCTGTGTAACAAGGAATTTGCCTTTGTGAAAGTTTACTGAGTCAAATCTCATCAGCTTAATGTGATCTGGCGCCGGCCATGCTGGATCCCCTTATGCCAATTAATTCAGGTTGTAACTCGCAGACTCCTGCTGACCAATTCACATCCATTGTTGATAGTTTTTGGCTGCAGGAGCCTCGCAAAAAAAAGAAAAAAGCTCCTTGTTAGAGCCAAAAAAACTGTAAGAAGCCCACCACCTCTCTCAGCCCCGTCATATTGTCTGTCGATTGCCAGCAATTAGTAAAAAAAAAAAAAAAAAAAAAAAAGCCAGGCGGGCTGAGAAATGACAAGACGGGGCACGGCTATTGCGAGTGCACGGGCGTTGTTGGCTCACATGCCAGGCGAGGAGCCTCCAAAGTGTTTGTTGACCCCTGGGGTCACGGCGCATTCCGAGTGCCCGACAGAAAACAAAACAAAAAAATAATAATGATAATTTTTTGCATAGCGCGAATCAATACGCGGGGTGCGGACTTTTTACCACCTTGCGGCGCCCGTGATGCAGGCGCTTCCACTCGATCGGTCGAACATGACACTAATGTGTTTTTATTCCCGCTTAACCCGGCACCGTGATGAATCTTTTGGCAGGCTGAGACGGATACGCCGGCTGCCCTTGATTAGCCGGGAAGGCGCACAGCGGCGCACACAGAGGCCGACGCCGCGGCATCGTCGTGGGGGCAGCGGCCATCAGTCTTCGGGGACTGATCGGAGGGGATCAGGCACCACTTTGTGACAGATCAGCCTTTTTAACGTCCGACTCGTTGACAGTGCACCAGCTGGGCTGATTGCAGATCCCGTCTGAGGCAGAACTCACTCTGACGTTTTTCCAGCAGTGATACGCTTCTCTGGTCCAGCCTGGATTTTCCAGCAATGAGAAACGCACTTTACAGATTTGCTATCGATGGAACAAGTTGCTCCAAGTTCTCCAAGATGATGTCATTCCTGATGAACTTTGTGATCCCTGGAGTTTTATTATTAGTTCTTGTCTTGGGAAAGCTTAACAGATTCAGATTTTTTTTCCCTCAATATTTTGTATCAACCACCTCCCACTTTTATTGTTGGTTTTGCCTCACCTTGTTTCTGTTCTTGTGTCTTGGTCTATTTTGTTTTGTTTTGTACTATCATGGTCCATATCTTTGTTGTTACAATCACAAAATGTCAATAAAAAATGAGAAGATCATCCCAACTTCAATTTCAAAATCTAAATTAGCCAAAAGTGTGGACCTAAAACATAAACCAAGTTCTGGAAACCATCCCTTTGTGATGTCACAGAAGGCACCCATTCTTGCTTCCGGGCCTCAGAAGCCTCTTTGTATCAGAATGAGCATTTTGCTGGCGGCTGCAAACAGAGGGCTTAATACATTGTATGCTGTATATGCACACGATTCCTAAATAATCCATGGCAGCAAAACTGCTCTAGGATTAAAACTAGGATGAGCGACCAGGCAAAATGTGGTATCTTTGCTCCTCCCACTTCTGCCTGCCACCTCCCATCGTTTGTTCTGATCATCAGCTCTGATTTCGCTTGCACCGCTCGTCAAAGCAAACGCAAAAAAAGGGGACACACACCGACCTGGCTGCAAACTACTCCGGTGCCAGACGTTGTGCAGCAGCAGCAGCAGCAGCAACAGCAGCAGCAGCAACAGCAGCGACTCTCGTCTCAGCGATCTGGCAGGCCGCTAATAGCAAAAATGCATTTAATATCCTTGCCGCTCACTCCACTAAAGCGTTGACTCGGAGAGTGACATGAGTGACGGCCGATATTCTCAGAGCGTCGACCAGCCCGGCACAATGGGGGACTTGAGCGTTGTGCCAAGCTCTATTTCTGAGAGAGGTGGGGGGGAGTAGGGGAGGGTAAGGGGGCTGCATTCCAATTGATTAGGAGGCTTGTGAAACAAACTCTGGTGACAGAAATGAGAGTACATGGCCGCGGCAACTGCTGGGCTCGCTGCCAAAGTCTTCTCCTTGCAGTGTCTCCCTCCTCTCTCTCTCTCTCTCTCTCTCTCCCTCTCTCTCTCTCTCGTCTGCTCGCTCTCTGTCTCACACACACATTAGCGACACATTAACGACACCCTCGGTGTGACCGGTGGGATAACTTAGCGGCATTATCTCCCCGCGCTGTTAATATTATTATTGACTGGAGCAGCTTTTTTGTCGGCTCCTCGTAAATTCGCTGACGTCATGGTGTTGAGGGAAGAATGTGCCACATCTGCCTACACGTGTTTTCCTGCAGGATTCCTGGTATTTAAAGACCCCTTACAATGCAAGTTTCCCCAATAGTAATGTTTTCTAACAACGACATGTGTCCCTCGTCTGACATTACACCTAACAGTAGTTCACCTTTAACACCGCGCGTGTGCTGAAAGACGATTCAGGAAATTAGCCCTTTGTGACATCACAAATGTCGTAGATACCTTTACTACTCTGCTCCCCACGCTACGTTAAGTATGTTGGATGTTCAACAAATTGCCAGTTATATAAATGTGCTGTTTTCTGGGGCTTTACAGAGGTTTTTCCTTCCCACTCAGGTCTAAGTTGTTTAAATTTAGAGTCTTGACAATACTGAGTGAGTTCCAAATTGTGTTTCAGTCAAGTAAAATAAGTTTATTAATGCACTCTGGCCAAAAACTTCAAACGACACTAATCTCCTGGATGTGTTGGGGGGAAAGAAATGTGTGGGAACAGAAAGTGTTTGTGCACGTGTGTGTACAAGGGCAATTGTGTGTGTGTTTGTGTGTGTGTGTGTGTGTGTGTGTGTGGTCTTAGCCCCGGCTTGTCTTCATAGTGAAGTTGATGATTGGATAAACAGTCTGGATTATTGTAGTGGAAAATGAAAGCATATGCACAATTTGCATTTTAATGAGCGAGCGAGCTTTATAAAATAAATTGTCCCGGCGACGGCGAGTCGGCGGACAAATCTGCGCCTTGACGTAGGCAACATTTAAAAAACACATATCAACATTACTGCAAAGCCATTGTAAAACAAATACGCAAGGTGTTTATTTAAAAGAAACGCATCCTGGGTCTTTTTTTCTTCCCCGCTCCTTTCGTTTTTTTTTGTTTTTGTTTTTTTTTTTTGGCGTGCGCTCAACAAACAGCAGCGTGTCATGCGTGTTGCATCTTGCTCTTTTGCAAATTTGCTTTGATTGCGACGCCGCGCGAGCAAGCCAGGCATAAAATTTATGCGCGGCCGACGCAAAGTTCAGCGGGCCGGCGCCAGACAAAACGCTGTTCAATTAAAAGGGACGTAATGGTATCCTATATAATAAAGGATATCTGTGCATACATAAGCTGACAGAAAAGCATGATGGCTCATTCAAGCCGTGCTGTGTAATTTAGTTAATGCGTCTCCCCCCCCCCCCCCACTCCTCCCCCCGACGCCCACCCTTCCCCCAGATTCCCCCCCTCCCCACCAACGCTCTTTAAAACACTTGCACATTCAAATTTGCCATCATAATCTCTATGACAGAGGACATTAATTATGTCCGTTGCTTGATCGCCGTTTCTTCACAACATCTCTGATTAAAATTTCACACATTGTGATGATGTGCTTGAGCGCTAGGAGCTGTGAAATTTACTAAGCAGGCCCTCCCTCCCGTCCGCCCGCCTCCCGTCCGCATTCTTGGGAGGTCCGTCCGGCCACCACGAACAACAGAAGAGTCACGTATTAGACAAATCAAAGCTGTTAAGTGCTCGAGGAAAAGGGGAACAAAAAGAGGATGAGAGAAACGCTTTATTTACATGCAAATGGGGACAACATGTTCATTTAAATACGTCCGCAAAATGACAGAACAATGCGGGAGCGACTCCTCCCCAGATATGCGGCTTCAAACTTCATATTTGGGGAAGTTTAATTAAGCAATAGATTATATTTTGAAAAGGAGCCCTCACTTTAATGGGTCCCGCGGGAGCGCAGATAAACACCGCAACGGTATCAAAACATTCATCTCTTTAATGGATGTGAAAATTAGGGATGTAAATGGAAACGAGCCTTTATTTTTGCGGCGCTCGTGGGAATATTTACCAGATAAAAATGACACTCGCGTAACCTACATTGTACGTATGCTTTCATTTTTCCCCCTTCTGTCTTTTTTCTTTTTTTTTTTTTTGAGAGCGCACATACAATGCATGACAATTTTCAAGGACAAACACCAAACACTTAGTCAGGGCAATGCCGCAGCTGTCAGGAAATAAAGGAAGCGGCCTTTTCTGCCTTATTAAGGCTCTCATGCATTCCAGATCCGAACGAGGAGCGCGTTATCTTCAGAAATCCTCATCCTGTTCTGAGTCTTCTGTTTTGGGTTTTTTTCCCTGGTGACCTCTCGCTCGACCAAAGAGTCTCGAGACGACCTCGGCTTTTTCTTTTCGGTGAGATGTTTGCGCCAGTGTGGCTCTGTTCTCTGCAAATCCAGAAACAAAAAGAAGAAGAAGAAGAAGAAGAAAAGAGAGAAAGAAGCAGCAGCAGCGCGCAGCCACTGAACCCTGGCACGTCGTGTGATGGAGGAGCGCTACGTGCTCAACATTCACCTCGGCAAAGACCGGCTGTTGTTTTCCCCAGTAATGTCCATTTTATTGGGAATCTCAGCGAGCCTTCACACTGCCTGCTGTGCTCAGCAGCGCGGAGAAGCCGGGGCCGCTGGAGCGCCGGTCAGTGCCTGTCAATCACAATCACAAGGATCAGTTAACAGCCATCACTCTGAGAAGCTGTGCCCAGATGTTACCTGTCTGCAAAACCCTGGTATTTTTTTTTTTGCCCCCCCCCTACCCCCTCACTCTCCGGCTCCTCCCACTACCACCACCACCACCTCTCCGGACGCTGTATTGTTTTACCCAAGCTGCGGGTGTTTTGCACCTAAACAAAGGCAGACGTATCTCTTTTGTCTGATTGATTGTTTGGAAATGCGTCGTGAAACACGTCCATCACCTTGAAATGAACATGCACACTTAGGAATCAGTTCAGCATTTGTCAGCGAGTTATCCATTATTTATTGTGTCTACCAGTTCATGTGGATTTTCTGGACCCCATTATAGGCGCCCTACGACTACGCTACATTTCAGTGACTTCTTAGTGTGAGCTGACCTACAGTGTGCCAAACCATTAGTGGTATTTAAAGGACTCTTAGTGCACTGAAAGCCTCACAAAAGGAGCAATTTAAAAGAAGAAAAAAAGAAAAAAGAAAAGAGAAAAACCTGCACATTTACCCCCCAAAATGCTAGGTTTTGTCTTCCCAATATTAGAGATGCTGTATGGGACATTACACATTTCAAAGGCCTACAATTAGAGGGTTATCAAGGCTCACAAAGGGTCAATTTCCAGAACTGTGTATACATATGACATGATACATCACCATGTCAAGTGTTGTGTCTTGCTCTTTTAGCAACTGTCTTTTGATTTTGGCAGCGTGTGAACAAGCCATGAAGGTGTCATATCCCCTCGTGATGTCACAAACCGGAATCCCTCATTTAAAAAGCAAAACGACCAATGGCACCAAACACATTATGCTTATTAAATGTCAGTCGCTGCATCTTTACCGACATGCTGATTAGTATTTATGGTAGATAAACGCTCATGAATGGTAAATTTAGTCTCTTAGCCTAATGCTCGACAGCGCGTCCTTGTCACGGAGTGCTACCGCAAGTATTTCTGCAGCGCATGAAAGGCCGTACAAAATTGTGTTGTTTCTCCAACCTCACGGGAGGCTGTTTGTTTCCGCAGCCGCGCCAGAGTCCGTATAGAGGCGAGGGGCTGATGCTGGGGAAGAGAGCAGTCAGAGGTGATGAGGAGGGAGCAGCGCAATATACTCTAGCAGCTGGAAAACAAACACAAAACATTGATTATATCATCTTTACAGGCGGCCGAAGCTCGACGGCGCTTGATGTTTACCCGGCGAGGAGTAAACAAGCGCGACTCGGGCCGCGGACTTCTGCTCTGCATTCTCATTTTGCCCGCCGTGCCCCCCCATCACTCCCACCCTCTCCACCCCCTTGCGCTACGCAAGCCTGCGACCCCGTTTTCCGCCCCTAATTTCCCCCATCGCATTCAGAGCAGACCCGGCGACGGTCAGCTTCATTACAGCCAATATCTAAAAATCACCTCTCGTGTGCTGCCCGGCCGTTCGCAGCCCGCTCTCCTCTGAATCGCCGTCATTTAAATGTTCCTGCGCTGATTGCGGGTGCAGGTGGTAATACATTAAGGGACTAAGGCGGCCGCCGGCAGAGTGCTGGGAAGACCTTTGTCCATTTGCGCTAAGTTTCCCCTCACATTCGGAGGCATGTCGCTCTAATTAAGGGCCAACGGTTTTGACTGCGGCCATATTCATATGGGACAGCTCACTTTAAGTCGTGCAACAGGGTGATGGTACATCGCACGTATAGCTGGGCCAGGCCAATAGATTATGGCGGGAATCTGGGGAATTTCCAGACAAAATTGTGCATTAATGGAAGCGGGGAAAGGCTTGCGGAGTGTTGGCGGCAGGGTTACTGCTCTTTTCCTCTCCCATCTTTTTAAAGTAGAGGAGCCTCTGATCTCCTGAGAGTGGGTTGAGCGTGTGCCATGTACGCCGATGACGCCGTCTTTTACTTTCTTCTGTGAGTTGACGACGCGACCGGCGGCACTTGAGCCGTCGGTCTATTTACTCATTTGGCATTTTCATAGCGTACATTCTCCTGAACTCCTGCAGCTCTTGTGGTGTTAATAGCAGTGCTCCTCATTCCGTGAACTGCTGCGCTGTGTATTTGTGACACCTATAGCACGCGCACCCCTCCTGGAGATACTGATCTGCTATTCCGTATGAAATTAAATTTAACGTGATTTACCCGAACGGAAAGAAACAGTGTGAAGTGTCAAAAGGCGCAGGTTCAACTCTACCGAAAAAAAGAAGAAGGGGGAAAGAAATGTCTTGATGTTTGAACCGCAGTGGGCTTCCCTGTGCATGTCTGTCTCTCAATGATGAGCTCTCCTAGCAGGTAAAAGCCTCAGAAAGCCCCTCGGTCCATTTCCATTCTAGCTTCCAGCGGTGTGAGTGGTGTGACAGCCTCTTGGGGCCAGAGGGATTATTGAGATCAGGCCTCCCCCAGCTCTATGCCTTTGGCCCAGCCAGCCCAGTCAGCTCCTCGAGCCCCCCGGTGCCTTACAGAGCAGCCCACCAGGCGCACAGAGAGCAAAGAGGCACCAGGGACCCCTCTAATTGTCAATGCTTTGGGCGGCTCTCTGGCAAGCCAGCATGAAGAGGGCCCCCGGTCCCAGAGCTGTCCCAGCGCTCCGCACTCAGCCCTCACTCAGACATTCCGAGGACCGTCTATCTGCTCTGAGGCTTCGGCTTTTGTGAGGCTGTCCTCACGGAGGAGCTGGAACTTGTTAATTCGGCAGCTTTGAACACGGCCGGCACCAGAGGTGAAGCCGGCAACTCTGACTTGAAATCTCATCGCGTTTGTCTTAAGTGTCAGACATCATGTTGTGTCTGATCACACGCAGCTGTCCAAATAACTTGTTATAATGAGTCATTTCGATGAGATTGCATTTGTAGTTTGAAGTATTGCTGTTTGCTATGTTTGTGCAATCTCTTTAGTTGACCTCTAGTATTTCCACTGCGAGCTGAGCGAAAAAAAAAGCAAAAGGTGACGTGTGCCATGTGGCTAAAAGTAAAAAAAAAAAATCCTCAGCGGAGATTTAGCTCTTACCTTGCGTGGAGGTGTGCGAGGACTTCTTGCACCTCTTCCTGCTCCTGTCAAAGCAGCAGAAAAAACTCGGAGGGGCTCAGTGGGAAAGGGGGCAAACAGGAGGAGGGGGGTGGGGGGTTTAATGGACTGGTTACTGTGGGACAAACAGGATTTGCAGGCTAAGTGGACTGGTTGCACTGGTGGCGAGCTGCAGCGTGCGCCTGCCGCTGAAACCATCAGCGCCGTTCAGGCTCCAGCGTCGACCGGCAATTTGTCCAAAATTGTTTTTGGCTTTTTCCTCAAAGGAAGAAAAATAAATGTCGGTGTTGTGACTTGACAGGACTTCAGATCTTGACAATGGATTCAATAAGATTTTTTATTTTATATAAAAAAGTGCTACCTTTGAATTTCTCTGCTACTGAGGAGCATTTATTTTTTATTTACTACTGCCTGCTCCTCTCCCCTTTCCCAGTGCGTTTGCTTTTGTCTTAGTGGTTTTTCCCATTATGTTAGTGCTTTTTTTTTTGTTTTGCTTCCGTTTTTCTGGAAACAAATGAATAATTTATTCACGTTTCACTTGTTTTGTCATTTGATTGGTTTCCCAGAGGGGCCGCGGCGGCCCAGAGCCGCCGCAAATTAAAACACAAATCTGCACTAAGTGTCAGTCAAAGCCGGACAGAGAGCCGTAATTTATTTCAAAGCTTCTGCCTTAGATTGCATTACACTGTTATTATTACACTGTCATGTGTTGTTTTTTCTGTGTGCATGTGTGTCATCATCATCATCTCCCTCACAGCCCAAGAATCTGAAAACACTTTAATTGTTTTGTTGTTTTTTTTTTAGGGGAGGATGGAGGTTTGGCTGGAGAGGAGGGGGGGGGGGGGGGGTGGCTGTAGCAGGGAAGCGAGCCTGGGATTCTGCTGGGAGCTGGAGGAGGAGTGACAAGGCCACCCGTACAAAGGAAGGGTCAGCAGTCCAAGCGAAGGGAGGGGGGAGGGGAAGCAAATCAACGTGCACCAGCCCTCACTGCGATACCTGCAACCTCATGGGTTCTGGTCCACCGCTGCAGCGGTCCACTGTGAAGGAGAAAGTTTCTCACGTTTGTGACTCAACAGCGACAAACAAAGGAAACAAACATCCTGATAACAGAGCGCTTTCTCAGCCAGACCTTTTTTTATTTTTATTTTTTTATTTCATCTTGTGCCGGATCACTTCTCTGACTGGGAGCATCTCATTTTCTGACAAATGTAGAGACAAGTCCCAAAATATTCTCAGCGGTTTAATTAAGATGATTTTATGATTAACCCCCTCTATCTTCGCACCCTTTTAATTCATAAACAGAAGAAAAAAAATCTCTTGAACAGAGCCTGAAAATTATGCACCAAAAGAACGCAGCTTTTAAAGTGTTTAGTTTTGCAAAAAATGTAATTGCATTATTTTCATACAGTACAACTCTAAACGTAACTGCCTTGCCTGACTTATATTTATTTAAAGGGGGAAGAAAAAAATTGAGTAATCTTACAAGCTCAGTAAAGGAACACAGTCGGTGCAGTTGTGCATGCCGGCGGCCTCGCTGATGGCTGAGCACGGACTGGCCAGACAATAGCCCCTAACTGGAATGTGACAGGGTAATTACTGAGCGTACATAATAAAATTCTCTTTACATAGGTCACCCAGGAAGTGTAATTAAAAAAGGGTTATAGATTATTTTTATTAAAGCAATTAAACCAAAAAGCAAAGCAAAAAAACAAAAAAAAAAGAAGAAAAAAAAAGAGGAGAAGAAGTAATTAACTGTGGAGGCAGTAATAGTGTTGGTCAACAGCATTTGTTTTCAGGGGGAGATTTGTCGGCTTCACCTCCCTCTCTCCCTCTCAGGCTTTGCACAGGCATCCTCTAATTTACACCGGATGATTTTATAATGTTAAACTCTTTTATTATTATTATCATCATCATCGTTGTCGTCGTCTCTCTTTTTTCTCTCCCCTCGCTGAGCAACAATTATGTTTATAATGCCAGAAACCTGAGCTGAATTTAATGGAATCATTATCGCATGTGATAATTGTGAGTAAACGCTAGATTTGAATTATCACCCCCCCCTCTCCCCCACCACGACCCTCCCCCTCCCCCGCTATGTGGTGAATTAATGAATCGTTACTATTCAAACTACACCGGTTTATAATTATGTTAAATTGGCCGTCTTATCAGCGGTCAAAGACTTGGGATTATCGGCCGTGCGGACGGTGCCGAATTCCTTGCGGATGTGAGCCTGTCCACCCCCCCCCCCCCACTCCCTCCTTCCCTGACACCCCCTCTACGACCCCCCTTTCTTCCCCCCCAGCACAAAGGAAGGGAGAAAAAAGGGAGAGAAGGGGAAGTGGGGGAGATAATATTGGGAGGTTAAACTCCACAATTTTCTCTTAAAAAGATGTAAGGGGAGCCGGCGCACAGATGCACTCGTGCTTTATGAGGGAAATCAGACGGACGGACGCGCGAGGGCATTAGCATCCACTTGACTCTGAGAGCAGCAGCCCCCTCTGTTTTTTTCTTTCTTCCCTTCCCTCTCTCTCTCTCTCTCTCTCTCTCTCACTCTCTCTTTCACAAGCCAACACATACGTGTAGCTGACACATCAACTGTGTCCATCTCGGCAATTGTGTCAGGTAAATGAATTCAGACGATATGTTAATTCAAGGTGGGCGACGGTGGGGGAAATACGTTGCCCTAGTTAGCTGGCGGAGGGGTGGGGGGCAGGGAGGGGGAAAGGGGTGGGGGGTGGGGGGGGTCGGTGGGGGCACTTGGGCTCCTTTCAGAAACTTATTACCATTCAGCGCGTCGCGTTACTGGAAAATTACGGCAATCTAATTGTCAATTGTGAAAAAAAATGTCATCATTCCGCATAGCGAGGTCGCGGACAATTTGGTCAAGAAAAAAAAAAAGGAAGGGTCTGTTTCCACAGGCCGCATGCCAATAGCCGCCTTTAACACACACACAAAAAAAAAAAAAAAATAGGGAAGAGGAATGGAATAAACTGTTGCTTTGGGATGTAAATATCTGGGTTAGGGTTAGGTGTAGGTTTAGGGTGTCGCATGTGAGCAGTGAGGGCCTCCATCCACAGGTCCTTCACCAGGCAACATGTGCTGCCGGCTTCACGAGCAGCGAAGCCTCATCCTCAGCCGGCGACACACGTGTTCTTTTATTGTGGCGGCTGTCGCTAAAAATACCTGCATGAGCGTCGCGCCACGCACGCTGGTGGGGCTTTAACACCTTGAAGAAGAAGAAGAAGAAGAAGAAGAAGAAGAAGAAGAAGAAGAAGAAGAAGAAGAAGAAGAAAATACATATGTGAGGGAATCAGCCACACACACACACAAAAAAAAATCAAACCATCACATCTGAGGTGAAAACTTTGATATCTCCTCCCCTCACTACCCCCACTTCCTTTGTTCCATCATCCCTGCCATTGGGACCGCGAACAGCAGAGGGCAGCTTGAATGCATAAATGCAAAAAAAAAAAGAAAAAGAAAAAAGGGGGGGTTTGAGGGGGGGGGGGAACCCAAGGAAGCACAGCATCCTTCTATCAGTCATCAAAAGGCTCGTTTACATCGCACAGAGACTGACAGCCGCCCGGCCGGGGTGGGACTGTGATCTGCATAGAGCCCCGTCACAGGACCACACGGGGTTTGGGGGGTGGGGGGCACCGGCAGGGGAGGGGCGGGGGAGGGCAGTTGGAGTGGGAGGGAATGGGAGGAATTGTGCAGTGACAGGTAATTGACCAGCGGCGGCCAAGTAGCAGGTAATGTTTTGAAAGGACCTGTGTCAATTTGTAAGCCACGTGAAAATCTGCTTGGGCTTCTCTGCTGCTGCTGCTGTCTCTCTCCCTCCACCCCCATTCTCCCTCCTCCCTCCACCCCCTCTCCCTCCACCCCCTCCCTTTCACTCTCCCCCTCTACTACCCCGCCCACCCCCTTCCACCCCCCCAGCCCTCCCGCTGCCTCTTCGGAGAGACTTGCGGTGAGCGGGGCCGCCGCCAAAACAAGCCTCGAAGTCGACACCCGCCGCTGTTTTTATTGTTAAACCCGTGTTGTGCCCATTGTCTGCCCTTCCTCCCGACTTCCATCTCCTCCTCCTCCTCCTCCCCTTCCGTCCCCCACCTCCCTCCCTCCTCCTCCTCCTCTCTCTCACCACGGCTCGAGATGAATCTGCCAGCGTGTGCCCGCGCTCTTCATCACTGTCAGGTGCCCCACGGTGGTCCTCCGCCCTCCCCTCTCTCAAACCGGGCACCCACCGCTGGCTGGAATTATTCCTCACCTCCAAAAACTCTCCCCGCTGTTTCTAAATAAATGTGGCCGCGGCAGCCGCGGAGTGTTGCTCATCCATCTTTAGCGCCGCTGCCTCAGCCGTCTCGGCCGCCAGGGAGCACGTGGCGCTCGCCCGACTAGACGGAGAGGTTGTAATAAGCCGCGCAGCCAGCGTGGTGGTGGTGGGGTGCAATGTTTCTGGCGTTGCAAGGAGATGGACGCTGTAGCGGTGTCCCTAATCACGGGCCACAGTTGGAGGGCTGTGCATGGCGTACGCTAACCGCGTGGCACGCTAATTTACACACGGGGCGGCGTTGTCGCTTACGAGAAGTTCCTTTAAATTTCTTTGTTCGTTAACAGTTGCCCAAACTCAAAACAGACGGTAAAGCTGACATTTTGTCAGGTGAAAAGTGTGTGTTACAGCTAGCTAGCATTTACCAATCTCAGCTAGCAGGCTAGCACCATCAAAGTGCCCCTGCTCTAGTTTTTTAGTTTAATAAGTTTATTTGTATCAGGGACGACGTACAAAATAACATTAGTCCTAAAAGTGAGAGGGGATGCTTTGTCCCGGATTTAGTTTACTAGCGACTTTTCATCGTTAGTCCCTGTGCAGGTGGGTAATCTCTACACAACACTGTGTTTGCGGTTAGTGTGAATTGTGCATCTCTCAACTTTACCCCCCGACTCTGTGGCACCTGTAAGGGGTTAATGTTTTGCATCATTTGCAAAAAAAGTGTGATTATTTGGTGTTAAAACAGCGTTTCCCTGTGTTAAAACAGTCAAGTTCATTACTGCACCCACCAGCAGGTGGCAATAGGTTGTTTATGGTACATTGCCACAGGCTATGTAGAACAAGACAAGTATGTCAGTTGATAGTCGGAGCCCGGACAAGGACCTCGTCATGCGCCCGGTGCTGCTGTATGTTTTCGCCCTCCGTTGTGAGTGGTGTTAACAACTCGTTGGCGTGAGCTCACTTCCAAACTCAAGATATTATCAAAAGTAGGAAAATCAGTCACACGTCTTTTGTTCCGCGCCTCAACCTAAACGACGGGACCGCGCCCGTAATTGATTTAGCTTCGATATCTTCTGAAAACGACACAGATTTTCGCCCTGGCGTTGGCTGTCACTTTTGTTCGAATTAAATCAGATTTTCCGCGTTGTTGGAGCTCATTAGGCGATATCCAGTCAGTAACACTAGCCCGGCGCGGCGCGCCTGTTGATAGATAAGAGTTTCACTTGACACTGCTGATGTTAAATCTGTAATTAAGGCTCGAAAGACATCTGCTCCATCTGTTGCCAGAGTCGTGGCTGTTGTCGTCGGTGGATGCTCGCTGGTATATTTAGCTCTCTCACGGTTTGCGGTGAAGAGAGACGTGTGAAATGAAGGGACCCGGGGGGGAACCTCGAGACTGCGCTGTCGAACAAGGTGCGGGCTCTTCCCGCGCCAGCTGACAATCACAGGGGACGCGTCACTTTCTTTTCCTTCCCCCCGCCCCCTCTCCTTTGAGGTAATTAAGCCCCTCACACGAGTGATCTTGTCCTTATTGTCCCCGGCCTCATGCAAGTCTAGCTTCCGTCCTTTGTTGCGTCCGCCAAGATGCCTCTCCAGCACATTTCCTTAAACTGCAGCGGGTGCGCACGGCACGCTTTAGTGATTTTTTTTCTTTTTTTCCTCATTTTCTCCTTTTTTTTCGGACTTAAAACTTTAAGAGCGAAAAGGTTGCGGGAGAGTTTTGACTAAAGAAAGTACCTGCTACACAACTTCATTAGCAGTTTAATCAAACGACCTGTAATACCGGACCTTTGCTTGATCTCTGCCGGGACGAATCAGTCGCTATTCAAAGGGAATCTCATTCCTCAACACAAATATGCACTTATTAAGTTCCCCGAGTTCAATTTTGAAATGGTTTCGTAATTAACAAGTAAGCCAAGCTTAAAAATGTCACATTTATTGTATTTTCCTATCTCTAAAATACAGTCCTGAAACAGAATGATGTGTGTTTTACAGCGGCCACGATAAGAGGCTTACATAGTCAAAATCTCAATATAGATCGTTTGACAAACGTCTTTGGTGGCCACTCGTTAAATTGGTTTCACCCGCATATTTGGGCCTTATTTAAAAGATATCTTTGAATAATGGTAAGCAGTTTAGCTCCTCTGAAAAGGAGAGGGTGATGCAAATGAACTCCATTTCACTCTGTTTTGTTTAATCTATAACATTGTAGGTTTTCCGCTGCCTTTTCTCCCAGAGTTTAGAGCCTCTATATTCGGCCGTAGATTAATGCAGCTTAGGCGCACCTATCTGGAATTCAAGTCAGTCTAATGCTCCTCATTGCATATCAAGGACACAAGAACATATTATCTGATCGTTTCTTGCATTCATTACATTAATGAATCAAATATGAATAAGTGTCCCTCTTCAAAAAAAAGTTCATTACCATAAACATTAATATTAATGCCATTATGTGGCGACGGCGAGCTGAAATATCTAAAACTGTGTTTTATTGTGCCGGTGTTTTCCAAAAGGAGAGTGGAGGGCGGGAAGGGGGGGGTGCTAAAAACCACACGCTTACCTAAAATATTCTTTTATATGTTATTTTCTTTAAACAGCTGTGGCAACATTTGAAGGGGAACTTTTTTCCTCCTTCTTTTTTTTTTTTTGAAATTGCAAATGAAAACCTGTTTCCGCTGATTATAATTAACTTGCTCACAATTTGCAGTCTGTCACTAAATTGCGGGCGGATACAATCTCTGCTCTCCGTGTCCACCTTGTCTGAGGCACATCTGCCGGAAAATAGCGTGCATCTGCTGGAATCATTGGATTAAAGAGGCACTTTTCTCGTTCGTTGTTTGTCTTCGCGGAAAAAACAAAACCCAGTCGCTGGGAAGAGGGAAGATAATTCATCATGTGCTAATGCTAAAAGTAGCGCATGCATTTATTCTCTCTCTCTCTCTCCACCCCCACCTGCAACGTGCTGCGCCCAATCATAAAGACAACATGTTATGGCATCCGTCTGGGCCGTGTGCCCCAAATATTGTGAAGAGCTGGTGCCGCGACCTCTCCTCCTTCGTCGTCGTCGTCGTCCTCCTCCCCCCCCTCATCCTCCTCCTCCACCCCTCTTGGTTTTTTTTTGGCAAACACATCACAACAAGCTGGTTGCGTTTTAGCCGCGAATGAACCGTTGGCTGTCAACAGACTTCCCCGTCAAAAGCGGCGGCACCATCCAGCGCCCCGAGCGCCTGGCTCTGTCCTCTTTTCCAGCCAGAACGCTCGCTGGCAGCTGCAGCGCACACACGCACGCACGCCGAGGTCAAAGCTGTCACTTCAGAGGGCACCGTCGAATCTCAGCCAGCGCCGGCGTGACGTGGTAGTGCTCCCTACAATCACCCAGATGTTTCCAATCAGCTGGGCTTCTCCTCTCCCGCATCCCCGACCCAGCCCGCCGCACCACCGTCGGCCGCTGGACTGGATTCAAAACATATAGAAACTGGAACTGGCTGTAGTCGTTGCTAAGGGTCGTTGAGGATCGACAAAACACTCCTCTGTGCTTATACATGTATTGATGCCGGTAGGTTCAGTTTAAAGCTCTTTTACTGCCATTGACAGCACCGCGCGTGCCACATATTTTGTATTTTTCTGCCACGTCTTCGTGCATACCATTCATAGCCATGACTTGTTATTTTAAAAGAAAATTCCACTGGGATTAAACCCGGGAACAAGCATAAGACGGATATTCTCCCTCGGGAGGGAAGGGATGTGGCCAAAACTAATGCAAGCGCACTTGAAAATCCATATTATTCCTCAATAACAACACACAGCTTCCTGCAGGGCTATTGAGGCCATGCCCCCTACATGCACTGTGTCATTATTCTTTTTTTTTTTTTTTTTTTTAGTGTTGTGGTCAGAAATTGTGTGTGTTTGGAAACAGCCAAGCGTCTTTACACACTTACAGGAAGTCTTGTCTTAAAACTGCAACACCTCGCAACCCTTTTGGGGGTCTTGTCTCTCTAAAACGAAACAAAAACCACGCGATTGACGTTGTGTAAGCGAACAAACCTTTGTCCCATGCTTCACACCGACAAGGGCGCACTTATGTTTTCTATATACGGAATTACAGGGCCGCATATTACAGCAGGCGGTCGGGCTGCCAACTCCCTCTCAGGTCAAACTGTGTGAGCATCAATATTTTACCACGCACGCTAAATTGTCTCTCTCGGCCCTTTGATAACATCCAGTGTTTTTCAACTTCTGGAATTAGCGGGCCGGGGCTAAAAGCGCGAGCTGTACGCGTGTCTGACGGTGGCGTTTAATTTCGAATCCTCTCGAGGCTCGAGGAGCAGAAATGACTCATCCTTAACTTCCCCTCGCCGCCGCCGACGCCACCGCCGCCGCGGCCGAGCCACGCCGGGACCAGTCGCACCCGCAAAAACGTCTGAATGCAAATGAACCACAACTTCAGCGCGATTTTTTTTTTTTTTTTGCCCCTGTTCAGCGGCGTGGGGAAGAGAGCGTCGCTAAACGCTCAGACGAGCGAGTCACAGATATTAAAATAAATTATGTCTAATTTGAATTTTAGTCACGCCACATTAACTAATAGAAAGTTATTAACATTTCAAAAGACTGCGGGAGAAAAAGGCCTGCGCCTGCAAAATTAACAGTGGCTGCGCTGACCTGTAAGCCATGCAGTCTGATCACTGTAATGACAGCGTAATGGCATATTTACATTAAAATCTGGGCAGCTAATATGGGATTCAGAATGGGCAACTCAGTCAAGGATTATTTAGTCTGGCCTGCTGGCCCCCTCGCTCGCTGTGTCTTTCTTAACTTCAACACAAAAGGGGAGAAAAAAAAAAGTTCTAATTTCATGACTATTTATGCGAGCCGCTCTCCGTGGCATGCGTTCTCCCTCCTCGCCTCTCCGCTCCCCCTCTTTAGTTTCAACCTTTTATCTTTCATCTGCCGTCGCTTTCCCTCCTCCTTGGTCTTTAAAGGCAATTATCATTTCACTTCAGAGGTGTCAGAATCCAACACTTCACTTCTATCTCGAGGAGCCTTATAGGGATGAATGGAATCTCTCCGCCGACAGAGATGAGTGGCTCCCTCCGACCAGCCCTGAACTTTCTGATACCGCAGCGCCTTTAAACAAGAGATGAATTTCTTTGCATTTTAAATGTTCCCTAATTCCTGGCGTCCGCTGCTGCCGCCGCCGCCGCCCACCACCTCCCGCCGCCGCCCACCTCCTGCCGCCGCATCCCCGCCTGTGATATCCTCCAAAAAAGTGGCTGCGTATTTTAAGATATAGCGTGCGGCGTGATGAGGTTTCAGTTCTCAGGTTTAATTTGGTACCGAAAGAAGTGACGGGATGAAACGATTACACTGAACACAGTTTTACCATTGAATTGTCCCTGGCTGAAGTTTGCTGTCACAGACCAAAGAAGAAAACACAAAACATAATTCATTTTTTTTTCCCCAGCAAAACAAATCCGAAGCACACCAAATTTTGCAAAACTGTATATTTACACTTAGTGAGAGCGCAGGGCCCAAACTTCCTCTTTCCCTTCACAACAGTAACACAACGACGCCATTAATTAGCACAGAGCCACTGAATATGACTGAGACTATTAGTGTCTGTTTATTTGACCAAATTCATTTGCTGACACGATTCGCACCATTAATTTGTCAGCCTGGCCTCCCTGCTACCGAACCACTGACTTATAATTCATTATTGGACTATTTATGTGGCATCATTGCACCGTATGTCAAGCTAAAAAAGACAAACAAGTGGCAAGAAGACTTTTGGTCGGACCGAACAGTTCTCGTTCGGCACTTTCTCACTGGTTTGACGACGGAAGGCTGGATTTTTCTATGGCACTTTGCGTATTGATGTGACCCCTGTGCATCATGAGCCAGAGAGATAATTACATAATTACACTGTTAGACTTGATCTCATTGACACAATAAGAACGGGAGTCAATGTCATGAAAATATGTTGACAGACACAACTGAACAAGAAACAGAAATAAATCACAGTTCAGTTCAGTGTTCAGTAACTTACATATTTCATCCTGTTGTGTCTTTGTACATCTTCTCTGAAAACACAACTTCACCATATTTTAAAGTGAGATTGACACAGAAAATATATTTGTGGTATATTTATACAACACATTGCTAAGATGGAAACACCTCTCTCACCTGTTTGTGTACCAGTACTGTATATCTAACTGTACTTATATTCACATCTAAGGAAACACTGGAATTAAACAAATTTGTTTTGCATGTTTTTTTTTTTGTTTTGTTTTTTTTCCAGCGGGGGAGGAGTCTTATAGAAAGCATTGGACCAAAGGAAGAAATCACTTACCTGCAGTGTAATTTTAGACTGACAGTGAAAAGAAAGACGGGTTTATGTTTTCTTTTGGTGGCTTTCCCTGTAATGGAACGTCCTCTTGTTTCAGTTCTAATAACTGCCATACATTTGATGAAAAACAATCAAGCTATCATCATCATCATCATCGTCATCATCATCATCATCATCAAGTTTCTAATTTTGAACTCCTTCCATTGTCCCTCCTTCACCGTCTGATGCGTTTCCAAGTGTCTTTCGAAGCTCATCTATTATTGCCGCACTCGCTCCACATGACTGCTGGCTGCAGACAGTCGAACTCTGACATCCTGCAGGTGGGAGGATGGTGATACGTGTTTTAGTATTATTATTATTATTTTTTTTTAATGCAGTCGTTATTTTCCCAATAAAAATAAAAAATAATAAAGCTCAGAATGACATCTAATGCCGAGCCCTGCTCTGTGTTTCCCAGACCTGGGGCGGACCCGGCCATCTGCTCCCCTGGTCAGATACAGCTTTGCTTTTTGGCACCACTCACAGCTATTCCACTGGCCACCATCTCAAAGGAGACCCGGTATTATCAGATTTCTCTTCCCCGGGAAAAAAAAAGAAAGAAAGAAAGAGAAGGAAAAACTGACGGTGGCGCTTTGAGAATAACAATATACTTAGAGAAGAAAGAGGGCGCGGGATAAAATGGGTACAATTCGGGGGAAGTGGGACGACAATGACAACAACTTATCTTCCTAGCGGCCGGATGCTGTCACATTACGGCTGGATTGGCTTCAAAAACGCGGAGAATTAATAACCTAATGAAGCTTGGAGTGGCCATTAGGTGTGTGTAATGTGGCTCCAGGGGGGCTGGGATAGATGTCCAGCCGCTTCAGGCCCTTATTTGTGCACAGTCACCTCAGCGGTGGCTTTTATTAGTATAACATTAGAGGGGGAAAGGGAAGATGCCACAGAAAGATAAGGCTTTATTACTCCCGGGCTCCCAGGGAGCCGTGCTCTACCTGTCAGCGGCGCAGGGAGCGCCACCAGCCTCTCTGCTTCATTTTGTGGCTAAATATCTCGGTTACAAATGCCTCTGTCCGCCGAGCAACATTTGGGCAATTATCACCAAAGCGCTGCGCCGTTACCTGGAGATGTTTTATCTGGCGCGACGCCTCCGACTGTGAGATCTCACCCCGGCGCAGCTGGCAACACGGTAAACCTCGTTCACATTTCTCATTCACATTAAGAACCCACCGAATTCACAGACCACCCCCCCACACCTCTATTTCTTGAACCTCTTTTTGCTTCTTTTTTCCTCCCCTCTTTTGACAGCACTATTGCGTGCCTCTGCTTTTTACCTCCTTACATTTTCAGGGGAATGAATTGCTCTCCTCTGTCATCGGGCTCCGGCCGAGGAATTCATTTTTTGCAGGTCAACTGTTTCAGAATGTCATCTTTGACAGGAACCAACCGGCACGATGTGCACAAGAACGGGCGCGGCCTGCTGATTTCCTCCTTCTTCTTTATAAATGACTATTATTTTTCTTCCCCGACCCTCTTCTTTTGTTCGATCACCACATACACTTAAACCACGTTGTACGCAAAAGCGCAGGAGTGTCCAGGTAGGAATCGATATTGAATTAAAACACTCCCCGCTCATGAATAAAAAGAAGGAAAATTAAAAAAAAATGGGACGGAGGGCGTTGGCGGCAGCGGCGGAGGGGAGGGGAGGGGGGGGGCCTGCAGGACTCTCCAGTCAACTAATGAAGGTTATGTTGCGTGGCAGAATTCAGTAATTGCGACGCACAAGTGAGGCATTAGACAGGATGTAGCTAATGGAAAACAATCACATTTAACATGGCTCCTTGGTTCGAGCTGCTCAATAAGTGAGCAGCAGGGCTGGCTTGTAGTAAACAGGGGTGGGAGGGTTGGGGGGGGGGTGTTAGAGCGGCGCCGGGGTTTTAATGTGATCGGACTATAACAGACAATCTATTTACAGTGTGCTCTGGGGAGCTAATAAACAAATGTTGAGTAATTTCAGCCAGCAGTAATTACCCTTGCAGCTGACAAGGAGAGAGTGATACTCTCTCCTTCACCTCCGCCTCGGTCCAGGAGGCGCAGGCTTGCCGCGAGCGTTCGCCTCCTCTGCTCGTATGGATGTGGCGGCTGGCCAGCAGTTCAGCCGCATGCAGCTGCAGAGCACGCGGTTTTGAGGAGGCGCGTGCGTTGCTGCTGCTGCTGCTGCTGCTGCGGCTGCTGCTGCGGCTGCTGCTGCTGTGTGGTGTTGCATCGCAGATCAGCACCACTGTGGTGTTTGGGCTCTGGCCAACCAACGGAAACCTACGGGCCACGGTAGCAGCGATTTGTCGCCGACGAGATTCGCAACTTTTTTTTTTTTTTTAGACGCCCAGGCGAGAGAAAAAAAAGTCGCCCCTCCCCTCCACCCAACTCCTCTGTAATCCAATTAAAAGGAAAACCCGAGCAGCAGGTTGCGAGCCTGAGTGGTAATTAACATTTGTAACATGACATTGGTGAAACTCTTAACATCCTTCAGCTACATATTATTGCACTCTAACCTCGTTTATAAGTCAGCAGAGGGAGAAAACAAATATTAGGACTTGGGAAGGAAACAGATTTCTCTCGCAGGCTGGACGAGCGAGGAAGGCCAAGGCCGTCTTTATCCGCGGAGCTCAGCTCCTGATCCGTCCGTTACGCTGGAATAGATGTTTATGCAAATGTGTCTCTATCGATCGTTGTTGCCTTTCTTTGATGGAAGTGGATGGAGAGCGAGAGAGAAAAAAAAACAGCCCACATGTAATTAGATAGAGATAATCATTACGGAATAATCATTAATGGAACGTGTTTACATCAGCAAGGAATATAAAGAAGCTCACACCAAAACCGGCCCGGGAAGAATTACTTTAAAGGCTTTATGATGCAAAATTCTGAACATTTTCTGTCAATAATCTGCGTCTCTAGACTGCCAATAAGTTCAGAAAGTGTGTGCTAAACTAAACAGTCTTTTTCTGCTAGTTTTGTTTCCTGAGAGTTGCTTCTTCAAGAGGGCTAGTCACCTGTGTAGTCCAAGACAGCACTAAACTGGACAACAGGGAGGCAGGCGACCTTTTTAGCTTTCCATTGTTAAAGTTAACTTCTAAAAGTTGTATTGGCTTTTTGTGAAAATGCGATGAATCGTAGAACGTTTTTGCAGCAGGCTTGAAACAGAGGGCTAAAATCTGCAAGGTACACGCGGCGTGGCTGCTCTGCTGCAGCTCATCAATAAGAACAAAGGCCTGGAAATGGCTATAATTTCAGTGTTTGGTTCTATTCTTGGGTCCACCGAGTTTAAAGCTCCCAAACCTTTCGTTCCAAAAAGGGCAGAAGATGCAAACAAATGGCTAACTACTGTTGTCTAGGGGTCTGGCATTAAAAAAAGATAATAACTATGTAAACCAAGCATGATGTGGGCCAGTGAAGATAACTCTGGTTTCCTTGTCTCTTGCATCCGCAGACTTTGGTGTGGGTTTAAACTCTTAAGACTCTGTCTTGTTTGTTTTGCCCCTGTCATAAAGCGCTCGCAAAGGGTTTCCGTCGTGCGAAGCAGCACGTGCCAGACGCACCCCCCCCCCCCCCCCCCACCGATTGTCCCCACCAGCCTGGCATGAAACAATGCCACATATCAGATCGCGGCCCTCAGAATAACGGAGGAGGGAGCCGCGGGGTCCGGTGGTCCGAGGGGGGGGGGGCGACAGACGGAAAGTGAGGCAGCCTATCCCCTTATCCTCAGACAGGCAGATGTCTCCTCGCCCTGCGTGGCCGGCTGCTGACCAGGGGAGAGGCACAGGCGGCTGCTGAAATGAAGAAACTTGAGATCTCCTCAGGGAGGGAGAGCTGGTCATTTGATGTCCAGCAACAAGAGTGGGGTGTGATGCTGAATGAGCTGAGGGAGAGCGGCAGCCTCGGCACTCTGTTACAAAGGCCTGAAGTGACGGGGCGGCGGCGGCGGGCAGAAGAGGAGGAGGAGGTGGGGGGGGGTGTAGGGCGGGGGGTTAGTGGCCAGCGAGGACTCACTTGCCACGAAGACAAGATTTTTTGAAAACAATCATTTTCAGAAAATTTCTTTTGGGAAAAAAAGCACTTTTAGACAAAAACCCGGAAAACAACTGAAAACACTGCAGTACTCATGCCAGGCCTTGTGTGGCGCTGTGAATTTACTCCCTGGAGGCACGAAGAGGTTGACTGGGAGTTGTGCCAGTAAAAGTTCATTGACATTTTGGTCATTCTGTTTTTTTGGCCCAATATCCCAGTCAGTCGACCCAGAAAAAGAAAGGTTTGCAAATCTTTTTTGTGGCGTTTATTTTCACTTAGCACACAATCCACGTTTGATCCAAGACCACGGTGTGTTATTGTCCACAGTCATTTGCAGCTTGTTGTATTGGAGGGGAAGGAGAAGGTTTCAGGCTGATCATCTTTAGTGGCAGTAACACAAATCCATTGCCCGACATTGTTGCTGTTGTTGTGAGTGGTCATCTGCGCATCACGACATGTTGCAAGGTGGGTGCGAGGCCATGACATTACCATTTTCCCGAAAAAGGCCATTTGCACAAAGTAGGACGGGGCAGCGTTTTCAAACTTTCCCACCTCGGAGATCGTTTTCAAAGATGCGCGGTTTAAACCCGTCTTTGCGTAAACGGGCCCATACATTTCACCCATGTCGTCTCACAGGAAGCGGCTACGGCCTCTCACGCGGGTGTCGGAGGAGGAGGGGACGTAGAGGATGTTGCTTTTAAATACAAATCACACTGTCGAAATTACCACAATCATCCTCTCTGACTAGTTTTGCTCCTGCCGCACAATGGAGGTGCGACAGCCTCCGCGGCCCGCAACTGGAGTCCCATTGAAATCCGTGGAGCACAGTCACAATGGAGCAGCAGCGTCTCCGTCTCTCTCCCTCTCTCACCTGGCCTTGGTTCAGTCTTGCGGGCGGAGGAGTGAAGAGCCCTTTGAAGGCTGCAGAGAGGCCTGAGATGAGAGGGAGCGCCGCCTGCAGAGGGATCAGCCATGTCCAAGTGCCGGCGCCGCCACGCTGTAATTAATCGACAAAACCTCGCGGTCGGGAGACGTCGGGCGACATTAATGGTTGTGTGTGTGTGAGTGAGTAGTTGGGTGGGGGGGCGGGGGGGTTGTCCTGGGGTAGGACTGCAGATATAGGACTGCTACCGTTGGGGGCTCGGCTGTGCACCTTTCATCTCGGAGGAGATTTGGAGAGGTTTCACACCAGCGAGACTTCTTAATTCTCACTAATTCATTTGCGTTCCAGATTCGGCAGAGCGCCGGGATAACCTGAGAATGATAATGAACCCGCAAGGGGTGGAGTGCGCGGTCCCCTTGCCTTTGAATGTGCTCGGAATAGATTCGGATAATCTTTTCCTCGCGAGTCTTTTTCTGGAGGAGAGGAGAGGAGTCCTATTAGGGGCGACTGCTTGTCACGGGACGTCCTCCGAGTTTTTCTGGGCTTTGAAACTCGAGACGACCCCGGACTGGGAGCCAGGTCTGGACCGTTTACATTTCACATCACAGCAAGACGTCTTACGTTGACGGGAAGCTCAATTCGTTTGACTGACTCAAGCAGAATGGAGTTCTTGAGCCATTCGAGTCACTGAGTCAGTCATCCAAGTCTATGAAGATCCATATTCATACACCAGCTCCACCTATATCTGGTCCCTTCATTCCGTCTTTGTCAACTGCTGGCGGGGCCGGGTCAGTGAACGAGCAATTATCACTCACAAGTCATTCATTCGATCAGGACTTGCACATCACCGCCACATATCCCTGTAAAGGTAAAGTTTAGATAATCAGAGATTTTTAAAATGTGCTGCAGCGGTGACGAAGCTGTGAAAAAAACAATTCCCAGCAACGTTTCGATTTCGATATCACTCTTTGAGATTAATATTCATATGCGAGCTTCGCGAATCGTCAATCAATAAATTCTGCCCACCAGTCTATGTTAAGACATGATTTTTTCCCACATACCCAACCATCATCCAAACAATTTATTATCATTACAAATGAGGGTGCAGACATGTTTACATTTATGGATTTATGCCACAGCTATTTCCAATATTGTACACAAGCAAGTAGATCTACATGATTATATCTTCAGGAGTCGGATTATTTAAAGCGTGCTGTCATTCTTCAGTCTTGTCCACAATCAGATTTGAAGGATAACATTCAATACCTCCAAAAGCAAACTACGACCAAAAAAAAAAAAAAAAAACGCTTTGAAACACAGCAAGACTCTCTGCTGTATGCACCCTTGATATTCCCAATCAGAGCGTGTTTGTCCTCTGCTGCCAGATCCACACTGAAATTTGTACCAAAAGTCTTTTCCCTGCGCTTTGTAGCTGGCTGACAATGAATAGAGAGATTCTGAGGAGATTTATGGGTCTGTGGAGTTCTGAGGGATAGATTGCAAACTCTTGTGAGAAAACGCAGGGGGAAAGCCGCCTTACTCCGGGCCCGGTCTCATCTTTGGTCAAACAGAAGTGAGCTTAATTTGTGGGTCTGCCTGGGGAATTTCAAAGGGAAAAAGCTTTGAGTGACGCCAGGCTTGAGCTCCCTGATGTTGGTGAGATGAATGAAAGCAGGGTCTATAGGCTACAGGCCTTCTCACACTCCCACATTAACAGAGGCCTTTCAAGTGCTCATCAGGATAATTGTATAGGATGTAGTCAAATGCAGGGCGGCGTGGTTAAGGGAGTGCATTAGTCTGATGAAAATGCATTTAATTGTAACAGAAATATATGATAAAAACATAAAAAAAAAAAAAAAAAGGTCATGTCTGCATGTGTGTGAGTGCTTTGATGGCGCAATCACAGAGTTGTTAATAACGTTTGCACAGTTACAGCACGTAGCACTCCACGGTTACACTTCTTCCTCTTCTTCTCTTGTTCCGTTCAGTGGGTCACCACCACCGCCAATCACTTGCCTCCGTCCAACCCGCCTCCTTCTCTCCCACCAGCTGAGTCCAGGCCCTCTTTCAACACGTCCACAAACCTCCTCTTTTTAAAGTCACAGTTACATCCCTGTAACTGACTCTCTGCCTGCCCATCCAAACAATAAATCATTGGAAATTCAAATTTCAAATGTTGCGCCTGATTAGTCAAGCAAATTAATAAAGAGGGACGCTATGTCAGTCTGTTACTGCCAAAAAACAAAAGCAAAAAACAAAACACCAGTGTTCCTTCGTCCTTGCCTTGGTTTGGGACTATCGAGTGGCTCACTGGTGATAACAGTATGAAAACATGGAGTAAAATCCAAAAGACCTAACAGTCTGAGTAAAATACACTTGTACAGTTGTTGCTAACATAAGCACAGTTAAATACCCTACTTATGTTAGTCAGCCGAATGAACAAGGACAATTTTTTTCTGCCAGGTTCCTCTTGCCAGAAAATTCAAGCACTCCTTCTCCTCCCCTTGGTATTTTTTGAACAGAGGACTTTCTGTGCTTTTGTGTGGAAGTGGCTGGCCTTGATAGAACGACCTAACATTTTGACAGGACTAAATATAAAGCTGCTCTTTATTCCGTGTACAATTTCGCCAGATACAGGCATGGGAATGGCTTTAATCAATAGAAATGTGGGTGTAGCGCGTGATTTATTCCTGGTTTTTTCGAGCCGCGCACAAAGAGACCTCAGACATTGCTGGGAGTGCAAGAGCAATAATGGGACCCGCTCAATGCTTTCTCCCCTCCACCCCCTGAAAGTAGCCAGCGTTGTGCGCGCAGTGTTGTGGTTTCCTCCCACGAGCGTTCGCCGGAGCTATCCGATCAGCCCCGGAGGCTTCCCAATGAGACAGATGATTAGGTGTGGCAAACGAGCCCCATCAGCGTCAGAAATTGATGACTCAATGCCGGGTGACAGACAGCCCCGCTTGCACCGGGATGCGGCGCAGACACTCGCCCATATCAATCACAACTGAGTTATTATGGAGCATAAAGAAAGGCATTTGTAATATCATTAAAATCCAAACATGTCTCTCTGCACATCTGGCAGGCAGCCATGTGTGCGAAGGTTGGGGTTGACAGGCAGAGAGAGGCAGAGCAAGCAGAGGAAAAAAAAAAAAAAAACACTTGGGGCAATCATTCCTGGCAGTGTGCTGGCAGCTGCTGTTTTATTTTTGTTTATTTATTTATTTTTTCCCAAACACTTTCAATATGGCTCTCTGTAGCCTGTGCACGGCTGCAATATCGGCTCGCAGATTGCCTGCGTCATCAGATTTCAACTTTTCAATAAATTGCGGTCATCTTGAGCCATCTATCCATCTATCTATCCATCTATCTATCTATCCATCTATCTATCCATCTATCTATCTAGCTAGCTTATTCTTTTTTCCCTTATTTGGCTTAAAAAAAAAAACACAGTATGGTTCCCTTTCCTTTTAGTTCATTCTCATCTATATCACAAGGAACTCAATGATTGATGTTCTAATGCTATACCACACAATAGGTCCATTAATAATGACTGCTTTAAGGGTACTAATTGTTCCAGGGAACTGTTAGTGGTTAAAAGGCTGGTTAGCAGCAGCAGTAGTAGATGTAGTAGATGTAGTAGATGTGATCATAGAGGGCGAAAGCAGGAGACGACAACGTCTCTGGAGGCTCGAAGCCACAATTACACACAATCACCTCTGGAGGTCCAAAGTGTGTGTTGTCTTGCATGACAGGACAGGTCAGGACTGACCAGTTATAACACCTAACTTCACCAGTTGTGTTACCTGTCAACAGGCTTCACACTATTCAGAAGAAAAAAGAGTGTGTTCTTCTTTCTCTTCTCAGGTAATTGCAGTGTGCTAGTTCATCATCATTACACGCTACCGCCTTAAATAACATCCCCGCATGAATCAGGCGTCAGCCGCCTTTGGACGGGAATTCTTGTCAGCTGCGTGATTCCAATGCGAGAAAACCGCAGCGCAGGTCAAAAGCATAATAGAGAGCTCTCACAAAGGCGACGCAGACAACGTGGCATTAAGAAGTATCTCGCTCCGCGAGCCAGCGATGGCGGTAAACAACACACGGCGTTTGATACGGTCCCTCTGCGGTTTGACATTTCCCGCTGATTTTCATATCTTTGCCTGAAATGGCAGCCTGTGTGTAACAAGTGGAGGGCCTAAAAATGCCACAGCTGATATAAAATCAATTTGCATTTCCCCCCAGTGCCGGGATAACACGGCCCTGTCAGAGGAGCCCAGCGATCGGCTGGAGATAATGACGTTATAGCGGGTGGCTGGCACAGTGGAAGGGATGAAATTGAAAGAGTGATGTTCTGTGTTTCCCATGATTGCCCCGACTGGAGGATGTGTGGCCATTGGACATGCACTCCTCTGTCTTTGCTCCCCATTAGCTCCACTTGTTCCCAGACAGAGGTTAAGACAGACTAAAGAGATCCAGCAGCTTGAACAGTCCAAGCTTCCCCTGGGCTGGGATTCATTTTCCTTCTGCAGTGTCAGGTGAAGGAAGTTGTGCTTCTCCAGAGGTGAGTTCCAAATAACAATGGCAAAAACAACAACATCGTAAACTCATGTTGGCAGAGTCTCAAATTGCACAAGGCGGTTTTGGACTCAGAAATGACTAAACACAGACTATTTCTAACTTGCTGGAGTTAACACTTGAACACAAGCTGCTACTAGCTTTTGTGAATATTCACAGCTTGTCTTATGAGACTTCTAAGGAACGTTTTACAGAACAGGGGACGACAATTTATCACACAAAGAGCCAACAATGAATCAACTGAAAAATGTGCAGAGAAGACCAATATGTTAGCAAGTTAGTGGTTACTAGCGTTAGCTAGCACCCAGACTGCCAATTTGAAAGTTGAGAATTTATTTTTTCTAATTAATTTTTTCCCCACACTTCTCACTTGAAATATTAGATGCTTAATACAGAAATATACCATCTGAAACACTCTTTTAGATGCTATAAAGCAAGAAGTCTTTCAGTCCAAATGTAATGTTTTCATCCAAAGAGCTAAGTAAAGTAAATAATTAAAAGGACTGAAAAAAAACAAACCAGTATGATTCTTCAGCACTGATGGTTAAAAGACAGGGGGAAAAAACCCCTCTGTTCTCACAGTTAGCCCAATGACTGTTTACTGCAGCACTAGCCCGCTGTTACCGCCATTGTGCCATCCCATTATCATACATTTCAAAGAAGACCTCACAGCAATGGTAACCGCACGCCACTTTAGCCACTTTGTGAAAATGTGACAAGACATCACCCGAGTTGCGGAGATCACACAGGAGAGCGCACTGCATTTGTAAAGTCACATTAAGATGCGCAACCTCGAATTTGTTATAAACATCCAAAGTGGCTGGTTGACAGAAGTGACCTGAGGACATTTAAGTGGTGAGAGAGAGAGAGAGAGAGGGAGAGAGAGAGAGAGAGAGAGAGAGAGCTCCTGCTGCCGCAACATAAATATATATGCGGCCATGAACTGAACTGTAGGTGATTCCTGCATGGTTCCTCCTGCTTTGCCACTTTCAGGCTGTTGAATTTCAAAAACACAGTCGTCCAGATGAGCAGTTTGATCTCTCCAAAGATTTTCAGATGTTTTTATTTATTGTATCACATGTTGCCATGCCTTAAACTTGGTAAGGTCTGCAACCAAAATTTTATTAACTTATTTTTATCCCCCATCCCCTAAAAATAATGCTTTTTGTGTTTTTACCCATCAGAATCTTGGTACTTCACAATTGGAGTTCAGGTTTAACTTTTCTCGACCAAACTTTGATTTAAATCTAAAAGCACAACCCTGAAAATGTTAAAATTCGAGTTTTTAAGAAAAACAAAAAAATGTATTTGGAAAAAAAAAAAGGATTTTTTTTTTCTCCAAAAAGCTACAGACGAAAATCACTCTTTAGAGGAAAACTAAATTGAACTTCTTCTAAAATTGTACAAAGTATTAAAGTAAATATAAAAGATGAGTTGAGAGATGAGATAAGTAGACTGAACAGGATGACAGAGCGTGGAGCTGTACTGACTCACTGACGTAAAGAACAAGGACAAGCTCAGACTATATGGACACGCCAGGTAGCAGAGAACAGGTGTGAACAATCAGACAGGTGGGAAACATCCAAGGCTAATGAGCACGTTATCTAACACAAATGCTAAACACAACTAAAATTCTGCCAGAATGGAGCCAAATTAATAGAGAAGATACAACTACTTTTAATTTGGAAATATATATTTTTTTTCTTACATTAACCAAAGATATTTCTTGTATTGGTATAATTCAAAAAAGATTGTTGATATATTTAAATGGATCTATTTAAAGGGCATGAAATAAATAAATAAGAAATGAACAAAGAAAGAATAAGTGTTCAAATTTACTGCACAACCGAGCCCATCATAGTCCTGAAGGAGCCCAGACTGTGGGTCTGCTTCATGTTCTGTCATTTCTCCCAGACATCACAGTTGGTATAACCTGTGACATTTGGTGTGAAAACCAATAACCCAGACCAAACTTTAAATTTTCTATTGCATTTTGCTTTTCACCTCGACACCACAAAATCCTGCATTCTGCTCCCTTCTGTTCAGGTACATAGTTTGGATTAAAAAAAAATAAATGAAAAAATGTATGAATTACCGGAAACCTCAAAAGGAGACCTTTCCCCCCCCTGATTATTAATGCTTAGTGAAAGTAAATTGCAGGCGGCCAGACGATAAAACATTTCGTCGGTCACAACTTTTAGCTGGAATAACAGCCCTGCAAACACTCGCGCGCTCTAATTATATTCATGGGTCAGCGTTTGACTTGTGAATATATTTTGCTTTTGTTTCCATACATCTCATTATTTTTTCAAATCAAGATAAAAATTGCTTTGGGCCTCCGGGGACTTAATAGGTGATATCATAAGTATCCAAGCGTATATGGTGCGACTGATGGAGCAGAGGGATTAGTAAAGCACAAAATGTGCCTGTGTTTTTTGTCTTAATGCGCCGCTGCAGGAAATAAACACAGTCGACTCGCACAAGTGGCCCAGCGGGTCCGGCGTTCACCTCTCGCAAGTTGTTATGTGCATTAGGGGGGAGCTGCGGCGGCGACTAAAACGTCCTCCGTATAATGAGAGCGTGCATACGTTTGAACTTATGTATAAATTTAATCAACCTGGTTCAAGTTTTGAAGAGGAGCAGAAATGCGTCCGAGGCGCCAATAACAATTTTCAATTAATAGAGGTGCGCAGAGAGAGGGGGAAAAAAACAGCAGCTCTGTCCAGTCTTGAGATTAACTCGAGGGGTCTTACCTCTCTTGGCTGCTGTGTTAATGGCGCGTGTGCATGTCTGTGTGTGTGTGTGTGTGTGTGAGGGAGTGAGACACACACACACACACACACACACACACACACACACACACACACAGGCGCACGCACGCACACAGAAAGGAATTATACTTGTCTGTATGGTTTGTTAGCACTCGCGAGATAAAACTTTACATGTTGCTCCCAATTAGCACAGCAGTGACCGTGCACTGTCTCCTGTGCTCAGCTGCCCGTCTGAAGAGGGGCCTATTTATGTGAAGACTCACGAGAATGTGAGAATTGAGGCGAGAGAGGAGAAGAGGAGGAGATACGGACCGGGTGAGATAGTGTGTGTGTGTGGGGTGGAGGGCCAGGGTGGTGGGGGGAGTGAAAGCGGGAGATAGAGAGGCAGAATTGAAATGGCTTAAGCGTCCATTTTGAGTGTGGAGTGAGAGAGAGAGAGGGAGAGAGGAAGAGAGAGAGAGGGGGAGAGACAGGTCCCATTAACATTTAACAGCGTTTGTGCAACTCGGTGCCGAGGTTATGATGCAAATGAGGAGGAATTAAAACTGGCCAGAGGTTTTGTCATTGATGGATTGCAGTCTGGCAGCGTTCGCACTTCCTAGTGTCCATCAGAGGCGATTACTGTGTAATTAAACCTTATTTCTGCTCTCTCCAGTGCATAATTACTTTGTGAATGTAACCGTCATCTGAGCGCCGCCGAGAAAGGCGCTCGCCCGCCATTCTGGGGCCCCCGCCGGCCACTTCTCGCCGGCCCGTGTCAGATATAGCCATCAGACGGCGGCAAAAGAACTGTCACTTTTAATAAGAGCCGAAAAAAAGGAGGGGGGGGGATAAATGAAACAGTATGCTTATTACGGAAAAATTAGGCTTTCAAGAGTTCTGACTGTTATTTGCATAATTCATGTCCACCCCCCAACCACCAACACACACACACTCACGCGCACACACACATGCACACTGCAAGCGAGCTGTAGGCAATTTCCCCTCGCATTTAAACAGATTGCACATTTAAGGCTACTTAAGGAAAATTATCACTTTGCATATTTTAATTGTTACGAAGGAAGCGATTGGAGAGAGGTCCGCGGCTCATCCTCTTGAGCCATGTGGTTGCGAGGCTGCCTGATTCGTCCGCCCGCCGCTGCAGCTCCGCCGATAACCCCCGAGTTCACGCGCAGCCACTCCAGTTTCATCAGAATGCAAATGAAGCACAGAAACACTGGGACAAGTGGATCTTTGATATTTACAAAATAGCCACTAATAACTTGAGTGTAATTTGCTGGATTCAAATGTATTATTTTATTTTATTCCATTTTATTTATTTTTTTTTAAAGCACTTATCCTCCCTGTTCTTTTTTCCCCCTCCTCCTCACCTCTGTTCTAATGGATGTTGTCTAAAATCCTGCGGAAGAAAACAAAGAGCTGCGTGCGGCCTGCGAATGAGTTTGTTGCGCCAATACAAGACTTACCTGACCGATTTTGTTTTTCAAGAACAACACCGGTATGGCACAGCAGCCATAAAACAATATGATTCAACCACAAGACCATATATGGCAACCAGGTAGACTTTCGAAAACCATACGGCAAGGAGCCCATAGAGAGTGTTTGGAAAGGGGGAGTTTGCTGACTGGTGGTCAGGCAGCTGATCAGGTGGACAGGTGGACCAATCTGATGAGTTACTGTCTCCGGCCCCCTGGCAAGCAATTTCTTTCTAGTCCAGCTGGAACTCGAAGAAAAATATGTTTGAATCTGAACAAAGGATTTGCCGTGTTTTAGTATAGCAAAAACATAAAGCATGTATCACTGATCACAATAGTGAATGAGATCTGCCCCAACCATCTGGAGGAGCTCCCTATGGAAGAGTTTATCAAGTGCCGGTGTATTTGTTCCAAGCACCGACGGCAGAAAAGAGAAACATTACTTATTTTCACATCTAAATGCAAAGTAAGATTTGCCGTAAACAGACAGACACATACGGCAAATGAGTTTGACTTTCTTTCAACCTTTGCTGCGTTTTAAGAAACTGAAGGCAAGTGAAGAGAGTGAGTGAAAACTCGCTGCTCTTACTGATGTACTAGTGAAAAGAAAAACAGAGAGGGAGAGAGAGGGAGAGAGATTTACCCACATTGACCTCACACTGTGTTCTTTCTCATGATACCAATTACACAGAAACTTCCCACACACGAAGCTACTTAGATATTCCATAATGGATCAAACAAAGTGTGGCAGCTCGTTTGAGTGAAACAACTGCAATCAGTTTATGCACGAGAATTTAAGGTGTGTTGCCGTGAGGAGCACATTAAACAAACAAAAAAAGCGAGGGGGGGGGGGGGGGGGTCATAACTTTGACAAACTGAAACTCCAATTTCAAATCTGCTCCTAAACAAATGGACTCAACTTGAAACGTTTGAAATGGTGATATGTATGCATGTATACATGTGTACACCATATGTGGAAATCAATTACACAGGTGCAAATTGAATGAAAGTTTTCAAGAAAGAAAAAAAGAAAACATCTTTATTCAGGTTTTCAGTAATTTTTTTTTTTTTATGTACCATGAAATCAAAATACATTTAGACGGACTTTACTGCAAATATGGCAATACATACACACATATAAACTTGTACATGGTGCATTTTTTTTGTACGTACGCTGTGTATTATTAGCAAATGTACAATACGTACAGCTATGTGCAAGTTTATTCTCTAAAAAGTAAAAACTGAAATTCTGTAGAGCGTCCCTCCGTCCAAACCTGCCTGGCCTGCAAGTGTGCACAGACATAACCAGCGCTGTTGCAACTCTGTTTCCCACCCACAGGATTAAAGCATTGAAGTCGTGCGTTGTTTTCTTTTCTTTCTCTTTTTAAAAATTTTTTATTTCGTTGTTTTTTTTGGAAAAATTGATTTGCATTGGCAACCTTGTAGAAGACATACACAACCCCTCGACGGTTCCATAAAAAAAAAAACATTGTCTTGTAAATAACTGCGTGTCGGTCTGTGCAGCTTCGCTTCATCCTGTTTCTGTGCCTTGTACTCAACAGTGTTACGAGAGTCTTTCTGAGGTAGACCGCTCAGATTCAAGGGCAAGCTTTTTAAAAACCCAATTTTTTTTCCCTCTCCTTTTTTTTTTAGTTCTTCTTTTAAGTTTTTATTCACAATGCATGACATTCAAAAATGACAGGACATAAAGTACTACATGTACAATATGTAGCAATGAGGTAGAAATGGTTATAAAAGAAAAAGCCAGGCTTTAGACCTTGACGAAGATGGAATCAAACTCATTTAAAAAAAAAAAAAAGAAAAATCTAAATCACAACACACTGGCAAGTTTTCAAACAAAACTTGGCAAAGAAACATTAAAAAAGATATGACCAGTGTTCAAATCACTGTATTACCTTATGTGCTTGTTTTATTCTGCTCAAGTGTCGTCATCTATTGGCCCTAAATCTTCACATCACCTTCAATACTGAATAACTATTTTAATTAATAAAATAGCAAAAACAAAAAAAAACAGAAGCATCCATGTCATGAAAATAATATATACACGCTGTGAAATTGTTTTTCTATAGCAGAAATAGCTGTCAGACTTTTTCACTGCATACTTGTGCAAACAATAACAAATATAACAGCAACAACAACAACAACAAAAAACCTCTACTTCCTGCCCTCATGCTGTTGGTGACAATGTGCCCTGTTGTACTGATATGGAACGAGTTCTGTTTAGGTCGCATTGATTACAAGGACTGCTTCATTGGAGTGGAACTTTTTTTTTTCTCCCCCTCGCTTGAAATCTTTGCGCTTGCTCGTGAACAGCTGACCTTTTTAAATCTAGAAATAGACACTTGCCACTAAATGGCACTTTGGTCTTCTTAACACCTCTTGTCAAGAATCTTGTAATCGGCAAAAATTAATCAGCAATCCCGGGATGGATTGTGTGCCTCAGTGGTGTAGCGTGGTTTCTTTTATTTCTGAAGAAGTTGTGTTTCCAGTTGCAATCCTGGCAGAGGGGAGTTGCCGTTCATAGAGTCTGACTGGACACACTGGTCTTTTTAAAATTCGTCTAACAGAGTGTAACACACTGACTTAGCCAGCAAGAGTGCTTTTAAAACTGCCCATTTTCAATATCCAAAGCTGATGAAAAAAAAAGACAACCTCCACAAGCAAATCATCTTTTTAAAAAGACTCACTGCACTTTGGTTTTGGGTAATGTAATAAATCTTGAACACATTGAGTGAATCAGGAGGGGTTCTGCAATCGGCGTTTAAATATACACTATTCAGAAAGAGACCAAAAAAGGAGAAAAATATAAATGTGCGCAATAATCAACTAATGAAAGACTTCCTTGGAATAAAAAGACATACAAGGTCCTTGTGCACCTGAACGCCGACAGTGCTGTGGATGGCAGTGGCACGTTTGAATGTCGGAGTGCTTGTCAAAGGAATTGAAGTCATACATTCGGTCACATTTGAAATTGCCAATTCAGCTGCTGACTTTGTATGAGGGTGCACCTTTCAAATGTATGTGCCTGTTGACGTGATATTAGAAAAAATAAAAAATAAAAATTTTGGGTGTAAAAATAAAATAAAAAAGAGAGACAAGGATGAGTTTAAATAAAATATCTTTGTACTGCCCAACCATCTTTCTTTGTGTTCTTAAAAAGGAATGCCACTCTTTTTTTTTTTTTTTTAATGTTATACCGAAGGTCTTCTATGGACTAATCCATCTATGTTAAGCTTCGCCAAGCAACACTGGGACTGATTTTAAGACTAGATGAGGAACAAGGACTATCAAATTTGGATTTTTATTAGTAACGACACAGCATCTGAGACCCAAAAGAGTTCTGGCATTAAGATCAGCTGGTAAATGTGCGAGGTCAGTTCAGCCCAGATTGTCTCTTGGCAAAATTCAGAGCGAACCTCAAAATCTGATAATTAGTGGTATTCCCCTTTAAGCGGATAACGAGGTTGACAACTCTTGGGCTTCATCAAAATGTAAGGCTGAAAGACTTTTTAACACAACAAATTACTGTTTGGTGTCCTTTCTAAGTTTCCTCCTGCAGCTGGGAGAATGGATACTGACATGTTTGCTGTCTCCAGCAGAAGATATCTGTCAGAGGTAGAAAGGAACTCAGGCTATATATAATCCTTAGGTTTCATTTGCGATAAAAACGGCAGCAGGACAGATTGAAGGAGCTGAGGGCGGTCGTCTCGCTCAGCATCAAGATGTTTGTTTGCATGTTTTGAATTTCACTAAGCTCCACACCACAACAAGCTGAAGAAAAGGACAGCAAAACCCCCAAAATGGTGACACGTCGTCTGGAAATCAAGCGGGAATACTGTTATACATTCATATAGAAAACCCTCTCGTTATGTTTAACTTTTCGAGGTATTATACTGCCTTACGTGGTTTGATAACGTAATTTAAGTTGCACGCCCAAATGCTCTTGCAGTGTATAGTGCTTTGACATAAGCGAATGAGGTACTATACACGTTGTTTTCACTTTCCTGAGTTTTCAAATAGAGAACATCAAACAAAATACAAATATTACTGTATGTGAAACACTGGAAATTACTACCGTAACAATATTTTAACAGCAATTACATACTTATTTATTGTTTTGATTGAAGTTACATCGTAAAATAATAGTTGTTGTGATTTCCTTTATTGTGAAAAGGCTAGTACAGCACCCAAATCCAACTCATGTTTGCTAGAAAACATGTCACAATGTTTTAGGAGAAAACAAAACAAAACCAAGAACAATAATGTATGTCTTGTTGTTAAACGGATTTACACTTACACTCCAGAAGTGTGTAAGGTAAAATAAAAAGCCCAATGTCGTTATGCCCAAACGGTAATTAGCTGAAAAGTAACCACAATTTTTCACAGAGAGCACGAAACGGACAAAGCTGTAGAACACTGTTCAAATGAAAAAGAGTTTTTTTGTCATGTTTTAAAGCTTTTTTTTATATATTAGCACATGTCACCAAATAAAGTTGTGAAAAAAAATTAAACAGCACCACCTCAGGCACTTAATAGCAACTAAATGTCAATATCAGCAGAATAGTATGTATATATACTTATATATTGTGTATATACAAAAAAACAACAACAAGGGGCATCTTCTTTGAGTTGTTGGGTTTGTGAGAACATGGCATCAGCCAGATAAAGCATTTCATTAATTTATACTAATGTGTGATGTCCCGCCACCTTGGGCCTTCAAAAACAATCCTTCTGCTGTTTGAGTTCACGATGCCACCGTTTGCCAAACCTCTTGTCCACTTATGAGAAACAAATAACTGGGTTCAAACATGTCAGGGTTCTTTTATTGACTACAACCAAACATTTTATTCCACTCTGTGTACATGTCGAGTTCTTTTTGTGATATGCTGGGTTGGAATTTGCAAAACACATTGTCAAAGTCTTGGTACGAAACCGGCCTCATCTGCGCGGGATGGAGACTTGAGAGATCGGAACCGGGAATACCGTGTAGAGGACCTACCGCGGCCTCCTGACATAGCTGGGCAACGTTCAGTCCCGAAAAGCCCTCTGTCCTCTGAACCAGCAGTGACATTTCTTTGTCACTGAGACAGTAGTTGTGCTGTGAGAGCAGTTGGGTGATTATCTGGTGTCGTGCCGTCCCATCGGGCGAGGGAATGAGCAGTCGCTTGGTAAAGTACCTCCGCAGGGACTCGGAGATCTCTTCAGGCTTACTGGTGGAGCAGACCACAAGGACGTGGTCCTCGGCGGAGGTCAGAACGCTGTCGAGCTGCATGAGGAGCTCAGCCTTTAGGCGATTCACGGGGCTCTCCTCGCTGAGCTGAGCTGACAGCAGCAGGTCCACCTCTTTGATGAACACCACGGCTGGCTGGCGACACCGGGCCACCAGGAACGAAGCCTGAATGATCTTGTCGCCGTCCCCAAGCCACTTTGTCACCAAAGCTGAGCAGTTGAGGAGCAAGAACGCAGCTCCCAGTTGGCTGGCCATGCAGTGAGCCAGCAGCGTTCTACCAGTTCCCTGAGGTCCAAATAAAAGGAGGCTCCGAGGTAATGTGGCGACTCCGCTGAACATGTCTGGCCTTAAAAGGGGCCAGAGTATCTCCTCTTTAATGGCTGCTTTGGCCATATCCAGGCCTGCGATGTCACTCCAGTCCACCGGAGGGCCCTGCTGGAGGATTTCTGTGGTTACCAGCTCCACCAGGCTGGAGTCGCTGTTCTTTAGCTGTTCCTCCGCAGCATGTACGGACGAGGTAGCCGTGCCAATGTCGGGCCCTGTGAGGGGGTGAGAGAGGTGCTGTCTGTGCTCTTCAGTTTGCTCGTTCATGATGGGGGATCCGAATTTGGTGTAGGGCTCACCAGTTCTAAGGTCGTCGACGGAGCCTTTGGTTGAGGCATAGGACGGAGGGGTCAGCGCTCTGCCGGAGGGCACGATAAATTTTCTCTGCTGATCAGAAGACATCGGCTGCTTGGTTGTCTTAAACGCTAACGACGGCGCCTCGGAACTTCGCTCAAAGCCGTTGCTCCTGTTTGAGTCTGAGATGCTGCTGTCGCCTATTCTGTACATTGGGCTCTGGGAGGAGCGCTGTTGGTTATAGTTAAAACTGCTAAAGTTTGAGTCCATATCTCCATGTCCACTCATGTAGAAAGCTTTTCGTTTTAATGAGCTGGACGTGCTGCCGTTCAGAGGTGTTGGTGCAATCGGGGTATGACTGTGGGATTGGTATGTATATCCAGGCAGTGTGGAGGGAGGTATTGGAGTCGGGGCCGCAATACCGGACGGCAGATAAGCAGAAGGAGGGGGCGCTCCCCCAGGGCTATAACTGGGGCCGACAGCAGTCTGAGAAGGATACCCTGTCGGAGGATAATTGTAGTTGGGGAGGTTTGGAGACCCGGCGTTGTAGCTGGGCACCAGGGCGGGGGGAGGAGGTGGGGGCGGAGGTTGCAAGAGCCCGGAGCTGTGCAGTGGGGATGGGTGAGGGGAGGGGAGGGCCGGGGTGGTCTGGCCGCTGTAGCTAGAATGCAGGTAGGAGCCGTTGTAGCTGGCGGTATATTCCTGAGAGGGGAGGCCCGAGTGAAGAGTGGTGGCCGTGTGGCTCCCGCAGTTACTGCTGGAATAGCTGGGCTCGGACAAGCTGCTGGCCACTCCCGGGGAGCTGCCTATGCTAGCCGACACATCTGTAGGGGGTAGGGCAGCTGTCATTCCGGCTTTGCTCACAGATATAACATCTGGAGCACAGTTCATTGGGTAAATCCCCTCCTGCCAGGACTCATTCTCTGACTTGCGCCCATTCATGAGTCCGGTGGTGCTATCAGAGTAGGAACACAGCAGGGCTCTTTCATTTGGACCGTCTATGATCCCGGAGTATTTCTCTGCATACTTCTTGAGCAGATTGGAGGCAGTCAAGGCCGAGATGTCATCGTTCGCCCAGGCGTACTGGTACGTTCGCTGTAAGTGACCCCGGTAGGCCTCTACTTTGTGAGCCGGCGAGCGGGTTGTGGATGAGATGTCAAAGTGTTGCTCTGCCCATTGAGTGTGCTCTGGGGTCCACTGCATCTTTAGACCTAGATATTTCATACAAGGGGAGAGATATATATCAAAGTGAGCATCACATTATAATGGATTATCATTTTAATAATATCTATCAGAGAAGATAATAATACAGTTCTTTTTGCCGTTTGACAGCTAGGATAAGATAGGGAGGAGAAATTGACAAATGATGGAGAGTTTCCCATGTGATAGTGCCGAAGTGGAAGGGATAAAATGTGTCCAATTTCCTCCCGCTTGACAAACAGACAATGCTAACTAAACACATGTTACACTCAGAATGAAGATGTCGAGACCCGCTCGGCTCTGTGTTGGGTGGTATAATCCAGCCGACACAGAGCGGAGTGACACGGACATTGTGGGTCAGTCTATAATCCAACTCTCATCTGAGGCATTCGCAGACAGTCTCAAATCTGCTTGGAGGAGAGCAGCAAAGCAATCTTCCTTGGCAGCGCTCTGTTGCTTTCATCACACAAACCCCTCAGCCCAGCATGAATTACATCCACATCCAGTCTGCCTACTGCTTCCTCATCCATGGAGAGTGTGTGTGTATGTGTGTGTGAGAGTAAGTGTGAGTGTGTGTGTAAAGAGGAGGGGGCATGCTGCTTCACTTGTCTTTTTCTCTGCTTCTCTGTATCGCCCTAAGGGTTTGAATGACATAAATAATCAGGTTAAATCCTAAAGTCAATCTGCAACTAAAAGTTGGTTGCTTTTTTTTTCCCCCCGCTCGGCGTCATCGTTCACCCTGCTAGCTATTATCAGAGGATGTACTATACCCCCGAAGAATATGGACTATTAAGAGGGTTGCGGCTCAGAAACAATCAGAGATAGTGCGCTGAGCCTCGGACGCCTCACATCAACACTAATCTGACCAACAACTACAACAGGAGATATGAGAGTAGATGCATTGGACTAAAATTTCTCCACTACTGTGCTACGTGCCCTTCCTAAGCAAGCATGCAGAGGCTTATGCTTTATACTTCAGTGGGTCTGCTGGTCCATTTCACTGAATTTGGACAACACGCTGTCACTGGCCAGAGGAAGATTAGGAATGCAGCGTTTGTCGGGAGATTCCCTCCTGACTCCCTCACAGCCATTTGCCCACCCGCTGCACTAGACACCAGGAGCTAATTAGCAGGATGATGCTGTGCTAATTGTGTTAATTTACAGGGTTTTTAGTCAAAGGGATCCATGCTATGGCTCACATGGTTGTCAACCATCCAAGCTAATGATTAGGGGAAAGAAAAAAAAAAAAAAAAAAAAAAAGGGCCAGCGGAAAAAAGAGTCCAGGCACACAAATATGGAAGGCTGGAACGGAGGGGATTATCAACGAGGACCAAGAGAAAAACACACAAATGTCCATGGCAGGAGCGCAGCGGGAATAATTAGAACGACATGAACAGTTAAACGTCTTTCATATAAACAAAAGCCTTTTTGTTATATATGTGATGTTCAATATATATATTTTTTTAACTCAAAGTCATATTGCTTTTAGAAAAAAAAAAGGAAGGCAACAGCGACATGAACAGTAGCTGTACGTCATACTGAGTATCGCCATTCACCAACTAAATAGATAAATAAAAAAAAAAATACTGATAGAATGAAACCAAAGATAATGAATCAGCTGTATCTGCATCGTAAGATGGACCAAAAGTTGCAAGGTTATACAGCATTATTGCCATTGTATCCATGGCATCACATTTTAATCAGAATTGTTGTTGTTGTTCTGACTAAATGGGATAAATTACCACTGCAAGTGAACTGTCTTCACCCTCTGTTTGCAGCTTGCTCTTAAAAACAAGTAGTAGGAGGAGAATCAAAAGCAGTTGAACAAAAAGAAAACAAAATCTCTCCCAATGGAACTGTACAATTCGGAACACAGCTAAAGATTATTAATAATGCTAATTTTGCCCAAAGATTGTCTCAAATGTTTCTGTTTTCTGACCACTCAGGTTAGGTCACGTTAAATTAATTATTTGGTGGCGTAAAAGGCAACTGGAAGGTCATGAAGTACGGCTGACCCCCGCCTAAGATCATTTCAAACACATGGACATGCAGAAAATGGACAGCCGTGCTCCACTGACCGGAGGCGCACTGTCAGTGGCCATCGTTGCTCGTGTCAGCAGGCCAAGTGCATTTATTGTCTTGCGTCAGCCTCAGGTGCACTGGTAATTTGCTTATTTTATCGGAGCCACCGTTGGTTGATCCTCCGCTGGGGTGACAAATTCCTCCTTTTCATTACAACTGTGAGTTGTAATAAAAACGACAGAAAATCTCCCCTTTTCAATACAAACTACAACAGCGTTGAGATAGCCACTCACTCACTAGAAGTGAGCCGCTTGCCAGGAATCTCTGAGGCCGTTTACAGGAGATACCGACACGGCGGCGCAGGTATCAGGATAATGGTTTCTGTGAAATCGTTCACTTCATTAACACTCAAGGCACATTTTGTCAATAACGGCGTATTGAGTGAGATTCCTCCATTACTGTTAATTCTCTCTCAACAATGCGCCACTTTGGACAATTTAAAAGGTGCTACTCAACAAGTGCACCGCACAAATCGAAGAGTTAGCTTTTTATTGTCTGTTCTGATTATATAAAGTCACAGCCCGACTGAAAAAAAAGGAGCACTCTGCTGTCTGTGCTAAATATTAACTGAGACAATTTAAACTCATTTCGCGACGCATTACAAACGGTGACATCCTTTCAGTCGATGAGGAGCTGACGGGGGGGGGGGGAGTACGGATGGATTCTTACGACAGATTAAATCCCAATGTTGTTAAGAATCTTAAATAATTCAGGCTACACACTTGTTCTCACGCAAGATATGAAAATTAAATGTATTTTCTTGATCAAATGAAAAAAGAAATCCAACAACAACAACAAAAAACAAAAAAAACAAAACTGTGGTTTCCACAAAGGTGAACGCATCCCACAGACACGCGGCCGTGCAGACACACACTCTCATCGCATTAGCATAATGATCTTGCACTTTCGGTATCACAGTTTAAGCGACGCACTCTGTTCCACCTGCCCGGAAAAATCAAAAACAACACCCACAGGCTCCTTTGTCTTTCTTTAAAGCGGTGTAATTACAGAGAGCTCCATTAGCGGAATGTTTTCAGATGGCCCGGGGGCTCCGGCTCGGATTCCACTCGTCAGCCACCAACAAACACAGACGCACTGTGTTTCTGCAAAGGCGCTTTTGTCGATTCACGAATCACGCGCAACCGTCGGGGGTGAATTTTAGGGTAGCATTTAAAAAAAATAAAAAATAAAAAAAATAAAAAAAGAATCGCCACAGCTGTACTACTGCACTGAAGGTGGCGCCTCAATACATCTGAAGTGCCGCTGCTACGCTGGCCGCTCTTTCACACCAAGCGTGAGTGATTGGCATCTATGAAGCAGAGATGCTGACCTTTTTAGGCTACCATTAATCTGGTAGCCTTGGCTGTTTTTAAGCAAACAAGACTTGGGCCTCCACTCTGTCCATCCAATTTCCCCCGTGCGCAAATTGGACCGCCGCTCGGCACAATTCTCTATTCATTACTCTGCTGCTGAAAGGAAACACAGAGGTGGCAGAGCGGGCTTTTTTTTTTATTTTTTTTTTTTTTTTAACCCCCAGTGTGTGTGTGTGTGTCTATGTGCGTCTGTGTGCGTGTGTGTGTGTGTGTGTGTGTGTGTGTGTGTAGTACACAGTGAACGACGAGAGGGAAAAATGCCTTCCAGGAGAGGATTCCCAAGCATAAAGAGCTGGACGTTCCTCCCCCCCAACCCTCCTCCTCCTCCTCCTCCTCCTCCTCACCCTTCTACTTCTCCTTCTTTTTCGGTTTGGGGGAGGGGACAGTGGGAGGGTTGTGGGGGGAAACTGAAAGCTGTCTTAATTGAAACGTGGCCTAATCAGACTCATTACCATTTTTACCAATTTGCGGCACCAAAGATGCTTATTAGGTAACTGTGTTTAATAAGCTGTTCTTTGGAGAAACTAACTGTAATGAGCTCTTTAAAGTCAGTCTTGAGCATGATTATGCGTTGGAAGTGTTTTCATTCGTTCTTTCTTTCTTTTTTTTTTTTTTTTTGCCGGGTTCCTGGTACGTTCTGTCGCGCACAATGTCATAATTAAAGCCGCACAAACTGCACTTGGCGCGACGCACAATGGCCCCGGCTGAGGCCGCAGACGCCTCTGAAAAGTATTTTATAATTACTGATCATTACAACCCCGGGATTTTCCATCGGCGGAAGTAAACATAATTATTGGACCTTTTGCTTTTTTTTATTCCAACACACACACACACACACACATATATGCACATGCACACGCGCACTCCCCCCCCCCCGGTTCCCCTACCCACTCCACTTGACAGGCGTGCAAATATTGCAGACAGACCGTAATTAGGTTCATAAATAAAAACACGTTCGTATTCAAATTCGGCGGCGATACTCCCGAGCAGGCGGGGGGGGCGGGGCCAAACGCTGGGAGCCGGCAGTGTGAGGCGGTAATCGGCGCGGCCACGCGCTCCCATTCATCTCGCATATCAAGTTAAGACTATTTAAACTCAATTTGGAGCTCCGTGTGGCAGTAATTCCAATCTTTAGACGGCGGGGTGCCATTTAACCCCTCATTTAGAAAAGATATGTCTGACTCAGTCAATGCCTCTTCCAGGGACCTCACCCCTCCCTCACCCCCTCCTCGACCCCCTCCCCGCCCTGCCCCCTCCCCCCCTCCCCCCCACATATATTTCTGTGTGACCAGCCGTGGCAGCAAATTCTCCACACTATTAAAGTCCACTGATCCTAGAGGTTTCTATACTAATCCCAACACTAAAGGTGGAAAATGACTTGCGCCACGCACTCGCACTAAGTTTATTGTCGCCGGGTCTGCCTGTCAGACCCCGCGGCTCGCCGTGATTGGACGGCTCCCTCTCCTCCTTTCTCTTCTTCTTCGTCTTATAATAATACTCTTGAGCCGGCCCGGCGAGTCCCCACAGTGATGGATCAGCTATCACCTCAATTAGGTTGACACAGATTAGTTATATATAGCACATTTCCTCAACGTCGAAAAAGCTGTGAATGAGTGAATTCATTCCGCTGACGCTGTCCCTTAATATCCTGCCGTACTTGTCCTCGGATGGGCGGGATGGATTATGGGATGGATGCGTTTGTGAATTAGCGCGATGAATTGCGAATTCAATGAAATGTCACAAGTGTTTGCCAGAGGAGCGAAAGCAAAAACAGCCATTTTGAATGGTTATGATCTTCAACAATGAGCTGCACGTCATCAATATCAGATAGATCTATATCACAATAAATAACTAAAAAAAAATACTAGTTTAATTAATTGTATTGATATTATTCCAGAATCCAATTTTTTTCAGTTCAATGATAAAAAACAATTTTACCAGAATTATCTGGTATTAAACATTCCGTACTGTGGTTGCAACAAAATTCCCCAATACTAGGATTTGAAATGAATGACTAAATATTTGGAACTGATGTTTTATTTTGTTTGCCTTGACTTTTTAATAATTCAATCAGTTGTGTGTGTGAGTGTCTGTGCATATATCTATATGCATATCTATATACATATAGATATATATATATATTGGGTTTTTTTTTTTCAAGTAAAGTATGAAACCTTAGTAAAATGCACATTTTTTATGCATTCAGAGTTTTACACTACTTCAGGACCGGTGGACATGAAATCCTTTGTGTTCATCTGGCTCTCGCTTATTTAATTATTTTTCCAAGATGTGTATCTAACCTTCCTCTCACTCTTCTGCACTTGCGCACGTACACAAACCGCCCACCCACCCACACAAACATACAAACAAACACACTCACGCACACATGCATTACTAGAGTTATCACAAAATTATTTTTAGAACCTCATCTGGCCATTTTTGTTTTTGTGCATTAATGTTTTATGTCCATTTTAGTGACAGCTGTTTGCTGTGCTCGGTTAACTTGTGGCCATTCAATATGGCATTAATATTTTGTTTTCCTCGTCTCAACACACAACAACGCGCATGCACTCAAATAAAAATGTGTGCAGGGATGTTTTTTTTTTTTGCTTTTGTTTTAAGCCCATTTGAGAAAAAAAATTAAACGCCCGCCGAATTTTGTCTCTGCTTGACAATTTTGACTGAGTTCAAATCCAAGTGACGATGGAAAGCTGACGTGGAAAAGAGACAACGTCCATAAAATAAACACACGACAGAGCAGACGCAGGGAAAGTCACCTGCTCATCAAGAGGCTTAAAAAGTGTCACAACTCGTCCTTGTGATAATTAGGACGCCGGTATTACAGCGGCACACTAAATTCATTAATTTCTTAAAAACCTTTCAGTAATACGTTTAATTACAAATGTCACACAGGTTGCGGTGAAATTTGCCTTTTTTTTTTTTTTTTTTAAATTTTGCATTATTACACACGTGGACGTGTCAAAATGAAAGAAAAAAGCTTTTCTCATTTGCATGTCTGAACGGAACCGTCCTCTGCATCTCGAGGCTACAGCTGTGAAAACGGCCCCCTTGCCACTGCAGCTTGACGGAAAACCCGCAGAAAACTGCAGGTCCTCGCTAGATGACAATTTAAACAACCTGCCTCACTTAAAGTCACTCAGACGAAAAGCAGCAGTCACCTATACTATAATACTAAAAACTACTATAATAATAATCTAATAATTCACCTTAATGTTCAAAAAAGTCAATCTTCCAACTCACAAATTATTTGAAAAATTAATAGTTTTGCTTAGATTTTACTGGGCCATGGAGAAGAGTGCAAACACACACACACACACACACACACACACACACACACACACACACACGGAAACACTGCTTCTTTGCTGATGTGATGCTATTTTATGGAGTCTGTATAAAAAACATTCAGTGTTTGATGACGGCAGATGCGGACATGCTTGTTCGGCCTCTGGATGAAATACGTTGAATGAATTTCTTTTGTTTGAATATAAAAAAAAAAAAAAAATGGAAAATGCTCGATGACTGTATAATCACAAACCAGAGCCCAAGTCTCCCCCTTATCGTGAATAAGCGGCGGACGTTACCTTTGAATTTACGCAGATACGGGAAAACTTCAATTTGATCGCATAATGCATTTCCGTTACATAGGCTGGATTTTCTCCTCTCCCATTGGGATTTGGAGCTGAGCTGATGATAAGGTCTATTTGCTTGAGGGGAACGTGTATTTTTTATTCTTTTCTTTTTTTTTTCTAGGCATTTCTCTCCTCCCTCCTGCTGTAATATGGCGAAAGTGGTGAGGTTGAGAGATTCTCTGAGCTGTCATTTCTCTGTCTCACTGATACTAATTAAACCACGACTCTCCAGGCCAAGAGGCCCCTCGAGGCTGCATCTTCCATTACTAGCCTAAGTACGGCAAAAATCCGCGCGCATGCAAAACTAACAGCTCTCCACACACAAGTAGAACTCGTACACTGAATAAAATAAGACAATTACGGGGGCAGAGGCAAGCTCGGCGCTGTTCTGCAGCGCGTGAGACTGATGAATACTCAAATGGCTTGTTAGGTAAAAGAACACGGTTGTTGAGTTGGAGCACTTGGCCAAACTTGTTCCACATGTGCGGGGGGGGGCGGAGACGGTGACTCCCCCCCACAACCCCCGTGGGCCCAGCACAACTCTTGCGCCTCTCAAGGGATCACTTACGCACTTCAAATGGAGGAGAGGCAGATTGTGACCTCGCTACACGGAGGCTCATTGACCAGGAGCTTCTCCCCAACATCTTCAATTTGCCAAAGTCCCATTAGTCCCGGAGAAGACTGCAACCAAGAACAATCTGGGAGGATTGTCCAAATTATCCTCACGTTCTTGAATTTGCTTGAAGAGGCGGCGTTTTTGGATGGCGGGACTGTCTGGTCGTCTCATGCTAGCATGTGTAGCCCCGCTTAGAAATTGACTTTGTTCAGCGGTTGGATTCTTAAAATTGTTTCTGCTCCACATTCGCAGCCATTACATCAGTACAGCTGTTGTAACCTGGGTAGGACGTCACGAAGGTCCTATGGCAGAAAAACAGCACGCTACGGCTAGCTAGTTGCTAGCTTGCTACATCATCTACTTTCAGCCCATTTCTTTATGTATGATGCAGAGGATGTTGCCGCTAACAGGCTGGATGATGACATACAGCCAGATGACGGAGGGGGAAAAAAAAATAATTATTTGTTAACATTTGTCTGAAATAATTTACCGCGGCTGAATTGAATTGAATGCAGCTGTTCACATGACCCTCCAGAGCTGGATTTCAAACACAAAGAAAGTGTGTCCGCGGTCACATTTATGGTTCCTATGTGTTAAACCGATTAAAAGTTTAAATGGAGGCGACGAGGAAGAAAAGGATGTTTGCTTGTAGCCGCTGCCAGCTTTTTGTCGAAGGCCTCTGAAGCATTCTGCGGTATCGACTGTGAGTCTCAAAGAAGGTCACTTCTCCAACACAGGCCAGACAAAAGGTGAAATGAGACAGCTGAAGCAATCTTAGGTCAATATGAAATAGAAATCTCTCCGCTGTACTGTAATAAAGTTACTGAAGTGAAGTAGTGGAGCCATAAAGGGGGAACTTTTACAAGAAAAGAGCCGTCTAGAAGATTGGTTCGCCCACTGGCTTCCGTGGCAGCGCCGCCAGTGCTGTATTATGCTTTCGCAAAGGAAAATGTTTATTCATTTGTGCATGTCTGCTTTTGAGTCTTTCAATTTCATTTTTTTCAAATGAACAAAATATGGATTGTATCATGGAATTTCTGGTTGACTTGAAGAATGGATCGAGGGTTGTTTTTTTTGTTTTTTTTTTAAAAAAAAAAAGCTATGTCAAAAATAGATGCTACGAGAACAGTGTGTAGTTCTGGAAATCCACGGCAAAAAATTTAAATTGTAATTTAGGATGTCGCACACGAGGATTTGCACCACGTGTGCATGTTTAGCTGAAGTTCTCTGGGAGGTCGGTCAATATTCTAACAGAGCAAAAGGCATGAAACGCATCCCGTGTTGAGAACTCACTGGGCACAAACGTATTGGGGAAAAAATGTTGCGTTCCAGCGAGAGAGCCGTACTGCGAGCGCCGACAGGAGATTATAGGCGGACAGCGAACAGCTGGATGACTGACCAGCGGAGACACTAGCCGGTAAACCTGGTGCCTGCTGTTCAGATAGAACCGTGTTGTTAGAACAGTGTGACAGAAGCAGCCACGCAGCAGCAGCAGCAGCAGCAGCAGCAGCACATAACATCACACAAAAACTGTCTGTCAGAGGGGGAAACTGACCAACAAAAAAAAATCTAACAAAACATACCAGGGTTTTATTAGGGATTTCCAGCTTTGGGAATCAAATACAATTCACCTCCCCCCCCCCCCCCCCCCCCCACTTTCTCATACGTCCTTTAAAGGCAGCAGAGGCTCAACGGGCCCGGACACTATCATCCCACATTAGAGGTAAACACGGAGCGGCACCGCAGTACCTGTGAGCTCCGCCGACTCTTCCCTCGTCCCTCCTCCAATCGCAACCTGCCACGCTCTCCTTTAGCGAATCACTTGTAGGCTGTCAGGCGCCGAGAGCGCTGCCTCTCCACGCTGTCACTCAGCTGTCACGCCGGCCCCAAGATCCGCCCCCTTTCCCGCCACCTCCATCGCAAGTTCCCCCACACATCCTGCAGGGCTCCCAAAAAAACCCAACAAAAAAAAAACGCTTCCTGCCGCGATCTACTTCCTGTCTCTTTTGCCAACCTTAATCAATTTATCCTCACTTTAAATTCAAACATTCTCTTTCATTCCTCCCTCCCCGACCCCACCAACCATCTCTCCTGACTGCACCATTAGCAGATTAAATGTTCCCCCCCAACAAAATATTAATTATTTACAAAAAAATACATCTCAGGGTGAAACTGTTGAACGCGTCCGCGTGCTGCTAGCTGCTGCGGGGGCAGCACGGTAATTGCTTCAGCCGCGTGTAAATGGAGGAGTTAAGACATCTGTGGTGCCGAGCGGCGGCGGGGGAGGGGAGGGCAGGGGAGGGGAGGGGGGAGAGTGGCAGCCTTCACAGAGTGCGGCGCTTTGATAGAGACGAGGCAAGAAAGAGCGGGAAGCGGCCGACTGAGTCTCTGAGCCGTCGCTCACATCATCATCATCGTCGTCATCATCACCATCACCAAGGAACAAGTAAAAAGGAAAAACGGAAATTTCTTCTGAAGAAATAAAATGACAACAATTGAAAAGTATAAAAAGAAATATTTTTAAAAATATAGAATTCCTTTTTTCCTTTTCTAAACTTCCAGTGCTCCTTCTCAGGGAGAACAAATGAAACAGCAACACACACCTTCCCTTCATTCCCGCCTCGACAGTGTGTACAGTTGTGCGTCCGCATGCGCGGACGTTCCGCCAATTAAAAGCTAATTAATTAGACACAATTCTATTACGCTACAAATCCCAGCCATCAATACGCACAACCTGTGGGGTCAGCCGCCGCTCCGGCGCGAATTGGCTCTCTCGCGGCCGCGTGGAGCAGTGAGAGAGAGAGAGGGAGAGAAAAAGAGAGAGAGAGGCGAGAGGAAGAGAGAGAGAGAGAAAAAAAAGAGAGAGAGAGAGGCGAGAGGAAGAGTGAGAGAGAGAGAGAGCGGCAGGAAACAGTGTTTGGCTGCTCGGCTGCTCAAGCTCATCAGTTGCTGATAACACACAGCTGACCAAATGCTTCACGTTCAGTAGGGTGTAAATATTGAATATTGTGTTCAGCTCTGGCTTTAAGTGATATTCCCAAGATTTTAGAGTTGTGTTTCTAAAAGTCCTAATTAATAAATCCAAATTTTTAAATGAATATTTGCAGTCAGAAATCAATCCCAGAATAAGCCCTGAATTTACTTTTACCTCTAATCATTTAGTGCTCTGCTGGGCTTTTTGTGGTAGTAGTTTCATTGTTATTATCAAACTATATTTTAAAAATGTCGGGATTATTCAAAACCGTTTGGCAAATGTGTGTGTGTGGATGAAAAGGTAAATATTACAAATATTCAACATTAAAGTATGATTCACTCTTTATTACACAATAGTTGATTATGCACTGATGTTTTAGGTAACCTGTTGAGGTCGTGTGTGATTTTTATGACAAACATGAATAAACCTTGGTTAGTTCATAGCATTTAATTATCTAGCTAGAAAGGTTGTTGTTGTTTTTTTTCACAAATAATGACTAATTCTTCACTGCAATGTCTATTGTTCTTACGCCACCTCATACTGGCAGACCTGCAACACCAAATTAAAAAAAAATATATACATATATATAAAAAAAGATAAGCTTAATGCTGAAAAATATGCAACGAGGAACGTCTCCGACGCAGCGTGTTTTTTTTTTGTTGTGTCTCTCCTCTCGCACAGGTTGCGTTTGAAAAACCCGCCTGCGGCCGCGAGTTCTCCTGATGAATCGCGTGCAAAAAAAAAAAGAAAAATCGCAGCCGCGAGTGAGGAGTCTTAAGTGAGCGGGCCCACTTTGTGCGATGGGCGAAAACAGCCGGCGCTCAGCTCATTTGGGTATGCATGAAATAACAGAGAGCCCTACTGGGAGCGTTCTGGGTTTCAAACGTTTGGGGTCAACTGCGCGAGCATATTCCACATGTTGCAGCCCCGCGGCCGCCGAGGTCTGGAATCTACCTCCCTCCTGGCCGGGTGACGTTGCATGTTCTATTTCCAGACCCAGGGTTGAAGTGAGGCTGCGGGGAGTGTAACACTGACCCACATGACCTGTGGCCTATAAAAGCTGCCTGGAGCCCTCGTGGCGCGCACACACACACACACACACACACACACACACACAGACACACACACACACACAAAGACAAAACTCCTCACTCCTTTTGCCGCAACCTTTCGGAAAAAGGGAAAAAAAACAAACACTCACGGATGAAATGAAAAAACAAAAAAACTTTGCCGTGTCTTTTCATGCCAAATGATTTGCATCCTCTCATTCGCGTCTTTGACTCAATGTATTCCGTTGCCGAGACCGACGCTCACCCTCTGAAGTCTCAAGTGGAAAAAAAAAAACAGCCGAGGAGGCAAAAAAAAAAAAAACTGCTTTAGTTTCAGGGCCCGGTGTCTACAGGCCACATGTCTCCAGTCATCTGTCACTGGTTTACATACATTCTATGACACTTCCTCTCTCTGTGGGAACCCGTTGTCACCACTTGGCCGCCAGCAGAGGCTGACTGGGTGCGAGATGGGTCTCCCCCAGGTACCTCTAGGGAGCCGCATTAGGCCCTAGCTGACAAACTGACAGGAACACACACACACACACACACACACACACACACACATATACAGTCCTTCTGCCCAAGAACTCACTCCTCCACCAGCACGCCGGCTCACATGCTCCCAAGGCATGGCCCACTTTGCATAAAGCAGTGACTTTAACTCTCCGTCAGAATCTTTTCTTTTCTTTTTTTTTGTTTTGTTTTTTTTTTCTCCTTTTCCCAGACACAAAAATTATTTTTCACCCCTCTAGCCTCGACATGCTACATGGAAGTTTCGAAATGAATAATGGAAACAACAGAGCTGAGGACTCATGGGATCCATTTAAAGATGTTGGGAGAAGAGGCGATGCAGTCGGGGCTCGGACTGCGGAAACATCGCGCTGCCAGTAAATGAAAATGTGCTATTGTTGGCTGCCGTATAGAAGTCATACTGGAATCTGTCTGCGGGGCGTGTTGTTGTAAACAAATTCATGGTATTAGCGCTTTTTTAAAAGTAAATAAATAATTAATAATGGTAGCTTTTGAAAACTGGTGCAAAGTGAAGATTTAGGTTATTCTTAAAAATTCCCAGAAAAAAAAAGGACTTTTGGTTAAATTTTTGAAGTTTAAATAAAATCTCAGGTTCAGGGCACTCAGAGTGGGTAGAAATGCTGTCTTCAAATAAAAGACCTTTGACAAAAATCCATGTGTACCTGCTCAAATCTTCTTTAATGATGGCTACAGGTTCGGATTTATTTGTTTATATTTTGTATCCAAGTTATCTAGTTCGCCAGGAGGCCAAAACGTAATACTGCATGCTCTCCCCTGGCCACCCTGCAGATTGATAGTAAAGTATTGACAATCACAATAAAGTATTGAAAAAATGGACCTGCTTTCTCAGCTCCACGCGCCTTAAAAAATAAGAAAGTTAACTTGTATTACAGCGTCACCGTGTAGCTATAATTTGAAACACCCAATTTTTAAAGTTCACACTAAATTATTAAAATGAAAAAAATGTTTTACAATCAGCGGTATTGCACATCACTAATAGGTTTTAGGGATTTTTAAAAAAATGTATTTATCCCAGTAGATCGTAGGCCATTATTCACATGTGTAACCCCCCCCCCCCCCCCACCTCCAGTGACTTGAACCTGGAGTGTTTTTATGCCGTTCCATTGTTGTGCACCGAGTCGCCCTCATTTTCCAAGAGCTTTCCACTTTCAATGCCACTGGAGGCTCAAAGGACGCCTGTATCCCTCCTGCAGCCTGTTTTCTTTCATGCCATAACTTAAACAAACTCCACATCTAGGAAAGAGCGTCTATCGATCAAGGGGGTAGGGTTAAAAACTCAAGACATTTCAGTGGACGCCACTTGACCTCATGGTGGAATCTCACACTTTAACGATACTGCTTATGCGCAGGGATCAGGGAGGATCCGACTTCCCGGGCAGACAAACTGGACTTGCTGCTATTCGGTGGAGCGTGTTTAGGTTTTCTCAGCAAAACCTAGTTTGGTAATTCCGCCTCACCTCCCCAGATAGCTGAAAGTGGAAGTGAGCGAGCGCGGGGCAGTCCACGGCAGCAGCTATTTTAGTCCATGCAAAGTCAACATGACTCCCTAAGGTGGTTTCCTGATAATGAACACAAAAGGAGTGTCAGCCCTCATAAAGCTCGGCAATGATGCTGAACTCCTGAGCGCTACAGTCTGGTCTTTTTTTTTTCCCACTCATTTAAAATGAATCCAACTCTGCCTCGACACTGCCAGGTTCTGTCAAATAGGCCACACACCACGCAATGAGGCTGGGATTGACATTTAACATACGCCAAACAACAGAGACAATGCGGAAGAAACAAAATAAATTATTTAAGGCACTGAAAATCTTTCCTGCTACCTTCCATCAAGAGGCCAGGCATTTCTTTGTTGCCTTAATAGGGTTATAACCATATTATCAATCACAAAATTTAAACTTTTTGTTCTTTTATTAAGATATGCTCACCAGCCACTTTAATAGGTATGTTGTTTAGCTGTTTGTTAACACAAAAAGCTAAGCAGCCAATCAAATGACAACTTGCTGGAGTTCAAAGTGAGCATCAGACTGGGGGAGGAGAAAGGCGACTGAAGTGACTCTGAACATGCTGGTCTGAGTGTCTCACTCACAACCTGCAGCCGATCTACTGGGATTTTCACAGCATCACAAACGTCACACAGGGTTCACACAGAGATTGAGCCCAAAACGAAAAAATGTGCAGTGAGTGGCAGCTGTGTGGAGGAAAATGGCTCTTTGATGTCGGGGGTCAGAGGTCAGAGTGGCCGGACTGGTTGGAGACGGCAGAAAGGCAACGGCAAATCAAATAACCACACGGTTACAACCAAAGACTGCAGAGTTGAACTCAAACAGCTTCCTGGCGCTAGCAAGGTGTAGCTAACAAAGTGGCCGGTAAGCGTCCTATTTTAATTGTGTGGGGGGGAAAAAAATCAGATACTTCATAATTTATTGTTGTAACGATGAAGCTCAATGTGACGTCCTTGCACCCCCCTTGCTCTTATGTCTAATTGCTCAACGTGCAGCAGCTGCTGAGACTCACGCGTTCACCTCCAGCGGCACAGAGGAAAACAACAGCGGCGGAGTCGCGGTCCTGCGCAGTCTGCTCGCCTAACAAGCAAACTGCTGACATCCAGACGTCTCCCGCCGCATCACCGCTGCGGCCGCGTCGCAGCGCCGCCAGCAGACGGTCAGCAGCCTGACACTCAACGGCGGCGACAGCGTTACTGTACGGCAGCCCCACCCCACCCCACCCCACTCCTCTCTTCTCCCCCTCCCCCGCTTGCTCACCGCTGCCAGGGAGACCTTCACCCAGCGCCTCCCTCCCCGTCTCTCACTCCCACTGCCAGCACCTGGCACGGAAGCGGACTCCCCGGCCACCCAGCTCCACCGAGGAGAATAAAAACTTAGCGAGAAAGCCAACGACCCGAGCCGAGATCCTGCTAATTGTCTCAGATATCAGTTTGCGACAATTAGCGTCTAGTTCGGTGTATCGGAGCGTGGAAAAGAAGTCTGAAAAATTCACCTTGAATCACCTTGATCTAAGCCTTTTGATGGATGAATGGTTACAAAAAAAGAAAAATGTGAGAAGGCTGCTCGTAAGAAAAATCTGGCTATGATGAGAGTTGCAATCATTTAATTCCATTTATTCAAATTTTATTCTTGAATTTCTTGAATTGAATTTAGGAGTAGCCACAGTTTTGCAGACCTTAAGCGGCGGGATCACAGTCTGCAAGTGTTATCTTAATTGAGGGGTTATGCTGATGAAGACAGGTCAGCATCAAGAGGACGTGGTGTTAAAATAAAACGGAGGAATTTTTTTCTCTCCCAATTTACATGTAATAAAGCCGATTTGTGCGTGTGCGTGTGTGTGTGTGTGTCCGAGTGAAAGGCAATGATGACTTCTTCCTATTGCCAAAGGTTTTCAGTCTCGATATGGCGGCTGCCATCAGCAGCTCAGTGAGAAAGAACGTTGTTAAAAAAGAAAAAAGAAAAAAACACACCTTGGAACAAGGACAGGGGAGAAAAAAAAAACACCTCTCCTCACCAAGGTTATTCAATGATAAGCAACAGTGCTCAGGCACACAATGACGCCTCAAAGTGCCGGCTACTTTCAAAAGCCGTGTAATTGTAGATTTTGTTAATCAGTGTCCTTCAGTGCTGCTGTATGTGTCCAGTGGCACTCGAAGCAGCGGCAGCACAAGACATCATTTACAGATGGAAGAGGATTGAGCCACTGGAAGCTGCAGGTTGGATGATTTTTTTTTTTTTTTTTCATTTTCTTTTTTTTAATCAGACGTGGATGCCAAATTAGGACGCGCAGAAAACGACCGAAATGATGCTGTGCACCGCCACGTCAAAAAGTCAAGACAAAAAAAAATAATACAGACAGAAAATTATCTTTTCAGGAAGCGCGAGCCACACACACACACACACACACACACACACACACACCCTATTTGTAGCATGTGTGTGTTTGCAAAACTACAGACGGGGAGATTTTTTTTTCCTTCACAACCCCCCCCCCCCGCAAGAGAAAGAATTTAGCATGTCTAATTAAAATGTAAACAGCGTAATGAGGACATCAGTGATTTAAGCAAACGTCTCTCCGGCTGCCACTGGGGGTATGATAATTACAGAGGCGAATCTATGAATGCACATGAATCTCCTACAAGTCCAGATTAAAAGCCTTAGCGCTAAACCTAGTTTAGCACACCTGGGGATTGTCATTTCTAGCCAATCCCCAGCAGGCTTAGAGCTGCCTCGTCTCCCGGCGAGTGCAGGAGGGGGTGGCGGCGGGGACGAAAACAAAGCCTCCGTTCAAGACGCGGAGGAACGAGGAGTTTACTGTGGCAACAAATATTAGGGCTAAATAAAAATAAAGGCCGCGCGATTGCCTGGAAGGAGCGGCGTCGCTAATGGGGAGGTGGGGGGGCGTGCTGGCGAGGCGTCGGAGGTGGCGGCGTCGCGGGCTCGGCGTTGAAGGAGGGGCCGCCGGAAAACACAGAGGAAGAGGAGGAAGAACACGCAAGGCACCGAATCTTCCCTCAAGCTGGTTAACGAGGGAAATTAAAAAAAATAAGGTGGCGGAAGGACGGGAGGAAGCAAACACACAGAGGCACAGAATCCTTGAAAATATGCCTAAAAGGTAATATTGCACTCCGAAATAATATAATCTGGAGCCTTCAAAAATAAGCCCAAATATGCTCTGCAACACAGAACTGAAGGAAATTGAGCAAAAAAAAAAAAAAAAAATCAAATAAATACATTTTAAAATTGCAAGCAAATACTTTAAAGGCCACCCACAAGCAGCCTATAGATATGTCTATATGTCTATATATATATATATATATATATATGTACACACACACACACACACACACACACACACACACACATATATATATATATGTATAGCATATACTGTCACTCACAGAGAGAGACAGAGAGAGAGAGGGAAAGTCTGGGCAGACAGTGGCTGTGTCTAAATGAGATGGTGGTGCTGAGGGAGGGAGGGAGGGGGGGGTGGGGGGAGGAGGAGAGAGGAGGAGGAGGGCAGCGGCGGCGGCGGTGGTGGTGGGGGGGGGGGTGTCAAGGATTCGCGGTCCTTCATCTTTTGCGGCAGAGCAAACACGTCCCTCAGTATAGCAACAGACAGCTGCCTCCACTTTCTAATGCAGTCCAACTTAGATCAGTGCGAGGATTGTCAGCGCGCCGCCGAAACACACAAAGATAACACAGCGAGCTGCCATGGGGGAGAGGAAAAAGCGATGTGGATACAAGGGAGGGGAAGGTGAGGGAGGGGGTGGGGTGGGCGGGGGGGAGACTTGCAGGCGGAGAAGAGCGGGAGACAGGGAGGAAGACTACTCAGGAGTCAGATTGGACTTCCTGTTTGGTGTGTGTGTGTGTGTGTGTGTGTCCTGGCTAGACATGCAGACCTTGCTCAAGTCCCCTCTTGGCCAATTTTTCGTAAAAAATTAAGAACAAAAAAATCACATTCAAAGTAATTATGTGACTTAAGGCCCCTAAATGAACGTTTTTATGAATTTTTTGCATCTCCAAAATAACCATATCTTTAAGTCCACACTTTGTGAGTGAAAGAGCATCGTCCTCTGTTGGCTATATACGCGTGTATGTGTGTATGTGTGTGTGTGTGTGTGTGTGTGTGTGTGTGTGTGCGTGTGTGTCCCTCAGCTCCGTATGGGGACTCCCGTATGTGAGAAGCTGTAAAGGCACCACTTAACATATTGGCTTCAGAGACGAGACTGTCCTCAGACAACAAAGGCCCCCGATTGGCTGCGTCTGGAGACGGCCGGCGTTTTTCATCCCTCCGCGCGTCACGCAGACGCGGCGGCCCGAGCGTCGCCAAGCGGCTCGGCCTCGGCACGCGTTCACTCGCGCCTTCGACGCTCACATCCACCTTCACAGCGAGGCTTCGAGCAGCAGCTGGTCAAAAGGTTGCAGCCGGGAAGTGGAAGGAAAACGCTACTCCTGCTACTCCTGCTACTCCTGCTACGATAACACGCCTCAATTCTTTTTTTTCCCCAAACGCCTCAAATCAGCTGTGAGCCAATTCTCCAATCCATCTCCAGTAAATACATGAGGATGTATCTATGCAATAAACCCAAAGAATGATATCCTAATTAGGTAAACAAACAGGTGGGCGCAGCCAGGTGTAGTTTTGCTCGACACACAACTCGCGGCTGGGTATTTTACGGCGGCGCTGCCACAGCAACAACAAAAAAAAATGGAAGAAAAAGGCGCAAATGCTTGCGACATGCGGCCCACAGGCGCCGCGAAAACAGGCCGATCAGACTCGATAGGGAGGGGTGGGGGGTCGCCGCCATCGGCGTGGAGCGACAGCTTAGCTTTCTCCTCCTCGCCGTCCAGTGAGAGGTAAACAGGGGCTGTCAGCTGCTTCCCGTGCACACCGGAGGAGTCTGGGGGTTAAGTGAGGACCTGCTGGAAACACCCGGCGCTGCGGGAGATCAGCCGCAGCAGCCCTGGAGGGGGCCGAACCGCACAAATATCGGACTAACGAACAAGTCGCTAATTGTCGCGCGGCGCTCGGCGACGACGACAACAACTACCATCAAAAACGGCCAGCGACAAAAATAGGCCTGTTTGTGTTTTCCCTCCGTCTTCAAAAAACCAAAATACGCGGCTCTCTCGCGAACAGATGGCAGCACCTTATAGCGCCGATGTTGTGAAGTTGTCAAACATTTTTTTCCCACCTTGCACCGTTCTTGGTGCGAGATGAAACCGGGCTCCATCAGAGGACGCCGCCCTTTAAATACAACTCCAAAAAAAAAAAGACATATATTTATATATATATATATTCACAAATCCACTTCAGCACCGATATTTGAAGCGGTTTAAAACAGCTCCAATCAAAGTTCTGGGGGGGGGGGGGGCAATAAAAATAACCAGGCGACTGAGCATGCAGAATGCGGGGGGGGGGGTGGGGGGGGGGTGGTGGAGGGTGTCGGAGCATGAAACACAAAACAATCCAGACAAATTTTAATGCCCACTTTACAAATTAAAAAAAAAAAATCACATCACCACAAGCAAACACTCCAACACAACAAACACGCTGGTAATGTACATGTGTTTTGTTGTGTTTTTTTTTGGTCTCGGCTGACTGTGGGAGGGGGGGACGGCCGCAGCCACGCTGCAGCTTTTTTTTTTCCCCTCTTTTTTTTTTGAAGAGGACTGAAAACATACTTCAGCACGCGGCCGACAATGTTAATTTCCTCTCGAAGCTAAAAAACATGCAAATGAAAATGTGCAAACGCAATTAAGTTAAATTGTGGGACGGAGGTGGGAGAGGAGGCTGCGCTCGGGGGGCGACAAAGTGTTTTGCCCGAAGGGAGACGGCGCAACACAACTTGCTGCTTCCCCCCACTGAGCGACTGTGGCCGGATGCACTTGGAGCCTGGTGGGAAACCTTTGCAGGACCAAGCATGCAGCAGTGCCCGACCACTGGCTCTGAAAACTGCTGCTGCTGCTTTCTGGTAAGTGTGTTCTAGTGCTGTACTGACAAAAGTAAATAAATGTATTAATTAATTCAACAAATGTGGTAAACTATGGGAATTTTTGGAATTTAACATTGAAAGGTGTGACTTATTAGCCTGTATGCAGAGCATCATCATGCAGCACTGACAATATTGTCATATTGTGCATAGTACACTTAATATTCTTGACATGAGATAACATTTCTGTCAAGTGAATTGTTTTATTTTACAATCAATATTGCTTTATTAACTATTGTCAAGTTTGTATTTTGCTTGTCACAAATTAACACAAAATTCCCAGTTTGTGCATTTCGCCATGAACGCTAATGGCTTGAAATTTACTGAATGCAGTAAAACACAGTTAAAATATCGCAAGCGTAATTACAGTACACTCTTTTAACTTGTGTGCATCAATTGAACATGGACGGGAATCGTTGTATTAAAAAAAAAATCAAAGGTATGAATATTTTTATCCAAAAAGTTTCACAAACTAAACAAATGAATTTAACAATGCCTTGAGCTCAGGTCTCAGCAAGGTTGAATTATTGTGGCAATAGGCAGAATTGAAATGCTCCATTTTAATAACAGCTCGCATCACTTTGTGCATTTATTTCACCACCACTGTCTGTCTGGGATGCCAAAAATGTCCAGAATGTGAATAAAGACGTGCAAAAAATATGAACGCACAGCCGTTGCAAACTGCACATGGGCACATTTAGGGAGACATAAACCAAAGGAAATGAAAATGGGGCCAAATCAATTAACTTCCACCACAACCTAATTAATAATCCCACAAATCAGTCAGACAAGGTGAAGTTATCTCTGTCATTAAGCCTTAAATAATGAGGTAGGGAATTTTAGATGATGGACAGAACATGCACAAAAATATGAACGATAATAACAGCAGCAATAAGTCTCAGTTTTGGTAATCCAAATAAAATGACAGACATGGAAGAGGAAGAAATTGCGAAATGGACGTACCATAGATACTGGTGCTAGTGATCATATCGTCAAGCCTAAAAACAAGAGGAGAGGGGGAAGAAAACAGCAGAATCGGAATTTTCACGAGCAGGAATTCCAAAGGTTGCTTCTCATTACAGCCACTTCTCTCTCCCTTCTTCTTCTTCTTCTTCTTCTTCTTCCTCTTTTCCTTTTCCTCTGCTCTCCTTCTCCTGCAGCTATCGGGTTTCACAACTTAGAACGCGCACGCTGCCCCGCTTCCCTGCTCGCCTCGTTTCATTTAGAAAGAGAGAGAGAGACTAAGAGAGAGAGAGAGAGAGAGAGAGAGAGAGAGAGACTCCGGATCGGCCAATAAATCCGACGACGGGTCTAATAATGACAATAAATCGCAATTTAAAATAAAATAAAATAAAGGAACACGCGCGACTGACTGATGCCGAGGACACGCGAGAGGCTGCGCGTGAGGCTCCCCCGGTCCTGTCACTTCTTTGCGCGGGTTGCAGCAGCAGCAGCAGCAGCAGCCGGAGAATCGGACGCGTGTGTTGCGGGGAAGAGATGACAGAAAACACACATTCTCCACGCCGCCTATTAGAGGAAGAGGCTAAAGCGTGATGCCTCTCGCCCCCCTCCCTGCACCCCCCCACCCCCCACCCCCACCCCAGATGACTTGCCGGCAGTTGTTCCCCACCGCCACCACCACAACCACCACCACCATGTGCGCAATGACAAGCCGTGCACGAAGCGTCTCCAGCCAGCCAGCCAGCCAGCCAGGCTGCGGTGATTAACTTTGATGCTGCCTAGCATGTTGAAACTTCACGTTGAAAAAAAAAAGTTATCCGGGGGAGCTGGTTGCAGCGTCCACATCCATTTTGTTTTGGATTTATTTTTTTTGATTTTACATAAATCATCCTTAAAATTTTGGCTACTAAATCAGGATGGTGTTTTTTATTTTTTATTTTTTATTTTTTATATTATTATTTGCGTGGACAGGGCAGAATTCAGCCGCCCGCGCGCACTGCGCTGCAGACGCCCGCGATGCACGACACAAACACGCAAAGACGATCAGACGCGCGCGAGCGCGTTGGTTTTGCCCCTTTCTCTTCCTTTTCCCTTTCTTTTTTTTCATCATCGCGCACTACGTTCGCTGCCTCGCGTCTCTTTACAGTTATCAACATCGCCGCACGGCACACGGCGCGAACACACACACACACACACACACACACACACACACACACACACACACACACACACACACACACACACACTTACCTGTGAGGGTGACAGGGCAGCTGCGTCTGGACGGTTCACGGCAGCATCGATCCGCCCGGGCAGCGCGCGTGAAGGAACGGCTCGCGCCGGGTTCAAGCGTGGCTGCTGCACGCGATTTGAAACCATTCCAAGTTTGCGAGGGGAAGACTGACCACAGCCTCTGCCATGTTGGAATTCCACAGCCTGGACAGCTGCTCCGCTGACTGGAGGCAGCACGCTGCGCACTGCGCATGTTCTCTGCAGCCGGAGCCAAATTCAAAGGGAAGCTGCGACCTGAAGCAGGCGGCCAGAGGTTGTGCAGGGCGCCTGTGAAGTCATGGTGGGTTCTTCTTGTTGTGTTCTTTTGAGGGGTTTTTTTTTTTCCTCTGCCCCAGATGTGGAGACTGCTGCATAGGCGGTGTGTCAGAGGCTACATTGTTGCTACACGACATTATTAAAGATTGCGTATGACAATGGGGGGTGGGGGGGATGGCTCAGAAAATTGAAAATTGGGGTTTTCAGACACAATCACCTGCTACTTAAACGCATCAGTGGAGCACTTGTGACCAGGTGCAAATGATTACATTGTGTGTCCCAATTGCCCAGATGAAACAAATTCATGCATTCATTAAGGAAGTGGTAGAGCAGCAACATAACCTCATAGCTTTGCACAGTTTAACCCACTTTTTTATGAAAGATACAATCAGAAAGTCAGGGCCACGTTTTTTTTTCATGTTAGCTTTGTTAAAACCAAAGTGGTTTTTTTTTTGTTTGTTTTTTAAAGTGTTTTTGGTGACGTCAATTGAATCAGACACGGTGTGAAGACTCCTCCTCATCCTGGACTCCAGTGGAGCAGCACTGAACCATCGACTGTCTAATAAACTCAACACATCTCATTACTAATATGGGAGAGGCACATATGCCCCTTGTGACATCACAAAGCGGTTGTTTCACAGATTTTTTTCAGCAAACTTTTTTTTTTTTCACAATTAGTACAACCAAGAGGTCAAATCTCTGACTTTTCTCATTTCTAAAGAGTTCACGTTGGAGACAGAACAGCTGAAAAGGTTCAACTCAACTTCCCTTCGTGAAACTCAGGGAGGAAACAGGCTCAAATTAAACTTAAATGGCACTTTTTAAACTGCTATTAATGCATTGGAACTAAACAGAGAACCCTAACGGACAAGGACAGCTGCAAGAGAAGATGGTCCGTCTTTACAAAATTTTTTATTTCTAATTTTTTTTGCACAGGTTTCTCCTAATACACGGAGCAAACGTTGAAGGAGGTATTTTATACGGCCCTTTCGACATCGCCCTGGTCATTAAACAAGATCATTAAACCTAAAGACTGTTGTTGCCTCGCCAGCCGACACAAACATGGCCAGACTGTCCTCCAGCTCCTCTCCGCTATCTGGGCCTTGAAAGAGGAGGGAGGCAGGGTCTCTCTCCCTCTCTCTCTCTCTCTCTCTCTCTCTCTCTCTCTCTCTCCCTCTCTCTCTCTCCTCCGTCGGGACGGCGCCGCTACAAAGACCCTGGGTCCGGCACGATATGAGGATCGGCACCGAAAGGTCCCATTATGCCCACTCATATCCATACCCAAGGCCCTGAGAGTGATGCATTGATTCAGCCTTCGCTGCTCCCTTGACTGCGGCACGCTAATTCCAACCGCGTGGGGGTCTTTAGAGAAAACCTGCCCAAAAGGAAGGACACCGAGCTGCTGTGGACAATGACTCTTTAGGTCGTTGCACTCCAGCGCTGCCTCTCTTCCTGTAAAAAAAAAAAGAAAAAAAAGAATAGAATAGAAAAGAATAATCCTTCTACCTTTTGTTGCATGTATCTGCTTTTATTTGCTTGAAGAACGAAGCTTTAGGAGTGGAGTGGCCAGACTGGCATAGGAGCAGCCAGTGAAAACCCTCTTTGGAGGTCAGAGCGAGTGGAAAAAAAAACCCACCACCACCACCACCAACATCAACAACAACAACAACAACAACAACAACAACGGCGCTTGCATTTCCAGGTGTAGCCGCGTCCATTGTCTCCTTCCCTCGTACGGGCATGTTCGGCGCGCGCCTTTTGTCCTTGTGTCAGCAGGCAGGCCACTCTAAATTATTTTGCTCAGCTGCCTCCCTGAACTATTGCTACAGCACGTCAATACGCGCGCCACGCGGACACCCGCGCACGCAGCAGCGGGGGGATCACAGTTCACGTCCGTCGCACTCTCCAATCCTCCTTGACACGTTTTCAAACCGGGGCCGAAAAGGAATGGTATAGAAATAATCTGCCGTCTGTCTGGTCGTCTGTGCGTCCCCGCGATCTCTGTTGCACTTTGCCAGGAATGTGGAAGTAGCTCTACAAACTGTGTGTACTTTCTGCTTACGTGTTAAACAATTTGCTAATATACATTAATAGGAATGACGACGCCCTTTTCCGCTCCTTGCATCCTTGTTCCCCCACTCGGCAGCATTGTTCCGCTTCTTCTCCGGGACTGAGGGGCTTTTGGCGGCACGTGACTGGTTGTTTTTTAACGCCGTGCCCACTGGCTCTTGTGTCACGTGCGATCACTTCAGCATTGTCGCTGGGCATTTATTGCCTCTGCCATGAAACACTGACTTTGGAGGAGGCAGCCGCACGGAACCCCTCTACAACAACAAACACGCATCTCGGCTCTTACGAAACGCATTTCCTGACCCTGAGCGAAAATATAATAATTGTCCGTTTTTAATCGCCCTATTATTGATTCATTCCGCTGCCACTGAAAAATACGATCGTGGTGATGTTTTTATCATTGTTGCAAAACAGGACCAAATCCAAATGTGGTCTTTTTTTTTTTTTATATGCAATAATGTAGCAAACGGCATCATCTGTCGGGACGATGCTTTGTATCTCTGGGCTATCAGAGGCAGTGGATCCCATCAGGAAGAAAGATCTTTGCACAGTAATACACACACTGAGGCAGCAAGACAGCCTGGTCGCACTCCTGACTGCCCCCCTCCACACACACTCACACACCCCTTTTTTTTTCTCCCTACAAAACAGCGGCAGCTATTACAAAAGAAAAAAAAGATGTGAGGGGGGGAGAAGAAAAGAATCCCCGACATGCTTGATTTCCCACATTATCTCAAGATGTGTATCCAGGTCCCTGTTGTAGACCGCGGCTGAAATCCTAATAGGGATGAGCTGGAAGTGAATGGAGCCCACAGAGGATAAGCTACTAAATCTTGCAATAAAAGCAATGTGATTTACAGTAAATTCCACGAGGCTGACAGCGCCACAGCTGAGGGCATAAACACCCCTTTCAATGCTGCGCCGCTCCGCTCTGTGTCCGCTGTGAACTACAATCGCGCGGGCGCGCCGCTCGCCAGTGGTGACTTTGATAAATCACCAGGAAGTCCCGCTGTTGGCTTAAAGCTAGAACTTGTTCGGCCGCAATTCTGCATTTGTCCCTCTTTAATGTGTGTGGAAGTGGCTTTAGCAGTAATCTGTCAGTGATTGATTAGGCTTGGCCCGATCCCCCCCACCCCCCACACCCCCTCCTGCGTCTCACTGTTGTTCTGCTACAGCTGTGTATTTACAGGACGATGGCTGTGTTACCCGCAACATGTACATACTTTTGCTCGGGTGAGGACACGCGTGAAGGTTGACCGTAAAGCCAGGAGCAGGAGGTGGCGACGCTCGGCAGATTAACAGGACAATCCGGCAGGCGAGTGAAGAAGCCACAGCTTTAGCCACTCTGACAATTGTTGCCGGTCAAACAGTCAAAAACGTCCGTCTCTTACCTCTTTTTTTGCTTGTGTCACGTTGCCAGAGAGTGTGCGCTAAAACGAGCCCTTTGTGGTGTCACAAAGTTCTTTGGCGCGAGATCCACTTGACAAATGTCTTCTGACAGTCATCTGTAAAAATGACCTTTGCATCAACAGCGCTTATTTCTTTCTTTATTTTGCCCGAGCGGTTTTTCAGCAAGGACCGCCTTGAAAAATGGAATTTTGAAAATCATCCCTTTGTGTCAGTTTGAGCATATACAGGGATGTTATATACAAATACAAATGTTACATATATATATATATATATATATACATATATATATATATATATATATATATATATATATAATTTGTTTTTGTGGCTAATAATGCAATTCCGCTGCACTTTAGTTTAAAATGATGGTATAAAACTGGTTTTAATAGGAGTCCTTTAAGCAGCTGTCCTTGCTTATAACAGTCAACAAAGGACATATAAAAACCGTCATAATATCTTCAGCACTATCTTGTGAATAACAGACACACTTGTTTCTGGATAAAAAAAAAAATATATATATATATATATATATATATATATATATATATATATATATATATATTTTTTTTTTTTTTTTTTGTATGTGAGACATGAGGTTGAAAAGCAATTTAGACAGGCGGCTGGATATTGATCACACTTACCAGCAGATCCATTTTAATTAAATATTAAGAGAGTGCACTGCATTGACGGCAACATAGCGGCAACAGTTTTTTTTTTTTTTTCAGCCCTCCTGTCCCTTTTGCCATGGTTATAAAAGAAATACTCCAACTTAAAAAGAAGGCACGCTTTAATGCCACTCACGTGTAATTAGACTTGAAGTATTAAAGCCGGGCTGGGTTACATCTGATGCATTTCGCATTCAAAGAATATTTTAGTTATTTTTTAAAGAAGGTCTGAGTATGAACATCCGCGCATGAATTTTAATGAAGATACTTAAATGGTAATTATTCCACTCAGGCTCAAACGTAGGTAACAAATGGAATTCAATCAGTGTCCGTGCATAATGATGGTCATTAGGAGAAAGAAAATAATAATGACATCCTATCTGCATTAAACCTGCAGACACTCTACACAATAATCCCGCAGCCATTATTGATCTCCATGGAGATAATAATTGTCACTTTTCAGCGTTGTGGCTGAGTGTTGAATACGGCTCGTTTTGTTTTCCTGCAAACTATTTCAGCCGGCAACAATTCTTAATTTAATTCACTTCACCAGCAGCAAAATCTCGGTCTCTGCATTTAAATGATTGTAATTTTGCTTCATTATAACAGCCGACCTCAAAGGCCCCCGGGTGAAGTATTTAGTGTCATCTAATGGTAAGGACGCATATTGCACACAATGTTAATATTAATCTGATATCGCATCTCTCTAACGCCAGCTCTGATGTCCAGGGTAAAATCAGGAAACTCACATCAGCTTATTGAGTTTGTCGAACAAAAAACATTGCATTCATGCTACAAGTTCCACTTTGGACCTTTAATGTGTATTCCTGCAAATGTCTCAGATATGATGTGGATGTAATCGTTGCTTATAAATTATAGTAAATATCCTGCATTTGAATGATATTAAAGGCTAATAAGCTTAATTCGTATAAACATAAGTAAACAAAACAAAACAAAAGTGTTTTTCAGTGAGAGACGACCATGGAAATGTTGGACCAGCGATGACCCCCCCCCCCCCCCCCCCATTCCTGCACCCTTACTCAACCTTTTCTCACTCATTTCTCCACATAAGTCAAAACCTGGCAACCATGGAACTGTTGAGGTCAGTAATTACTCGCTGTTATACACTTAACATGTTAGCTAACTCATGATATCCAAGTAGATATGCTTCTGGTTCAGATGTCCTGTGTTGTTTGTCATCCAGTTCAATCAAATGCAAATATTATGAACATTTTGGCCATGAAGATTAGTTTTTTGCACATGTATATATATATATATATATATACATATATAAATATATATATATACACACATATATATAGACATTATTATTGTTATTCATATTATTGCTTCTTTTTCTTCAAATTCTTATTCCTCAAATTGACTTGAAGAACAACACTTTGTATGGGTTCCTCCGTCTGCTTTATCAGCTCAGAGACTGCTCCTACTTTACATTGACCCCGTGACGAACCTCTGAAAAACAGCGAGCCTCGCTCGCGACTCTTAGCTCAATATCGTAACAGTTGCTCACACATATTGTACAGTAGGCAGCACGAGCAGCCGAGTCCCTTCCAGGACGGCCACTTGGTTGAATAATTAAATAAGATCTCCTATCGAATGATCCGTGATTTGCATGCCTTCTGTTGCCAGCCCGGCTCCATCTGTTTGGGTTTTTTCGAGAGCTCTGACACGGTGGCTCGCGCGAGTGAAACAGCAATAATGTAATTGTGGACGCGACAAGATGCACCAGATGATGCCGGGGACTGTTTGGAAGTCTGCTCCGAGGGCCTCTACTGTACAGCACGTCGTCATATGGTGGCATGACGGGCACGGCGCCATCAAAGCTGTCCATTGTTGTCTCGCCACCGCCGCCGCGCTCAACTTTTAACAGCCTCCGCAGTGACTCACTCATTCATTTGAAGGCGAGCCCGCCCTCACCGAGGCTGCGTTCAAGCGTCTCGCTTGCTCTCTCTCGCTCCCCAGGCGTTGCGCGTCGCAAAGTTAGCGTGCCCGTAATTGAATAGCGGGTTTTCTAGATCTCGGGGGCGGGGTGAAGGACAACAGTAGCGGGGTCGGTTTGGACGGGCGCCAGGCGAGCAACGTGCTCCGCTCTCAGCGGCAGGCCGGGTCCATGCTGGAGTCCAGGCGAGGACAGACAGCCTCTGCAGATTTGATGGATCTGTCACCGCGGCCGACGCCTCCCTTCAGGTCGTCGCTCGCCGGCTAATGGCGTCTTAGCAGCGCCGGTTACAAAAGGCAAGGGAAGCCACCGGAGCTACAATCGAAACACAGACAGACCCACAACACACGTGATCCCATAGGTCTCATAGACTCAAATGTGACCTCCGTTTCCCATAAAATGTGGAGCAAATTTTATTTAAAACAACTTTAAAAAAAAAAAGAACGATAATAATTACATGCAAATGAATGAGGTGTTTCGTGATAGGACGTTGATGCTGTGAGGCTATGTGGACGAAGCAGGAAGTAGCAACAAAAAGCAGCAAAAAAAATGGAGAGAGGGTTTCAGAGAAACACTGTCAACGGTGACAATTACATCCCAAACAAGGCAGAGGAACATCTCGGCCTCCTCATCCAACAGGGGGCAGATCTCTTCATGCTAACGTTTCCCCACTCTTCATGGAAACATCTGGCAACACCTATTTAGAAGGCAGTTGTTACAGTTGCTACTATTTTTTAATTTTATTTTACATTTATGTGGTTATTTCTCCAATGCATCTCATCTTATGTCATTTTCCTTTCAATGCAGACACAAAGTAACACCTTGAAAACAAACACAAAGGCAAACACCAGTGTGGGAAACACGGCAACACGCGCCTGTTGGTTGGATCCCAGCCACAGCCGCCTCGTAACCCCCCTGACAAATGCGCGAGAGGCGGCGACGGGAGAAAACGCGGCCGCCGCCGCCTCGCTCGGATTCACTTCTGCACAAAGCGCCGCTTTTCCAAACAGCTCTAAGACTTCCCGATCAGCTGTAATCCCCCCAGCTTTCACACGTAAGTCAGCGCGAGCGAGGGAGTCCCCTCTGTTTACTCACTCCAAACCAAATGATCTTTCACAAGTAGGACCACTTCAGATGTGAAATGGAATTTGCCCGGGTGTTCCATCCCGAGCCCATTTCTCCACACGCTTTGAGCAATTCCCGAAAAAAAAAAAAGGCGGTGGGGGGGCAGTGGGCTCAGTCGCTCGCAGGTAATGTCTGTGAGGATTGAGCCAGGCTCCTCCGCTGTTTTAATGGCCCCGGGGAGAAGGCGGCTTGACGGGGGGGGAGAATAAAGAAGCCCTCTTAAGCACGTACAAAGCAGCGAATTTCATTATGTTTTACTTGCCGGACAGTGACAAATGCCAATAATGGCGTGTGAGTGATTGCACACGAGAGCAGCCACGTGGACTGGAAGCCAAAGAAATTCCCACAACCTGTCAGGCTAATAGCTGGCAAAGGCGCCGGTGTGGACACTCGCAGGGCTTTAGCACAAGTGAGATAACGTCTTCTCCGAAACATTAGCCGTCCATGCCGTCAGCCGCTTAAAGGACTTGGCTGAGGGCCTTTGTCTCTTCAGCGGCTGACAGCATTACAGCCTCTGCCGCGTAGTTATGATGAATGGTTATTTAAAGGGGGCTGCGTTTACTTTGTGGAGCCATTATGAGAATATTATGTTTGAGAAAACAGTCATTAATATCCATTATAATTGCAGGCCGCCGAGCTGCATGCTGATGCTGATGTGTTTTGGAATCCAGACAGGCTTGTTTGCACGTGTGTGTGTGTGTGTGTGTGTGTGTGTGTGTGTGTGTGTGTGTGTGTGTGTGTGCACGCGTATGTGAATGTGTGTGTGCGATCGTGGGTTTCTAACATGCCTTTTAACTCTTTAGAGGAAGAACAACGTCAATTTTTTTTCTGTCATGGAATTTGACTTTTTGTCGGCGGTTCCACTTATCCCCTCCGCTCTTGAAACCTTCGTGGGATGTTCACATTAATATACAATAGCCATAATAAGAGGAATGTGCTAGCTTTTTTTTTTTTTCATGGACCTCAACGCCTCGTTTCTGTGCGACTCGACATCTGTTCCCTGCGGTTCTGTTGTCGTGCTCTCCAAAGACTGAACGTCTCCAGTTCCAACTGAGGAGGAGTTTTGTTTGACTCTGGTAAGATGAACGGCGTCGTACTGAGGAGTTTTCGCACAGCAAAGTGTGAAAACATCCTTTCGACATTGTTTCCAATGGAGCAGGACAACGACCCCAGATGAACGGCCACCACTGTTCAGAACCATCCGTCAGTGTAAAGATGCCCTTGGAAGTCGGATTTTCCAGAGCGGAATTCCTCGCCAGGAACAACCCCTTGAAATTAGAATTGGAGGACAGGAGGAAATTTGGTTACGTCCTTTATTACAATTAGAATTGTTTGGGCCTCTGGTTTTTGGTTAATACTGTTCTTATGCTTATTGTTACACTTCTTTTTTTCCGATTCCTATTAGTTCCCATTCTGAATTCCGCCTCCTTTAAATGGAACACACGATTCAGTTTATCTTGTGTCTATTATTTCTTCTCATTGTAACTCCGATGTGTATTTTCCAGTGACAGCAGAAAGCCAGCATTTATTCGTGTTTCCAGGGTCCAACTCAGGAAGCAGCGGACCATGTTGCATTTAATGCTGTCAGGACGGCCAACAGTTTTGGGCGCGCGGGATGTGCGCATGCGTTCCTGTAAGACCGTCTTAATGAGGACACCAAACGGCTGTTTTTAATGGACCTAAACGCTTCACCCACTGCGATCCACGCGCACGTTTCCTCGCGGCCGATAGAAAGGATGCGCCTCTCTAATTCTAACTGATAAGCCGTCCAATTTTGTTTGTGCCCGGTAATTGGAGCGCTGTTGCAGCGAGGAGCGGTGATACATTTCACAGTCTATAGTAGGAACGAGAGCGGCCGCGGCAGGGAAAGGTCAGGCCCTGACTCGCCCGTCTCCCCCAGGGCCCCGAGCAGTGGGGGCCGCCGAACAGCACAAACAATTAAACATGTTGCTCCTCAGGATGGAGGAGCCTGAATCCCGTTGGTTAGAGAAGTTTTTTTTTTTTCTTTTTTTTTCTTTTTTTTTTAACCTGAGTGTCTTGCCGTTGTTGGTCACTCTTCACAACAATAATCTGCTGGTCCGAGCAATCAATACGAGCACGACAGCCCCAGCCTCCATTAGTGCAGACACCTCTGGAGTGCCTGTGCATGAGCAGGGGAGCACAGAGTAGGCATTAAGTAACACACACACACAACCACACACGCACACGCAGACAGGGAAAGAGAGACTCGGATGTATTCAAGCTCATGCACAGTATCACACATGAACGTACATATATGGGCACTGATGGCAGCCCTCTTTCAGCCTCCCCTCCCCCACCCTTCCCTCTAAATTCATGCAGTATGTCCTGAAAGGGCAGAAAGATTAAGAAAAATCTCCAATTGTTCGTAAAAATGGATTATGAAAAATCAAAAATAGTGGGAACTGCCCTTTTTTAGAAGTCAATGCAGCAGTTTTGAAAAGATAATAATACACAGCATGTAGATGTAGACGATGTCCGCCAGTCCCTCCAACAAGTTCAGTTAAATCCAACGTCTGAAAAATCCTTGAAGAGTTTGGGGGAGGAATGATGAACCTTGAACTGAAAATTCTTTTCCACGAATGAAGCCACGATTTGCCAGACAGACCACACACACGCAGTGAGATTTAAGAATCTGCTTGGCCACAAAACCGTCCGAGTCATGGACGGAGCAAAAGATTATCAAGTGACCAAAAGGAGGTTTTTCAAAGAAAGAAAATAAAAACGAATTAAACTACCCAGAACAAAAGACATTAAGAAACAAAGACATGTCAAAAGAAGACATATAAGAATACAATAATACCATAATAACTCTTCAGATGACCAGTGTGTAATAATGTTATCGTATTTATGTGTCAGAAACATATTGCAAACAATGTTTATTTAAAAATGTGTCCATTTGTCATATTCCATTTGTATAAAGGAAGGACAAATGGAAGCCTTGCTGTTTTTGTTTTTTTTAATAGAGCTTTAATAATCACTAACTGGATTACAGAATCAACCCAGCAGACGGTATTTTTCTCCTCATTCCACTAACGTGCAGATGTTAAAAGGTGTCTCGCTGAGATCCGCTCGGCAGTCGTCACGTGTTCCCCGGAACAGCCGATTAGACCGACGCATCCCTCTGGGGCTCCCGGGCAGCGACGTGTGCTCTGGTGCGAGTCCATCTGTGTGCTGGTGTTTGCATTGAAGCTACAGCAGCACAGTAGGACTCAACAAGTGGAACACTGCTGGCAGGTTTCCAACAAGGGGCCCAGGGGAGGAAAAATGCACCGGTAGCTTTACAATTACACAGACAAAGAGATAAGTGAGTAAATGCTTCCTGCTGGAAAATCACAACACGGATAAAGGAGGCGTTTGTTTTTTTTGTTTTTATAACGCTGTTATTCCTTGATATGAAAATTTGCTAATTGGTTCCCTTGCTTATTGTTTGCCGCCTGTAAAAAGTCTTAGAAGTCCTGACAGGCAAAGGGGAAACAAAGTCATACTGCATGCATGCATTGCTGAGGATTTTCTGCAAAACAAAACATGTAGCCATATATTATATTGTGTTTTTAGGATTTAAATCTAACACATACACTACCGTTTAAAGGTTTTCATTGCTGCATTTACCTCCATTATAACCAGTTTTACGAAATAATGATCTTGAATGCTCTGCGATCATCACGCGTACAAGAAAATCACGACAGATGTATCGGAAAATGTTTGTGATGAATGAAAGCCATTTCCAGTGTCTTACATCAAGTGATTTCAAGTGCACAAAATCCTGTTTGAACACAGGCTTTTTTTTTTGAAAGAGCCTGAAATATAAACCATGCTGCTTTGATTAGTGTGATTATAATACAAACACAACGTTTTGTTTTAGACATTAACATCTTTTTTTTTTTTATTATTATTTAGCTATTTTAAAGCATTCAACTTTTGCAGTGATGGCTGCATGCTGTACATTTATTGTTCTCTTCTTTCCATTTAATTGGACATTCAAGGTAACAGCAGTCACAGCCATCACATGTGTCCAGCACATCCTGACTGTTTTTCAGACACTGGTAATGTCCGCTGAGCATTCCAGTAGATTATTTCATGAAGCTGGTTATAATGGAGTTCAATGCAGAAATGAAAACAAGTAATCGCGAATGCGAAACCAATGGAAAAAAAAAAAAAAAAAATCCCTTATTCGTTTATGTTCTTTTGCATTCTTTCTTATCATCTACGGCTTTATCGCCGTGCGGACAATGAGGTGGCGAACAGCCCTGTGGGAAGGTGATTCGCCGCTCGGATACGCACCACAAAAGTACGAGCTTTGTGAGATACTGATAAATAAAAAGATTTCTGAGCTGTTTAATCCCATGAATGGCGCCCTTTTTTCCCCCGTCCTCCACACCTATAGAGGTGTGGTCACAGCTCTCAGAGGGGCACGAGCTCCATTCTACGATAACTTCTGCAATTTTCTGATCCTTCAAAATTCCGCAGGAATCACAAGGTGGGCTTATATTCATGTCGAACAGACGTTTCATTGATCGTTGACATCCGTCCAACCTCTCATCACCGGTGTCCTCGCGCCCGTGGTTTCGCTCACGCGGCGCACTCGGATCTTTGTCTTGCGCTTTTCTTTTTTTTAAAGGAGCCGGCGTGCGGTCACAGTCCACCGCAGGTTCAATTTCTCTTAATTGTTCGGCGACCTTTCAGGGGACCCACTGCAATTAGCTGATGAGCAGCACGGCGCCGCGGGGTCAGTATCACCCGGGCCGCAATCAACACAAACACAAGTGGGCGACTCAGCAGAGGGAACAGCGCGGCATTCAAGGACCCTTCGCTTGCTAAATATCATTAATTACAAAACAATGATCTAATGGTTACATTTGATGACGGGGAGGAACGGATGACAAGCGGCGTTTACAAAGAATCAGAAAGTGTGTCAGCGTAACTATTGGCCGTGGCACGTCTGCTTTTCCTCACCGTTACTTCAGTGTTGTGTTTTGCACCAAAGTAATAGCTGATACGGTCCTCTTATCTATCTTTGTTGACAAGATGGGCTAATCTGTCAGTATTAGAATTCTCATATAGGACATTTAATAATTCAGCTTTAGATTGCTTGCTTTGGATTTTTAGCATACGTAATGAAGTACTGTTGTAATCGTTGTTGATTATGCTTTTTGTGGCCGTCAGATAAAAAAACAATACAAAGAATATGAGGAACTAATCATTGGTGTCAACATCACAAGCCTTTCACCTGTAGGCAGCTCCTCAAGTCGTGGTCGTAGAATCCTGCTAGAGTGATGCAAAAGATCAAAAGGGAAATCTTTTCTTTGTGTTCATTTGGTTCCCAATTAAGACACTCTGGTAAAGATTGCTTTACATAAATGTGGACATAAAAAGGAAAAAGAACTCAATTTTAAACATGCAAATGAAAATGTGATTAGTTGCAGTTAACTATGGAAATTCAGATCTTAATGATGTTTAAAAAATAAATCGTTTGACAGCCCTAGAATTCATATATCCTTTACAAATGCCACGTCAAAGTGAATACTGTGTGACAGAAATATGTTTGGAAATTTAACACAAAACTGAACATCAGAACATCCTTTTCGTCTGATTTTCCTTTCCTTTTCTTTATTCATCAGGACTCCTAGCAGGCCAGTCTGATTAATCAGAAGTCTTTTTTTTTTTTTTTTTTTTAAAAGACAGAACAAAAACTTCTGAGCTCAACCCAAGTTTGTATTTTTGTCAACGGACTATAAATATGACAGTTCAAGTATCTCAAATGTGATTTGATGCTGCCCAAACGTCTTGATGTCGAAGGCTTCGCTGTGAAGTTCGCAACAAGAACTGGCTCCGTTCCACTTTTGAGGGAGGCGCGACACTATGGAGAGAATGTGTCACAGATGCATTTTAAACGTGGGACCGCGTGGCCTGGCAAGGCATCGACTGAGTCACAATAACTCCACCAGATTGCTGCGCTGCTCGATAGCTTGTTTGTCAGGCTCCTCCCCTCAGAAACAAAACACAACGCCGCCTCTCAACTGGCACAAAAAACAATCAATTGTTTTCACGCCGAGGCCGCCGTCGCAGCAATTAAACGGTGAAAGATGTTGATGAAACGCGGGCCGGCTGCGATGGAGCGCTCCTACCGCTCCCGCCGCTCCCGCCGCTCCCGCCGCCACCCGAGCTGCTGCGCTGTTCCTTTAAAAGCCGCAATTATCGGAAGATTAACAAGTTCACGCTGCTGCCGACAGGACGCTGCAAAAGCGAGATTTGGTTCCAGGAGCACTTGGCCGTTGGCCATCCCTGAAGGTGACGGGGATCTTGCCGATCTTGCACGACTGTGGAGGGGGGCGGGGTGTGTGTCGAGGGGGCGGAGCTTGTGAATCTGAAAGTCGCTGCAGTTTGGGGTTACCACTGCGACCTCTGGCCACCGGATCAGAATCACCCAGCAGACTCCTCCCCCTGGTGGGAAACCCAGAGGAGACAGCAGGAAGCCCGTGGCCCGAGCTCCCGCTGTCCCCATTCTAATTGATTATTGATCAAATGATTAAGACACATGAGCAGATGTCTTTCTTTTTTTTGCCTTTTGTTTTAAGCGATAACTGTGATTCTGCGTGCCGGATTCGTCTGCAGAGGCCGAGCTGCCAAAAGATCAATACTTTCAATCAGGCCGGAGAGCTCTCATGTCACTCACACTGACTAAGGTGATTACAATTGAGTCTTAAGACAATGAAGAACTTGGAGGGGCTTCCTCGGGCGCTCTCATCCCTTCCTCACAGGGAGTCTAATGAAGTCCAACCAGCTAAATAGGCCCCGCAGTACTTGAACACAGAGCCTGTGAGTGAGACTGGCACCGCTGGTCATGACTGCAGTGAGCACAACAGGCAGCAAAAGAAATAAATAAAATAACTCCCACATGGGTTAGAAGCTGCAAAACTCTCATCTCTGCTAACAAAATGCATAGAAAACAGCATTTATTAATAAATACAACTGCATATGGTGTCTTTATATGTGTGTTTCTGTCTTTAAATCCATTTATTGAGACTGTCAAGGGTCACTGAAAAGTCAAACGGATGGTTCTTGTCAATCAGATAAATATATGTGTCTTCTTATAAACACAACTCCAAAGAGACACCTGGTAAATTATTATTTATTCTGTTTGTGCACGTTGCAGATAATGCTGTCGTCCAGCTGGTTCACTTGCCAAACTCCAACGTCGTTCATAAGGGCGTTTTCTAACAAAAACGTATAACTACATATTAATAACAAAACAAATTGCACGCAATTGAATTTCATGAATCAATGAGCATTCTTTTTGCTAAGACGAAACCAGACAGCAACTTTTCTGGGCGGATGTTGAAGCAAGTGCAGATCTGTCCGTGCTAAAGAGGTTAGTGTCGACATCTGAGGGAGCAGCAGTTTCACCAGTATCGACTTTTCTTGGTCGACAACATTGTTTTGCGACAGGCTTTTGCAGGATTTTTGCCATGCTGAGTAGGTTAAAAAAAAAAAAAAAAAAAAAAAGCCTCTCCAACCATTTTATTGAGTCGGAAGCCTTGAGCCGCGACTTCCTGGCTAAACGAGCAGCAGGAAATTTGATCGGCCTCCCTGAACGTGGTCCAGCCACGGTTTGTCTGACGGCCTTCTCAGATTCTCCCTGCTTTTCAAACGCTTCATGCGCACTCTTCTCCATATGGATGCACCAGAAACATCCAAAGACCTTAGGAAGCGTTCCCTCCGTGTCCCAGGTTTCGTTTCCGAGATGCGCGGAGTAGGAATTTCCACCAAAACAAACAAAAAAAAGATTCATTGCAGCTCCAACAAAGTAAAACGCAACCATTTGACCTTGGCTGAATAAAACTAAAACAAGGCGGGACGCGGGAAACAAAGGCTCGCTAGTTTTTTTTTTCTCTCTTTTTTTTGGGAGGGGTGGAAGGTGAGGGGGTCTGTGAGGGATTTGGGGAGGATCTTGTTTTTTAACAGGCAGCATTGCAGCAGCATCCATCCCTTTGTGGCTGACAGCAGCCTTTCAGGGAGCAGGTGACTTGTTAGTACTCTAAGCAACAACGGGAACAGATGTGTCCCTGACAGTGGATGGATGGTCAGGGTCCATCTGGTCAGTGCAGCCCTGGACAGGAATGATGAATACAGCTTCATCTGTGAATAGCTGTCATCAATCGCGTGGTCGCGGCGACGGCCGCTGACAGCCACGCGCGCGCGGGCGGGCGGGCAGGCGCCAGCAGGCGGGAGGGGTGGCGGCGGCGGGGGGGCCCCAGGTGTGGCAAGCGGCGGGTAGGGGGAGGAGAGTGGGGCCCCGACTCCGGAATGCGGGTCAATCAGGCGAGCCGGCGGCCGGCGTTTACACATCGCCTTGTAGAGCCGCGCGCATTACAAAGGGAAGATGAAGTGCATTGATGCAAACGCGCGGGGAGGGATTTATTTTCCATGTTAGGGAGCCTCCGCCGCCGCCGCCGCTGCCGCTTAAGGACGTTCACCCGGCGTCTAGACAAGTCATGGCTCCACATTGTCTTCGCCGGCGGTCCCGCCAAATGAAATGTGCCGCATCCCCTCCGTAGACGTGGGGAGGCACTAAAACACTGACCTTGGCCCACGCCCGTTACCTGAATGCGTTATAGCCCCTCCCCCTGCTTCCCTTGAACTGTCACAACTTTAAACCGGACCACTTTTTAATGGTTTCATACAGCGGCGGCCCGCCGGTCGTTATACGGAGGGTTGGCGTCCGCTTTGAATGGCAATTTTTTTTTTTTTTAAGCTGGAAATTCAGGCTGTAGCATGAAGCTTTTTAATGGTGTTTACTCATTTCAGGGGGAAAAAAAGAGGCTGAAGGGAATAATTGCAGCCAGCCCATGTGTCCCTAATGGTCAGGCACGCCACGGTGGGTGTGTTCCGGGACCCCGGTGTCGGTGCAAACAGGTCACGGCAGTGCCTGGTTGAGCCACCCATTTACAGTCTCGCAATTGTGGCAGAACTCCAAAAAAAAAAAAAAAAAAAAAAATGGGGAGAGGTTTCGGGGGGCAGGGTGTTGTTTATGTCCGAGGGTAGAAATCATCTTAAATCAGATGCTGCTGGCAGCAGTTTTTAATAAATGCCTCTTTAAATTCCGATGAATACAGATTGTTAGTCACCGGCCGTTTAGCCGGCGAGGGTTTTCATCCAGGAACTGAGTAGGATCTTACATGTGACCTGGTGGGGAGGCAGCACAGTCTAATACATATTTATTGGTGCATTTCACCTCCCCTGCTGTCCGATATGAGTCATTTCCACTTTTGATCCTCTCAAAGTCTCCCGAGATTCAAATGTGAAATCACTATTTCGTTGGAATGGGGAGAACCGGAGGTATCGTCGCATTTCAAGAGAAATTGTTAGCGACGATCGTGAACCTGTGAACCTGTATTTACCATTAAATGCTTTTAATTAGTTTGTCTGTGTCTTTTTTTTTTTTTTAAATCTTTTACAGCCTGATTTTTACCGACTGACATTTATAAGAGTCACTCATCAAAGAGAATTGGGCCTCTGAGTCACTGAGTCAGTAAATCCGAGCTAAAAAGCGCTGGCTTGAAACGGGAAAATGATCCATGTCATTGTGAAAATAAGAGTGAAAGATCAACAGTTCTCACAGCGGACCCGTTTATTTCTCTCTCTTTCTCAAGTGAGTGATTCGTTTGGGTTTTTTTTTTTTAGTGAGTGGGGCCTGGCTGCCGAGTGCGACTGAGTGATTCATTTGTTCGCACCTCAGCCTTTGAGCTGAAACAAGAAACCAGGCCCGCTGCTTTTCTCACAGGGCTCGTGCAGCCATTCAACTTGATATATTCATACAAATGCAACGGCAACAGTGGTCACACAATTGGTGACATGTTGTGTGGCGTATTCATTGTGATGGATCATTTTATTTTTAAAGCCACAAGTCCATCATTATGAAAGGGTAAAAAGTCATGTGGTTTGACATTTGTTTCTAACTACTGGTCGACTTCACAAGTATCCTGCATGTTAATCATATTTCAGCCTATAATGTCCCTTCAAACATCATCTCCACTGCCGGTACTATTCTCTGCAGGTTTTCCTTTTTAATTGCAGTGCGATTGTAATCCACTGTAATCCACTGTAATCACAAGTACATTAGATGTTTTTTCTTCCTCTTAAAATCTGCAACAATAATTGCTGATAAGAACTCGACTGTGACCCCTGAACATCTTCAATGAATTTGAAAGGAATGTCGCCAAAACCATCAATCCAGAACGTATGGATTAAAAGCCCCACAAAGTGTTAAAGCTGCATTTACTTAAAGACAGGAAAGAATATGGTCTTCTTTCCTTTTCTTCTTTCTGGAAAAAAATTTCTTTGGTCTGTCTCAGAAATGTTGCCGACTAGTTGAGACGTTGCCTGAACCAGACGGGAGCATGCTTTTGTGCCTCTCGCTGCCCTTTCTCTTCTCTCAGCATGGTGTTGGTGGAAAATGAAGGGGAGGGGAGGCCAAGGGGGAGGGTCCAAAAGGACACACACGCAGAGAGAGAGAGGGAGAGAGGAGGAGAGAGAGAGAGAGAGAGACTAAAACAACAGAGATATTAGCTGTCTGATGCTGCTACCATGTAATTAGGCCTCTCTGTGTAAACGAGCTGCTCCAGTTTGGACGAACGGCTGCACAGTGTTTTCAGTTGTCGACCACCGACTCTGACTGACCCCACCAGCTGGAATCAAACGACAAACATCTCGATCCCACCCCGACTTCCCCTCTGTTCACAACTATCTTTTCGACACAAACAACTTTTATGTTCAAAGCTACACTCGAGCTGACGCTTGTCCACTTTCTCTCTTCTTTTTTCCTTCTTCTTCTTCTTCTTCTCCCTGAGACTGACGGGAGCGTGGAGAGGAGGCGTCACCGCTCGCTCGGCGCTGTGCAGGGGGAGCCGCTGAGCTCTGACGGCCCCGACTGAACCGCCGCCGCTGCTGCCCGCAGCACTCGCAGCACCGCAAATTGGAAATCCAGAGGACATCATTTGTAAAGATCACGTCCATCAGGCCGAGGAGGTGGGGGAGGTGTAGGAGGAGGAGGAGGAGGAGGATACAGCTGAGTCGGGGGGGCGGGGTGGGGGGGGGGCAAAGACGAAGAGAAAAGTCCAGAAACCGAACAGCTTTGTGCTAAACGCAAACGATTCAGTCACTCTGGCAGGAAACAATCAGTAACTTTACAGGGAAAGAGTCTCTGTTTTCCCATGAGGCATTGCTGAAAGACATGGGGGTAGAGGGGGGGTGGGAGTTACGGGGGAGTTAGAGGGGTACATCGAGCTGAACGGCATGAGGCCCGCCATTCAGCTGTGTGTCAGGAATGCGCGGCTCACTTCTCAAGGAAAAACTCCTCCATCACTTTTTGACATCTTGCATGGATGTGAATTTTTTTTTTGTGCGTTTTTTTTTTTTCTTTCTTTCTTTCTTTCTTTCTGTAGGAGAACATGTGGAGCAAATTGCATTACCTGGAGGAATGTGACCCGGTCAGAGGCAACCATTGACTACATGTATTAAAGTAATACTTTCCTCCAGAAGGATCGCATCGGCGTCTTCGGACAAAAAAACCCAACCTGGTTATGAGTTTATTCCATCACAGAGCTGCAAGCGGCGTCTCTGCTCTTTTTAGAATTAACGGATCCAATGTGAAGATTGTTTGTGGTTCAGATAATCTCAGCTGCTGGCTGCATTTTTTTTTATCTGATCAAATGGAAACCAAATTGGAAAATTAACATTTTGGCTCGACTGCTAACTGTTCAAGTTTAAAGTCTTGCAGATCCGTCTTGCTAAACTCCACTCTAGAGCATTTTAGTTTGCCTTAGATTCGTAACCAATCCGTACTTTCAGTAACCAAACCGACACCCATCCAAAGGTTTGTCCAATCAGCTCCCAGCTGCCTAGTTTTTTCCTTCCTTTTCTCTTTTTTTATGTGATATATCCAAAATGGAAATGTGAAATAAACTGATAAAAGTACTTTGTATGTGAGCTCATAAAACCATTTGAATCATTTCATCCAATTCCCTCCCCCACCCAATCAGGGTAACCTCCATTCAAAGCTGAGATGTTGACCTCCTCCTGACTGGTCACGTGGTTCTCAATCCCAGGCCTGGCAGCAGTGGTGTGTGTGCTTTTTTTTTTTTTTTTCTGTCTTTTCCTTCCTGAGCGAAGTCTGCTGTTGGTTGGAATTAGTTACATCATTTGGATGCCTTGCCTATCTAATGGTGCAGCCATGGCAGAAGCCTTCAGGCCGCATTAAAGCAGGCATCAGCCCACGACAGAGGGCAGCCGACAGAGAACTACACCACAAACTAACAATGGCAGCCCGTTTTTTTTAATGTGTACATACATACATACATACATATGTATATATATGTACATATATATATATATATCTATATATATATATAGAGATATATATATATATATATATATATATATATATATATGTATATATAGATAGATAGATAGATAGATACATATATATATATATATATATATATATATATATATATATATATGTGTGTGTATAAAAAAATATATATATATAGCGCCCAGCAGGTGTCAGCCACAGCAGTCTCCCTGCCCTCTCTGACACCCTGTGGCCGCCTCGCTCCACCATATGAAAGAAAGGCGGGGGGAGGAGGGGTGAGGAGGGGGAGGCAGCTGCCGCCTGGGATTAGGTACCTGAATCCAATCTTGAGGAGCAGTGAGCTCCAGTGGCGTTAAAGTGTTTTCTGGAGAATTTCTCCTGTTCCCCCACTAGCTGATTATTTCCAGATTTTAGTTCTGCCTCAGCGGAGATGAGCTCCACTCAGTTTTTTTTTTCCCTTCCTTCTCCAACCCCCCGCACCTCCCTCCACCCCCTTTTTTTTTTTTTTTTTTTTTTATTTTCTTTTAGCCAGTCGTGGTTAAGATGTGGTTTGACACTCGGCGGCCACACTCGCGCCAGTTGTATAATCCCATTTGGAGGAGCGCATCTCAGAGGCACATTACAAATTCCTCAAACTGATTTTTAGCATTCGTCAACGGCGCGTTGCAGCATTGAACTTACACTCATGACCTGGGGTTGCTGGGCTGCTTCTCATTTCTTTCCTTTTTTTTTCCATGCTGCTTTTCCCTCCACCCTCGACCATCTGAAACCGGCGCTTTTCCTTTTAACTTCCCTTCCGCCTTCTTCTTTCACCAGTGTCAGCACTGCTCTGTCTACTCTTGCTCATTAACCTTGCTTGTTCTTCCACGTCATAGCTCTGCTAATATGACGCCCCCCCCCACTTTCTCTCCCTCTCTCTCTCTCTACACACATGCACTCGCGCACACACACTCTCTACACACACACACTCTCTGTCTCTCTCTCTCTCTCCATATATATATATATATATATATATATATATATATATATATATATATGTATATATATACACACACACTTGCATTTGATAAGCAAATTAAAGAAGAAAGAAGCTTCTTTGCAGCGGAGCTGCGATGTGATTGGCTCGCAGTGAAATCACCTCTGACATGCACGATTACAGGCCGATCTCAGCGCAGGGTTTCTACACGCGAGAACACATTTGATTCAATGAACCTCTGCCTTTTAATAAACAGCCCGCTTATGTTTATTCACGGCAACTTGTGTTGGCCGCTGGAAAAAAAAACAACTTTTTTTGCTTTGTTTGTTGTTCTTCGGTCTGCCGGAAATTCTTTCACACGGAAATGAGACAGATGTGCGTGAACCTATTATTATTAGGTATCAAACGCGGCATCCTCGCGAGGTTCATTTGCCGCAATGTGTTTGTGGCTTTTGATACGGGCCGCCACAGAAGCCGCCTTTATTCATCCGCCAGAGAAAAAGACCTGTGACGGCCGGCTCAGATCTCTCCAGACGGGCAGGGACGGCGACGGCTCTGCCGCTGAAACTGAACTCAGTCGAGATCAATATCACTGTGAAGGCACTTTCTCAATGTGTGAGAGCGCCTCCGGTGGAGAGGAGCTCTTTGGAGTTTAATGGGGATGTTTTGTTTAAGGATGCGAGTCACTTGGAGATTGGAGTGAGGCTTGTTTACTCATATGGTATATTTATATCTGCTGACTAAATCTTCGATAAATGATTTCCATCGCAATAGAAATGCAAGGACATTTCTTAGAGGAACTCAGCCAGTCGTTGAGGTGAAGAATTCATCAACAACCACACGATCAGACGTCTCTCTTGGGTATTCGGTCCGAGGCGGCCAGTGTGGTGTCAAGTAAAATCAGCCCCCCTGAAGTGTGACCTGGGAAACCCCGTGCGGCGGCCGGACCTTCTGTCTCCACAGTCACAGGAGACGCCTGCTCCAAAGCGTTGAACGCATGCGAAACCAAATTTGGTTGAGCAGTCAAAGAGAAGTGTGGCACCTACTCAGCCCGAGACTTCCTTCTTTGCTCGGCAAAACCAATTTATGGCAAGTGAAAGGGGAAAGAAAAAAAATAAATAAAAAAAATGCTGCAGCTTGAATGCCAGTCGCCCTAGCAACTGCACAAGCCATACCTTTGCGCTGTCATTACAATTAACCCCCTTTCGCCTTTAAAAAAAAAAAAAAAAATCTAAATCACGTTTGGTTGTGTAATCAGATACGAACCCTTCACCCGCCGCCAATCTGAATCTATCATCCGTCAGCCGCCTCCTGCTACACGCTGCCTCCCGGTGCGGGCGAAACATTGCGACACGACTGGGTGAGAGTAGATGTGAGGTTGTTTTGGTTTTTTTTTTAAGAAAGGCAAAACAAAGCTAATGGTATGAAAACGGCTGTAATTTAATCAGCTGTGTCTGTAATACATCTGTTATAACTGAGTTTCCTTCTTGTCGTGTTTTTTATGTCACAGCTGAGCAACTTGTGCTTCGCATGTGTTCATTTAAAATTTCACTTGTCTGTTTTTGCATTAATCAAGAATAGTAGATTTAGTTCACCGTCACTGACTGCATTTGAATAAAGAGAAAGAACAAAAACGACCGCAACACCCGCGTTTCAACAGGTCTGTCGACATTATTATCATTATTATTATTACTACTACGACTGCTATGCACAGTATTAGCGAAACAATTTTTTTAATGAATGCCCCTGCTCACCCTTCTGAGCCGAGGCATTTGAGACGCAATTATTTTTCCTGCACAAACAATTTGTTTTTTTTTACATGCAATTGATGGATTTCTGCAGAAAGACGTTTATTGTGAAGTTTGCAACAACACCTCACACCGTGCATTCGATGGGAATATTCTCAGTGATTGGCTCATTGTGGGTTTTTAGAGCATTTCGTATTGATTGAGTCTCCCTTCCTATCCACACAACTCAAATTTGCTACTGCGCTGAACTGACAACTATATGTAAAGACCCAAAACAGCCAAGGATTTACCTTCTTACTGCATTTGCCTTCCTTTGTCTTGGAAATTCCAAGTAAAAATGACCCGAGCGGGTGTCGATACAGGGGGAGGTAATTAGTAGGTGTGGATTTGGAAAAGGCGGGTTAGACGACTGCGCCGGAATACTGAGGATGGAGACATCTGGGCAGCGCTCTAATACCTGCCTGGCTCCAGCTTGATTAAGGCGGCCGAGACTCGTCCAGAGTCGTTTGATGTCCCCGTTCACCGCGCGATGATGACACATCTCGGTGTTGCCGCTAATGACGACAGAGGAGGCCAATGCCGCGGCACTGTCCAGGGGAATCCAACAAAGCACTCGTTAAGAGGTCCAATAATTAAAATATTGATTAATTAGTCTTACCTTGACTTTACAGTCACGCTTTATCAAAAGCGAGGGGACTATAATTACCGCAACACGCTGCCACGGGATGACCTCTTCTCTTTTTTGGGGGGTCGCATGTAATGAAAAAGAACATTTCTTTAACTGCTTTTTAAATTTGTGACCTGTAAAATTTTAATGGGGGAGGTACAGTGGGTGTCGGATGTGGATTGGCAGCAGAGTCATGGGTGGCTAATGTCTGCGAGGCCGGTTAAGTGGCTGTACACACCGGGGAGCTCGGGAGCCCTCTCCAGAGGGACTGGTCAGGGTGACTGTGTTTAAACAAAATTGCATTCAGCAGCAGCCTCTGCATAGCCACAATGAATAATTACACTAAACTTGACTTTTCTAGTGTTCCAGGTCCATTTGTCCCTTTTACTGAGCCGTCGAAAATCTCTGAAAATAGCCAGCCGGAATGTTTTTAAGAAGCGCCGAAAAGCCGTTATCAAAGTTCTTTGATACAAGCACTTTTTTGTGGCCGGCATTTTGGCGGTTAGTTAATGAAGAGGTGTTGAACAGGAATTGAATCCTATTTTCCACTCCATAGAGTCAGAAAATGGTACTTCAGACACTCAGGAATCCCAATTTTGATTCGGAAATTGGAAATGTGTAGACACGAGAGTGAGGCGCTTTCGTCAACAAAGTTTAGGCTGACCGCTGGCAGGTTGCAGAGCTGGACTTTGCAAATGTAAAAGTCCCGTACCAGGCCATCGTACTAGCTGGAAATTATGTTGCATTTACTCTGTTGGTTTGTAGACAGATCCACTCTCACCTCCAGAAAAAATATTTAGCCTTGATGTCTTTTTTTTTCCAATTCATATACAACATTTCAAGGGGTTGATAGACATGAAATAGAAATGGCATGTAACAGGAAATATATGTTTCTTTGTTAGAAGTCTTTAGTTAGAAGAAATTTTTTTTATTATTGCACCACTGCATAGCTACACTATAACATCAGCATCTGCTTTCTGACCATTAGATGCTACTTAATCCTACACTCTCGGCCTTGAAAACACCTCAATGATTAACAACCGGTCAAAGTTTAAAAGGCAACAAAACAGGCAACAACACCTCATCAGGGGAGCAAACAGTCACCGCTAAAGTAAAAGATTTAGGCGTTGAAGATGAAAACATTTGCTGAAAAAATTTTGTTTTTGCCAATTACCACATGCAGGAGGATGTAGAAAAATTACACAAGTAACAACAGGATCGTATGATGCATAACAGGTAATGGGGGCACTTTTCATAAATTGCTTTCACTTAAAGCCTCCCACCAGCCGCCCACAGGATTTGAACTGTTCCTCAGTTGTACATTTACAAGATACTTTATTTAAAACGGGAGGTGGGCGTTACATTGACATTCTCAATTTTATCGTATAGATAGATAGATAGATAGATAGATAGATAGATAGATGATGTTTGAATGATGTAAATTAGTCCTAAAATCACAGGAAGTCCATTATGAAAAGGTTGCGGGAACACAGCCAATGTCTTTCATATTCTAATGAGATATGAACAGTGCTACACCTCCGTGATTTTGCTGCATCAGAACCTATGTCCACCCTACCTTTGTTTGCACCCTATATTTGCATTTCAAAGGGAGCCCCTGGGAAGCCACTTTGCATATTTACATCTGATTAACAACTTTAAATGAACATGTCAAAATCTAGAATTATTTCCTTTCCCCTTCTCCCAGTTGCAGACTACTGGCAGATTCTCTATCATTAAGTGCAATGTGTTAAAAAGTCTTACTCACAAAGATGAGGACTAATGCAAGCAGGCTCCTCCTGTACTGGCCAGGTGTTAAAACATCTTGTTAATTAAATGTTTTTCAAAAGAAGACTTGCATTTAGAAAATTGTGGCATCCACACCCCCTGCGAGAACGTTAGAAGAGAAATTAGTCTTTTTATGAGTGCAAATGCAATATAAACATGCTAGTACATAACACTGTTCTCTATCAGTTATATATTTTAAGTAATAACTTTAAATGAAATGGCTCTGAAGTGATACCGATTTAATCCTATTTCATGGTGTATTCATTCCAGACAGACTCATTCAAATTTCATGACCATCCCTTAGCAGTCCCATTATTATGTATTTTGTACACATCTGCCCATAATAGTGAATTAAAGGGAGGGTGAAAGAATGGTCAAGCTACCACATCATTAATATAATCCCAAATTCTTGCATTTGGAGACAAAAAAAAAAACACAAAGTTCAGAGTGCTGAGGTAAAGCTTGGTCATGGTTGGGGGAATTTAAAAAAGAAGAAGAAGAAGAAGGGAGGCTATAAATTTCTGATGGAAGCTTTGTTCTGCCGTGCTCTCCATGAGACATAAAATATGAACTAACTATGTGATTATTAATTGGGCCCATTGTAATTTGAGGATTCTGGGCTGCATATTGTTGGCAGCTCTCCACAGGGTCCGTCTGCGCAGGAACGTGTCGAGGGGCTCGCAGCCAGGATGCCTCAGCCATTTAGAGAGCGGCTCGCCACTCGCGCATCGGCATACCAATGAGTGGGGTTAAAAAGGCACGGCTCCTCTCACAGACGTCCCTCCTTCTGCAGCTCGGCTCCAAAGGGTCTCCACGGACTAATTTCCAAAACCACCTCTTAATGTAGGCTTGTGTCAATCACCTGAACAGACAGCTTCATCCCCCCTGATATGAAGTGGTCACACGGCAGCGGACCAAAAGGAAATACAAAACTGTAGCACTCGCTCATTTCGGGGGTGAGGAAAAATAACAGAAAAAGGGATTTTATGCACATGCTGTATCGTTAATATTGTATTGAAAATATTGCTTCATTTTTTTTTCAGTACAAAGATAGGCCCAAACCAAAAAATGGAAGCAATTATTAGAATTATTACATGGCTGTTTTTTTAAATCCTCCAAAGAGATTTATTAATAATGCAAACTTTAATTAAATCAAGTCAGATCTAATTGTGTATGTATGTGTGTGTGTGTGTGTATGTGTGTGTGTGGATGAAGCAGCCATCTGGATGAGTCTGCATTATATTTTTTCATGATGCACCGTTGAATTTTTATGCTGTGTTGATCAATGGCTTTCTCATCACATATGCAGATGACACTGTGTAGTTCTGCAACGAAAATCGCGCCACTAGGACTATTCCTGAAAGCTCCCTGACCTGGTTTTGGTGACTGCTTGTGTATTAATACATTCTGTAGTAGTTGTCTAATCGATCCAAGTAGTTTGAGTACTACACATAGTTCTGCAGTTTTACTATCATCTGCAGTAGGGCCAATAACACATTTCCTTGTAGTTACAATAAATAAGCTTATCCAAATGTGTCAGTGAACCACATGTTTAAAAAATTGTGGTTCAAAAAGCACCATTGAACTAAATCACGATATCTTCAGAATCAAAAAGACTTGCTTGTATTGCATCTTTCAGCCAAGCATGAAGACCTCACAGTCACCGTGTAGCCTGAATATAGACGGTGTCATCTGAACAAACACTCTCAGGCTCAACTCCCAAACACAACTTATTGCGCGCTCTATTCCGGAACCTTTTCACGCTCTGGTTTCTCTGAACATTGAATAGAATAGTGAGAGAGGGAGAGTGGAAAAAAAAACAGCTTCCCTCACACTGAGTTTTGCTTTTTGTGTCACAATCCAAGATGACATACGACATGAAAAATGATGAGAAACCTGTGGGGAGGCTTCCAGCAGATTGATTCTCCCATCACTTCATTCTTTTCTAGTTAGTCTTTTATTGGCTACAAAGGTAGAGGCGTTGTGAAGCCGAGCGAGAGAGGAGTGAACCGGCCTGCCCTGTTTAATCCACAGGGCATTGAAGGAGGGTGATCACTTCTTAGGAGCACAAAGGCCTACAAGGAAATCAACGCAGTCTATGAGATCCCAAAGCTGATTTAAAGAAGAGATGTCCCAGCTTGGGCTCTCGGCCTTTAACAGGAACAAGGCCACCCCGTACAATGACAACCTGAGGCTGCTGAGGAAAGCGCCATTCACCGACGAATAAGGAGAAGCTCAGGTTTGAAAGAAGAGACGGCGCTGCTTACGGAAGAATAGACTTTAGCTTCTCGCAAGCAATAATAAAGTGCTGTCGGAACTGTTCAGTCTCCACAGCGCATAATAGACGACAAATTAACTGCTGCTGCTCTTTGTGTTTTCTGCTGTTCACTTCTTCTTTCATGCTTTAGTTATGGTTATTGGCAGGCGGATCCATACAGGTATGAATGAAACCCATACCAACGTTGGTACTGGTTTCAGAATCTGGTCGATACCAGTGGAATCGGACCGCCAGTCTCCGTTTTACATTTTGTCTTCTGCGTTGCTCCTTCGGGCAGTCGCTTGGTTAAGGTGTAGCTCAAACGTATCAGTTTTGGTATTCATTTCAAGGAAACTGTATTTTTGCGCAGCCCAAGTTGTCACAAACTGGTATGGGGCAAAACGCTGTGGGCTTTTTGTTGTTTTGATATGTATGATGTATTAATCATTTCTTTCTTTCTTTCTTTTTGTTTCTTTTTTTGTTTTGTTTTGGGTTTTTTGTTTTTTGTTGCAAAAAAGAGCAGTAACACTCATTAACAAGGTTACTTTGCCAGCCCTGAAGCTGCATTTGTTGGAATTGAAAGATTTTTTTTTTCATTTGTAGAACATTATGAGTCATGTTTACAGACAATAATGATTCTTGTCTTAGTCTTTATCTGTAGATGAGAAAGACTGCAAAAGATGACAAAAATGTGCAAATGCTTGTAGCAGATGTTTTGCCTTTGTAGGATTCTCAGCATAATGACATCAAATGCTGGTCAAATATGGAACTGAAGTGAAGCTGTAATCAGAAACTATGGACTTTAATGTGTATGTGATGATTGCAAGTGATTGTTTCAGTCGTTGCTAAATTGTGTAATTTATTTGTTATGGGGGGGGGGGGGGGAGTTTTTCTTGTTTCTGCTGTTTCTGATTAGGACATGTAAGAAATGCTTTTAGAAAGTTGTCGCTGTTTTGGAAATGACACGTCGGAATGAGTAAATAAGCCAACTATAAATGAGCGAGCGCTGATGCCGATATGTTATCTCGTGATGTATTTCGGCTCGCAGGAACCAGGAGAAAACATTTATTTTCTCCTTACAGGCAGTTGAGTCCATCTGTATCCCCCAAAAACTTCAATTACTGCAAAACAGCGAACGGAACAAAACAAATTGGAAAAAAAAATCCATTTAAACTGGACGAAGGAATCAGAAGATAAACGACATTATTTATCCCGCCGTGTTCTCTTTCTGAAACACAATGCAGTCAGATGCATGAAAGATTAGTGGCACAACAGTTGGCTGGACAGCCGGCGGCAATTTTGGGGACATAATTAGAGTTCTGGGTTCTTTCTGCAGCTTTGTCATCTTTAGTTCAAAGGCATTGATTGCGCTTGTGAGCTCTTATCTACCTGATGACGAGCATTCATTTCAAACAATGTTAACATGATCCCACACAGGTAGTTTATGTCATTTATTAAAAGAAAAGTAAAGTGCGTAGACAGGAAGCGGATTCTTTGCCGGCAGCTTCGGTGGCGAACAGGAGGCTTTTTTTTCTCCCCCATCTCTCTCTTGTGCGTTGGTTCGTGCTCAAACCACAAGTGCAAAATTAATGAAGGGGAACTCTGACTTTTAGTCAATGTAAAAATTTCATTAATGTTATTATTCAGTCACCTCTGTGGTCCTGCATTTATATCATAGACGACTCATGTGTTGAATCCTGATTGGCCACATTTCCATTTCTTCGACATCAGGGCACCATAAAATAGGGGCGTCTGGGACGAGGGCATCTGAGTGCTGCATATCTATGGAAGGCACTCTACGAACACAAGACACAGCTTGCCTGCAACACACCTGTTTATGCTCATTTATACATAGATATGTAAATATATATATATATATATATATATATATATATATATATATATGTATATATATATGTATATATATATATATATATATATATATATATATATATATATATATATATACATATATATATATACATACATATTCACAAATCCTGGTTGCCGGGTGTTTAAATACAGATGACAAAGGCATTTTACATTACACTTTTGATGACAAATCAAACACCTCTTCTGGCCTCTTGCTCATATTTTTATTCATTAATCCAAGATTAAATAGCATGTAATATCATTACATGCGCAGAAGTTAATGTCAAAAATGTATTTCTGCTCCCCCTCTGTGCTGAAAACAGGTTGCGGGACACTTTATGTTTATGTCAGAGAACAAACAAAAGAGATGTAAGCGTGCAACCACGAGGCTCTAAATTCAATACACCCCGTGCCAGGGTCAGTAGGTGAGGAATTGTTATTCCGTGCCGTGACACCGGCGAAAGAATGTATTGACAAAGTCCGCGCTGGTTTGATATGTACATAAAGCAGCGTGAGGGTGCTGCTGTGTGCGGAAACTCTCTCTCCTCAGCAGCTATAAGTAACTCCCTGCAGAGCAGCTCGCAGAGAAGCACTCCGGAAATTTACATCCAGACCCAGGGCAGCTTTTATACAGTTTGCTGGGCTTAGATTCTTCCTCTGTGCAGAAAGGGTTCGTTGATGAGGGTTTAGGAATTATGTGAAATCAGGTGACCACACAATTTCCCAATTCCCAATTTCTTTGTTTTTAATACCGTGAAAAGTTTTTTATTTTTGATAATTTCACCATCAACAGGAGCCAATTGTCTTCTCTATCTATCTATCTATCTATCTATCTATCTATCTATCTATCTATCTGTTTCTGTTGATATCTAGGGATTTTCAGGTTAATGTTGTGAAGCTGTTTCATTTCGGAGATCTGAAAAACATTTCAATTCAATTTTTCAACTGGTTTTGTTTGTCACTCCAGAAGATTGTTTAAACTTCCAAAATAAAGAATAAATGGTTACATCTGTGACGCATGTCATCTCCCTCCATTGATAAAACCCTATACTTGGTCCTCCTACACAGTCTGTCGTCATGGTCAAAATAAAGTTAATTCAAAAACCTGCTCCCAGACGTTTCTCCACTTTCTCCTCGTTCAACCACCTATGGGAAAACGTCCAGGTCTTCCGCTGGCCTGCCAGTTAACTTTGAAAGAAGAAAAAAACAGACAAAGATAACACGTCCTGTGTGATGTGAACAAATGATGCGGAACAAGGTGTTTTTGTCTTTGTGGAGGTAAATGCAGCCGGCGCCTGCTGCCCGCTACCACACACAAACACACAAACATCGCCCATAAATTCCTATCGCCACGTTTTTGATCAGCGAGTTTGAGAAAATACGACGGCAATCACTGACCACCTCTGCAAGCCGCCACGAGTAAATATGTTGTGTGTTCAGCCGCCCCGTTACGGACAAAGATGCATTCCTCTCTTTTTTAGCACGCAGCCGTGTCCGAGGTCACGGCCGTTCCGTCCATATCCCATTTCTCGGTGTATCTTTAGCAAGCAAACCAAACTGTGTAGCGGCGGCGGCGTCTTCGTGCAGACTGAGGTCTTTCTCTCAGCTGTTGCTATATGCGGGTCAAAGAGGAATCTTTTGAAAACGGGAAGATAGGAATACTGCCCAGCGTGAAATGAAAGTGGTTTACAAAGCTACGACTATTCTCTTAAACGTCTGACCAGAGCGAACTGATATTCAGCGGAAATACTCTAAGTGCAAATATTGTTGCACCTGCTCCATCACTTTTGTACCTCTATACACACGGTATCATCTGGAAGCCTGCGCCGGACTGAGATTCAATTAACTTGTGTTATAATAAGGGGCAACGACTGGGAGCTAGCAGTACACAACCGAGGCTCCAGGCAATGATTGACGTTAGCCTCCATTCAACCTCGGCGTGAAAGAAGCGCTAAGTAAAATAGTGTGCCTTAAAAAGAGAGGGAGAAAAAAGGAAACCCTCTGTGTTTATTAAATTGTGCAGGAAAAAAAAAAACAGCCCGTATATTCTTTGGTCACATCAAATGTTGTTTGTTGAACATGTCCGCTGGATCAGTGATGGGGGGAAGGGGGGGGGGAAGTGTAGCGTTATTGTGGCTTGTTGATGAATCGAGCAAGTCGATGAGCCGCGCTGTAAATCTCTGGGTTGAAGGACGAGCTGTATCTCATTACAGCCTCGACGTGGCGGAGGAGGAGGAAGAGGAGGAGGAGGAGGAGGAAGAGGAGGAGGAGGAAGAAACCTCCGGGCGACGAGAGAGGCCGGCGGAGAGACAACTTGGTGATTTTAGCGTCTCACCTTGAAGATTCTGGCAACGCAAAAGAATGTCGACGTTCAAATTCCAAATTCATTATTTTTTTGATTCTCATGTAAAAAAACAAAAATCTGATCTTTCTTTTTACTTCTAGGATTCCAGTGAGGGTAATAATCAGAATAAAACTCCATGGATCTCAGCTTGGCAGCATATTTAGCCCTCTGTTTACATCCTCCCGCTAAAACCGAGGCTATATTGGACCTTCCACAGGTTCGGTTTAGACGGCCGATGTCACATTGTTGTTTTTTTTCTAAGACTCCAACCGAGGTGTCCCGTCTTCAAGCTAATCAGAATGTTGTGAGGAAGCCATAAACTGGCTGAAGTGTCACGACATCTTCAAGTAGGGGGGCAGTTTTCTTGTTTTGCTTCTTTAATAGCGACAAAATTGTCAATTTCTGGTCCAATAAAACAACTTCTCTTTCTCTAACCATTGTATTGCCTTGCGTAGTTTTTGTGTAGCTTTGGTTTGTCCAACTCGCAGAAGTTAAGAGTTTCACACACTGTGCGTTGGAACATGACCAAAGTGCTGCAAATGACAAACAAACAAAAAACTGAAAAAGCCTCAATAGAAACATTAATTGGGATTTTTTTTTTTTTTTTTTAGATCATCGTTCTGCTCATAAATTGATTACAGCAGTCGTGCAACACAAGACCTTGACGTTTTAGTGTTGTCTTATCTTAAATATTGACGACGCCTATTTTGCCGTCTGCCCCTGCTCTCCTCTGATCCCGCTTTCCTCTTTGCGGGTCTTCTTCCTGCAAACAAATGGCTTCCTATTTGCGCTGAGTGAATGACAGTGTCAGATCCTGCGTCTCACCTTTGATGATACACTCCGCTGCACACTTCACAGTCCACCACTCTTCCGCACCGCGGCCCCCCGGAATATATTACTCCCGTTGTTCCGCCGCGCCGTCAGGACCGCGCATTTAGTGTCAGCTAAACACACGAGCAGCGCCCGGCGCCGGCACCACGTGTCCTCAAAGGCTTCCGTCTGCGACAAGCGAGAGGACGGAGAGGGAGGACCAGAAGACCGAGGCGAGAGAGGGAAACACTTTTAGCGCGCACGAGGAACCGGGCGTGAACGCCGGCTATAAACGTGAAAGGAGAAGATTGTTGGTAGGTAAATAGTAGAAGTTGACTACATCAAAGAGCTTTTGGAACAAAAATAAGAATCTTCACAAATTGTAATAATCGCATGAGTCGGAGTTATTATTCTCCTCAGGAAGGAAAAACTCTTGTGAGATTTTTAACAGCGATGCCGACAAGTTTAGAACAAACAACTGACTTCTTGACTCTTGTGTGTCATAGTTGCTTGTAAAGTGGCTGCTTAGAGGTGACATAACAGGATGTGGCGTGATTTAATATTGACTAATAATTGCCTGAGTGACACACACACACACACACACACACACACACACACACACACATACACGCGCGTCTCTGGCACATGAGACCCGAGCAGTATTAAACGATCAGTGTAGTTCCTGTTTCATTTACGCTCCGTTGATCTGAAACTCGCTTCCAGGGCAGAATTTTGGGGGGGATTTATGGAAGCTGCTCCAGAGCCGCCACATAGTTTTCTCAAACAGCCGATTGTGATGTCAAGCAGCAAAAAGGAAAGGAAACAAAATCACACTTCTCTGTTCAGCTTGTCAGATGTGGTCCGATCAGAATCTCGCTTGTGTAGCCAGGCTACCAAGGTAGCGTTCTTTGTATTGCACATTTATTACACAGGAGCCTCTCAAAAGGTTTTGCAGGAATAAAATTTGAAGATTTAAAAGCAACGACAATGATGACAAAAAAAAAAAAAAAAATTTGAAACTGTAGCCATACGGTGGTGTTGAGACTCGAGGTTCTTCTCAAATCACACTCCTCTTTGCGAAATACTTTATTTTATCTTTAGGGCACTAGTGTGTGATGCGTGTTCACACTGAGAAGCTCACATTCCGCCCTTCGCACACCTAAAAGTGTGAAATGATCAGTGAACGTCTTGTCGGTGACGCAACAGAAGTAGCGTAAAAATTGTTAGCGCACTAGCCGAAATAATTCTTCCGTCCACTAGCTGGCTGCTATATTTGTTAGCGCACTAGCCGAAATAATTCTTCCGTCCACTAGCTGGCTGCTATATTTGTTAGCGCACTAGCCGAAATAATTCTTCCGTCCACTAGCTGGCTGCTATATTTGTTAGCGCACTAGCCGAAATAATTCTTACTCCCACTAGCTGGCTGCTACATTTTTTAGCTACTGCGGCACATTTTAATTGTTGCTTTTATAATGTTGCTAATGTGATAAAAAAAAAAAAAATGTGGCTTGCGCTGTTTGCGATTTACCGTTTAGCAAACCATAGACAGGGACCAAGAGAGGAGCTAATAAAAGGTTGTTGTTTCCCCTGAGCGAGCCCTTTCTGCGCTGCTAATGTGGAAAAATCAGCGCGCCACTCGGTAGCTGCGGCGCCCTCCACTGAAGTGCGCGCCGCAGTTTGGGGAAAGCGTTTGTGATTTGGAGCACAGCTTTGATCTCATATCAGAGTTTGTGAAGTAATCAGTGCGGAATCATGTCTGGGCTCCTCCGCAGTCACTTCCTTAAATGTCATGCTGCGGCACGACGCTCCAGCAGTGCCTCACTGCCAAGCCGGAGAGATATGGTCAAACATTTTCTTGGCAAATACCGAGCAATGTGCAGCTGCAAGGGGAAAAAAAGATGAAGGGAAAAAAAACGCGAGTGTGCACCAATCACGGCGCGGCCTAATGTTCCTCGACGCCTAAACAACAGGAGGAGGTTGTAGCGGGGAAAATAGCCGGACAATTCTTTTAAGGGCGCTTGACGGGGCGAGGTCAGAAATCGAGTCGAGGTTTGATCAAAGTGGGGATGATTACAGCCACACGGAGGGGAACAAATCCACGTGGATTTGGCGAGGGGCACAGCTGCAGCTGAGGGCCGGCCCAGCCAGCCGGCCCGCCCGGCCCGACAACATTGATGGAGCTTCTTTATGCCTCCAGCCGAGGATGCTGCGTGACCTCAGCGTACCTGGAAATTCCAAACTGTCCATGAAATTGAGGAATTTATTGTCAAACCAGCCTCCGCGCACAGAGGGGTGGGGTGGGGTGTGGGGGGATCCCGGCTGTTCTTGTCTTACCTCAGTGTCTGCATCCACAGGGTGTGAGGGGGGAGAGAGAAGAAAAAAAGATGTCTCAGGGCCGCTGTAGCTCTGGACTTGGATGTGTTGGAAGGTGTCAGCGTTCGGGGTCGTGAGGGGGATTCGCAACATCTCAGATAACACATGTTGTTGAACTCAATTCAGACGGTTTTCCTTTTGCATGTTGCTTATAACTTGTAATAACTGATCTACATGTAACAATATATAACTCATTCTAACTACTCTGCATCTCAAGCAGTTTTTGTAGTGTGACCTTCAGGCTGATTTCATCGTCCATAAAGTGCCTCCTCCCCTCATCCTGCAGGATGCTGCTACCTCCTCTCTTCATCCTGACAATTAAGGGAAGCCAACCTTTACCGCTTCATGTTAATCCGTGTGCAATCCACATTACCATTCCCTCTTAATTTCACACATGGTAGATAAAAGAAATCATGTGTGATAAATTAGCAATTCTCAAAAAAAAACTTTTTTTGTTCTTGTTGCCAAATTGTCTTATCAACTGTGCCAGTGACTTGATTTGGAATTTGACCCTACAATTTTATTTTTGTGTGACATGTTTCTCTCTTTTTAATGGTTTTGTACAGTGGCTAATCCACACGACAAAGATATCAATATCAAAAAGTCAATTCAGCTGAATGTCATTTCAAACAATTCAGGCACATATCCTTGACAACGAATTGAAGGATCATACAATGCATTTTGCACGCCTGCAGTTTAATGAGAGTTGGTCCGTTTGTGCCACTTTTATTCCGTCAGGCTGCTGCATCAGACGGTGCCCACCACAGCGACTATTGATCGGCATTAAAGGGCTGATTAGTCAGCAGAACAGCTGACTCTGCAGAGTCAAGACATGATCCTGCCCGCTACACTCTTAGCATGACAATCATTTTATTGGTAAGTATTGCAAAAAAAAAAAAAAAAAAGTTTAAATAATGAGAGAAAAAACATTTAAAAAATATGCATGACATTTTTTAAACAATAATCATATCAAGTGGGGTTTTTTTTTGTTTGTTAATTCTCTTTTTAATCCTTGTTTATTCATGCAGCTCTTAGAATAAACAAAGAAACACGCTAGGTGAGGGAAGATGACACCCAAGCACAAACTTCTCCTAAATTTATTCGGCGCGTGACAAACAATCGGCTGAATGGAGCTTTGTTTTGAAATTATGGAACGTGAGAAAGCCTTGATGTTGTTTTCTGCATACATCAGTATAAATTATTGCCCTGTTTGTCTTTCTAAAGTAAAGCTGCTTTTCATATTTATTTATTTATTTGTTTTAGCCAAACTGAAGTTTTTGATTTCAACTTTGATTCTGATTAACAGCCGACTGCAACATTTGAGATGCAGCAAGTTGTTGAGGGAGACAAACTGCCACCATTTCCGAGAGGATAATTACAAAGATTTTAGACATTACTAACACATATTGGACGTTGGTCTGTTTTTGAAAGGGTAATTAAATTATTGCTAACCTATTCATAAATATTAATGCTATGAGAGGAAATTGAAATTTTGAAACGTATTCATATGTTTATTGTATTTTTAGAACGTGTTTGGCTGCTGTCTGCCCTCTGGTGGTGTTACTGTGTAGAGGAGGGACATCGTCTCAGTTAGTCGGTTTTTCATTTTAATTCTCAGTTTGTTAAAAAAAACACACACACACACACACACACACACACACACACACACACACACACACGCACGCACCTACACACCTACCGTTTGTTTTTCTTAGCATGTAGAATTCCTCTCCTTTTTTTCTGCTGGTAAACCGCGTTAAGGCGAAATCTGGAAGAGAGAAAGAGAGAGAGAGAGAAAAAAAAGAAAGAATCCAATGAAGACATCAAAGTATATGTGCGAACTGCATCTATTAACATAATTTAGAATCGACGGCACGATACAGTAACACAGATCCTCCCTGACTCTGCGCCAGATTAGATGCAGAGTGAATCTGTTCGCAAATGCCCAGCGAAAGGTCAGCGCAGTATTGAATTTTTTCAAATATTTTTCAAAATACCTCCTGGCATTGCAAATATTTCTGACCACTGCGTAATACTTTGGGGAAGGATGAATCCCCACTCCTCCGTGCCCCCATCTCTCGCTTTTCCTCTGCCTCGCGCGCGCACACACACACAAACACACGCACGCAGGCAGGCGCGCGGACAGCACCACAACACAATGCCTGCCAATCTGCGCGCAGAAACACACCGCTCTGGGTTATTCATCGATTGACCATTCAAATCCCAACATATGCTGCTCTCTTTCTATTCCGCTGTGTTCTCCACAGAAAAAATGGACCATTTCCTAATTCTTGCACAAGGCCTTCTACTTCTACTTCTGCCGGAGTCACTCGCACACCATGCAAATGAGAGAGAAGAGGAAGAAGTAGTAAAGAAGAAAGAGGGGGGGGGGGGGGAGAGAAAGTAGGCATGAATGTGAATTGGTCCAATACGAGTACAAAAAAAAAAAAAAAAAAAGATGCGTCTGGACACATGCGCACTTGTAAACTCTGCTGTGGACAATTTTTTTTTTTTGCACAGAGATGTGAGGACGGTGTGTGATGTCAAACTTCAGATGAACCGCCCCCGTGATCTGCACCCAACGGCCACTTTATTAGGTACATCGCTCAAGCCCTTGTGAAAACAAGCAGCCAATCAGCCAATCACATAGCAGCAACCTGCTTTAGTTCATACTGAGCATCACGCGTGTGGCCAACATGGCCGTCGGGGCCGCTGAGTCCGAGTGCTTCACAACCTGCGGCTGAATCTGCTGGGGCTTCAACAGCATCTCAACAGTCTCCGGGCTGCACAGAGAAGCCTCCCAAAAAGAGAAAGAAAAACACCCACCGAGCGGCGGCACAAAGAAAAAAAAAACACGCCTTGTTGATGTCAGGGGTCAGAGGTCAGAGTGGGCAGAGCGGTTGGTAGACCACAGAAAGGCGGGAAGGCAGGAAACTCAAACAACCGTCTCGGGACCCGCGACACGTCCCCCAAACCTTGGAGCGGGCCGCCTGATCAGCCACCTGGGCCTGGCGAGGTGTCCCTAACAAAGTGGCCGGCGAGCGTTCCCGCACCAAGTTGTGCAGAAGTTGCTCCAGCGGCGTCTCGAAAACAAACAGCCAGGAAACCCGCTGGCCCGCCTGCACCTGCTGCAGCGCTCACCCCCAGTGCTTTGCTGTCAAACACCTCAGCCCGGCTTTTGCTTTTATTTTTTATTTTTTTTCCCTTTTTCCTTCTTCTTTTTTTTCTTCCTTTTTTTTCATCCCCCCGCCCCCCCGCCCGTCCGTCTCCACCTTTAAAAGTCTGAAATGTTTTCCTCTGCCCGGACCCCCCTCCTGCTTTTACCCCTGTCGTTTTCCCTTTTCCTTATCCCTCCTTCTGATCGCCCTAAAACATCAGTCCATCACTTGCACAGGCTGTGGTTTATGTCTCGGCGCCGTCCGCCAGCCTGCCTTCCAGGGGAGAGCTCCTCCGCCCCCCCGCTGGGCCCCGCGCTGCTCCGCTCGCTCAAACTCGGCAGCGGGTGGGGGGCGGGGGGGTGTTTTTTTTTTTCCTTTTTTTTTTTCAAGTGAGCAGGTTTAACATGGAGGAGTGCCTTAATGTTGTCCAGTTGGTGGGCAGCCACACAGGGCGCCGCACTTCACATTCGCTCAGTGCAGGGACCACCGCACCCCACACACTCCTCCCCCATGCCCCCTCTTCAAGCCTGAATAAACCCCACAGGGACGCTACGCACCCCTGGAAGATCAGTTTTTTTTTAAATAATTGAGGAAATTTCAGCAAAATTAAATCATCCCAACGGACGTCTCGCTACCAGGGACGTCCGAGCGCCGGGGTTCACGCTGCGTGTTCCTTTTTCCTTCTTTTTTGCCATGTGAGCAGTGGAGGTATGCCTTTCAAGCGGGGCGGGTGTAGGGTGTTGGGTGGGGGAGGGAGGGGGGGATTAGGAAGGGGACGTGGCCTCTATAGGTCTCCCCCCTCAGAGCGGAGCCAGTCCTCCCATGTTAATTTCCCAAGGTCAAGAGGAACCTCTGCGATGTTTCAGCTTTGAAGGTGGACTGGAAATTCGACAACAGGAACCCCGCTGCACAGGACGGCGGGGGGAGGAGGGCAGGAGGAGGAGAAGGAGGAGGAGAAGGAGGAGGAGAGGAGAGGAGAGGAGAAGAGGGGAGAAGAGGGGACAGGATGGGCTGGTTTGATACTTTTAGCCGTTCACGAGGATCAGAGAGGCCCGGGACGCAGAGTTGCTGGGGCCGGACAGCACAGCACAAACTGCGTTTCCAAGACACTTTGTCACAAAATAAAAACGATATTTCTAAAATTTCGACAAAGTACAATTGCGATTTGCAGGTGTTTCCATTGAATGATGGGAAGCACAAGTCGTAATTCTTATGTTTGCTTTTGTTGTTATATTTTTCTCTTTGGTTACTCGTAAAAACTATTTTGTGTCCTCCGTCCAAACATAAACATAACGCGGCGTTTTCACTCGAAGTGAACTGGTCACGTGACCCCCGTACGTCACGTCCACTGTCGTGTAAATTCGAAAAAATACACTTTTGCGACGTACCTCTATGGCGATACATCTGAAAAACCACTTCATGAGAGCGTCAAAACCTTTCAGTGATATTTGAGAGGTTTTTCAAAGTTGTGGCGTTACCAGGTTTTTTCTTGCGTTATCAGTTAATTGGCCAGAGGGACACGATTTGAATTATTATTAGAAAACACGAGTGATGTGAATTTTGCATAATGTGGCACCTTTGCAGGAAATGGGTGATATTAAAAGAATAAAACTGCTGATTTGCAGTCCTACTTTATTTTTTCCACTCTTGTCCCCTTTTGGTTCAGTTCCTTTAGGAATGAGGCGAGCGTTCATCACTCACCGTCTTCATCAGCTGCCTTACAAGCGGCGCTGTCGTGCTCTAATTGAGCTACTTTACATTGTAATAAGGCAACAAAATGCGCAGGATTAAAGCGGAGCCGGTTCCCTTATGTATTTAAAAATAGGGCTGTGGAAAAAAAAAAGAAAAAGCGGCGTCGCGCGTGTCTCGCCTTTTGAGATTTAATGACTATCCTGTGACTCCACAGAGAATTACCGCCAGTAATTGATTATTAAAACTTGAAATTGCAAACCGCATCCATTATTTGACGAGTGCATGTGTTATCCTTGTAATTAACAAAGCTTGGCACTCACCGTTTGCCTGTTCCAAGGTTCCCAGAAAAAAAAAAGGAAAAAGGAAAAAGAAAAAGTGTATCAGAGGTTAGAAAGGCCATTTACGGAGCGGGCACTGTCTGGGCAATTATGTGAGACATGTAACACATTACCAAAGATGCCCATTGCACTGAGAGAGCCTCTCCTCACAGCAGCAGCAGCAACAGCAGAACAAATATTATCATAACGTCGAGAGAAATCATACAGTTGGTTAAAATGCAAGCGGCTGTAAAACGTGTCTATTGCTTTGTAGTGTGAGGTTGTAACTTATGGGGTGAAAGAGCAGATGTTATAACTGAGTAGGATGCTTTTAGTTTTCAGTGCTAAAAAAAAAAAAAACATTCATCAGAGTTATCCTTTCATTCATTTTCCATACCCGCTTAGTCCCGAGGTCAGGGTCACGGGGGTCTGCTGGAGCCTATCCCAGCTGTCATAGGGCGAAGGCAGGGGACACCCTGGACAAGTCGCCAGTTCATCGCAGGGCCACATAGAAACAAACAACCATTCACACTCACATGCACACCTACGGACAATTTAGAGTGTTCAATTGACCTCACATGCATGTTTTTGGAGTGTGGGAGGAAGCCGGAGAACCCGGAGAGAACCCACGCAGACACGGGGAGAACATGCAAACTCCACACAGAAAGGTCCCAGGTCCAGGCCCCGGAATCGAACCCACGACCTTCTTGCTGTGAGGCAGCAGCGCTAACCACTGCGCCACTGTGTCGCCTTCATCAGAGTTAGACGAGAAATAATAATTCGATGCTTTAAATTTAAAAATTCATGGGTTGAATTTTTAAATTGGTCTGGTTTGGCCTTCAGATCTGAACCGGACGTCCCAAATAGCAGTTAATGTGTATAATACTGCTGTAATATGTCAACTTATCAAAAAACTGTGAGTGTGATAAGATAACTTGACCTCTGAGCTGGAAATGTAATATAGTCCATTAGACTGATAGGGCCTGCTGCTAAAGTGCTATCACAGTATTGATGCTGTACAGTCAATACACTGTTATTAAGGTGCTATAGATGACAATTTGACGAACAAGTTGAAGTTCACTGAACTTTTGAAAATCTGCCTTTTAAAAAAAATATATATGTATATATATATATATATATATATATATATATATATATATATATATATATATATATACGCACACACACGTACTTATACATATATTTTGCGTTAGACTATGTGCTAAGTAATTAACTGCCATTATATTTGCACTTAATTGAAGTTTGCTGGGCAATCAGTCAAGGGTTACTTTGATATCATATGAAATCATCTGCAAAGCTCAGGAATTCTTGAGTTTTTCTGAACAAGCTGGTTCTCTGGTCTTTGTCTGATCAACAAAGACACAAGACAGGGAAGCTTACAGCGTCACACGTAGTGTAACAACTTGGCTCAATATGTCTCAACATACAATATGCTGTATATAAACAAGCTAGCTAACAGCAGTTTGGCCTACTTCTTGCGTTATCGCCGCTATTGCGACGATTGTGACGATGCAAAATAAGCGAGAGTGCGACACCTACTGACCTGGAGGTGTACGTGGCGTCCACGTTACCTTCAATTTAAGCTTTTAACTGTATTATTTGGATTCAAATCCAGATTTTTCTCCTGGAATTGTATTTATTTTTTATGTTGTCTTTTGGTTTTTCTCAATTCTGCAGTGCACTGATTACTTTTAACCCAACTTCCAGTTCGCTACCGCTCAGGCACATTTTTCAGCCCATTATTCTTACTTGTGTCAATACAAATGGGTCTAGTAACAGCTCCTTAATTTCTCTCAACCTATCTGTCGTTTTTGTTCCCAATGCGCTGTGGTCACCGTTAGCGGGACTTTTGGCCTCTGTTAGTCCTGAAGGGGAGAGCCTTTACTTTCACCCGCGCTTTACCGTCTGCAACGCACAACCTGGGCCTCCCTTCCCTTACAGACTTGTCAAAACTCTTAACCGTAACCCAGAAATTGGCCCTTTCCGTAGTGCAAGGGCGGCAGAAAAAAAAAAAAAAAAAAAAAAAAACGTCAAGGTCCTCAACTTCATCAGCGATCGTGGGTAATTGGCTGAAGACGGAAGTGGGGGCCAGAAAATTGGGCAGACGAGAATAATTCAGCGAGAGGTGCATTCGAGAGCCGAGTCAGGCTGGAAGTCTCGAGTGGGAACGCTGAAGTCATCCGAGTGAGGAAGGCAGGCAGGAATAAATCCGGCGCAGCGGCGAGCAGCAGCGGCGGCGCTGCTACAAACAGCGGTTGGTTGTCCGTGAGGGCCCTGAGACGGAGCTGGTGAGAGGCTTTATTTACTGGGAGAGGAGCCGTATCCACAGGCCGTTTGGGCGGGTTGGAGCTGGATGAATTCATTAAAGGAAGCGCAGTCTCTCCCAGCTGCCGTCTCTGCCCCTGCAGCCAGACTCCGATCAATGGCAGGAATACATCCAAAACAACATTTAGCACAAGACCTCGGAAGCAGGGGTACATTTAAGACTTTCTGTGTGTGTGTGTGCGCGCACACATCTCCCCTGGATGTGAAAAAAAAAATGCGCTATTGAAGTGGAAGCGAGGGAGGTATTGGGGCAACATGTTTTGTATCACTACAGAAAAGATTGTTTAACACGGAGGCTTGAAACAAGACACTCGGCTGTCGACTCTGTCGGAGGGAAAGCGGCTCGGCTGCACTCTGCCGCTTTTCTTTTCATCTTCCCATCTTTTTGTCGTAGAAATTTCTCTCTATTTTCTGTCAAACCTAAAGATGGAATTTTTCTCTTTTGGTCTCAATGAGGAGTTTACTTCCAAGCCCAGTATTGTGTCTCCCCTGCCGTGTTTTTTTGTGATAAGATTCCAGTCGCTCAAAAGCATCGTAATTCTTGTTGGGTAATTTATTTATTTATTTATTTATTTATTTTCAGCAGCTGGAAGTTAATCCTGAGCACATTTCCGTCTCTGACCTTTTACATATGTATTATGTAATTTGAATTGCATCAGGCACATGATTTCTAACGTAAGACCGGTCGAGCCGAAGCAAAATGCTTATACTACCATCTAGTGGTCAATCAAATCGTCACTTATGTTCACGTAGAGCGCGGATACTCAAGTCATGACATGGTAATAGGAGTGAGGCCGCTGTGATTTGCACAGAACGTGGTGCAAATATCAAAATGATGACATATGTGTAGACTTATTTTATGCATTTCAAGTATTCTAGAGTGAATTTAGGCAAGATCAAATCAGCAGTGCAGTGTCACCGGTTTCTTCCTCAGTGGTTCAGAGCTGAGAAATAGATGTAACACCTGCCGCAAGCTCCCGCTTCGCAGCACACTCAAGACTGGCTTCTGTGAAACAGGCACACCTTATTTTATTGCATACACGTAAGTACATGTCACGTCAAGGCTGATGAGGTCTGTGTGACTCATCTCTTCGTACGTATGTCACATCTCATCCTACAGGGCAAGCACATCCAACTGTCCTGAGACTTAAAGGCCCAGTGTGTAAAATACGGCACGGTCGAAAGGCCAGCAAGCGTATTGCGAAGGGTGTTCGCGTCAAATGCGACGGCGCAACACAGCTGCCTCCTCGTCACTGGAGCCCTTCTTTAGGTCAAGACATAGATTTCAACAAACAAACATGTCATCAGGGTCTCAATGATGAAGCCAGTGTCATGCTGCATTCTGTTGTTCGGCCAGCAGGGCGTCTGGTTACGCCAGTTGATGAAATGTTACACATTAGGCCTTTAAACAAAAAAACAAAGATTTTCATTTTCTAGAAAAAAATACCTGAATAGTTTGCATTACAATAAAAATCAAACAACATATTTGAATATGAATATTTATCTACATAAAGGCGTTGTTTTATTCATGTTGTCGTTGAGATTTTGTGCCTCTGCCCGAAGATTTTACTCTGACACGAAGGATTTTCACTACTGTTCCATTCCAGATTCATTTTGTTTTCTCACATTCTTAGAGAGTCAATATTAAAGCGCTATTAGAATGCAGCAGCACGTGTACTTGACATTAGCGCGACATGCTGCAGTCTTGGCTGAGACCTTTAGCAAAGTCCTTTCGAAACAGCTGATTGCTGAGGTGTAAACATGAAGCCCAGTTTTGGAAACAGCAGTTTCTTTTTCCCATGGCAAGAATCAAAGGATTGAGTGCTGCAAATCCCAGAGAATATTGTTCTGAATTTAACATAATACAACCAAATGGCCGTCATGGAGGGACGAGGATTCTCCCATGCTGACATAAAATAACAGACATTTATTATCTATTAAAAAATAAAAACAACTCATCTGCATATACCGTAGGTGATTGGTGGCCTTGAACCTTCCTGACTCACAGAATTTGTTTCGCTGCTTTCATTAGAAATCAAAAGCTTTACAACGTATTGTACAAAGAAAGGCCTATCTGAGCTTTACAACAGCAACAACAGAAAAAAAAAACAGCAACAACAACAGATTTGCCAGCAGAAGGAGCCGAAAGAAGAACAGTGAGCAGACAAAACTACACGTCGGCCTTCAGCACGTGTTATTGCGAAATGACTGTTGATTTCGGACTTTTCGGACAAAAAAAAAAAAAAACAGGCTGCGCGCACGTTTCAGGCCACATGGCTGTTGGGTTAGTCTCCTGTCTGGTTTCTTCAAGGCACTAAAACCCTGGGAGTGTCCATGGAAGGCCCCTGGAGGTTTGATGGAGGGAGGGAGGCGGGCGAGCGAGGGAGGGAGCCCCGCCGCTCACAGGGCGATGCGGCCGCAGTGGTGCTTGAGCTTGCAGGGCAGCACGCCGCGGTTCAGCTGGTAGAAGTCCACCAGCTGGATCAGGTCGGTGAAGCGCGTGCTGCCGTCGTCCAGGCTGTACAGCAGGCCGTCCTCGTCGTCCATCTGCAAGGTGGACGGACGGCGGCGCACGTTAGCAGCCCACCGGGACGCAGCGACGAGCGGGGCTCAGGGTCAAAGGTCGGGGTGGCGGGGGTTTGTACTCACGGGGACGATCTGGAAGTGTTTGATTTTCTGCGCGTGGCACAGCGACAGCACGAACGTCTTGGGGTTCGTCTGGCTGTCCCTCAACAGGAACACGCTGGGAGGAGAAGGACGTGGTCACACTCGACTTGGTTTTCACACCCTTTTCTATCGAGCACGTTATATTGTTATAGCGCCGTCATCCTAGGTGTCTTGCACAAGTGTCGTCTAAGCATTTTAGCATTTTAATCTGCACCTCCTCGTGAAGCAGTATGAGGAGCAGAGCTAAACAGAGGGGCAGGTGTTGCTTGTTTACCCATCAACGAGTCCCTGCTGAGTGATGAGGCGCTGAGCTTCGTCCCGGGACAGTTTGCCGTGAAACCAGGGCTGAGTTAAGTGGAGGCCTTTGCAAAAACACACACACACACACACACACACACGTTCAACGTGACTCATCTCCTTTTAGTAACAAAAAGCTGAGGAAGCAACACCAACCCATGGTTGACAGCAGGCTCTGAGACGTGGATGGGCTCCCGTGGCAGCTCAGCCGGTTGCAGCTTTTCCTCTGCGGAGGAGAGAAGCAGGAGACGCAGTTTCAGCCAGAGTGCCGAGTGACAACGAAAACATCCACACTGTGTTTGTTCGTTTTTTCTGGGGGGTGGGGGGGTGCTGCAGTATTTTGTAATTTTGACAACTTGGGTCCCATATTATATAAAATTTGCTTAATCACTCTTCTTAACAAAAATGACAAACACCTTTGCATCTTTTGCAAAAAAAAAAAATGGACATCCTTGATTTTTTTTTTTTTTTCCTTTGCTATGAAAGTCTGAAATACAGAAATCAGCTCCTCCAAAACTCTCTCAGGTTAGAGACAAAATCTGCAGCCAGGTGCTCGGTCTGAGCATTTTGATACCAGTCTGCTTGAAGAGCTTTAATATGGAGCCTTTACGCTAAACGTCACCCTCACCCTCCACGACAGGCCTTCCTCCACAGCCACGGAAAGCGCCTCGGACGGGTTCTCAATCACGCGGCTCTTCTGGCCCGAGAAGTCCATGGCCACCAGTGAATTCTCTGAGATGCTTCTCTGCAGTGACACACACTGACATGTTATTTTTGAGTACCACTGTGATGGTTCATGTTACAAAAAGAGAAGAACAAAAGAACACAGCATGAAAACACGCAACCTTCTGCCATCTTTGGGCATTCATCGTTATCATTTGTTTTAACATTAGCGTTAGTATTTCTGACTCCTGCTCTGCTCCACCAATCTGGCTCTGCGTCCATTCGTGTGGTACTGCATTGCCACCTAGTGTTTGAGAAACACGACGCCGTCTCCATCACTTCTGGACGGCGGAGGCGGCCGCTGGAGGGGGATTAGAGAGGCTTTGACACACGGGCGCATTTTATGCCTCTAAGCTGCCATATAGTGAGAGCCTCGCTGCATGCACTTAAGGAAATAATTCTTCTTATTAGGATTACCCAGAAGCTTTTAACTGACAGTGTTCATTCGGTACCACTATGCTCACCCTTAAATGAGTGTCAAAAAGAAACTGTGTAGGACAGAATCATCAGAGTCCGTCCTGATAAAGCCAAAGATTAAAAAAAAAACAAAAAAAAACGTCGTTGATAAACAGTTTTCATTTCCGTCTGCAAAATGCTCCGACACCGGCTCTCTGGAGATTCTTTTTTTTTTTTTCATTGAGGCGAACAGCAGATTCGGCTCCCGAGCAGCCTGATGTGACCTCGCATTTAGCAGATTCATTTGCTCCCCCTATCTTTTAATCTAATCCTCCCTGGCAAGGCTTTCGGTCACATATGACCCTCAGACGGCAGAGACGAGGCGATGAGTTGTTAAATCTGAGCGAGCAGCTGATCAGCGTGCGTTTTTAGAAAGCAGCCGGTTCACGAACGTGTCCAGAAGCCATAAATAGAGCGAGCGCACTGCCACAACAGAAAAAAAAAGGAAAAAAATACTGAGGGTGCAGTCTGAGGCTATTCTGGGACATCAAACCCACATTATCACACTGAAGGTGCCTCATTTGTCCCGTGCAATTACACGGCCACAATGACCGGCCTGCGCCTCTCCGTTCAAACATCTCGTCAACACCTGAGCATTTTCTCTGCACGCACGAGGTAAATGTTTGCTTTGCTCTGCTTTGAGGTTTCCATCTCTGCCAGCTCTGCCAGAGTCCAGCGCTCAGCTCGCTTCGTCTCAGAGGGTTTTCTAAATAGAAGGATCATCAAGGTTTCCACACTTTTTTTTTTATGAGTTTCATGTGTTTTGCGTTAGGGTTTTTTTTTTTTTTTTTTTTTAAATATCATTCATAAACTTTTCACCTTCTGTTTGAGCCAAGACTAATGGAGATGGTAGAGTAGCAAAATGAATGAGAGTGAATTGTTTTCACTTAACTTACCATAAGAGAGGATTTTTGCTTCTGATGTGGCTGAATGAAGTTTTGGTACAGTTGTGTCCCGTACTGAAAATATAAAAAGGCCCTTAAATTCTGACACATAAAAAACAACTTGAAGATCCCACGTTATACTGATTTCCTACTCTTTGTCTTTCATCCTGGACTTCAATGGAACACAACCCATTAAATGGTGACTGGAGTCTTTTTTGTGACTTCCCGAGGGCGTGTTTTGCCAAAGGGGTGCAGCCAAAGAAGTAAAGGAGGAACTCTTGCTGTTTCAGAGAGCTCACTGAGAGGCCAGAGGGATGCAACTCTTGTACTAAATTAAGTCAATTTCGCATAATAGGGGACCTTTAAATTGTCCACATAAAGAAGCTCTTTCAGTGGCCCTGCAGTGTGTTTTATTTATGAACCAGCAGAAGAGTGAATCATCCTCCAAACTGTATCCAGCAGATATTCAGACAAAGGCACATGCATCTTCCTTAAAATAATTTCGAGAAAAAAAAAAAGTTGGGAGTGCGAATCAGGCATCACCGCCAGCAAAAAGCTAAATCAGAATTCTGACGCTGACTAAGAATCTCTTTTGTTACGCATCACTCTGAGCCAACCTTAAACAGGCGCATGGCCGTGATCCAGCAGGTCCTGGTCTGCTCATCGTCTGCGCAGAGCAGCTTCAAGTCACGTGCGGAACTGGACTTTGAGAACTGCTGAAGGGTGAAAACGAAAACAAAGCGGCAGTTTAAGATGCTGGGAATCAACGATCCGCCTTGTTCTCCACTTGTGACTGTTCGCACGAGAGGCAGCGGCAGCACCTTGACGCAGAGGCCGTAATCCGTCGGCGCGCCGTGCAGTTTTCTGGCCGAGAGCAGCGAGTACACGTCACCGTCGGTGAAGCTGGCGATGAGCTGGAGGTGCCTCGGATCCTGCGGGTCGTTGAAAAGGGGAGTCAGGACAGGAGGCGTGAGCCATGATGGCGTACAAGGTCGTTTTGAAAAGCTAAAAAATGATTTTAAATTAAAATGTGTAAACTGGGCACCAGCATTTAGACAACTAAAAGCTATTCATTATATTTTACTGATAATGCAAACTGTCGTAGGCCTAAAGAAAAAAAAAAAACAAACTCCCAGCAAACATTGTCATCAGTCATTCTGGGTGTGTGTCTAACGCAGAGACAGACAGACAACAAAGAAAAAGGAAAGTTAGTCACATGGTTCGTATGGGAACAATATCAATAGTCACATTGTGTTTAAGACCAAGAAGAAGAAGAAGAAAAAAAAAAGACAGCTCACACAAAGGTGGCCATTGTTCGGCAGTTTCCACACACGGCAGTCGTCCTACTTCCTTATTCAGACGGTTGCGCCTGTGCTCATTGACTAGCTGTGTGTCTGACCCGGACCGCAGCAGAATGGTAAAACGGCAACAGGGTACAAAAATAATATTAAAAAAACAACAAAGAAAAGAAAGGCGAGGGTTGACGTGCAAAAGAGTCGGCCAACAAAAGGTCGACTGTTGGAGGGAGAGCGAGCGGCCGAGAGGTGCTCGTGCTGCTGGCGTGGCCGGAGACGGGGCGGACGCTTCGCTTGTCAGCAGGGCTTCACAACCAGCTGACCGGCGAAGGAGAAGAAGAAGAAGAAGAGAAAAAAAAAAAAGACAAACAAGCTGATCCTGTTCCTCCGGCCTCCGACAGTATGAGTTAGATATATGCAGCGGGTGAACTGATGACCCCTTATACTGTTCTCTCACGCCGCAGTGTGATTTACAGCTGCTGCTGTGCATTTTTCACCCTGCGTGTTTACAGTGTAAACACGGGAGTGTTTCAGGGCACATTGGGCCATTGAAGCAAGCCCATTGTGATGTCACAAAGGTCTCTGGCACCTCTCCCAGGTTCGTGACACATTGTTTTGACGACACTTATGTTTTTCGAGAACGAGTAGGTCGATCCAACGGAAGGTCACTTTCATCTGGAAGCTATGAAGTGAGCATTTTTGCAGGAGGCTGCAAACAGAGAGCTAAAGATGTTTGCATTTATGGAGATCGATGCAGTTCTCTCAAAAAAAGCTAAACATGCAAAAACAAAATTTTGGCAAAGGGTTACAACTTGGCCTGAGAGTCAGGAAAGACAAAACGACCCAAGTTTTTCGCTGCATCTTTTGGAAAGGTCACTTGGTTTTTTTCTAACCTTGGAAGTTCCCTTATTGGAGAAGTACAGGCCCGACCTCCGCAGCACAAAGAAAAACTTCCTCCAGGACTTCCTGCTCTGCTCTTTGGCGTGAAGGTGCCCGTGTACCTCGGGACAGGCGCTCGAGTTGAGGAAGGTCTGCGCAGGAGACAAAACATGTTGTCCACAGGTGGGCGTGTCAGCGGTCGGACTCGGCGGTGAGAGTGAGCGCATCTGTAAACACCCACCTGGAGCAGCTGAGACTGGTCCCGCGTCCCGTTCGTCTCACCCGACAGTGAGACCATGTGATCAGGGAAGAAGTCCTTCACAGTTTGACAGAGATGGTCAGTTACTGGAGATTTGTCAGTCAAAGGTTAGGGTTATGCTTAAGGCTGAAATTAGGGTTCGGGTTTCGGGGGTTCCTGATGTGCTAGAAGCCCCAAATTTGGTGTGGGTGTGTCTTGAGGGCTCCCGATGAAAAAGCAAGTGGCCCCATGTCTCTAGGACAAAGTTGACCTTTGAACCCCATAGACTTGTATGGCATTAGGGTTGCGCTTAAGAACGAAATTAGGGTTAGGGTTAGCTGGGTTAGGGTTAGAGTTTGCTGGGCTAGGGTTAGGGATTTCTGTGTTAGGGTTAGCTGGGTTAAGTAAGGTTTTGCTGGGTTAGGGCACCTGGGTTTGGATACGGGTTTGTTTGGTTAGCGTTAACTGGGTAAGGATTAGGGTTTGCTGGGTTAGGACTATCTTGGTTCAAGCTTATCTCGGTTAGGGTTAGCTGGGTAAGGGTTAGGGTAAGCTGGGTTAGGCTAGGGTTTGTTGGGTTAGGGTTTGCTGCGTCACCGTTAGGGTTGACTGGGTTAGGGTTAGGGTTAAGCACAGCAGCAGGGAGGCAGGGAGTTACAGCAGACTCACCAGAGGTTTCCTGAAGAACTCGTATTTAGCAAAATTCTTCCTAAAATACAGCCGGCTGTCAGTGTCCATTCCCCAGCCGGAGAGCACCTCCAGGACAGACTCATGGTCTTCGATTGTTCTCTCTGGTGAAACCAGGAAAAAAGAATAAATGGCAGGAAGCCTGTGTGTCTCACTGAGCTATGTATCTTTTTTTTTTTTTTAATCAAACTCGGGGTAAATGCACGAGTATAAATGTTTGTAATTTACTGGATTCCTGGCCAACAATGACTGACTTGAGAGCTATCGCTGCACTTTGGAGTTTGATTATTAACCTGATATCAATGTATAACCAGCTCAGGAGAGCCCAGCTCTGGGTCAGAGCCGTCTAACGTAAACATTAATCATTCCCTCCAAAAGCTGCTGCTGAATGGGCGGGGACAGACTCCCCAGACGGCAGCAGCGTATGAAGTGGCGCTGAAAGATCGCCGACAACGGCGCTGAAAAAAGGTTTCATGACATTTACACGGATGGGGGAAAAAAACAAAAAACAATACACTGAGAATGACAAATGGCACGTGAATGAATAGACGTGCCCTTTACTCCTAACGTGAGTTTCTGGTATATGTTCATTAACCAAATCTATGCCGAGTTTAAAGAGTCCCGCTGATTTAAGATGTGTTGCGCCGAGAGGTGAAATAGCCCATTAATCATTTTGCAAAAGGAGAAGGTGGTTGTGATTAATCGTCGCATCCAGATCGGATCAGAATATTACATCTTATAGTTGTCAACCAGTTACAGGGCCCTTCGTCAAAGCTGCTCTTTCATCTGCTCCTATCCGCAGATTCCACCGTCTATTTGCCAAAGTTGCTGCTTAATTTGATTTTGCGGCGAATTGAAAGAGGCGACGCCGAGCCCTTGAATCAGGGAGCAGGGAGGAGCAGGTGGAACCCAAAAAGTCCTCAGCACCTCCGCCAAGGGTGTGTGAAGGTGCAGGACAGTGTCGGTTTGTTTTCGCTAAGCCTAATAAAACAGAATGGATCTCCAAAGTCAACTGGGTCATTGGCTGTTACGAGGCTAAATTCCATAAAGGCCTTAATGACGGTAATTATTGTACGTTGGCACCGAGCCAGCCCACTGTTTGTGAAAACTGGATTTAAGGAGCTTTTGGTGTCTGATGAAGTGACCACGTCACAACGCTGGCATTAATGATTTAAAGTGTCCACGTGACGCAAAATTCAGTCTGGCAGTGGTGTGTGTCTCTTGGAATTCAACCTTTACTTCTTTCTCCAACTTTTTTGGCTGTCCTTGGAAATGAACCTTTTGTGACATCACAAAGGGTCACCAAAGCCTCATGTATACCTCTGGGTGTTAGGGTGAACATCTCTGGCCAGCTGTTGATACCACACTTCACTAATCAAAACTTGTTCTTTTGTCCCCTTTGCACATGTGAAAGAGCAAAACAAAGCGTAACTTTAAGCATTGAGCTAAATCAGCTCCTTGTGACGTCACAAAGGGCACCCATGTGTCACTGAAAACTCCTTTAGGGTTAGTGACAAAAACCCCAATCAGTTCTTGTTCCAGCTAGCATTACATTTATCAGGAAGCTAAAACGGAGAAGGTTTTTTCTTGCAGAAGGTTGTAAACAGAGGGCAAAATATGCTGTTTGATGGAGCCTATATTTAATTGCTTGGCCATGCAAAACTGCTCACCACATAAAAAAAAAATGAGAGATAGAGATATGAAACTGGGCATAATGTGGGGTGTGTTTCTCTCAGAAGACACACAGACAGTTCCAGCTCAGCTAATCCAGACCAAACTGACCCACTTACACCAGCAAATTTACACATGTGCACGTTTCATCGTCCCACCGGCTATACAGCCACTCCTCCCATTAAGGCCCAGCGGACCTCGCCCGTAGGACCAACATCGTTACTGTCACATGATTGATAGCCATGCACACAATAGGTGCAGCAGGTCGAACTCAAACACACCTTCGGCCGTTGTGGGCACGGCAGCGACTTTGGCACATTTGCACATTTGGATTGCTGATAAAAAAGATCTTTTATCGTCTCACTGTGTGCAGCGATATCCAGGTTAGACTGGCGAGGCGGGGCTACGCCAAAACAAGCCCAGAACAACTAAAAATAAACGGAACAAATTTAACCTAAAAAAAATAAATAAAATGGAATTAAAAGGAAGTTGCATAACTCTTTGGTTTCGGGGAAACAAAAGTTTTACCTATCCCCAGATGGGGGAGGTGCTCAAAAAGAGTCCAGTTGTGATCATCGACGCACTGGTTCTTCAGGACAAACAGCTGGCACACGTCCCGGGCAGTGATGTCACTAGGAACCTCTACCGCTCGGCTGCTGTTATCTTCATTATAAACTTTGATTACCTGCAAGAGAAGCGCAACAGACAGCCGTGTCAACCCCTCAACAGCGGCGACACCCTTTCACAACACTCACACACCAGTTTTGTTATTGTGTGGACACAAAGTCTCCAGTTTGACCCACGTGGCACCAGCAAAGACTTGTCGAGATATTCAAATCATAACGAAAGAAAAGCAACAAATACAACCGTGTCCTCCTTACACTCCAGACAAGACCTGCTGTGTCGGGCAGGCCTTGTCTTTCTGTAAAGCTGACGAAAGCAAACAAAGCACAGACTCCGCAGACATATTGCAAATAAAAAATTGTAAAGGAAACTAACAGTGGACAAACAAAAACACGTAATCCACCGCCGTGCAACACTTACCCTCCTGTTTAGAGCCATGCAGGACTCTGAGTTTGGGCCAGTCCTGTATCCCGTGCACGTCTGTGCACACAGCATTGCAACACAGTGCAAACCATAAAACATTGAGAGCGCGCTGACCACAGCCCAGTCAGTGCGGAGTGCAACCACCCCGTCTCTCCCTGCCTCTGTCTCTCAGCGCTCGCTTGTCCCGAGTCTGCATGTCTGTACCGCTGGGAATGGGTCCATAAAATCACCTGCTGTCACTCGAGGAGCAGGCGGGCACGGAGCGTGCACAGGGTGGGGGCAAAAGTAGGAAATTTAAAATAATGCGATTTCCTTCAAAGTGATGATTTAAAAAAGAAAAAGGATTTTTCTGTCCCGAAACTGTGGAAAATTTAGTTGTAGCTCCTTTGATCCGCAAACCGCGCCAATGGTGCACATTATGGTGAGAAGGGGAGGCAGGGCTCTGGAGTGGGGCAGGGGTTTGAGTCCCGGAGGAGCCATCAGCAAATGGGAGCCTCCAGCCATGACATCACCCCTCAGTGTAAACCATTTATGTTTAATCAGCCCGCCAGGAGCCTTACAAAGCAAATATCAGTGTGGACGGCCAACAAAGACAGTGGGCTGCATTAAGCGGATTACTCAGGCTGCCCGTGTTTTACATCATCGCGGCGCAGGTTTAATTATCCGAGCGAGGCGAAGGGACGGCGGCAGCTGAGGACCCTGCAAAAATCACACCAAGGAGAAGAAGAAGAAGCGGAAGGGCGGCCGCATCCAGGCTTCAGTTCTGCCCGGTTGCTGTGGAAGTGGCCCTGTAAGATGTGGCGAAACCCGATGAGTCAGGCATCACGTTACACTGTGAGCAGGGCAGAGCCGCTTCTGCGGTGAGGGGAGAACCTCAGCAGCAGCTTCACAGAAGTCATTCACACCCGTTTCAGATGTTCCTTCCATGAATTGACATTAATCTTTCAGTGAACTGATTTAAACAATAGTTAGAGTGGTGGTAATACATGTGATTAAATTATGACTACTTATGACTACGAATCTAAGAAATGTATCAATCTCCCTATCAGTTTTAATTTCAGACTCTTAGGTCTACATCAATGAAAACAAAAAAATTACAAAAAAGAATGAAGAAAACTGTGATATCATGACTGCATCACCTTAGTGTGTGCACAGAAATGTGAATAAAAAGAGAGTATAAAATAACTCATAAATAATAGTAAGTCTAAACAATATGTAGTCATGTGCAAGAAATTATTTGGAAATTAGACCATGACGCAGAAGTAGTAACAGCTGTAATGATGCAATTTAGAACTTTAAATAAACTGAAAACTAATGAGGGGTAGAAAGAAAATGAAAGAAACGATCAGTAACTGGGACACACGTCAATACAGCCACTGTTACACAGCTGACAGTAACAGTGAACCACTTGGCTCGACTACAGTGGCACTGCATGGCGAAGACATACAGAAACTCTGCGGGAGCCGCCGTGTGGATTCTTGCCCAGTGCGAGAAAATAAACAGTAAGAACGGACGAAAGAAAGGAGGTCTGACGATTTTGACCAACCGTAAAGAGAAAAAAAAAAAAAAAACATTAGCTGGCAGAAAATGTGACACATCAGCAAAAAGCAAACCATCCCAGTATCCTGCCAAGTAGAACTTAGAGACACTTAACACCCCCAGCCATGTAGTTGTGTTGACTTTTAAAAAAAGATACCGTAACTGTGATACTGTGGCGAGCTTCTTTTTTTTTTTAGTGTCACCATTATTGTCTAACACAACAGGATAGTTGCAGATTGAAACCTCATGACTTCTACAGGTGAAATATTTTGCTGATCGGACCAGGTGGCAGAAAAATAAACTGTCCCAAAGCGAATCATTGGTCAAGAGGCTCTAATGAATGGCCAGACAAGGTAAAATTCTGCGCAACTGTGTTTCTTTTTTTGTCCTTTTTTTTTTTTTTTTTTTTTTTTTTTTTAAATCGGTGAACACAGTGGTGCATTCATCAGCAAGAAAGCCGGATCCACGGTTTTGCAATGAGAAGGATTCGTGCACATTGGCTGGACTGTCCCTGTTTCCTCTGTCAATGCCGTGGACGCTGCAGCAGCTGCACTGGCAGCTTCCAGTCTGTGGCCATGTTTGCACGCGAAAGTCACTCATTGGTAGAAGCTATTCAGCAAGGCACATTTGTCGGAATTTTTCTGCATGAACAGGATTGGATGAGATTGTTTCAAACACACTTCTGGAAGGAAAACTGTGAATTGGCTGAAAGTCATTATTATTATTAGTAGTAGTAGTATTATTATCATTGTTGTTGCTATTATTATTATTATCATTGAGTTACTGTCTTTATATTAAGCCGTCATTCTGCAAGGGCCTGGTAGTGGTACCCTGCCCCACCCCCAAACCACATGTTCATAATATTGCCATGTGACTAAAAGAATATCCTAAAAACAACATTTTTTTTTTTTTTTTTTTCACCACCAACACTGGAGAGACACCGACTTCCACACCAGCCAAATGCATCTGGAGCTCACTGTTGACTCAGAGCTGATTTTTTTTAACAATCTCCCCCAAGACGTCCTTGACAGGACGGGACTGAGAAGACAAAAAACTGCTCGATGCCTCGGGCCCACGTCGGTCTGGATGAGGCAGTGCTAAAAGAAAACAAAAAAAAAAAAAAAAAATGCAGGTATCGCCGAGCGAGGAGCACTTGGTGTAGCCTTGTCGAAAATAAACTCCTCTATTAGAGCCTCTTATCTCAAGGGCAGGACAGTGTGAGTTATTTCGCCAATTAGAGCGCGCTGGCTTGACCTTGAACCGCACTCCCACAGCTGCAGCTCCAGTGCCAGTGAGGAGGTGGCCTCCAGCCGGCTCTCTATCACAGATGTCCTCCCAGCGCCCGAGTCCCAGCGTATAGGAACACCGGGAAAGGAGACAAGCTCCCGTTGACGGGACTTCGTTAACAGCATCGCTGCGGCCCGACGCCTGTGGGATGTTACCCGTTGCAAAGTCGTCACTTAAGTGGACGGATATTAAAACGTTATTTTCTGTTATATGGATGTGGGTTTTGGGGCCGAATGGAACGCACGAGGGTGCGCGAGCGACACTGGCAGTCAGTAGCCAGACGTTTCAGCTGCAACTTTGTGCGTCCGCGGGGGAAAAAAATGAAAACGTAGCAAACGGCTCAAGGACATCCTGCCAATCCTTCCACAGCAAGAGACACATGAAGGTTGTTTTGTTGTTGTTGTTGTTGTTTTTTAAACATAGAATTAGAACTGTTTTGATACAATATGAACTAGTGATTGAGTTAAAAAAAAATATTGTAATTGTGCAAAAAAAAGTGGCAACACAAAAAAGATTTTCAAAATTGCTGACTGAGTTTGTCGACATGCATAACGGTCACTGTGACTGAGGAACACTTGAGGGACCAGGAGGTCATTTGCTGTACAGACAGATGTTATCTGTCCTCGTGGAGTCACGCAAAAGCTGCTGAAGCATCACTTCAACTTGGCGCCAGAATGTCAGTCTGTGGTGTTGTAACAGTGGTCATAAAGGCGTGTAAAAAACAAAAAGATCCATTGATTCCACTTGAAAGCACGCATCTTTGACTTCGTGAAACACAGTGCAGCTCCTCTACACTGATGACCTGTAAAGGTAAACACGTGGCTCTCCCTTCCCCTCAGCGCCTGGGAGCCTCGGCAGAAGAAACCACGAGCAGAGCAGGTCAAGCAGCAGCAGCAGCAGCAGCAGCAGCAGCAGCAGCAGCAGCAGCGGACTGAAAGATGGCAGCACCATTGTTTGCAAAATCCTCCAACAAAGCGCACCATTATACAGCGCTCAGTCACATGGCAGTGTATCGCATCCCACTGCATTGAGGCAGAGCGAAATTTAGAAAAACTAACAGAAGGCAACTGAAACAAAGTGATGAAATCTCTGAGCGGGAGCTCTGCAAAAGATTCCCTCCTACCTGCTGCTGCCGGTAGAGCGGCGTGATGGCCGGCAAGGTGACTCTCCTGGCACGGAAGTTCATGCTTGGGCTTCAGGTCCACAGAAAGTTCCCTGACATAACAACTGAAGCTGGCGGTGGGCTGCGGTCGCCCTTTTTCCGTGGAATGAAAGCTGCTGTTGCACGTGTTTCTACGGCAGACGGCTCTTCTTGGAGGCTAAGGCAGAGCTGGCATCTCATGATGAACCTGTGAGAAACTGAGCGCCGCTGACTCCGCTCGACACAAGTCTCCCTTTGTCCTTGACTGTGCAACAGCTTTTCCTTTTTCTCTCTATTTAGAGAGGCAGTTCCGATAAACAAAACTGGTGGGGGGGAAAAAAAGAAGCTTTTCTCATGGCAGAAGACAGATGGACGCGCAGCGAGCAAGAGCCGAAGGGGTTTGAAATCTCGGGGAAAAAAAAAATCGGCCCCGCTGATCAAATACAAACGGCAGCAAAGAGGTGATTTCCCAGGAATCACCAGCGCCGGGCAGATTTTGTTTTGCCTTCTCAGCCAGACACTACACGGCTATTTTTACTGGCAGACATTAAACATGTTTGGGAGGCTTCACTGATGTTTTGGGGGTTTCCTGTGGTGGGTTTGGGTGCTGTGGCACCTTATGAGAGCAAGACAGAGTCTGAAATTAGCAGGTGGTTTTATTTGGAAAAAAAAAACATTTCTGTCACTGTTGAAGCAAGCGGTCATGTTTAATCAGGGAATGTCAGACAGTTTAGGTCCAGCACTGTAGAGTGAGAGACAGCTGGGTGGTGGTTAGAGGTGAAATAATACAGCCACTTTTAGATCTTAGTAGGATCTTTTTTTTTTTTTTTTAATCTTTATTTCATAATTTATACAATTAATTTGATTTTAGGCAACTTTTGTAGCACTCAAGGCTACTCAAGGCTGTTTATTATTAAATAAATTGAAATCTCCATAGATCTCAAAAAATGAAATAAAGAAATGAATCGCAAAGAAAATGTTGTGATTTTCCCTGCAATTTTCATCTGTAAGTTTGAGATGCGGAAGCCATCTGATTGTGAATATATATATTTTTTTCATTATATAACATTTTACCCCCAACATTTGTAAACCTGTGCGTTGTCTTTACAAACTGCTTCCCCTCGAGGATGCCGAGTGACCCCCACCCCTACCGCCACCACCTTTCAGCTCCTGAGAACTGGCAGGAGAGGACGTCCCTCCCACACTGGACTCAGTGTTTATCTCAGCGCACAGCGGCGCCGACTGGTGAGAGCGCAGGCGAGCAGACGCTGCCGGTTATCAAGGAGCTAAAATGAATTGGAATTAATGGAGCCGGGGCGATAACGGAGTCTCCACAGCTGCCACAACACAGGCGGCTCCAGACGCCGTGTCCTTGACCGTGCACGCTGAACCCCAGATCCCCTTTTAGCTGGAAGTAGCGCAGAGAGGTTGGCTGATACACCCAAAGCAGGAGCTAAAAGTTCAGTGGCCAAGTTCAGTTTTGCTGTGTTGACCATTTGACACATTTTGGAAGGGGAGGTTTAAATCGAACAATGGCTGGTTGAGAGAACTGAAGTGTGTCCACTACCAGTCAAAAGTTTGGACGCACCTTCCCTTCTCGTGCAATTTTTTTTTTTTTTTTTTTTTATCTTTACAACTTTCTACACTGCAGATAGATACTGAAGACATAATTTTTTTGAGCAAGATATATGTAACTATGCAGCAAAGAAAAACATGTGAAATAACTAAATATGCTTTTTTTATGAAAGGTGGATTTTGAAGAATCTAAATGTATAATGTGTTTGAGTTATTTTACACTTTCCTTGTATTTACTGGTAGTATATATGTATATGTCTAAAGTGAGTGTTGACAAAAAAAAACTAAAAGTGTTTCCAACTAAACGAGGCACCTACTCTGCTCACGTCCACCTGCACCTGCCCTCACTCAGTCAATCAGCACACCTGCAGCCCCCCCCGTAATCAGCCCCAGCATAAATTCACCAGCTCCAGACTCGCTGCTCTGCCACGACAGACTCAGCACGCACCTGCCTGATTCCCTGGTGCTGATCCAGGGAGCCAGGGAGCCAGGATCTGCCGACTCCCTGTTGGACTCACTGCCAGTCAGTTTGCCTCTCCAGTACTGACCAAGTCACCTGGTCAGACACTGTTTGCCTGCCAGAGATGTATAGAAATGAACCCCCTCGCTCAACCCTGTGCATGTTGTGCTGCGTTATCTCTGCACCGTCACAGTAAGCAGCGCAGCTATGAGTCGGGGCAACCCCTAAATAAGTGTTTACAGCAGCGAAGCGTGCGCCCTTGACAACCTTTTTATAGAGGACCGGCCGAGGAACACAGACATGGTGCATGTGGGATCAGAAATAACACCCCGTCCCTGTGCAGTGGCAGGCAGGCAGGCAGGCAGGCAGTCATATGGCCAAACTCAACACTCAACACCGTGTGGGAGCAGACTGTCTGGGCACTTCAAGTATCTGGCCTCTCAGAGCAACGGCCCCGTTTTATGTCCGCAGAGACGGCGGCTGGAGCTCTTGACTCTTGAACGCCCTTCCATTGCCGTCCAGCCGGGTGTCTACGAGCCTCGAGATGCACTGAGGTGCCGCCACGTCGTCGGCCTGTGAGTGGATTTTGCGTGAGCGTCTGGTGTGAGCGCCGAGCCCATCTTTCCAAGAAGCCTCACTTTAAAAACAATAAATCTTGATAACGCTCAGGGGTGCGGCAGACCAAGCCTGAGCTCCTCAATGGTAACACGAGCTCGCTGACGCCGCATTTGTCTCCTCGCAGCCCAGCCATCTGCATACTCGCAGAACTGGTTGCGACGGCGGCGTGCCGTGAACATTTCAAACAATTCCAAAAGCCAGCGAACGCAGCGAGGCTTTCCGTTCGCTTCCATCTGGAGAATGTGTTTGTTTGTTTTTTAAGTTTCAGCTGTGAAAGGCTGAACCTGTTTTGACCTGCATCTGTCTGGAATACTAACCTGTGCTGCTGCACCTTTGGTCCCTGATGATGAACACTGGGACACCTGAGGGCAGAAGGTTGGCGGTGCCAGTTCAGGGGCAGCAACAGCTTCTTTTCCTTCTCTGTGGCTCCTGAAGCACAAAAAACACAGAGAGATTAGCGGATGTGTGTGGAGCATCGTCACCATCGACGTCTGAACCAGGTCCTACAGATTGGATGTCAAATGTCTGTCTGGCTTGTGCTTCCAACTAAACCTAACTCTCGGATTATTATTCACTTTCCCAGTTGAGCATTACTCTCCCTGCGTGTGTGACACAGGCAACGGGTCTCTTGTCTCCCTTCCACCCATAAAAAGTCTTGAAGGAGCACTTGAAAGGAGACACACCCCACTCAGAAGCCCACTGTTGATAAGGTGCTCAATGAAGTGCACGTCAGCTCAGCGTCACACTGCAAGAGCAACGTTATCTAGAAATGTATATATAAATGTTATAATTTTACTGTTTGTCACATGACATCTGACTGAGGAAAAAATGCAACACCAACATAAAATAATCATGATAATATTAACAATTTAAAAAAAAAATGACTCGGTAAAAAGTTTCCCACTTAATAAATGAGCAGTGAAAGGAGGCCTGCGGTGGCTGAAAGGTGCCGCTCTCTGATTGGCCCGCTGGTGGCCGCTCAGTAAACACACTTGTTACTAAGTTACTAATTATCCGACACAGACTGACAGGTGCTGGATTCGACCCCCCCCCTCCCCTCCGGGGGATCTTCGACTGCGTGCCGCTGAAAGAATACGTTGCACGTCGCCGACAGCTGCGTTAGTGGCGAGGTGCTGGGAGGGGTTGGGGATGGCAGAGAGATGTATTTACAGGTGCTGCTAAGTCGACGCGCAGCTTTTCAAACAGACCTCCGTGTCTCACTCCAGTTAACGCCAAGAATGTTGGCTCCTCGCGTCGGTGAGTGGAGACAAAGACGTAAAAAAAACCCGCAAAACTTTCAGAGACGTGCGCGTGTGTGTGTCTGTGTGTGTGTGTGTGTGTGTGTGTGTGTGTGTGTGTGTGTGAGAGAGAGAGAGAGAGAGAGAGAGACTGCTTTTAATTTAAAGTAAGAGAACAAGCAAACAAACACAACGTACCTGCTGCCCACGCAGAGCGTCGTTCTGGTCCGCTGGGCGTCCAGTAGCGGAGCGCGCAGAGAGGTGAGGGCTGGGCTGCTGTAGCCGCTCTCATCAGCCCTGCCGCCGTGAAAAATCTCTGCTTTTCCTCCCAGACTTCCACAAGTGTGCACTCGGTCCAGCGTGTTACTCATATCACTGGCGTGGGGCGGGGGCGGGAAGCCGGCTAAATCCCAGGCATCATCTTCTGGAGCTGGGCAGAGGACGCAGGCTGCCGGGCTGGAGTGTGTGCGTGTGTGTGTGTGCGTGTGTGTGTGTGTGTGTGTGTGTGTGTGCACAGCGAGGAGGGCGCTCACTGGCTGGCTCAGCTCTGTGGCTCACGCACACACATGCAAACACGCACATGCACAGACGCACAGTCTGTGTGGATCATCTGCTGCTGCTCATGAGGTTGGTCCAACAGGGAGGAAAAATGATCCCAGTCACATAAATATAATTCAGTACAATAAAGGTATTTATAATGCAACAACTTAATAATAATAATAATAATAATAAAAAAAAAAGTCCCCTGGAAGGCAAACTAACCGAAGTTAAAGGCCTTTTGTTGCTGTTTCAGTCACATTTGCTTTGCTCATGAAACCATTTTGCAACCTGAATGGTCAATAGAAAAGAAGTCAAGAGTATGAAAGCAAGCATTTTATTTTCAGGGTGCATGCATTGAGAGCAAACGTTGCACTTTCAACCCCCCCCCCCCCCCCTCCCCTGGGTGCAGGGGGGCCCTGCAGATTGGTTTGCGCTGTGGGCTGTGTCATTCGGTGACAGGCTCCATGTGGTGCGGGCAGGGGGAGGGTCTGGCTGATAACGCGTAGGGTTCCGAGGGCTAATGTGTAACAGAGGGCAGGCAGGCTACCGGAGACGCAGACGGCCGCGGGGTCAGAGCGGTGCCGCGGCAGCACGAGGCCGGGAGAAACGTCAGTTCGGCGAAGGGAGGAAAAACCTCGACCGTTTTAACTCTTAGGGGACGGCCGGAAAACCATAATGGCAACATGATGAAGCAATAACAGCAAGCTGCTGGAATCATCATCAGGGCCAGATGTGTGCTGCTGTTTTGTTTTTGTTCTTTAATTCAATAAATGTACTGGGAATTGTTGTGAAAATGAAAGAGAATTGTATTTTGTCTTCAGAAGTTCACCACATTACGAATGATTGCAGAGGAAAATGACTTCCTGATCGTCGTAGTAACATGATCATAACATGATACTGTCTGCAGCAAACAGTCCAGTGTTTTGTGCAATCTTCCGGTCGAGTATTTTTTTCAAAGTGCTTAATTTTAGTAATTTTTGTGTAATTTAATTGTTATTTTATATGCATTTTTAGTAACTTCTCCGTGTCCACCTCATTTCTCTTAATTCTGCTGCTTTAGAAACAGAAGTAGGTCGTAAATATTTTTGCTGCCGTCAACTTCAGCAAGAAATTACAAATATAAGATAACTGTGTAGCTTAAAAATGACAAAGACGCGACACACTTTATTAGATACCCAGTATTAGCGCGGTGTCCCTCGTGCAGCTGGTGGTGAGCGTATGTTGTTGATATACAGCACAAACATCACCTCGCATGCTAGTAACACCAAGCTGGTTCCTTTATGAAACAAGCTAAATCCCACTGCAATGATTTCACCTGGATTACGACACGCATTCCCATCATCGCTGTTCAGTTCCTCCCTCTCATCCAGCTTTGTAACTTTTCTTTGTGATTTTTTTTCTCGTATCTATTCCTGAGGGGTCGTCTCTGCAGCACATCAAAGAAACGAGCCTCCGTGTGAAATGATAAAAGCTTTATTCATGACAACACTGCTCAACAAGAAAATACAGTTGTGCACATTAGTATTTTTTTTTTTTTTTGCATAAAACTTAATCAAAACTCTGTATATATATATATTTAAATACATATTCTGCTTAATTATCTCAGAAACATTAAAGTAGCACAGGTCAGACCTGGTCTGTCCTAAACATCCAGTTCCTTTTTTATTATTATTATTTATAATCCTGATAATATTACATCTGTGGCGGGGGGGAAAAAAATAGTACAATAATTTAAGGAATCGTTCTTCTTGTTCTCCAGTAACTGCGGTGCATTAAATGCAACACAAAACAATCCAGGACGCCTCGCAGCGCGCAGGTCTGCCTGCGTGGACTCTCAACGGCACATTGTAAAAAAAAAAGAAAGAAAAGCAAGTACAGTAATGTGAACGTGAATTATCAAAAATGGATCAATGTCTGTACACCGTCGCAGAGAGGTAACGTGAAGGACACTTGCAGCTCCCGCAGATTTTTTCTTGTAGAAAAGTCTTCTAGGACCAGGATCTTCTCCCAGGTCCTTTTATGTGGCTCTGCATTAGCGACACCTCGCCAGTTACATACAGTAGATGATGACGATGATGATGATGATGATGATGATGATGTTTTTGCCTGGCTACGGGCCGCTCTGTCCCTCTATTAGAACACCCGCTCCGCTCAGACACGGCCCTTCGCCCTTTTCCATCGAGGTGGAGCTTTCGGCCCCGCCCGTCTCCGCGCTTTCGCCGTCCTGTGGTGACAAAGACGAGTGAAGAGCAAGCAGCAGTGAGCGACACAGGACGGACGGTGGACTGCAGGGGTCGGCAGAGATCTGCCATACACTTTGTAACTGCACTCAAAGCTGTGTTTAAACTTCTTAACGTGGCGTTTTTGTCCAAAATGTGTCATACTTTTCTTAATGGTGGTTTATTTTTATTTTTAATTTTTTTTTTAGCCAGTTTTCATTTTTTGGCATCATTAATAATTGTGTCTGTGTTATTAATATTATTACTATGTAACAGCTGAGTTATATACCATCGGTATCATCCACTCACAATTTTTTTCCTGCTTTAAAAACCACCTCTCACTTTTTTCCCATTAATATTTATTGATGGTGCACGCTCCTGCATTTTTTTTTTCACTCCTTTTTTTTTGGGGCTGAATGAACAGAACTGCACAAGAGTTCAAGTACCTTAAGCATTTTTGCACACATTTGCTTTTAAAAGGAACTTTTAATATGTAGGAGGCAGCAGTTACGAGAGAACCCTGCGCCCCTCCTGGATGATTCTGGTCAGTGGTTCCGGCTCGACCGGTGTGAGGAATTCAGCTTTTTAAAACGTTCCTAATGCTCAGGAGCGGCAGAACGAACACTCGTCCTCTTCTACATTATTCCTCTGAGGGAGAAACCGAAAAGAAAAGTGCTTTGATGTGCAGGAGCTGAGTGCCCCTGCAACCAGATCGTGAATACATCAGAGTATGAGTTTAAGTACTGTGGGAGGGAGGGGAAAAAAAAAAAATCCTCTGAGTAATCTAATGAGTTTTAAGAGCCGCGGTGTCTGAACCCACCTTGAGCTTCTGTAATCCTTTCGGATCGGCGGCCGGCGGGTGACTGCTAATTGGGGAGAGCGGCGCCCGGACCGGTGAGCAGGACCCCGACTTTGGTTCATGGGATATGGACTGGCTCCTCTTCACGGCCGAGGACACGGCCTGGGCGAAGCGAGACGGGCTCGACGGCGTGAACGGCCTCGGCGTGGCGAAGCTCCTCAGCTTCTCCAAACTCAGGGCTGGGACGGGAGTCCTGGACGGCAGGCTGCTCTGCCTGGGGAACCGCAGCGGCGCCGGGTCGCTGCCGCCGCCCCCGCCGCCCACCTTGGGGTTCGTCTCAACGTTGCAGTCCGTTACAGGCGGAGCAGCAGCAGCAGCAGCAGCAGCAGGAGGAGAAGCAGGAGGAGGAGCAGGAGGAGGAGGGAGGGGCAACTCCTCCGACCCCACCTCCCTCTGGAGATGCTTCTCCGCCGCCGACGTTACGTAATACCCAGGAGGTTTTTTGTGCTGTGCCAAGCGGAAAGAGCCCGGCTTGGGTTTAGTTGCGGGTGGAATTTTTGCCGCCTTGACCTGGGCCGGCGAAGCCGCTGCCGCCGCTGCGGTCGGGGACTCGTTCCCGTTGGCGGCGCGCTGGGTGGGGGGGGCAGCAGCAGCAGTAGCAGCAGCACCAGCAGCAGCAGCAGCAGCAGCACTGGTCGGTACATCCTCCCCAGGTGCAGCCGAGACCACTTCACCCTTTCCCTCCGAGGCCGCCGCCTGCTCCCTCGGCGCAGCGCCGACCCCGGACAGGGGAGCAGTCAAAGCATCAAGCCCCGCCCCCTCCTGCTCCTCACCGGCGCCGGCGGGCCGCTCCAGTGTCAGTGCGACTTCAAAGTAGCGCAGCTTCTCCAGAGACTTCTGGGGCACGATGGTGTACGTGGTCATGCCCACCTTGGGGATGTAGTCCCTGGTCAGCTCATTGGACGGCTTCGGCTTCGGGTCCGAGTCGGTCGCATAAACGGACGGCGCCGCGGTCGGGACCTCAGCGCTCGGTGCCGCAGCCGAGACCGGAACGCTCGGCTCCCCGTCTTGGCAAGACGAGGTCTCTGAGGTTTGAGGAGGGATGTTGGCGAGGTCAGGAGAGCCGAGCTCCTCTGTTGAAGTGGCCATGTCTTTCTTTTCCGCAACGGTGAGGGCATCAGGCACCGTCAGCACCGCCTCTTCTGAGAGCGCAGGCGGTGGCGATGGCGGCGGCGGTGACGGCGGCGGTGGCGGGAGGACGTCTGTCTGCACCTGAGCGTCCTCGGCGTTGGCGTGCAACACGTCCGGTACCTCTGTGATCTTCACATCTGCAGTCCGGACATCGTCGGTTTCGGTCTCGACGGAGCAGCGCGTCTCAACTTCCTGCTCGCCGGCAGCCTCGGGGGCGGAGTCTTCGGACGGAGGCGACAGGCTTTCCGCGTCAGGTGGGGACGAGCCGCCGTCTGCAGAGAGAGACAAACGCACTTCAGCCTGACGCCGCAGCTGAATCGCTCAAACTGCAACTCTGAAGTCTCGCTCATCTATCCTGCAGTTCCTCCAGCAGACAGAGTTAGTAGACTGGCTTCAGATTTTCTTGGATTTCGTAACCAGATAGTAACACCCAAATCTGCTCCCTTTCAGAACCAGGAAGCAGCTGTCACTCGGTGCCAGGAAGACCGATACGAAGAGACTCCTCCATGCTTGAAGCAGTGCACGAGAGGCTAAAAGGAGAAGCAACTGCTCCAGAAGAAGGGGCTAATTTGAGTTGTATAGAACTGAGCTGCTGTTAAACAGGTTAACATGGACAAAATTGTCTCATTGAAAGAAGAAAAAACATCACTGGAGGATTTCTTTGACCCCTTAAACAACAATAGGAAGCCTAAAGCTGATCAAAATAGCAATAACAAATCTAATTGGTCCAACTAAATATGTTAAGCAGTTGGTTTATCCCGTTAGCTTCCAGGTCTTTCCAGCCTTTGTTACCACTTTCTATGGGCTTTCCTATCAGACGGGTATGTGAGAACAACTTAGGAAACGTTGTGTTCCAGGTTATAAAACACCACCAAGATATCAAGAAATACATGCACAATATATGTGCGCAGACAGACATAACCAGCAACGATACAGCGGTGAACTCACTCATTTCCGAATGTTCAGATGTGGCTTCAGTTGCACTGACGTCACTCACAGCTGCAGACCCGGTGGCTGGACTTTGCGTTTGACTGAAAAACAGCAACAACAAGGAAGCAGAGAGGTGAAGAGCATTAAAAATGGCTGTAAGAGAAAAAAAAAGCATCTCTGGCTCTGGAAGTCACGCTGGGGTTTCGTACTCGCCAGCCGAGGACAGGTCATGGGAATGATGTTCCCCGTTGGTCTCGGGGACGACTGCTGCTGCTGCTGCTGCTGCTGCTGCTGCCATGCTCTCTGGGGAAGGAAGCGAGACTTGAGTGGACGCGGCATCGCCGTCCTCCCCCTGGTCATCGCTGGCGGCCGCAGATTTGGCCGAGGCTGTGGTCTCCTCCTGCTCCATGATCTCCTCCAGTGTTTTGGCCTCTGCCAGACAACATGATGGTCAGTCAAAGGCATGACTGGCAGTAGCAAAAACAACTAAAAAAAATATATATGTATATTTTGTGATTGTCTGCTTTTGATTCCCTATTCTGCATTCAAGGAAGAGGACGATCCATTCTGATAAAGGTCTCCACTTTGATGTCTCCCACTTCTGCTTCCGCCACCCGGACTCCTTTATTGGACTTAAATTTAGCCCCAGGAGGAAGTGCACGGCAGGAGCAGGGAGCAAAAGGAATTTCAAGGCTACTTAAACAAAAGCTTGCAGCGTCTTCATTCTGCAGCCTCTGATCTCTGCTAACCACCATGCAGCAGGGGGTTGTTGTGGAAATGGCAGAGGAAGTTCAGAGTTTTCTGCGTTTGAAAAACCCGGGGACAAAGGGAGGACGGAAAGGCCGGCGTGTTTACACAGAGAATCAATAAAAAAAAAAAAATAAAGTCTGTGATTCAACTTAATTCCCCTCTATATTAAATTCTAAATAGGTTTCGTGGAAAATACGTGAGACAGAAAACTTTTTGCTGTGCAGTTTGGCTACAGTTATTATTGTGAGTGTCTAATCACAATATAATTAATTGCCAATAAATTACTTTTCATTTGGGCTGCTAAGTAACCACAAGATTAAATCAAGTGAAGTTATCTCATACAATTTTTTTTAACGCCTCAACAAAATCTGATTGTCAAGGAAAAGAAGGGACATTGAAACAAAAGACATTAAAAAATGCCACCAGAATTGCATTCATGAAAAGCACAAAATATACCTTTAAAAAAAGATCACTCATGGTTTATAATGTTATCAAAATCTTGTTAAACTAATCAGCCCTGACAACCTTCATGGTTTGTTATTGACTGACTGGGGAGAAACGCTTGTTTTTTTTTTTTGCTTTGTCCACAGGACGGGTGTCCACAGCGCAGGGACAATGTGACCAGGAGTCAACACAATCGCAGGAAAGTAAATCAAAGGGAGTTAATTATATTTCATCTTGGAAAATACCTGGAAATCCAGAAGCTCCGGCCGTTTGGAATGCAGCAGAAAAATTAGCTTTTCCTGCAAGGAGCTTGCGCTTACACATTGCTCGGCACTGCACGCCACTAAACACTAGGTGGGGCAAGAGTCAAAGTAATAAATTCAGGCTCAGGCTGCAGAATTTGATGACGGCTGTGGTTGAGCGTTGGCAGAGGGAGAGGAACGGCCTTTTACTGAGGTGAAGGAGGCACAGCTACGAACTCAATACCAACCTGGTGACTTCTCATCGACGGGGACGGCCTGCTGGAGCGCTGCGGAGGGGGAAGCGGGGGGCGGAGGAGCTTTGCGCTTGGTTCTCTTCAGCGACGACTCGGCTGAGGAGCCTCGACTCAAACCGGCCAGCTGTGAACCGTAACGACACTGTAGTTGCATTGTAGTTACACCGTAGTTACGCTCAACGCCCGTCTGTTCGCTTCTCTCACCTGTTCGCCGTCCAGGTGCGTGTTGGGCTCAGAGTTGATCCTCCGCCGAGGGCTGAGCTCCGCCGAGCGGCTCTGGGACACCAGGACCGGCGGCAGGGGCGCGCGCCTCTTCTTGGGGCCGTCGGCGAACGTTGCGGAGCCCAGGGCGGAGGAGCCGGAGCTGGGCAGGGCCATGCTGAGCGGTCGGGGACGGCTGACCAGCACGGGAGAAGCCGGCGCGCTGGCCGTGGCTGCCTTTTAAAAGAAGCAATCAGGCCAATCAGGACGCTGATAAGGCTACGCTTTCCAAACAACAAAAAAACGTGCACGTCGTCGACCAATGGCAAAGCAAAGTCAACAAAACCGCCCTCCGCCCCGGGTCACTGTTCATTCGCTCCACGCAGCGTCATTACCTGCTCAGATTTTTTCTTGCTTTTTCGAAACTTGCTGAAGAGGCCTTTGTTTTCCTCTTCCTTTTGGGTTTTATCTTTTCCCGGCACGACGTTTCCTGGGAAAAACACAAAAACACAGCGTTTGAAAAACCACCATCAAAGCCATAAAGGGAGGTTAGTTCGCCAAAATACCTGCATGGCTCGGCGAGACCGGACTGACGGGAGTGGAGGGTCGTCCTGCAGGGGAGCAGCAACAGTTAGCTTCAGTGCAAAAAGAGTTTCCCTCCAAGCCACGTACCTGCGTTTTCAACATTTCACCCCCCCCCCCCCCCACCCCCCCGCCACCACTTCTTTGATACGTACTGCCAGTGTCTCTTGCGTAAACCTCCCGTATTGCGTAATCGTTGAGCGAGCAGGACAAGTCCAGCGGGGCCAGTGAGTGGACGTCTTTCAACAGGACTGTGGACTCTGCGTCAAATTCACATTTCTCACAGATGGCCGCGAGGTGTTCGGCCAGCGGCACCCGAGGGTTCACCCGCAGTATCGTCTTCTGCGTCTTATTGTAGTTGATCACCATCCGGACGGTTGCCTACAGGGAAGATGTGAAAATGGGAATTTTGAGAAAATAAAATGCTGTGTGCGCTGGTTAACAACTGGATGTCGAGTTCTTGGACGTACCTCGGGCATCTGAGGGCCTGTCTTCTTGTTCTTCTCCTCTCCTTTAGCCTTCAGGATGATCTTCTCCGCCTCCAGAGTTCCAATGAGAGCGTTGGGCTTGAGCTTGGTGCTCTTCTTGTTGGCGGTCACCAGCTCCAGGGTGTGGCTTGAGGGGTTCAGGCGATACTTTGCACAGAGTGTCACTAGCAGGTCCATCAGGGGTTTGCTGCAGAGCACATTGATTAGAGGGGAGATTAGCGTGTCTGACTTTAGGTATTGATGGAATGCGACTAAGCCAGAGTGAAAAGACAAGAGATTGTATCATTTTATCGGGACAAAGGACGGTTTGTTCAACGATCTGATCCTTTGTAGGACGCTCACTGAAATACTTACATAAACAAGATCATGTTTCTTCATTGACATTTGAAAGGGTTTCAGTTTTAGGTTAAATCAGAGTCCAGTTACCAAGTCCAGTTCCTCTACACAATACAGCTAGGAAAAAGTCCTTAAATAAAAGTTGCATATTGTGAACTTTTAAGGCTGCAGCTATTCAAGTTTTGTTTAGTAGTTTTTAGCCTTCGTTTTGAATTTTTCGACTAAACCCCCAAAACAAATGATTACAACACACTGTATTGCTACAGTGAACATGGCCTTCAGCCCCAAAATGTTCTGACTTATTTGTTTAGATGTTTGTCATAATTGGCACGCCATCTAATGAGCGATGTGCACAGTGTTGCTCTGCAACCTCTGGTCAGACGGGGTCGCAATCACCGAGCTGAGCCAAACGTTATGTAATACCAAAAATAACCGCATAACAAAGCTCATTTACAGTAAACACCAGTGGCAGAGGTCATTCCCACGAATCCTTTTCTCCGGCGCCGACAGCTTCTGAAAACACAGTTTTAACACTTCATCCTCCAAAACACCAACTGAGGTATTAACTCCGCCGGGCAGGAAGTGAACGCAGGTTGTTGTTGTTGTTGTTTTTCCGCGGAGAAAAGCAGGTAAAGAATTCAGACAGGATTTGTCCCGGGGACTTTCTCAAGAGGCCAACGTGCAACGTGCGGGTAAAACATGTTTGTAAACAGTGCACATTGTGAGTGAGACAATCATATCTTGAGTAAACTGAAGCGCTGATGGGAGGCCCAGGCTGAGGGGGTGTGCGGACTGTTGGTGAAAGACAACGCGGACCTTTGCTCTGAGAAGCCAGGCTGAGGTCTTTTGCTGGCCCATGCTGATCCCATTAGGCGGTGCAACGCAGCAGCGGTGGCGAGCGGCGAGATCCGCACTCACGCTAGGCCACGGAGTCGCAGCCCGAGCTCCATGGATTTACTCCTCCTCATTTCTGCTGCGAGTGCAAAAAGGGAAAACCACACGTGGGGCTGCTCCGCCCTTCTGACTCAACCTGTTTGGAGCCGATCTCGCTCCGCGCGCTGGCGCAATTTCCACATTAGTCTTGTGATGTAATGTTTAATCCAATAAGAGAGCGTTAAACTCGGAAATATGCATCGCGATGAAGGACAACAGCCTGGCCGAAGGGGGTGTCGGGACTTTACCTTCCGTGTACGGAGGTGGTCTTCTCCTCGCCGCCGGGCAGAACCACCACCAGAGACAGCTCCTTATCGACGAGGTTCTCCTTCTGGTCCATGGTTAGAGGGGGGCTTCCTGGGAACCACTGGGACAAACCTGGAGAGTCCAGCTTCTTTATTCCCGGAGGGGATGGCGCTCTGCTTTTGGTGGACACCCTGTTGTTCGGACAGAGAGATCGTAGATTCCTCTTGAGTTTCTCTTTCAGCGACCTTTCACTTTTAGCACAGCCAGAGAAGTTACCCAAACCTCAACATTTCACCCATGTTAGCTCCTCACTGCTGTATCCATGGTGGCTCGTGTGGCATTTTCTAATCCACAGGACCCTTTTGGACTTTCATGGGATGAAAGAATTCCACCCTGTGCCAATACAATGGAAGTTCACAGGGGCCAAGTACACTAACATCAAATAGAAGAAAAAACAATTGCTATCCGGTCCAGTTTGCCTCTAAACAGCGACATTAACCCCACATTTTTTAGCCAAAATACCTTCTTGTAGAACTGCAAGCTTGGAGCTGCGTTCTTGTTAACCTTTGAGAGTACAACATTACTCCCAAAGGTCGTCCAAACAGTTTGATAGCAGCAAACAAGCAGCATGTGTTGTTTCTATTTCTTCATGTGTTTGTTTGCATTTATGTTTCAGTGCAAAGCCACTTTACGCTTCCTTAATATTGGCACTGGATTGAAGTCTTTTGTGTGCATCAGAAAACATCTCCATCAGCATTAGCGGTAACTAGCAAACAGGCGAGACGCTGGTTCTGAGTGAACTATCTTTCTGAGAGTGAGGACTGAAGTCTTCAGCTGAATTTACTGCTCCAGTCTTTTAAAAAAAAAAATAATCAGAGTGAGAAATCAAAGTTGCGGCGGCGCAGCGTGAGAGGGACCTTTTCTTCCTTCCTTCGGCACCGAGTCTGTTACATGAAAGAGCACAAGGCTACTTTACAAACAAGTCACAAGACAACCCAGCGGACAGATTTACTCATTGAGCCCGAAGAAACCTCTCGGAATTGACAGACATGTGAGAGAGACTGAAAAAAAAAGAAGTTGTAGGTTCAGAGACCGCAGGGTCTGCAGCTGCGGAGTCGGTTTAATGGCGTGAGCGGGCGCTGTTTGAACAAAATACATTGAGGAAAAAATTAAATAGAAAAAAAAAAGGCCTTTTGGAGTCTCACACTGTTCTCTTTCATGTGGAGGCAACACCTCCTGCGTTAGTGGACACCCCCTCACCCCACCGCACCCCTACCCAGCCACCCACCTCCCCCCGGTGGGCACGGATTGTTTTTCAGTGTGGTCACGGCAAACACGGCGCTGTTTTAAAGTGTGTTTTTGGAGTGTTTGCCTAAGCTCCAAAAAAAAAAAAAAAAAAACTGTGTCAACACAGTTTGGGAGCGAGCGAGAGAGAGAGAGAGAGAGAGAGAGAGAGAGAGAGAGAGAGAGAGAGTAGGGAACAGGCGGTGGTCATGTGACAGTCGCACATTGGCCGGGCCGGCACGCAAACAAAGTAAACGTCTTCGCCGTGCATTTTTTGCCGTCAGCGAGCCGTCGGTCGGACGACTCTTTAAAATCCGTGACGCGGCCTTGTTTCGGATAATGACACCGTTCCCATGATGCACCAGGGAGCCGGCGATAAAACCCTGCTGTCTGTAAACTGCACAATTAACTAAAACAAACAGCGGATCGCGTCAAGCAGGCAGAAGTTCTCACCACTGGCGTTTTTTTTCTTTGTGCCAAGCTGCTTAAATGGGGGCCACGGACTTCAGAAAAAGGAACGAAACCCTGAAGAGACATTCAAGCGTCACATCAGTCAGTCAGCGTGCGATGGGGGGGGGGGGAGAAAAAAACGCGACTGCAGAGTCAATGCCTTGAATTATAGCCTGTAAGGTCTCGCGTGGGGGGCGCTGCTTATTTGAACAGAGGAATCCAAGAAATGCGAGGTCACTGGCTCCACGGAGGCACGTCCAGCTCCACGAGTATTAGTCTCGCTATGGGAGCGTCTGTCCTGGAACGCTGCGACCGAGGGGCCGACGTGAGACCCACACACTGGGCACACGCTCAGGATGAGTGGGCCACGGCCATTATTCATTCCACCGTAGAGGCGAGAGGAAAATCCACTTTGTGAGACGGAGCGATTGCGCGGAGGGTGTTTGGATCACGTCTACGACTGCACGCAGGAGTTTCGCCTTTACCTTTATTACAGGCGTCCTCATGCGACCTCAACTTCCCTCTGCGGGGAGGTTGAAAGGAGCATTATTTTTAATTTGCTCATCCAATGAGTCCAATTTCGCACACGCAGCATTTTCTCAATCCTCTGGATTTAAGCCACATATCCGTCTCATAAGGTGACTGAACTGGTTCAGTTAGGCTAGGTGCTAGAACACCGTAGTGTTTGACAGAGAGTCTTGCCAAAGCAAGTAGCAGTAAAAACAAAACAATGTCGTCCATTTAAAAAAAAAAATAATATATATATATATATATATATATATATACATATATATATTATTTTTTTTTTAACGTTAAAATGCTGTCCAGCCGCAACAAAAGTGCTACTATTGCGCTAGCCATGCTAATCTCTTTAGTCATCATTTACAAGTCATTACAGCTTCTTCCTCCAGGGACTTCTTCTGTGATGTTTTACCAATAGCTTGCTACGGTCGCTTGTCATGCCACATCCGTTTTGATTCAGGGAATCCGATGAAAATTTAGGACCCGTTTGGCAACATTTTCCACTGGGAGGTTGTCGAGGTGGACGAGCCAGTCGGCCGACGGCAGGCCAAAGACCAGCGGAGGCAGGCAGGCTATAATTTGAGAAACTGCGATGAAAGCAAAGGGACAAAGGTAACACTTGTCAGGTGTCGAGAGGAAGACAAAAGGCCTCTCACAAAAACAATTCTGGACAAAACGGGGCGTTGTCTTGTCGAGGCTTGTGGAGCTTTTACAGGCAGTGGTTCTCTTCCACTGAGTCATCGAGGCCCGGGAGATGCAGGAAACAACAATAATGATGATAATGATGATAATAACTGGCTTCACACTTTGATGTCATGGAATAAAATGTCACAGCATAAAGAGTACGCCGACATCATCACTACACCGCACTGTCTGGTTAGATTTGTTCACGATTAAATTCAAGATGTCCTTAAGTTGTTTGTGTGAATTTACAACTTCTACAACAACAACCTGAACAATGCAGCAGCTGTGCAGGTTTCAACATGAACTGAAGGGTGACATTCAATTTTTTAACTCCACATGCTTTCACTCCCAGTAGAGCAGAAGCATTATGTCTACTTTCCATTCTGGTCACACGTGAACTCTGCATCAGCTCCAGACGGAAGATGTAAGACTTTCAACACCAGCATTTCGGAACGGGGAGATTTTTCTTTTTTTTTCGGACCAGACCCAAACCTCTGCTGTCCACTGTGTTACTCATAACTCAACATCGACACCGTCTGTCTGCCGTCTCGCCATATTGTTTCAGTTCACAATGCTTCATATCAACACAGACGGTATATTTGTGTGTGTCTGTGTGTGCGCGCGTGCTTGTGTAAATGTTTTCAAGCACTGGGTCACATCGGTCGAGCCATAACTTTACACTTTGTTGCGTAACGTGCATGTCTGCCATACACCGTAGACACTTTGATGGGATTTTTTTTCTTCTTTCACATCTGAAGACCATTTGTCAGCAAGTCACGGCCACTTTATAAAGTGCACCATGCCAGGACTGGAGCGCTTGAACGTCAGAATGTCGTGCAGCAACACGCTGCAAACGTTCCCCTCCCCTGTTGTAACGTTCTGATAAACCTGTCGCCATTGTGGCGGCCGCCCTGAACCGCAACTGGCACACAGGCAAACCCCACTGGCAGATATCAAGATTTCTGACTGGAGGTTTTCAAGATGAATCTGCGAGATTTGGAGTAATTTAGCGGCCTTCCAAGGCTTTACATACTCTGGAAATCAGGATAAGGCTTCCCTACATACACACTGAACAAAAAAGTGAAAGTGATTTGAGCCGAATACATTTCATTTTATGTATCATAGATGCATGAAACTGTATGCGATTTTGAAATGTGGTGAAGAGACTTTATGGATAAAACACTTCAGCGTGGAAGTGAAGAACACTTGGATTCCACAGCGATGGCGACCTCCCAACAAATATGACATAAACGCTATGAATTCCCTGCATTCCCTGCACATTATGTCAACAGACGAGCTCAAACAGACAGTCGCACTGTCGGCTCCACTGGATACAGAGTCCTGATTCACAGCTCAGCCTATTATTAAGCAATGACATGATAATTTTTCGACACTGTGCCATCGACTTTTGTGTTCCCACGGGCTGGTGATAACTAAGCCTCACTATGATAAAAACACACCGGAACGCAACACATGAGACATGTGACATGCGACTGGAAATGCCGCCGGCTGAAGGCACGAACAAATAAATTGAGACGGAAAAATTATGCAACCGGCGCGCCTCGTTTTCCAGGGTCGGAAGGGTTTATACAGCTGTGTCATGAGTGATCTTATCAAGACACCTCCAGCAGGTGACAGACGAGGACACGCGCAGACCAGGCCTGCGTGTGTGTGTGTGTGTGTGTGTGTGTGTGTGTGTGTGCTGTCAGAGGCCCAGGATGTGATGCTGAACGAGAGCAGACGTGTTGAAGCTTGACTCTGCTGATCCGCAGGGTTTCCCCCTCCGAGGTCTGACAGGCCGGGCAAACAGCGGAGGACACGCTCGGCCGACCAGGCCAAACTAACAGGCGTGTTGTCTTCAGTCATGTGATCTCCCTGACAAACACTTGCGAGGCTGGATACATGAAAAAACAAAAGACGACAGCCGTTCTATTGGATCGCAGTTTAATTATGATCGGCGAATAATCGGTGACCTGTAGGAAAAGCTAAAAGTAAAATGGGGGGATGGAACAATATCCAGATGCTGCAGCACATGTGGAGAAAATGCCTCAAATACTTTTGTCCTGATGTGTAAAAACGAGGGACAAGGATCAGAGGTTAGACGGAGAGCGACAGGTGTACAGAGGCAGAGCGAAGACAGAAGAGAAACTCTGCAATCAATAAATTTGCTCCTGGAAAGAAAGAAAGAAAAGATTCCCAGCATTCCGCTGCGCGTTGTTCCAGCTGGCAAGGCTCTCAGCAGAACCGATTCCGGTCACATCAGTGTATAGTTTTTATTCCCCCACCCACCCTCAGCCATTCACTTTAAAAGCCCTCCCTTGCAAATCCAAAATCAAAGAACGACCCAGCAGCTCCGGTGAAAAAACCAGCACTGCAGCGGAGTGGAAGTCCTACTTTGCTCCACAATTACGAGGAGGCGCAGGATTAGCAAACATGCCCACTGTGGTATTTCAGCAGCTGCTGTGCAGCAGCAGCGAGGCCTCTGGACAAGTTGGGAGTTTATTCACAGTAAGAAGAAAAAATAAAAGTGTTGGGGGATTGGAGGAGGGGGGCCAAGAGGGCCTCGTGCTGCACGACTCACACTTTTTTGAGAAAACAAGCCGGTTAATTCAAGCAAACACAAAGGCCAGAGCCTCCGAAAAAGAAAAAAGCAGAGAGCGTTTGTGGAGCAGAGCGGCCAAAAAGCTTCACAGGCTGTAACATGCCACGGTGCTGCAAGTGCAACACACCCTCCGCTTCAAGTCAAAACACAGAGAGCGCTGACGTAACAAGGAGGAAATTCAAACATTTCAAGTTTTCTTTTCCAGGACGAGGGTCAGCTGAACGTTGACAAGGCAGACGGTCGGAGGGCAGGTGTGACGGACCTGCTTTTCCTCTTTTTTAATTCTCCTTTTCTTACCTCTGTGCCGAAGGTTAACGTCGGCTCAGTGTCTTTCCATTCCGCAGCGGGTCTGCCCCGAGCCCCCCAAAAAAAATCCAATCAGCTCAGCTCCTGCCGGCCCACCTTCACGTCAAGCCCGAGACCTGACATCAGCCAGGGAAGCGCTCGGACACTGGCCACTAACTCCTGCCTTCAGCTGCTGGCTGGGTCAGCTGGAGCTGCAGACGCTGTGTGGAGGTAGCGCTCCCTCCGCCGGCACCAGCTGAAAGGTAAGCGGCTTCGCCTCCCTGCGCAGGCACGAACGTGTGGGCGGAGCTACTCCGCACACACTCCAGCATGTGCTCAGGGCACTCGGGGCTACGGCGGAGGCTGGCCACAAGGTGTTTTAATCAATAGGGGAAGCCATTATTTAAAGCGTCCTGTTGACGCGATTATCATGACAAAAAGACGAAACCCAGTCTCCTCTGTGGAGCCGTCAGGGAACCATTAAGGCCGTCCCCACTAATTCAATCAGGAACTTCTGCCAGTTTCTGTGTTCAGCGCTGAACAGCCGGGCTGCTTCTTAAAAAACCACACCTTAACGTCGCTGACTCACTTCACAGTCACGCTAGAGGGCTTGACGGTTAAGCACGAGGATAATGACTGTCACCAATGGCCACAAGCCCACAAAGAGCCCAAAACTACGTCCGGTTATAATGAGGGGCTTCACACTTTTTATTCTTTTATTCAGAAGGCAGATTCTCAAGTCATATGTGCCTCTCGTCAATGAACATCCCACAAATGAGAAAAAAAATGGATCACATCTTGTACTTGCTCCACCTCTCAGGAAATGTTTGCCTGCTGGAGACATTCATCTTTGGAAATCAGCCCTTTGTGACATCAGTGACAGACGTCACAGGTTCATGGCATGAAAACCTTTAGGTCCCTTAAAATGCCTCAGTTCTTAGCAGGGAACTAAAGGGCACTTTTTTTTGCGGGAGGTTACAAACAGAGGGGTGACTGTGTGTTTTACTGGGGATCCATAGGTTTCTTTTTAAATCAAAAAATTACGCTGGATTTCCACTTGAGTCCTGGATGAAAATCTATCAATGGGCATCACATCGGACCTTGAGGGAAACCTGCTTTATTACGGCAAAACTGTGAGTCAAAGGTGTCGAAAGAGGTTTTCAGCATCTCTGTTGGATGACAGGGGCTGCAGCTATTGTTATTTCTGATCCCCTCATTGTCCACACAGTCAACACTCAACAATTAATCATGCCTGAAAGCACTGCGATGTGATGAGGGATGACAAGTCATTTTTTTTAGGCTCCTTTATATTCAGCCAACAGTTTCCTAGCTTTTCTAAACCGCATGCCCTTCTGGTCGACCGCTGCTTTTACTGATTTTTCCTCAAAGTGTGTGATGCAATGTGAAAACTTGGCCAAGCAAGCACACACACCGCCTGGTACCGAGATGATAAATCTGATCTTCCCATTATGGAGTAAGTCCACATTGTCTGTCTCTTATCAGCATCCTCACACTTTCTCTTACATAAGAGTTGTTTAAAATAAAAAAGGAAAAACCATCAAACACCATAATTTCTTTGTTCTGGGGGGGTGGGGGGGACATATGATGCAGGCCCTGCGGGGCTGGTGCTGAGGGAGTTGAGGAGCTGCACAGAAGGGAGGAAGAGGGGAGAGGGAGGTGAGGAGGAGGAGGTGGGGGTGTCCCTGAGGAAAGACAAAACACAGGACCAGAGCCACAGCTGGTAATTTGGTGAGAGGTCACTCACAGTAAACACAAGCCTTTTAAAGGGGTCTGGAAAGGCCATTACTTCATAAGCAGTGTGGGATGGAAAGAGATTAGGGAGAAAAAGAGCGCGGGGACCCTATGAGAACTTCCCCACTTCCTATGTGTTTTGTTTATGATGGCAGGAAAAACACAAACTTTTTCCCACAGAGTGCCCCAGCACAGGGAGACCCCCCCCCCCCCCCCCCCCCCCCCGCCCGGTCTCAGGCAGAGCCCTCAGCCCTCACTGTAAAAAAAATTTAGAGGCCCCATATTTCACCCGCTGTTAGATCTTTTTTTTTTTTTTACCCCGTCCTGGACTCCTGTGGAGCAGCTTTGCACGATTGATTCCCCCCCCCCCCCCAAAAAAAAAGTCCTATTGATCTCCAGGAAACGCCACATTTAGCCCTCTCTTTACAGGCTCCTGTAAAAATGCCCTGTTTCAGCTTCTTGCTAAACCTGATGCTTTGTTGGACCCCCCGCATATTTGGAAGGTAACAAAATCAAGGCAGCTGTGGGGTGGTTGAAGAGGGCGGAGCCATCGGCTAGCTGGGGATGTTCAAATGACCAACCTGGAGGAGGTGCCAGATGCGCTTAGTGATGTCACAAAGGACGGATTACAAAAACGTTGCGCTTGTGGATACACTTTCCGGAGTGTGGGGCAAGGTAAATAAGTTAGGGATGGATTTTCTCATCGCTGGGGGCCTCACTGCCGGGACAAAGACATGAATTACTATTCAAAACTGTCGACTGGTGAATTTTGCAGAACATGGAGCCTAAAAAGAGCAGATCTTGTCACAAAATCATCTTTCCCCTGTACTATCGCCCTCAATTTTCCTCTGAGTTATTACCTCTCACAGTCTGAACTAATAACACTACGAAGCAAGAGAGAGCCGGCAGGTCTGCGAGCCGGTCAGGTAACGAGATTACAGAATGCAATATACAAAGACTTAAAACAGCAGCAGTCACTCCACACTGGGGCCCGGAGCTCTGCTACGCTCCATTATGTTGGTCTTATCTGGGAGCAGTGAGAACATTTTCTCACAACAGTCGTCATAAAAGTAAACTGGAGGTTCTGCAAAAAAAGCTGCATTTTGTTTTAGTCTTGTTTCTTTCATGCGCAATTGCACGTATTGTTTATAAACCTAATAAACCTGTCACAAAACATAAACTCAGACTTGGAAATGTGGGTTTGTGGGTATTTACTTCAAGATATGCACCACAGTCCCACAGGGCTTCACGGAGGTCATCGCTCAAGCAGCAAAGCGAAGAAAAAAAAACATTGTGACTCATAACTTTTATTTTGCATAAGTCAAACACGCCATCGCACTGTGTCCGGTTGCGTGAAACAATGCAGCATTATTCCCCAGCGAGGCATCTTTCAAGAGGTGCTCTGACACTCCTCCTTCACTGATCACATGACCCGGGTTTTCTCTATTGACACGGCGACTGGAGCCTTGAAATGAGCTCTTTCCCCGACTCGTTTTGTCCTAAGTTGGGCAAACACAACATTCCCTCTTACACAACCGAGACCTCAGAAAGAAAAAAGGCTTATTTGCACGTTTATGTTGCTAAGATTACTAAACCTTTCTAAATCTGCCGTAATCTTTCCAAATCAGGAGGAGGTTGCACAACATTATCGCAACTTCTGACCATGACCCACTATAACTTGTTGAATTGTGCGACCTAGGAACTTCAGCTGATGTTTAATAACACGATGGCACTGGGACACAGAGTAGCTGGCGTTTGTCCGTTTGTGCAACATTTTGGAATGACACTTCAAGTGTTGGGGACACTTAATCTTTCATATAAAAAAAAAAATGGAGCAGCGTTATGAACGAGAGCAGTGAAAGTAAAAGTAGTAGTGTGATCAAGAATTATCTTCAGGCATTCAATGTCGTGCCTGGCCTCAATGTCACATATCTTCAGATATGTGACATATCTGAAGAGATATGTCACATCCTTGTTCATCCTTGAAGGCTAGGTGATCAATTAGCAAACATTCTGCAAAAAGTAACATTTGCCCTGTGTTTGCAACCCTCTCCAAAATGCTGTATTTTCTCTTCCTAATGACACTTTTGTGTTGCTGTATTGTTTTCCATAAAAAAAAAAAAGTGAGTGCAAAGTAGGAACCTCAGATAATTTGAAGTGTTGTCACAAACCAGGGAAAGGTATTAGGAAGGAACTGTAAATGCCACTAAAAAGGCTGATTTCCAACACAAAGAAAAACACAAATTGTTGTTGAAACTTTTTTTTCCCAATTTTCATCATGTGGGGCCTCTAATTGGCTGGTTCGCTGGTTGATTAATTGATAGAAGCTTTGTTTTGAGTACCTACAGCGAAGCAGACTGGCCGTTTTTTCAACACATATCGCCGCAAAAACAGAGCGACACTGATAACGGAGGTCAAGCAAATCGGGGCAATTTGTTCCTTTGTCACACGGGATCTTTGTATATCATCGGAGATAAGCAGACGTTCCTGTTGGGGGCAAAACAAAGCGTTCATTCACGGCGGGTCTCCCTGAGTGTTAGAGTTGCGCGGGTGAGTGGGAGGCATCCGACCGCGCTGGCCTGGAAGGGAGAACCACAGACACAAAGAGGAGAGGGGCCGGGCAGCTGAACTGTGTAGCCAAAGATCAGGCGGCAGCAGAGCGACGACTGTGACCAAACGGGCCGCCGTGCACAACGTCAACAGCGCAGTTAAAAATGATGCGTTCAGTCAAAGGAAGAAAAAGGAGATGATGAATATGACTTCCATAATTGACCATAAGTGCTCAAAGTGAAGTGCTCTTCCTTGCATTTGTGGTCAGCCCTTTGTATTCGGCCTGTTTGCAGAGACGAGCCATTACTCCCTGCCGCCTGGATCTTGGCCACTTTGTCTGTTTCGGTTCCGCGAGGCAGAAAGCGTCAATTAGGTGGACGCAGAATTCAAAAGGACGCGGCCCGTCGCTGGCGGCGCGAAGCTGGCCGGGGCCTTCCTGCCGATTCCTTCTCCCGCCTTGTTGTACCTCGGGGGCGGAGGGACTTTGAATGACATCCTTGTTGTGTTGTCGTGTTTTGGGATTTTTCCGCCCGAGCGCCGAGGATCCGAGTGGGCTTTTCCGTGGGGGCCGCGCGCTTCATACCGAATGATACACTTAGCGGCGCAAACAAAGCCTCGCTGTCTCGGAAGATCGCGGCAGCGCTAAAACGCTGAGCCCCTGCGGTGTCGCGTCTGCCTCCGCTGTCAACAAGCAGTGAGCCCAGAAGATAACAAGATTTGCACTGTATATATACACCACCGGCCGGGCCTCACGTGTCCGAGCTCTGCCAGCCGCTCACGCCGTGATTCTTTGCGGTCTGCGGCCTCATGTGAGCAGCTGTGCCCTTGGATTGCCTCGCATGTGGAGGAACAGCTGTGGGGATTCACAATACCTTAACTAATTCCACATTCTGCCCCTCGGGGGGGGAAGCCAGCCATGTGAGATCATGGCTCTGAGGTGTGTCCAATCCACGGGATCGGTTCCAAGCGAGGCGCTGAGGGATTGCGTAAGTACGAAATTCGAAATTCCTCCTGGAGAATTACAGTTGAGGAATGCCGCAAAAACAAACATGAGTTTCGTTAAGTTAAGACTGCGGCCACCAATTAAGAAGGACGACATTTATCGGGGAGTATTCCCGAGGTTTCTTTACAGGATTGGGGGGGGGTGCATATGAAGCACTCAAGAGTCGATTGAGTGTGCTTTAAAGGCCCAGTGTGTGACATCCAAAAGAATCTATTGGCACGGAATGAAATTACAAAAAAAAAATAGATAAAGTTACTAAAAAGTAATTGTGGGCATATTGTGCGGTCGCATATCTACAGTAGCCCCAGAATGTGGATCTAATCAGGGTCTGATGACTCTACCCGCTTCAAATGAAAGAGACATGAAATTAGGAGGGGACGTCAGAATGCAGAGATCAACACTGACATCAACTGCAAATAAGCTCTCTCGCCCATAAATGTCACTAAATCTGACGCACTGCGCCACAATAAAAAGAAAGTCTTTCCGTTCGGTGTAGCAGGAAAGCAGCAAATCATCAGGACGTTAATGCTTTACGTTCTGACGACTGCGGTGAGCGTCCATATGTTGCGTGCTGCGTGCTCTGACGTGCCGCGGGTGCCAAAGAGCTGAAGCTGCCAGAACCTCTGGGTCAACATATGGACAACAAATGCACGGGATTTTTCTTCAAGTGTATCTGAAGTGAATGTGGAGGCAAAACAAGTTTATTGGCCCCAAACATAAAGGGCGGCGGAGACTTCCTCAGCCCCCACCCTTCAGCCGTTTATGGAGGAGTGCGGTTCACTTTTCCAAATAAGAGTCAAACCACAGGAGAGATTTAGATAGTCTGCTACTCTCAATGGACGGAGAGCATGGCTGCTGGCTAGCGTTACACAACAATCTCTGAAGTACGAGTGCCTGTCACACCAAGAGAGTATTTCTCTCTGTGGAGGCAGCACATGATGCGCCTGAGAGCTATTTTGTGCAAGTCAGAAATTGCAGCAGCAGCAGCAGCAGCAGCAGCAGCAGCAGCAGCAGCAGCAGGGCAGGGCTGGAAAATTTGCACAGCGCTCATGGAATACTGGAGTGGAAACCATAATGTGTTCAAATTCTCCCTCTCACCTCTAATTTAAATCGGCAGGAGAGAGTTGAGTAGTGACTCTGAAAAAATAAAAAATATCTTTAGAAAAAGGTCTGGAAACTCACTCCCCCTTTTTTCATTTAATGAGTTCAACCGCTGGAATGAAAGCGACTGACATCATCTCCACGTCCCAAAACTTATGGGAAGTTCCATCGTGTCATCTGCTCGCAGCGCATCGCACAGTAACTCACTCTGACGTCTAGACACGAAGAATCAGGGTTTTTTTTTGTTCATGCTATCACTTTCAAGCTGGATGAACCTCTTTTTTTCCCCAAGCGCAGGAGGAACGCCGGTCAGGCTCGTCACAAAGACGGCGACCGGAATGTTTTGCCTGCTAAATACTTCCCATGACCCCTACATATGGTCAAGGCAATTTCTCAGTACAACTTGGGAGAGGGCAGGAAATGAGGAGGGGTTCAAAGGTTGAGACGTCTGCAACAACTGCGACTTTGCTCAGATGCTCTGGGTGGAAAAAGAATGCCACTCGTGTACGCATGCAGTTTCACAAAGGTGGCATTATGCTCATAAACAGAGGGCTGCCTGCTACCAATTCCCCTTAGTTTACAGAGTTAAAGGTCCCAGCACCAGTATACAAAATCCGCTTTACCAATATCTTTCAACTGTGTTATGTGTCATGAGCTTGTCAATAAACTGTAAAGACTGGGGGGGGGGGGGGGGGGGGGTAAGGGCGATCTTGACAAACCCCCATCCCATTCCCATAACTCCACCACCTCCATAACTAACATCAATAACCGTGAACCGGACTGCGTTGCTGCACTGTACACTATCCACCGTCTATTGCAGACTGAACCCCCCTCCATTTACATTTACGAGTATGGACTATTTGCTATTTGCACGCAACTAGACAGTTAATATTTCATATGCACTAGCACTATTGCACGTTGGTGAGTTTTTTTCTTTCTTTCACTTATTTATGATTATTGTTATCAGTACTGATGCCAGTGGTGATGGGGATGCTCCAAACAATGACAATATATAACTTGAACTTGAACTTGAACTTCTCCGCTGCGGTCCAGGGTGAAAAAAAAAAGGTGCTGTGAAACGGGTGATTGTGAGGAAAAATAAATCCGCCGTTTCCGTTATTCAACTAGTTATTTTCCCCCCTGCACCAGCAGCATCCACATTTGTTTAGTTTTTGGTCGAGAGGCTAAAAGGCCACACATGGCCCGCGGCTTTTCTCCATCATTGACAAATAAAATACACAAGCACTGACAGCCAAGCCAGCCAGCCAAGCCAGAGTGACAGTTGCACATACCTCAGGCCAGAGCTCCGTGGATGGGGCAGGACTCCGGGATCGTCCATCAACAGGTCCATTGGCTTCATTCACACCGAAGCCCTCAGGCTGCTCGGACACACACACACACACACACACAAACACACACAAACAGACAGAGCAGCGGCATCATCTTCAGGGCACGTCGACGCCTCACCTGTCTTGTCTAATATCATTACGACGCCGTAATAAGGGCCAATCCCGCACGAGCTCCCCCCCCCCCCCAATTGGGACACACAAAAAAGAGGGGGGGAGAGACAGAGAGAGAGAGAGAGAGAGAGAGAGAGAGAGAGAGAGAGAGAGAGAGAGAGAGAGAGAGAGAGGGAGAAAACAACAACGAATCAAATCATCGGAGCTTTTACCATGAATGTAGCTGATCGGCGCTGCAGCTGTCAACTTCCATCAGGCTTTCACGCGGTGTAATCACTCGCTGAGCGTCGCGAGGGGACCCTGTTTGGATAAACGGTCCATAATTCCGCATCGAATTTCCGCGTTCCAAACCATCCCAGTGTGCCCGAAAAACGGGCGCTGCCGAGGCTCGGGTTCCGTCAAGCCGCGTCTGGAGTGATCAAGTGCCGCAGACCTCAGCTCGGTCAACTTCCCTCTGCTTCGTCCCACAGCAGCCCGAGCCGAGCCGAGCCGTGTATCGCAGCATTGTGCCGCTCGCTCGTTAGAAAGTGGGGCGTCTCTCTCTCTCTCTCTCTCTCTCTCTCTCTCTCTCTCTCCCCCTCACTCTCTGATCCGCTTCACCTCCAAGATCCTCGATCGGGAGTCGTTCGGGATAAACACTGTTTTTACATCCTGGTCCGGATAAGATACGACGACGATTAATAAGAGAATAATAAGTTGAAGAGAAAAAAAAAAAAAAGTTCTGACGTTTTTTTTTTGGAGGGGTACACTGTTGTTTCGTTGCGCCGTTGTTTTGAACGTCGTTTCAATAGAAGATTTATTTGTTTGCAGTGACACCGTGTGGCTGCACATGGAAATGTATGCCTTACAGGTCATTAGTCGTTTACTTCGTACGTATACAGATACATTGTTTATAAATGTATGATCGTTTTTATTAAGTTATTAGTAGAAATATTCTTCAAAAGCCCCATTAGCACAAGTCAACATTAAATTGGGACATAGGACGTTTAAAAATTCTATTCAGCCAAAATTCTAACAAAATTGTACAAAAACATTGATAATATATAAATAAGACTCTTATAGCACGAGGTAAATAATATAATGCATGCAAATAATGTTGTGCGTTTTTTTTTTTTTTTTTTACTGCACTTGGTGAACATTCACTTCATGCCGGGGGTGTAGTGACGGAGATGTTTGCATCTGCACAGTAGAACATCTCCACCCCGTGTGAACAGTCCTGAGGGTAGAGGCCCGTCATGATCAAACCCGTGATCATGACAAAGAAGCCAATCAGCACCAAGACGGAAGCGACCAGGTTTTCACCCTGAAACCATCGGCCGGGGGAGAGTTTGAGGAAGCACGCCGATGGAATGATGAAGATCAGAGGCGTGGCACTCAGGGCGCCCTGGGAAATAGAGCAGATCAGCGTTAGTCTAAAACCTATTATTCAAAGCAATTTAAATCCACCTTAGATGATGTTTGTTTGTCTCACATTCAGCTCTAAAACGACTCCCAGACAGTCGAAGACCAAAGACATTGCTGTGCAAGCTGTCACTATGGCTGAGGTCATGCCCATGTGTTCCACTTTTGAGAGATTCCTTGAAAAGAAGACGTTGGCCACCACCTAACAAGACAAAGACCCGAAAATGAATCAGTCCCCCCGGAGACATATTTGCTTATTCTGCCAGCATCACAACTTCTTTCTTCAACCTTCTGGAAAAGGTGAAATCCAGCTCTTTCATTTTGTCACAAGGCTTTTTAAAATTTTCCTAAAATGCCACTTTCCTTAATTTTATGTGCACCGTTAAATCCGTAGGCTGGTGCGTGAGTAAGTGTCACTTACCTCTCGTGTGACAAAACATTCCAAGGGAAATGTGGTTATTATGCTGACGCCAAAACAGAAGCGGCCGAATGTTGCCAGGTTGTCGTCCTTGCAGTAGTTCTCAAATATGTCACCTGCAAAAGTCGGCACATGGAAAGAGGGTGAAGGGGTTTGGAACGCAGAAAAACTAAGAAGCACGTCGTCCACTATGTCCTTCGCCCTTTACCCTGAGTGTAGCCAGTGAAGGTGGTGTAGCCGGAGACGGCGAACACAGCGCCGATTATTAGCGCCGAGCCCACTGAGATGTGGGTGATCTGAGACCATTTTGCCAGCGTTGGCTGTTCCAGGGAGCCGTAGATCAGAAAACTGTTGTGGTGGCATATAAAGGCTGAAAGACACAAAAAATGCAATGAAAAGTTAAAACACAATGAAAAACTAATTAAACAACTGACACGATAAAAAAAAACCCACACTGTGTTTCGCCAGAGCCTGGAACTTTACCCCCCAGGCAGTCATCTTTGTGGCAGTGGTAACAATTATAATCAATCATCACTTGAATTATGGCCATAATTTGCACCAAAGTGTGTGTCTGTGGGAAAAAAGGCGAGATTTCTACCATCGTGGTGCATTCATAGGTAGGTCCTTCTAAAAATGTGATGCAGACCAGCCACATAGTACCAAAATAAAATTTTCCGAAAATGACATAATGTGACATATTTTATATTTAAAGGAATCTTCTAGCAGTAGACTAATTTAAATTGAATGAATAAATAAACTTAAACTTGGTGCAAAGCTCCTTGACACAGGTTAAAACAACAACATTTTTTGTGAATGACAATTGCTGTCAATAAATGTTATCAATACATATCAATCACGTTACATCTAATAGGAGTATTGTACCATTGACCGATCAACACGTCAGAGATAAACTCACCGAAAGACATGATGGCAGCAGCCTGAACTGCATTTGGCTTGACAAATGCCCACGCGTTTTCTGTTGGGTGACTGTAGATTGAAACAAACATTAGATCGCCGAGAACAAAGTTCAACACAGTCAGAATTTTGTGAAAGCCTTCCGAAGCCTTCGAGGCGGAAAAAAAAAAGTTTATTGGGAATTTGCAGAATGTTCATCCATACATTTGGGGGCCAAGCGTCGCCGCTCTGATGATCACAACGATGAGAATGAAGAACGTCAGCACCATGGACAGGAAGGACACCTGGTGACACACGGGGATGTTTTTCAGCAGGCACGACTCTGCAGCCGCCTGCCAGACGACAAATGCAGCTGCACCACAGTTGACCTCACCTTCCCGAGCCTCTCGATGTTTCGATAAAGAGACAGCGGCAGCGTGAACACGACCGTTGTCAACAAGATCACAAAGTGGCGCTCCGCGAGGATGTGACCGGGGCCGACTGCAGCACAGGGCAAAACATGGAAACCGGAAATGTTTCTGGGTTTGTTTGTTTTTTCAAGTGATGTATTCATTGTCTATATCTTTTGAAGTGAGTCTGAGATACTTGAACTATTTTCTGCAAACCTCCTGGTATCCTCTGGAACACTTTGGTCAGTGTGTCGCCAGCTGTGATGTTGTAGCTAATCATAGCTGGGGGGAGGAAAAAAGATTAATTAAAAACAAACCTTTCCTACGCTGTTACCAATAAAATCCTTAATGAATAATTAACATCCAAAACAAACAAATCATTTTGTTTGCTTGAAACCACTCACCAATAAAAGGGTAAAGGAACTGCAGAATAGATAAAACCAGGAAACCTGGGATGCCAAACGTGCTCTGCACCAGTGACTGGTAGCTGTTCGTCCCTGACAGGTTCCCTCCTTTGATCAGCAAAATTATTGAGTAGTCTGCCGTGATGTGAGAACAAGGGCGTCACCGGTGACCAACGTGAACTTTTTACATATGCAAAAGCAATTGTGTTTTTTTTTCTCTCTCCAGCGCACCCACCAGTGATAAAAGCAACGACTACCAACAGCAGAAGGCCGAAGGGAAGCCCTGCCTGGCTCAGTGCATAAGGTAAACCTGCGGAGGAGAATGCAGTCAATCCATGCGCATGGTGGAGTTTTAATGTCACTGCAAATATCAAGTCAAGTGTGTGAGTACTAGACCAGACTGCATTAATGTCACATGGTTGTGTTGAAAAAAATCTCACCCCCAAGTCAAACTCACTTCCCTCCTTGGGGTCTGAGAAGTGTGAGAGTGAACACTTTTCTGCTGTGCAAAATGACCCAATTTGTGGCTAGAAAGGGTTAAATTAGGGGGGGTGGGGGAGCAACAGGCGCTGGTCATATGATGTGGAGGGTTTACCGCTGAAAGCTCTGCTTGTTGCACCAAAATAGGAAAATCCGTGCGATTACAAAAAAAAAGAAAAAAAAAGACTAACCCACAACCCACTGTTAATAATCTAATACCTGGGTTTAGTCACGCAATGACCAAGCGGAGATACTCACCTATTATTCCCGATCCGATGATGGAGTTGATAAAATTAAACGACGCAGATATCTCCGAACCGATCTTCACCCCAGTTTTCGGTGCGGCAATTAATGCGGTCCCTTCTTCATTGCTTGGCTGGGCCAGTTCACAAACAAACAGTAATTTAACAGTACAGTAACAGTACAATTTAAAACAAATTGTACTGTTTACAATTGACAATTTAAAACAAAAATTACATGTCGTAATAATAATAATAATAATAATAATAATAATAATAATAATAATAATAATCGATCGCACTTTACCTGCCGTAACATTTTGAGCCCCTGCTTGCTTCTTTCTTCTTCTTGTTGCTGTTCTTGTTTTACCGCCTCATCGCTGCCGTATGACTGGATGAAAGTTTGAGTTCGGGGGTGTTTAGCCACCAGCAGACCGCAAACACCACCATAGCGTCCCAGGACTCCACATGGGAGTTCAGTTCGGGCTTTCCGAAGCTCCACCCCTCCTCCATCCACTGCTCGGTGTTTACTTCTTGTCAGGAACTTTGCGTCGCTGAACTCTGTGACGTTTTACTGTACTACCCCATCAGGCGCAACTCACGGGTGATTGTGCGCAAGTTAAGCTGGTTGATTGTTGTTGTTTTCCTATAAATTGAGAGCTCGCAGAGACTGTGACACGGTGAAGGTTTCGATTTCTTGATTTCGAACCTGCATTGAAAAATAAGTCATTGAATTAATTTGGATTTGGATTTGGATTTTATTTTATTTTATTTTATTTTTGTCATAATATTCGCACACACCATACAACATACATAACAATATACAACACAGTAGGTAAAACACAACAAAAAACACTTCCAACAAAAGAAAAACAACCTAACTACACTTGAGCAAAAAAAAAAAAAAAGAGAGAGAAGAAATTGTAAGTGTTTTTTCTACTCGTTTGGCCACACGATATCTGTTTAATAACCCAGTTTTATTTATTATAGGATACAATTTTTCCTTCACGCTCAAGCAATACTATCCACCGGATGACACAGATGTCCTAACACAATTCAACCACGAGGTGGCGCCATACCTCAAGTGCACATCCGTGCTGACTCGCAGGTCACTCACCCCAAAACCTTGAATTGTACCACGTGTTCCAATCATACGCGCTCGCTCACCTGTGTCCTGCTGTAGGTGGGACCTACCGTGTCGTGTAATTCCCCCCCCCCCCCCCCACACACACACACACACACACACACACACACACACAATCATGTTCAGAGCAGTAGGCCGGTGATGTCCACCAGCAGCAGCCATCCCGGCATCCCTGCCCTCACTGGGTGCCCAGGAAACATCCGGAAGCGCGGCGGCGCTGCCTCCTCTGTACGGAAGGGCGGATGAGATGTGAAGCTCTCTGACTCTCTCTCTCTCTCTCTCTCTCTCTCTCTCACACACACACACACACACACACACACACGCACACGTTTACACACACGCGCTCGCGCGCGCTCGCACACGCAGGCCAAACGGTGGAAAGTCGCAGCCCCTTGCGCTCTGGACGCGCACCAGAAACCCGCCAGCCGAATTTCTCGTCACCGCCGATTGTACATGAGAAAGTTCCCAAAACCGTACTTTTGTTTGGTCACCTGACCGGGATGGAAAACTGATGGTGAGTAGACAGATTTATTTTATTTTTTTTGTTTGTTTGTTTGTTTGTTTGTTTTTATTGATGTTTCGGTTCGATGGGTCATAAGTTTATCTTAATTGATAGTAATGATGATAATAATAGCTAATTTGGACGCCTGTCTATCTATCTATCTATCTATCTATCTATCTATCTATCTATCTATCTATCTATCTCGTCAGGATTTCAAAAGCCCATATGGGGCAAATTGTTCCTGTAAACAAAATTATTTTGAGTTTTATTTCATTTGAAACAGTTTTAGTGTGTGTTTCTGAATGGTGTGCATCCAACCCGTGTGTTACAGTGGTGTATACGGCAGAGTAGTGTCTGGGCATGGCAGCACTTATTGCCCATCCATCTTGGACGACTTCCTGCTTGTTTGACAACACCATTATTAGATTGCTGCCAATTAGAAATTAGAATCCTCCCCGCCTGGACAGCGCACTGCTGCTTGGCAGCCTGCTTAATGAGGAAGAAATGAATTTATTCGGAAGAATTTCATGTTTAGCCTCTCATCACCAGTTAACTCTGCCAACGCCCTGAATGGACGGATGGGCTCGACGTTCAGAGTGTGGTTTGTGAGAGGCAGTGACAAGTGCTGCTTGTGAGCTCATGTGTGAATGAATCAGTCCCCTAAGTCCTCACTTATAGTTGTTGTTGTTGTTGCTGTTGTTGTAAATAATAATTACACCTTTTATTGAAAGAGTAGTTTTTTTTTTAACATTATATGAAAGCTCGATTCAATTTTACTGCGGCTCACAAACAAATTAACGAAAAAAAACAATGCAAAAATATTCCATCTATTCTGACATAAGTCTGAGTATGTCCGTGTGTGTCTGTTTGCTTTCCAAAAAATACATACACTACAAAGAGCTTCATATCCAGTAATTGAAACTGGATCAGAGCACTCTGTCTGTCTGTCTGGCCGAGGCTATAATAGCCGTGACACTCGCGAGGAAAAACTTTCTTCCTTTTTTGAAGGCAGAGACCTTATTGGAACCATGTGAGTAAATGTTTCAGCTCAGTGCCTGATTACCATAATCGCACACCATCCATTTTTTCTTAAGTGTGAGAAAGGTAGAGGACAGACGTGGCTGTGCACAACTATTGACCTTATTTCTCTGTTCAAACTTTGCTCCTCCCTCTAATTTGTCATCACTTTTATTCCTATCGCCAATAACTGCAAACAGTCTACATGGCCTTGAAATACTTTCAAATGCTGACAAATTTGCGGGTTTTTTTATACGAGTAAATTTTGAAAAGTGGCAAACTGTTGAGATTGCATATCCACTGTGTGCAGTTCCAACATCCTGAAGTGGTTCCACTGGTTTAATGTGAAAGCAGGAAGCACTACCCATCTCTGTCATTACCTCTTCTTATTATTTTTTTTAATACCTTGGCTAAGTCATTTGAAGCATTTTGAGGTCAATGAAATTAAGGTTCGGAATAAGTGATGCGCAGTACATTAAATATTAAAACAGAGCCTCGGCTGGACGGCGTTGCCGTGAGCTGGTTTGATATCGCGGGGTCAAGGTCAGTCGTCACTCACGGCTCATCAGCTCATCACGCTGCCGCTCGGATGTATGGCGAATCAAACCAAGTGTGCTGACAGTCTGTTTACAGCCGGGGCCGAGGCGAACAAATGCATCCATTTTAGGTTAGTCGGCGCGAAGTTGCGATGTCGACAGGTCGCAGATAAAAATGAAGTGAGCCTATTTGAAGCTTCAAAGTGGCGGCGTTATCTGGAGTTGTGGGCAGTGAGCCTGGGGCAGGTTGACAGGTGATACATACCTCCCCAGGGGATTGGCCACTCCGGCGCCTCACTTTGTCGGGTGAAAAATCACATTTAGCTTAGCCGTGTCTTCTGACGTCCTTTGTCGGCTTTCTGACTTGGCTTCCCGTCTGCTGTTGTTACCTTCATATAATACACTACCAGTCAGAAGTCTGGACACACCTTCTCATTATCTTTACTCCAGTCTACATTGTAGATACATATTGAAGACATGAAATATATGAACAATATATATGAAATTACATTGGGGAAAAAAATTAAAAAAATAATTTTTAACTTCTAACTCTAAATGTTTTATATGAAGGGTGGTTATTTTGAAGAAATTAAAATATGAAATGTTTTTGAGTTTTCCGACACTTTTCTTGTTTATTGCATGATACCATATATGTTTTGTTCTTTCATTGTTTTGATCCCCTAAGTGAGAATCTATGTAAGAAATTAAAATGAGAGAAAAACCACTGCATGAGCAGGTGTGTCCAAACTTCTGACTGGTAGTGTGTGTAGTATATTGTTTTAGGATGGCTAACCCAATGACAATGCGAAGGAAAGGCATGGGGCGAAACCTTTGTCTTTATCTGACTTCCTAATTTATTGTAAAGTACGACCTGTCTGTGTTGCGCCCACTTCAGTTGGTCTTGTTTCAACTTGAGAACATTTTCTGTGGTCAGTGTCAAGTGACCGTTTTGTCTTTTTTTGTATTTTCTATGCATTATTTTTTTATTTTCTGAAATGTGATGCAAGGAAACACATAGCACATTGTGGTATGACAGTTATACTCGAGTCAATATTTGCGGAGAGTACTTCAGGTTAATGTTTTACGATGGTGAATCTAATTAACTGGTGTTAATTATCTTTCCTTGCAGAGGGGACTGTCCTTTATGGCACAGGAAATTGAAAAAGTGTACCATTTGCATTTGCATTTCATCTGTTAAGTGTCTCCATACAGAGAGTAGAATTTCATTTTTTCTTTTCCTTTTTTTTTTTAGTAGTTGTTTGTTCCTCTGCTCTTGCAATTACACCACGCATGTGCAAGGCAGTGCTGTGCGCATTCGATTGACCGGCGAGTTTGTGATTGATTTCCTCCATCACAGCTTGTGGAAGTATTCTGTTTCACAGATCAGGCCCCGAGCTCTGTGTGGCAGGGCACCCAGAGAGACACAGTGCCGTCTGGAACGCATTCATATTTTATACTGCATAGGTCTGCCTAACACATCGCACAGTCAGGCCTATTAGTAGGATGAATCTTTTTTTTTTTTTTTTTCCCGCCGCTCTGTCGCAGAGGGGCAAAGTGGGCCCTTTTCATTTTGAGGGATGGCGGAGAGGAGCAGGAATTTCACCTGGAATTGATCATTGTCATGTCACATTTTAATTTTATCTTGCGGAGGGGCTGATAATTAGATCTAATTTTACCCCCAGCTGGCAGGAATTTATGCGTGCGACAGCTCTGGGCCGCCACTTCCAGAGCTGGTGGTCTCTGAGTGAAGAGTAGAACCACAATCCACGTTTTAACGTAACCCTGTTTTTTTTTTTCTCTGTTGAGCTGCACGTTATTTTGTTTACAGGAAACGGTATTCCTTGTGCTATAGTTCACCTCCAGCGCAGCATTTTGATGCCTCACCGTGGCCCCCTTTATTTCCTGTGACCCCCCCCCCCTCCTCCTCTTTGCCAGGCCTTTCTCACCTTCAAGGCTGGCCGTTCACTCTGAAGGAGCAGGATGAAAAGATGGCACAGCTGCTTGTACCACCAGGTCCAGACAGCTTTTGCCCCTTCAGCCGCGAGTCCCTCAAAGCAATCGAGGCACGCATCGCAGAGGAGAACACCAAGAGGCCCAAGGGGGAGAAGAAAAAGCGCAACGATGAGAACGAGGTCAAGCCCAGCGTCGACCTGGAGGCGGGAAAGTCACTGCCCCTCCTGTACGGGGAGGTTCCCAAAGGCTTGGTGTCGACACCGCTGGAGGACCTGGACCCCTTCTACAGAAATCAAAAAGTGGGTTGGTGCTCAGGTCGCAACCACAGTGTGTGACTTTTAGTTTTTTTAATGTTGTGTAATGTCATTTTTTTTCACCGGGACAGACTTTCATAGTGTTAAACAAGGGAAATTTCATCTACCGCTTCAACGCCGCTCCTGCCTTGTACCTCCTGAGTCCCTTCAACCCACTCAGAAGAATATCAATTTGGATTCTGGTACACTCATATCCTTCCACAGAGGTTTTAGGTTGATGTTAATGGTGATTGATGTTAATGGTGTTATGGTTAGACGCACACAGACTATGGTCACTACCTTATACCAACGGAAGTCATTTGTTTGCATCATTTCCTCACCGGTTTTATGCAAACATCACTCCACCATCCAATAATAACATGTACCAATTAGTTTGTTAGCCTATTAGCTTGTTAGCCTGTGAGCCTGAACCTCCCAGAAATTATAAAAGTCCATTGTTTACTTCTGGGGATCAGCTCTTTGTAATTTGTTTTTTTTTTCATATATGACCTTTAAACAAGCGACTTCCTTGACCACCTCCTGCACGCTGTTCAATCTTGTGATCATGTGCACCATCATCGCCAACTGTGCATTTATGACACAAGTCAAGCCGCCTGAATGGGCAAAGACGTTTGAGTGAGTCGAGCAATGACATTGACACACACGTCACGTGTGGCGACAGTGGAAACGTCTGGATTGACAGCCGCCTCTGCTTTTCTACAGGTACACATTTACCGCTATCTACACCTTTGAGTCCCTCGTCAAAATCTTGGCTCGAGGTTTCTGCATAGGCAAGTTCACCTTCCTGAGAGATCCGTGGAACTGGCTGGATTTCAGTGTCATCGTCATGGCGTGAGTAGATGCTCCCAAATCCGGGGTCGGGCTTTTGGTTTTTTGCTTATAATGCTTGTTTGTATGAAGCTATGGGCAGTAGTTGAAAGGCTTCACTTTGAGTCTCTACAAGCTCAATGGGCCATTAGGTGGGAACTTTCACACTGAGCTTTTTTAAGTTTAGAAATAAAGGAGTCTCATTGTTGCGCTCATTGCCACCGTCAGTTGCACGTTCAGAAAAGAGTTTTGTTCCAGTCTACAGCAGTCATTGGAAGAGTAACTATGTGCCTCTGTCTCAGTAATTGTTATTTGAATAATATTTTTTTTCTCAAAAAAAAAATCCTTAGGTACGTAACAGAGTTTGTAAACCTTGGAAACTTCTCAGCTCTTCGCACGTTCAGAGTGCTGAGAGCTTTCAAAGCCATTTCTGTGATCCCAGGTGAGCAGCCGCGTGAACCTCCTTGCACGATTCTCTGCAGATGCTTCCCTTCCTGTCAGGAAATATGTTAATGATGCTTTCTGGACACTCATAGAAAAAAAAAAAAAAATCTATGAAAGGCTTGTCATAGATTTAGTGCTGCTACTCATCATTGAAACAGACCCAAATTAGTGCCACTTGACATGGGTGTGTCATTAGTGCGTCTACTTCTGGCGTCTGCAGCGTAAATGCCATTAGGAAGATTGAGCTCATCATTGGACAGTTTCTCAGTGAAGTGTATGCCATTTTCTTACATTTTATAAATAATCTCATTCTTAACCTTTTAGTGTTGATGCTTCTTAAGTGGCCTCCGCCTTTGCAGCCAGCTGCTACTTTCTCTGCTTCTTTCAGGGGAAGCATTTTGTGCAATGGACATTTATTGTGTGTGTGTGTGTGTGTGTGTGTGTGTGTGTGTGTGTGTGTGTGTGTGTGTGTGTGTGTCATGATGGCTCATGACGTCAAGGCTAAAATTTGTTAATAGTGTGAATGAAGTCAGGACAGTCCGTTTCAAAATCATTTTTACAATTTGTCGACTTCTGATTGAAAAAATGACATCAAGCCCTTGACGTAGCGCCCACTAGTGGCTTAATTTACAAAGGAAATTGTTGCCTGCCCAGCACCCTCTGATGATGCCTCTCCCGTCCTCACCCCTTGCTTTAAAGAAATCTGTCTTGAAAGAGTTTTCTGCACTATTTTCTCTTACAAGTCCACCTGAAGGACAGTAAAACTCCCGCCATGTTTTTGCTGCATCCATCTCCAGCATCTTTATGTTTCATTTAGCCGTGAGAGTTAGAATCGGTTCTGTGTCTGGCAGGCCTGAAAACCATCGTCGGTGCATTGTTCCAGTCGGTGAAGAAGCTTGCCGACGTGATGATACTCACCGTCTTCTGCTTGAGTGTCTTTGCCCTCATTGGATTACAGCTGTTCATGGGACACTTGAAACAAAAGTGCGTGCGAATGCCATTAGGTAATTCCACCAAATCCACCATCTTCACCAACTCCACCAATAACACGGGCACTTTCAATTGGACTTCATATTCCCTGGATAAGGGTAAGCTCCTGGTATAGCTTTGTTTGATTACAATTTGGGGAGAATGTAATGAAAGAACCCTGCGTGTTGTTGGCCCTGTTTCAGGAAATTTATCCTGGAATTAATAAAATATATCTTTAAAAAAAACAGCTTTGTTGTTAAACTAACTTGTAATTAGATGTTTTAAAACCCTTTGGACTGAGTGCAAAATATGGTTATTACTGATACTACTGCTGCAAATTGTGACTTTTCTGTCTTTCCCCATCAGAGCATCATTATTACCTTCCAGGAAAACGAGATCCATTGCTCTGTGGGAACAGCAGTGAGGCTGGGTAAGCTTGAATTCCAACCTCTGGGAGGTGATTGCAGGCTATAAACCTCACGCGAGTGCATCAGTTTCCGCCTTTACGCTCCCGCACTCTGTGAAATGGCAGCAGGGCACTTCTCTCTGAGCCTCACGACCGCTGTTTTTGCTGCAGGCAGTGTCCGGAGGGGTACACTTGCATCAAAGTGGGACGGAACCCAGACTACGATTACACCAGCTTTGACTCGTTTGGTTGGGCCTTCCTGTCTCTGTTTAGACTGATGACCCAGGATTGCTGGGAAAACCTTTACCAGCAGGTGAGCAGCGCACTGCAAAGAAGGCTTGATGAATTTCAAAATGAACACGAAAAAAACCCTCAGACAAAAAAAAAAATGTTTTTTAATTGTCCAGCCAATAACATCCATTGATTTTCAAATTAACTTTTTTTCCACTGTGGTAAAATGTGTGTTGGAAATACTAGAAGTAGATACAGATGCAGACGTCATAGCTGAATGTCATCTGCACATTGCTAACGTGTCGGCAGGTTTTATGAACCGCAAAAGATGTCTATAATTAGGATAGATCCCTGGTAGAGCTCAAGCATTTAAAATGGTGCAATGCACGTCAAGGTTTTACCCCATATGCAACGTAAACATCATAATGTAATAACAAATGAGAAACATTGTTTTTCTGAAGAGACAGAAAAAATAGATTGCTCTTGCTCTTTACGGCGTAGCGCTTCCAGGAACACCACGGAACTCTCGCATGACTATATTGGTTTTTAAAGTTTAAACAAATCCTTTGAATAGCGTGCAGGTGCATCCTGGATAAAGGGAACAAATGTGAGGCCCCATGGTGGCTCCAGCAAACAAAACAAGCCAAGTAGGTGTGTGCTGAACAGGCAGTTTAATGTAAAGCAAACAACCGTACAAAGCTCTTATGAGGAACTCTATTATAGCGTTGTGTGTTCTTGGGTATTATTGTCCGCTGGGTAGCACAAACTCAGAACCCAATGCTTTTTTATTATGATTTGTTTCCTGGTGCTTTCCAAAAAGCCAAACTGCGCTTCCTTTCATATATATCTTCCACAGTGACCATCAAAGTCACCACAATTTCATAAAGCACCAGTGGAGCAAATGGCTCTGAACTCATTTTAGCAAGTTGCACTGTGGAAAATGACAATAGCGAAAAGAAAAGACTGGGACAACTGGAAAATGACTCATTTTCCCCTTGATTTGTTTCCCCTCCCCAGACACTGAGGGCTTCGGGGAAGCCCTACATGATATTCTTTGTGTTGGTGATTTTCCTTGGCTCCTTCTACTTGATCAACCTGATCCTGGCCGTAGTGGCCATGGCTTATGAGGAGCAGAGCCAGGCCTCCATCCAGGAGGCCAAAGAGAAGGAGGATGAGTATCAGGCCATGATGGAGCAGCTCAAGCGGCAGCAGGAAGATGCTCAGGTGAAGTAAAATAAAAACATTTCAAAAAAGAGCGCAAGGTTGACTCCTCTTTAGTTAGATTCCAACTAGTTTAATGGATTTATTAAATGAATGATTTCATGAAGATAATATTGTATTGTAATGGTGCACCCTTCTCTCCCCCTGCAGGCGGCGGCCATGGCGGCTGTTGAGGACGGGGAGGCCGGCGGCAGGGCGGGCGGCGCCGAGAGCTCGTCCGACGCCTCCAAGCTCAGCTCCAAGAGTGCCAAAGAGCGGCGGAACAGGCGGAAGAAAAGAAAGGAGGAGGAGGGCAAAGGGGCCGGCGAGAAGCTTCCCAGGTCGGAGTCGCATGAAAGCATGAGAGCTCACTTCCGCTTCTCTGTGGACGCCAACCAGCTCAACTACGACATGAAGTTCTCCCCAGCGCACCAGGTTCAGTATGATTCTCTAAAACACAAAGTCTGCTGTGAGTGTCGGGGTGCCAAAATCCTTTAAGTGTGAACGATGAAATAACGAGTGAAAGTAAGAAGCGTCGAAAAACTGAGGTAAAAGCTACATTTGCAACTGCAAGTTGTAAGGACTGTAGCCGGAAGCCGAGGAGGGGAGATTTCATCACCCCAATTTCAGTTGAGTGACCTCCGAAGTGAATGGCACATTTTTAACTCTCACAATCTTTCATCAGTAAGGCAACAAATGAGTGAGAGGCAGGAAGAGGCAAATGGTCCGATAATGGGATTAGGGCTGCATTACAGCCATTTCAAGTGGCAGATTGTTTGAGACGGTTATCAGTGCCTTGCAGTGTTTTTACATTTTAAGGTATTCTCTAATCACCCCCCCCCACACACACACACACACACACACACAGATTGCCGTAGCTTTCATTTCATGCAATAAAGAGCAAAAAACAGTTTTTCTTTTGCGCTGTGTACAAGAGATGTGTTTGACGCACATCAGCATCGCCTCTTGCCTTTCCATCCGTCATCTTCTTGTTTGTCATCAACTCATCCTGGCGGGCAGATGCTTTTTTTTCCTTTTTACAATTTCCACCTTCGAAGCTCATGCTCTGTATGACCATCATCATCATCATCATCATCATCATCATCATCATCATCATCACCACCATCATCATCATCATCATCAGCTGCAGCAGCAACGACCTTTCCTCTTTTTGTGAGCGGCAAATGTCAACGTGTCCACTGAAGAGTATCTTTCTCTCTCAGTCCTTTCTGAGTTTTCGCGGACCCCTGTTCTCGTCGAGGCGGAACAGCAGGACCAGCGTGTTCAGTTTCCGCAGTCAAGGGAAGGACTCGGAAAACGAGTTTGCGGACGATGAGAACAGCATTTTCGAGGACGACCCGAGACGGCGGGGCTCTCTGTTCCTCCCCAGGGGCGGCGACCGGCGCAGCAGCAGCCTGAGCCAGTATAGCTTCTTGTCGCACCTCCTCCCGCTGCCCAATGGGATCAGGCACAGCTCTGTAGACTGCAATGGGGTTGTGTCGCTGGTGGCTGGGAACTCGCTCCCATCGTCACCCATGAGGCTGTCTCTGTCTAGAGTGATGGTAGATATGGCCTCCACCGGAGATAATGTAAGAAAAGGATCATCCTTTGCCGGTGGCCCTATTCGTCTTGCAGCTTGTAGCTCCCTTTGTATTTATTTTTTTCCCAGGCCAACTACCACTGTGTGTTCGTACTGTGCAGCTTTATTTTAAGTTAAAATGCTCCACCTGTGGTCATGTAAACACGCTCAAACAGTATTGAATTGTGTATGTTTTCTGTTTTAGTGCATGTTTTGTGTTTGTGGGGTTTTTTTTTTGCTACCTTGCCACTGCAACACATACAAAGTCAAAGACAGCTGTGTACTGTCTGAGTATACAGCTGAGTATCCCAACCCAAGTTGGTATACTCAAAAGCAGTGCAATAACTCATTTTTTGGTGCACTACACCTGACACAGGTACATCATTTGTCCCTCTGTGCCAATGCAACAACCTTAGCTCGTTGAGCTAGCGTCAATATAGGGATTTGCACTGAATCCTGCTTTCTGTATATGGCAGGATTAAATATTTGCTGCCCTAAAATTCACTGCTATTGCTGAACATTTCTGCAGATTCTTCTCCAAAATGAGCATGAAACACAAAGTTGAACTGAGGGTGGCCAGAATTGGCAATCATTGAGAAAAAAATATATAATGAAATCAAACCAATGTGAAGAAAAAAGATTTTTCAGTCTGCACCAGATTGCAAGCGTGGTCGCAACTTTTGATCAGAGTGCTCTCGTTCGCTTCATATTAGCTGCGTATTAGCTGCATATTAACTCACAAGGCTGATGCATGGTTGCACAAAGGCTCTTATTTGCCTGTGACAATTTATACTTTAATGTCTGTATTTCAGAGGGGTTTTTTTTAGGGTCATTTCTCCTTACACACGAGAGTGAGGAGATATTTTCAAATTCCTGAGAGCAGTTTTCACATCACTGTGCATGCAGACAACTAACAAAGACTGGCAACTGGCCAGGGTTTGTTTAGCCTCCGGTCAATTCCAACAGACTAGTTGCTGGTTCCAAGCTACCATCAGCAAGGGCCCTCATGGGAGAGTTCTGAAAGGAAAGGATACAAATAATTATTTAAACTTCATTAATCCCCTCACTGCTTCATTATTTCCCTAGACCAAGTGCATTACTATTGTGGTACACATAAGGCATCAATCTGTTGTTGGCTCACCCTGCCGTAGGAATAGGCCAAACAAGCAACTCACCCACTCAAGGGCACAATCACCCCTTATCATGAATTCACATCATTTGGCAGCCACACACTTGAGCAAATGCCCTTTGCTTTGAAGTTTTTATTTAATTTGTGACTTCTCATCATTAAGAACATTGTCATTGCTTACCCATGGCATCTGTGGCCTCGTGTCAGCAGCATTCTCATGGTGCTTTCCGTCTTCAGGCCGACACCACCGACACAGAGTACAGGCAGCCGAGTGGAGGAGGAGCGCAGCAGGAGTTCAAGGATTTCCTGGAAGGCCCAGAGGCCAGGCAGCGAGTTCTAAGCATCGCTAGTGTCATTACTAGTACGGTGGAGGGTAGGTATCACACCCCACGGCATGGCACTAGCACACTGCTGCAGGAGTGAGAACAACGTTTGGATTGATTTGTTTTTCACCAGAGCTCGAGGAGTCGAGAAAGAAGTGTCCGCCGTGCTGGTACACTTTTGCCCACATGTTCCTGATCTGGGACTGTTGTCCACTATGGTTGAAGATCAAGAAAGTGGTCAACCTCATTGTGATGGATCCGTTCACGGACTTGACCATTACCATCTGCATTGTGCTAAACACTCTCTTCATGGCCATGGAACACCAGCCCATGTCTCCGGATTTCAGCAAAATACTGACTGAGGGCAATGTGGTGAGTGAGCTTCAACTAAGAATGCTATTCATTTATTTGTTTGTTTGTTTGCTTGCTTGTAAAAAAAAATGTCCACATATCCGGTTGTGATTTTTATTTAATTTTTGTATTTTTTATCTTCTGTCAAGGTGTTCACCTGCATCTTTACGGCTGAAATGGTGCTCAAGATCATAGCCATGGACCCGTACTACTACTTCCAGGAGGGATGGAACATCTTCGATGGAATTATCGTCACCTTAAGTTTGCTGGAAGTCAGTCTGTCTAGCGTGGTCGGCATGTCTGTCCTTCGATCGTTCCGGCTGGTAAGCACATTTTCCACACATTAAAATGCAGGCGGAGCAAAGAGGCGGGCAAAACGACAGCGGTGACCGTTTCTCTCCTGCTTTCAGCTGAGAGTCTTCAAGTTGGCCAAGTCCTGGCCCACGCTCAACACCCTGATCAAAATTATTGGTAACTCTGTCGGGGCTCTGGGCAACCTGACACTGGTGCTGGCCATCATCGTGTTCATCTTCGCCGTAGTGGGCATGCAGCTGTTTGGGAAGAGCTACAAGGACTGCGTGTGCAAGATCTCCGATGACTGCACGCTGCCCCGCTGGCACATGAGCGACTTCTTCCATTCGTTCCTCATTGTGTTCCGAGTGCTCTGCGGAGAGTGGATAGAAACCATGTGGGACTGCATGGAGGTGGCTGGGATGGCCAAGTGCATCATCCTCTACATGATGGTCATGGTTATTGGAAACCTTGTGGTACATTCCCCCAGTTCATTATTTTTGCCTTATCCATACCCTTTGATGCAGTTAATAGTTTGTTTGTTTTTTGTTTTTTTTGAGGTTCCCTCGTCTGACGTGATAATCTCATCGTCTCGCAGGTGCTGAATCTGTTCCTGGCGCTGCTGCTGAGCTCCTTCAGCGCCGACAAAATAGCGCCCGTCGACCAGCCCGACAAAAACTTGCAGGTGGCCTACGACCGGATTCACAGGGGCATCGCCTTTATGAGGTCCATCATCCGGAGTGGCTGCAGCAGTGGCTGCCTCAAGCGGGACAAGAGAGGCAAGGGCGAGGAGAAATCTCTGGATGATCTCCACAAACCTCTCGGGCCCAACGGTGTTCCCAACCACACCATCAAAGACTTCTCCAAGAACGGAAACGGCGATGTGACCGGGGTGGACAAAAGCGGAAACAAGTACATCGTCAGCAGCCGGAGTGACAATTTCATCATGTCCTTCATCAACAATCCCAGTCTGACCATCACAGTTCCTATCGCCGTGGGCGAGTCGGACTTTGAGAACCTTAATACGGACGACTTCAGCAGTGCCTCGTCTGACGTAGCGTGTCATGTGGTGAGTGGATTAATCCTCGCACTGGCTCTCCCTTTCTCTCTTCTTGAACATTTTGGGATTCTTTGTGAGTATTTCTTCATTTCACCACTCAAAGCTATGCAAATGTGTGTTGTAGGACTCGATAGCTTTGCTTGTCTGCCCAGCAGCCTCCAGGACAACTCTGATATTCTCTTTTCTCCTTTTTCTACCATCCTTCTTGTGTCTCTTTGGTGCCTCTGCTGATTTAACTAGATAAAGACTTCTGAGCTGGGTTGCCAGCACCTTCTTACAAAAAGATGCTGCTCAGCCAGGCACTGGTTGTCACTGGTAGCGATGCCACGTACCCTGTTATAGAAAATCATTTATAAAGAGAAAAACAATATTGAAAATTATTATTATTATTTCGTCAATATGTTGCTTTAATGTTTTTGAGACGCACTGCTGTGCAGGGTTGCGGCTTTTGTGCCGGACTAATGGCTAAGTGGTGTAATGTGTCACAGTTGTCACGTTAAAGCACTTTGGCCACAGTTCACAGCTATAAGGTACGAGCGTGTGACGTAAACGTTTCCCCCCTGAAGAAGCTCTTTATAAGGGGGCGTATAGACAGGAAAATACTATTGTGTAGATTGCATTATGAGCCATTTAAGTCTGAGTGCTTGGTAGCGCAGCGCTCCCCTTAAAGGGGGGAAGGAGAGGAGTGGTCGCTTTGCGTTGTCGAAAATCGCGTAATGCATGTGAGAAACACGTTGCCCCTTTATTTCTAAGTTCTACTAAAGAAAAACAAGTATTACCCTATCAAAACTATTTCAGCCACTCACACAGTCTACCTTCTATAGCCACGAAGAGCTGCCACCTGCTCACTGCTGCACTAGCCTTAAGAGCTCTTCACGGCACGTTTACAGTCATTATGGTGACTGAGTGCCTTTTTGACCATTTAACGAGATCCTTTACTTTCTTTTGAGAGTGGCTTAAGTTCTTCTTTCCCATGACTGAATAATTATGCATTGTCTTTGGTTTTTAATGTTCATTCTGAGCGGAAACAAAATGAGCGAATCGCAGTCTAACGTCTGAGGGCAACACACACGGAATTGGCTCACGTTGTAACATGCTTACATCATTCCCTGCACTGCATTAGCTGCTCCCAGGACAGACGCCTGCCGCTGCATTCTCCAGGAAGGCATTCAAGCTGCTCTCATCTCACAGCTATTAGCGGACACACCCTGCAGAAAGCAGTCCAACTTTACTCGGCTGAGCAGCACTATCAGAAACCACAGCTTCAATGTTTTCATGTTTTTTTCCCCCCCGACTTGATCAGAGGCACTTTTATGTTTCATTGGGAAAGGCTGTATACAGCAAATAACTGTGCACTTACCGAGCCCTGGTAAAGTTAGTCACTCGTCTTACAAATGCTGATAATTCCTGTTTGTTTTTTTTTCATCACTCTCAGTGCCTTAATAAATAAATAAATAAATAAATAAAATAATTAGGCTTTGTCAAATATGCCCTTTTAATTAGCTGAAATTCCTCATAATTCCTCATTTATTTACAATATTTGTAAATATATTGCAGCATTTCCTTATTTTCAGACAGTGCTCAGACCTTACTTTTTTAATGTGAACTGTCTTTCAAACTTTCAAACTCTGACCTGCTCACCCAAAACTGGCCGAGCCCCTCTGGACTGTCAGACCATAGAAAACTGTTTAATCTGACATATTTTCTGTTTGCAATTTCAGTTTTTGCACATTTCGGGTTAATAAACAAAAGTATATTTAAAATCTAAAGCAGCTGGAGAAACTTTGAAGCAGGCTGTCCTCTTTTTTTTGATGATTGGATTTTGTATGTTTACAATCAATCTGCAATCAGTTGCAGCTTGAAATTAAAAGTATATTTATGTGGCCCTCATACATCCGTTGCAATATGGGCCAAGACGAACACTTTTCCCACATCTCCTCCTTGTCATCTCCGACAAATATTACAGACAGTGGATGACGACGACCAGTTCAGCTCCTCTGAGGGCAGCACAGTGGAGGGTCTGCCATGCGGGGAAGGAGGCGAGTCCATAGACTTGGACTTGGAGGAGTCTGAGGAACCGATTGGCTGCTTTCCTGATGGTGAACACTTTAAGCTTGCAGCCTCCTACGTGAATCTAACTCTAGCTAATACCGCCCTTGCCCTCCATTTGTCCCTGCTACAGCCTGCGTGCAGAGGTTTAAGTGTTGCCAGGTCAATGTGGAGGTTGGCAGGTGGAAAATGTGGTGGACGCTAAGAAAGACCTGCTTCCGAATAGTGGAGCACAACTGGTTTGAAAGCTTCATCATTTTCATGATCCTCCTCAGCAGCGGCGCACTAGTAAGTCGTAATCTATATTCACTTGGAGCATCTATGGAGGTCAGGCGACCCTTATTTTAGTGATACAAATCACAACTTTAATGCAAACCAAGAACTAACAAAGATTCTCTTCACTCCTCACATCCAGGCTTTTGAAGACGTCTACATTGAGAAGAGAAAGACCATTAAAATAATGTTGGAGTTTGCAGACAAAATCTTCACCTACATCTTCATCCTGGAGATGCTGTTGAAATGGGTGGCGTATGGGTATGCCAAGTATTTCACCAATGCCTGGTGCTGGCTGGACTTCCTTATTGTTGACGTAGGCTCTGCTCACAAGCACTGATTTCGCTGCTCTGACCCAGCACGGGACTTATTATTTTTGACATGCGTGCTGTTTGTGTTCTAGGTCTCGCTTGTCAGTATGATTGCCAATGCGATGGGGTACTCTGAACTCGGTGCCATCAAGTCTTTGAGAACCCTTCGAGCGCTGAGGCCTCTGAGAGCCCTGTCACGCTTTGAAGGCATGAGGGTAAGTAAGACTTTTCCCCCCTCCATATAAAAACATGCTTCATGCAAATGAAACTGAGATGGAATTGATGCTTTAGCAGCTGTTCTACTTTCAATGTCTCTGAATGTTTGGATGATCTAAGAGTTAAAGGACCAGTACGTGAGATTTAACTTAATTTGGGGCTTTAAAACCAGCCGTAGTGTGTGACGGCTGCAATTTTAGGCTACAACATTGGAGCACAAACATTGTGTTGCAGCGATGAAATTGTTATTACTCATGCCACTGTTTTGCTGTGCAACGCACACGGCTTGAACTGGGTCTGACAACTTGCGTAACGGGATGAGGAAGGCTTGTCAGCTGCTAAAATCAATGCAGTAGATATTGATTAGTTGCTCTCATGTTGTGATGGTCTGAAGTTGCAACATTGTTAAGGTGATGGTCTTTCATCACCATATCTATGATTATCATTATTATTCGGGACTGAGCCCCGGCGATTAGAACAGCTCTGAAGCAGAGCAGGTCATTGCAAGGCGAAGACCCGTTTTTATTGTTGTTGTTATTGTTATCATTATTATTATTGTTGTTGTTGTTGTTGTTGTTGTTGTAAACTTGCTCATTGCTGGTAGCTCGACCCACTTTTCGACTATTACATCCTAAGCTTCTGATACTATTTTGCTATTTTGCTATTTTTTTTCCTGGTCTGCAGGTGGTGGTGAATGCCCTCCTGGGAGCCATCCCGTCCATCTTCAACGTGCTGCTGGTGTGTCTCATCTTTTGGCTCATCTTCAGCATCATGGGAGTCAACCTGTTCGCTGGGAAGTTCTACACGTGCATCAACCGAACGACGGACAAGCCTTTTCTTCCGACAGAAGTAAAGAACAAGACCCAGTGTATTAACCTCAAAGATGAAGCTCGATGGAGGAACTGGAAAATAAACTTTGACAACGTTGGCTTGGGTTACCTAGCACTGCTGCAAGTGGTAGGTGACTGCAATGTGGTTAATGGGAAACTGACTGTTGAAATACCAATCTTCGACCGCAATGTTCACAGTGAATCCAATTATTTTGAATGTGTACTTGTGCAGGCTACATTCAAGGGGTGGATGGATATCATGTATGCAGCTATAGACTCTCCAGGAAAGGTAAAAGCAGTTCTCATTCTGTTATGAGTTATGAGTTCAGTTATGAGGTTCACTGTGTATCTGTTTTTTTGTTTGTTTTCTGTCACTATTCTAGCTGGATGAACAACCAGAGTATGAAGAGAACTTGAAGATGTATATATATTTTGTTGTTTTCATTATATTTGGAGCCTTTTTCACTCTAAACCTCTTCATTGGAGTCATAATTGACAATTTCAATCAGCAAAAGAAGAAGATAAGTATCAACTCAGATACATTTAATTGAAATCACAGAATTTGATCATTTTTTGATTCACATTTTCAGTTTTGTCAAATGTTCAAAGTGCATTAGCTGTCATTTAACATACCTTAGATCCCTTATTCACTTAGGGGGCCAAGACATCTTCATGACAGAGGAACAGAAGAAATACTACAACGCCATGAAAAAATTGGGGTCCAAGAAACCACAAAAGCCAATTCCACGGCCATCAGTATGTTGATGAAAGCCTCACATCTTATTCAGAGTATGATTATGGTCTGTGTGTCAAAGCTTACCAAATGTGTTTTGACCTTCTATCTTGTGTCACTTCCAGAACCCTATTCAAGGATTCATCTTTGACCTGACCACCAAACAAGGATTTGACATTGTGATCATGGTTCTAATTTGGTTAAATATGGTAACCATGATGGTGGAAACGACTGACCAGTCAGAACAAATGAATTATGTACTCTACAGAATTAATGTAGTGTTCATCGTTGTCTTCTCTGGAGAGTGTTTGCTGAAGATGATCTCACTCCGCCAATACTACTTCACAAGTGGATGGAACATTTTTGATTTCATCGTGGTCATTCTGTCAATCATCGGTACGACTTTTGTCTATTCAGTGAAAACATGTCACACATTTTCTCGTCGTCTCATTGAATGTTGTTCCTTACGTGTCACTTTCTGCCCTTAGGCTTGTTTCTCTCTGATTTGATTGAGACGTACTTCGTTTCGCCAACCCTGTTCAGAGTCATCCGGTTGGCTCGGATCGGACGTGTCCTCCGCCTTATTAAAAGTGCCAAAGGAATCCGCACGCTCTTGTTTGCCTTGATGATGTCACTTCCTGCCTTGTTCAACATTGGTCTCCTACTTTTTTTGGTGATGTTTATCTATGCCATTTTTGGCATGTCAAACTTTGCCTACGTCAAGAGGGAATCCGGTATCGATGACCTGTTCAATTTCGAGACGTTCGGCAACAGCATGATCTGTTTGTTCCAGATCACCACCTCAGCTGGCTGGGATGGCCTGCTGGCTCCCATTCTCAACAAGCACGAAGACGATTGCAACAACTCTACGGACAACCCTGGCAGTTCCGTCAAGGGAAACTGTGGAAATCCTCCTGTTGGAATTGCCTTCTTCGTGAGCTACATCATCGTCTGTTTTCTCGTCGTCGTCAACATGTACATTGCAGTCATCTTGGAAAACTTCAGCGTGGCCACCGAGGAAAGCGCCGACCCGCTGAGCGAGGATGATTTTGAAATGTTCTATGAGGTCTGGGAGAAGTTTGACCCTCGCGCTACACAGTTTATGGAATACAACAAGCTGTCAGACTTTGCAGACACACTGGACCCACCATTGCGCATTATAAAGCCCAACAAAATGGAACTGATCTCTATGGATCTACCCATGGTGAGCGGTGAGCGCATACACTGCTTGGACATCCTCTTTGCATTCACCAAGCGAGTCCTGGGCGAGGGTGGTGAGATGGATATCCTAAGGGGCCAGATGGAGGAGCGCTTCATGGCCTCCAATCCTTCCAAAGTGTCCTATGAGCCCATAACCACCACCCTCCGCCGCAAACTAGAGGAGACTTCCGCTGTCGTCATCCAGAGGGCGTACAGACAGTATGCAAGAGAACAGGCCACCATCAAAATCTCTGCCGCACCCGACGACATGGTTCTGAAGAATGAAACAGTTATTGAAAATGAGGATCTTGTCACAGGCAAACCCAACGAAGTTTCAAGCGCGGGCAAAGGTGAACTGACACCTTCCATGGCTCCACAACCTTTGTGCAACAACGTGATGACAAACGGGAAACACAAATATGAAAAAGACAAAAGCGAAAGGGAAGTCGCGGGAAAGGATGTATGAAAATTGGATGAGGGAGCACTGGAGAAGCGGCAAAGACATTTCAAATGACCACAACACGTTTACAACATTCAAAAGTAACGGCGACGACCAGCGACGGCCATTATTTAATATGGATCCCTGGCTTGTGTCTACAATAGATAAGTTGCTTGATCAGGCTGTAGCCAGAACACTTTGGCTGTGTTCAGGGGTAAGGACACTTTTAGGGACGTAATGAGGATGGATGTGTGTTCCCAAAGACACGTTAGTTAGTGCTTCACCGTCTATTGCAGCTAGATCTGCTACCGATTGTCATGAATTACTGTCATATCACTGACTGATCTATTAATTGCCCTACTTATCGTTGAAGCAGAAGAAATAAATGTTCTTATGTTATTGTTTCAAGATTTCTTAGTTGGGTTATTGACTTTTTATACTTTTTTTTACACTTCAAATTTGTTGTTCCTTCAGGGGTTCCCTTTGAAAGGTGCAGCACTGTTTGTCTGCGTCTAGCCTTGCTAACAGACAGCTGTGCTTGACAAATCCGGGAGACCATGGTGGAGTTGCTGCAGTTAACTGAAACCTAAGACTTGCACGAACGCTTCCTCGTGATTATGCATGCTGGTGTGTAACCTCTTTGTGGTTCACAGTACACAGGCAGAAGATTATGCCATTTTTTGTATGCTAACAGGAATAAGACAATGAGCCCCAGTACAACTTGCTGTGTGTAAGTAGGCTCGATTACCAGTGTCACACTGTAAGACTCACAAATACGACACATTTAATCAGCAAAACCATGCAGCCTGCTTTGTTCTTACCCGTGTACGTGCGGGTACCGGTACTCAAGACTTAAGACAACGGTTTGTCTTCTAACAAAGTCCCAATGTTATTTGGAACACATCAGAATCAACCCTGTTAATGTTTCCTGTCTCAATCTTAAACCTCTGACAGCTCGCTGAAGGAACTGATCTGTAATGTTGTTGCACAATAACGATGTGAAATATCTTTGGCCTTCTTCAAAAGGTCCCACTAAAACTCAGTGTGTATTTTAAAAACCAAAAAATAAAGTTATGACTATGATGAAACTGAACACATTATCCATGTCAGGTTGTATTATGGGAGAAAGTTCAGGTCCGAGGGTAAATCAATGGACAACAATGTTTTGTTACTGCTGATGTAGTGTATGACTCTATGCCCATGCTTTCTCCTCATTAAACTTTTATGGTGTTTTTATTTTTGAATAGTGCCTGAAAAAATACAATTTTGAGTTGTTTGTGTGTTTTTAATTCTTGAAGATTACCTCTGAATTATTATTCATTTATTTATTTATTTATTTTTTAATGAATATCTAAGTTGGATAAAAGACAATTCTGAATAACTGTCACCAGGACATAGCATCGGACAAACCTGCCATGTGTCCTTGGCTGTTTCCAATTATTGTTTACATTTGACATTGGAAGTTGTGTTACTTTTGTCACTCCCACCTCTGCCATGATGTCCAATCCAAGCTGTGTTCCAGTTCTGTTGTTTCATGTCATAAAAATATAATTACATTCATCAAAGTATATTTTGCATGTTATTAGAACAGTCAGTACTTACTCTCTACTTTATGCATAATGACAGAATGTTTTGGTTGCACAGAATTTATCGTCCATCATTCATATGCATACTGCTTGTAGTATAAGTAAACTGCATGCCACTCTCATGACCAATTTGACTGAAGCGTCAAAAAAATAAAGTCGACATTGACCTCAAGTAAGTGTTAAATAATTATTTTTCATCATGCCAAACTGTTGTATTTTGATTATTACTTGCTAGTTTGTTTTATTTAATGGTTAGCGTTCGGACAGAAAATCGGCGACAAAACCAATGCAAATATGTATTCATTTACTGACACAATCTGTCATTTGCATGTTGTGTGTACTGTGCATTTACCGCCACCGGTGTAACCATTCCTCAGTTAGTGTTGTAAATATGGTACAGAAAAGGTTCTGTTTTTTTCAGGGACCAGTGAAATTAGCTGAAAAAGGGGGGGGAGGCGTAAATGTGTCATCTGTTTCCAGGATGTGTCGCTTACAGCAGTTTATAACTTCACTCTAAAACTGGACAAACTAGACGTGACATTGCCACTGTTCACAGATGTCATCTACGCACTTTTATTTCCCTGCATGCTTCCCATGCAATTGTTTGTTTCACCAAGAGCGGTATTTTATTTGATTTATCCTATCTGAGGATGAGTCAGCCTGTCTGGCCTTTCCCGGTTTAGACTGTCAATTTTAAAATTAGGAAGACAAAAAGTGTCCACACTGGCCTACTTTTCACTTAAATGCTTTACTTAAATGAATTAATGGCCCTTCAGTTGCTCAACTGTATGAAATTACTTACGAAATAAGCTCTTAAAATCGAGAACAAATTTGTTTTTCCTTGTTATGGTTGTATTTATTTGTTTGTCTGCTGCCATCAGTATTTTCTTCTCTTTTCACTCCTTTCCCTTTTCAGCTGTTTCTTTCACATTTTGCTACTGCCAGAAGTATTAAAACCTATCTGATAATAATGTCTAATAATATTTGTTATCTCATAAACAAATATTCAAACTGGGGGCCTTCAGTAGACAAAGGAAATTCCAAACTGACATGTACATACATTGTATGTCTGTCATTGGCCAAAAGTATTGAATGCTATGATATCAAATGTATATCTGCAACTATCAGACCTAAACATGTAGATTTCCATCTCTGTGGGTATAAAAGCTAATAAGCTTGCACATGGTCTCAAAGTGCGTTTTGTGGCTCCTGCCGGAAACTATTAGCATCTTAAGTGGGTGGAACATTTTTATCAATTATTAATAAGAGTCCAAATATTCATTACAGTTCAACATTGCTTTTACCTATTGCGGTGGCTGAATCCTAAGGGCGGTAAACAAGAGGCTGATGGCAAAGTGCTGATTATTCCTGCCATTTCGCCTCTAAAGGATGATGAGATTATCAGTTTGCACCACACCCACTTGCAGTACTTAAAGAGTCGCGTGCGGCTTTTGGTGATTAGCCCCATCGAAAGTGCCAGTGAGGCGTCATCATAAACATGTGACTGCCGGTTTATCTCAGATTTGATGAAAGGAAAACAAAATGAATGTCAAAAGAATGTGCACTTTTGCTGACAGGTGGCGCTATACATCGCCTGCATGTCGACAAGTGCAACAAGAGCAGACCTGCACAGTCTTCTTGCCCGTTGCCCGGCAACCAAACATCAAGCTCCTTTGTTATCCTGCATTACGGTGGGAGATAGGAAGTTGGTCTGCCGTCCGTGCCCTGTCAGTCTCACCAGCAAGGTAATAAACGTGAAAGGATGTTTATGGGGCTCGAGATCTAGCCACCGGCATCCATGGTGCGGCGATGTGGGGCGGAAACAATTCAGGGGGAAATCTGAGAATGGTACCCATTACAGCTCTGTAATTTTATTTGCTGCATTGGAAAGAAAAACCCCATTAGATTAGGTAGTAGTGAGTCCCCCTCCCCACCTTGCCAGTGTCGTAATAGACAGACACACCCACATGAACACAGAAGTTTCCTCTCATGTTGCTTGCGACGCACACAAATATCCTGCCAAGGCCGCTGTCCATTATTCTAATATGGCAGAAATAAGTAAGTAAGAAATAAGAACTGCAAAAAAAAAAACATTTGGTCATTAGCTGTCACAAAGAGACAGCAACAACACTTCCTTCTGATGCCTGTTTACGATTAGATGCACGTCCTGAGATTTTCAGCAACATTCTTCCATCGTAATACATATGGAAAAAGAAATAAGAGTTCATTAGCAAGTGAGCTGCTTGTATTATTGGCTATGGCTCTTTGATCAATAATGGTCTGTGCAAACCACAATGGATACAGCCATTAGAATGCTATAGCAGCGGATCCCTGGGGATGCATATTCCACAGTCCTCCCTCTAATAGGTTTTCAAATGCATCCTTTGTAAGTGCAACAACACATGCAGTATTTATCGCTTCGTGCAAAGTGCAACACCTACATTAGGCAGCAGGTCACAGTTCCACACAGGCATTGGTATTAATAACATTTTAATTACACCAATTAGTCGGCTAATTCATGAATGAGTCATATTTTATATTGAATTGATAAAATATTAGCTAAAAAGTCACTTCTGATAACACAGGTTTTGAAACCGTGAGGTCACAGGCACACAGACATTTCCCATTGCGGCACATGCTCAGAGCTCAATACCAACCTGATTTACTCTTCCATTGATGTGTGCTGCAGAGAGTAATGATTATGTGCCAGAGTTAGTGCTAAATAGTATCTGACACGGCATGGAAAGGCCTCTCTTGAAACAGTTGCTGCTATGCCACACACTGGCTGCCACTGCCATGGATGCAACACTGTGGACACACAGTATAAAGTTCATGGGCCTACTTAACAGTCAATGCATGGTGTTGCATAACATTTGCCAACCAATTACCAGCAGCTGTAGGGAATCATGTTTCCATTCTGTGAGGTTGGAAAAAAAAAACTTTCAACATTTGGCAGACAGCAGGAAAAAAAAGGAATTAAACTACAGCGCTTAGCTTCAGCTTTTCTTTTGTTTTCTTTTTTTTAGTCAGAAAGAAGGCAAAGAGGAGTGAGGGTCAGGTTGTCAACATTATTTGTACATAGGTGTAGGAACTGTGTACATCTAGCAAACTGAATGGCAGCCCAACCACCAGCCGACTAACCACAGTAAACCAACCATGCTCAGTCTATCCAAATCATTTCCATGTATTCAAAGTGGGTCAGGACGAAAGAAGTCAAAGAGCTCAAGACGTAAAAAGTTAAAAGACTGTCACTTGTTTTTAATATTTTTTATTGGTTTCAGTGGTGGTGGTAGTGATAGGACTGTAATTGTTATTGGGTTGTGCATCATTAAATATAATGTCAATGGTATCAATTACCGCCCACATTATAAATAGCATGATGGTGTTATTTTATTTTTAATTATAATTACTGTTATTGTTGTCGTGATGGTGAATGTTTTGTGAAAATAGATGGAAAAGAAGATGAAGATAGAGACATCAGCACTTGTGACATTAAAATAGCAGCAGCACACTTGTAGAAGCGTTTTAATAGAGAAGCATAACTGCGCCACCTAGCGAGTCTTGGCCAAAACTACTGTTGTTCAAGTCTTGCGGTATTACTGACTTTAATCTGTCAGGCTTTTCCAAACAGAGTTTCCTCCATCAATGCATGACGAGCATCGTAACTTAATACAGCGGATTCAATTCACGACGTGACCTTTTCGGTTACAACACCTACGACACTTACGGAATAAAACAGGAAGTGGTGCCTGACAGACTAATCTTTGGGAATAAATCCACCCTGCGCAGGCAACGGTTACCAAGATACCAGAACACGCCGAAGTAGCCTGTCTGCAAGATGGCGAAGACAGACACCCAAACCCAACACTAACGTTGCTTCGCAGAGTATCTTTAATTGTGACAGCCGTCCTGTAAAAAGTAGTAATAATATTCCTGATAATTCAACCAGTCCCGCGCAAGATGGAGGACGAAGAGACAACGTTGGTGAGGAAACACGCTTCTCCTGTGACGCTGTGAAACGACCGACGGAGACTCGCTAGGCTTAAATAATACAGTAAATAGCCACCGAAAGGCTGGTAAATAGACACCTCTATTCCACAGCGTTTGGTTTTAAACTCCACTTTTGTCACGTCGGCTGGGACGGAAGGAAATTGCGCATTATTACGGTTAGCTAACCCGTTGCTAGCGAAGCTTAGACGCTGTATGGGAGCTGGAGTTGCCAGCCGTCCCTTAGAATACAGAATTGTCCCGTGTTTGACAATGAACTGGTGTCCCCCGTTTTGAATCGATACGGCACGGGGTTTGTCCCGTATTTCTGAGTTGTCTTGAACATACAGTTATTTTCGCTGCAAACTTACGTTTCTTTCCATAGCGTCCCAAAAGCGTAATTTACATCACTGCAGGCAATAGCAACCTATTCACAACAACTTCCTACTGGCTGCGTAGCTTGCGTAGGGTAGGCTATGAATCAGGACGTTCTTCTTCTTTTTTCCCCAGCTTTATTATTGTAATTTTTTCAGCTTTATTTATTTAATTCATTTGTAAAAAGCCATCCATCCTGCACTTTATTGATTGCTGTGCCAAAATATGTTAAATTAAAAGATTTTGATACAATTTAATCATTCAGCTCATTTCTATTGTCTATTGGTAACAAAGCAATTCAAAATATGTGAACTGTATACTTTTTTGAAACCCTATTTGAAGTTAGGATTTACCATGACTGGTGAGCCACTGACCTGTGATGGCCGTGGCCCCAAGCACTGCGGGAGGCATCTTTTATTTTGCTTGTTGAAAGTTGGCAACACTACTGGGCACGCTCCACCACCGTGCTGTTTGTTTGGGAACCTTCATATAATGTCAGTGTCATTTCTTAACATTACTCTTGTCTGTTTCCACGCAGTCGCTGATCAGATGCTACTGCTACGAAAAGTATTACAATCACGCCGCAAACGCAGCTGCTGCCGCTCAGAGGAAACTCAGCAGCGTCCCCATCTGCAGCTTCTATCATGCGTATGCAAAACTCATGCAAGGTGAGCTTTGCAAAAAACGATGGTTGAAAGAAAGTCGTTTTCTTTTTCTTTTGACTCAAGTTATTGTCCTGCCCGCAGATCAAATCGATGAAGCCTCAGTGGAGCTAGAGACCATCAGGGACAGTCGAGATGTGTCGCTGTGCACATTAATGGCCCTAGTGTATGCTGAGAAGAAAAAGTCACACCCAGGTAAAGCAGCAGGCGTGTGTCACTCTTGATTATCCCCCTCTCTCAGTCCCTTGTAAAAAGCCTGTTGAAAATAATCCTTGCTTTAATGAAAATATTTTTTTCTCAGACAGAGAACTCATTCAAGAGCTCGATGCAAAGGTCAAAGAGGACCGTAAGAGTGCATCCCCTAAGAGTCTGTACAACGCCGGGATGTTTCTGTGGCTATTAGGACGAAATGATAAAGCCCGGGAGTACACGGAGAGAATGATCAAAATCTCCAATGGCTCCAGAGAGGTGAGTTCTGTGTCCTTTGCCAGAATGAGCTCTTTGACAAACAGGGCGTTCTGTGGCATTTTGTTGTTTGTGACGTCATGTCTTTTGTCTGTGTGCGCTCCTCTCTTTCTCTAAGGGGATCATTCTGAAAGCCTGGATAGACGTGACGTCCGGCAAAGACGCTTATGCCAGGAAGGCTGGAAAATACTTTGACGAGGGGCTGAAGGAGCGAGCTGATGTTTTTGCCCTGATGGGAAAGGTGAGATGTGAGAAAAGATTTGAAATGTTGTTGCTTTTGAAGCCACTGACTGATGCCTTTCAACTATGTAAATGGATGGAATGGGAAAGTTGCGACCCACAATTGTAACAACACACTTTCCACTAAACATAGTTGATTGTGCCTCGCAGGCTCAGTACTATGAATACCGTCAGAACTACTCTGGGGCGCTGGAGGTGGTCAACCAGGTCATCGTGGGTTTCCCGGGGTTTTTGCCAGCCTTTGTCAAAAAGATGAAACTGCTGCTCAGCCTTCAAGACTGGGAACAAACAGTTGATGCTGCTCACAGGTAAAAGGATTCTTGCATTGTGCTCAAAGGTTTAACTGTTATACCTTTGCATAGCAGACTAGAGTAGAGCAGCGTCTCATGAGTAAAAGTGCTTTGTGTTAACTGTAAGAGGGACTTAGTTCATTTGTGGGATTTTCGGTGCTCAAATCAGAGACGCATCATTATATTCAGAGGGTTTTGATATGATGGATTTTCTATCATATGGGAACATTTCATAAACATTTGAAAATGCTTAATCCCCGATTTCCTGACATCCCTATTGATCTAACATCTGTCTTACACCAGCTGTGATGTCAGTGTAAAAATCACAAGAGCCTATCTTTATGTTAATACAATTCATATTATTGGCTAAAATGCAACAGTCACTTATTTTTATAACCAAATAAATGCATATGTGTTTCTCTTTAAATTTGGCACATTCTGCCTTTGAGTGGAGATTATCCAGTAGCCTGCTGCGCCACGATAACCAAGTCTGTTTGTACTGGCTGGGCATTGACCGAAACCATGTTCAAGAATTCTGTCATTTCTTCTCCAAACATGATAAAGGGAGGTCACTCTTGGCCACGGGCTCTCACTTAAGAGGAAGTGTAAGAAGCACAGAACATTACATCCTTTAGCGGTCTTGGATGTTCCTTTTAGTTTTAATGACATTTGCCAAGTAGCTCAACACTGTGCTGCAACACCACCAGATACTCTGTTCATATCAATCACGGCATTCTAAGTTTATTAAGTCTTTCAGATGGACTTCATTCAAGGCACCTTGTGTCATATTTCAGGCTTTTACAGAGGGATAAAAATAACCTGGAGGCGCTGCGTATGCTGGCTCTACATTCGTTATGCAGAAATGGAGACATAACTGAGGTAACGTGTTTGCAGCTCTTAATCCCGTACATGTGAATCATCAGGAATCTGGGTCTATTTATTGACGGCATAATGGCACCGTGTCAAAGAGGTTGTCGATTCATAAGCAATGTTTTCTGCCTCCTTTTTGCAGTCAGCAAAGCTGCTTTCAAACCTCATCAGCAGTTTGGAGATCCTGGAACCACAGAACCCAGAGCTTTTCTACAGGATGTCTCTCGCCTTCACCCGTGTCGTAAGACACCCGTTCATTCCTCACTCTCAGCTCTAACCTGTTTGATGCGTGTTGGCTTTCAGTGTTTGCTTTTTATTAAATATGGGGTTTTTTTGGGGGGGGGGCGGATGATTTGTCACAGTGTGGACGAAGCGAGAAATTGATTGAACAGACCTTCAGGATGGTGGACAGAGCGTTTGCTTTGGCACCGGGAGACTCGGATTTAGCCACAGAACTGGGCTACCAGATGGTGCTCCAGGGCAGAACCAAGGAGTCTCTGAAGTGGTACAAGATTGCCATGACTTTGGACGAGACCAGTGTTGCTGCTCTGACTGGTACCGTCATACAGCTTTTTACACAGGACACTTCACTTGCGTTTTTTTGTTTGTAAAGTTGTTGCCTCTCCACAGGGAAAATTCGTTGTCAGTTGATGGAGGGTCAACTTGAAGATGCAGAACAACAGCTGGAATTTCTCACAGAGATTCAACAATCTATTGGAAAATCTGGGGTAACGTCACCGATATGAAGAGGAGATTGCACGAGAGAATTATCTGCGTTGAGAGTGATTAATATGCTTCAATTGTTATTACGCTAATGCACCTGGCAGCACAGGAAGCAGCCTCCTCCTTTCGTGTCTCTATCACTGAAACTAATCTTTCTGCATTTGTTCTTTCCCTTTCCTGTCATCCCCATGGCTGTTTAATTGGATTTCCTGTCACCAATCAGGAGCTGCTGTACCTGCGTGCCGTTCTGGCCGTGAAGAGAAGGCGTACTCAGGAAGAGGTGACCAATCTGCTGAACGATGCCGTGGACACGCACTTCTCCAACCTGCAGGGTTTGCCCCTGGGAGTGGAATACTTTGAAAAGTTAAATCCTGACTTCCTGATGGAGATTGTCAAGGAATATCTTGCACTGTGTCCTGCTAAGGTGAGACCTGGGTGGGTGACTTCATTTTAATGTGTTTGTAGTTCCCCCCCGCCCCCAAGAAAATGCTTATTCTACTATGTTCCAGCCTCCAGCACAGGGCCAGCCTGCGGCCCCACAGCTCCAGCACTGTGCGACCCTAATGGATACTGTGGTGAAGACGGTTCCAGGCCTCCCTCAAGCTGTCTACCTGCTTGCCAGAGTCAAGTACCAGTCGGGTGAGTTCTGAATTTTAAACGCTTTTGTTTTTGTACAAGTTTCAGCTTCAGAACTTCAGCTTCGTCCTATGGCTTCTGTTCCAGGTGACACGGACGGCGCTCAGGGCAGCCTTCAACACTGCCTGGACCATTGTCCTTCTCATGCAGACGCCCACCTGCTGATGGCGCAGATCCACCTGCAGCAGGGAAACTTTGTGGCGTGCTCCCAGTCTCTGGAACTCTGTCTGAGTCACAACTTTGAGGTAAAGTTGCCGTCAAAACGCATGACAACATGAAAAACTACTGGGGGCTTAATGATTTTAATGGAGAAAAAAACTCCATGCGTGACAACATAGATCTCGATAAAACAGCATATTCAGACCTTTGTTGTTGAACATTACAAACATTTGGCTTTTGCTTCCTACTGAAACTGAAGCTTTTTAGAAAAGATGATTCCTGACAGTGGAATAAAACCTGAGCAAAGCAAAAACTTTTTTGGTGTGTGTGGACCACTGTGCTGAACTGAACGGAATTACTTTTTTCCCTCTTTTCAGATCCGAGAACATCCGTTGTACCACCTGATCAAGGCCCAGGCCAAGAAGAAGATGGGCGAGCTGACGGAGGCGATTCAGACTCTGCAGATGGCCATGAGTCTCCCGAACGTCCGCCGAGCTGCATCCTCCGCAAAGTCCAAGCACAAGAAGATCGAGCTGAGTCCCGCTGACTGCGTCTCTGTCTTCCTGGAGTTAGCGGAGGCCTTGTGGCTCAACGGAGAACAGGCGAGTCTCACCGCATCCTACATAAGGTTTTTCAACAGTGGCCAGCGGGTACTCACGCATGTCTTTGATCTGGTAGCACGAAGCAGCGAAAGTGATGCAGGATGCAATCAACGAGTTCTCAGGAACGCCTGAGGAGCTCCGTGTGACCATAGCCAACGCTGACCTGGCCCTGCTGCGAGGAGATACGGAGCTGGCGCTGAGCATGCTCCGAAACATCACGCCGGAGCAGCCCTACTACATCCAGGCCAAGGAGAAAATGGCTGACATTTATCTGAACCACAGAAAAGAAAAATGTCTGTATGCAAGCTGTTACAGGTGAGCACGACTCCGGTATTAAAATACAGTGAAAGCCATCCAAGTGGAAAATAGAGCCAAAAAAAAAACAATAATAATAAGTTTAAGGCAATCCTGATGCGTGATAGTAGCCCAACATATGGTCGAACCCCATTTGAAAGCCGATATGGGTGGAAAATGTTTCCCCGATGGGACCGGGAGCCTAAATGTTTAATCCGGCTCAGAGTGTTTTTCGTCCCCAAGTAACTTAAAACAAATCAAATGAAATTTTCAACCAGAGGCCGTTTATGCTGTAAAGTGGAAGCGTGCACTGATGCGTCCAGCCCTCTGTGCCGCTCTAGTTTTGTGTGCGTCAGCGGCTGAGGTTTGCTAAAGCATGAGCTAATCCCAAACCAGCACAGACCCACTGGATGTCCACATAATGAAGCCAAACTATATGTAATGTGGCTTTTCTGTCTTTCTATGCAGAGAAATGGTGGAGAAGCTGCCCAGCACTCACACATACCTCCTACTCGGTGATGCCTACATTAACATTCAAGAGGTAAAAGAGAGGGGAAATGGAATTCATGTGTGACTTAAGGTTTCCCCGTTTTTATGGTTTTGAGAAGGAGCACAGTCTCAGTCAGATCCAACTAGAAGCAGTTGAAACAAAAGTGTCCTCATATCTAAAAACGTCATTTATTTATTCAAAAGTCGGCCATGTCAACAGAGAGAAATAAACATTGATTTCACTGATAAGGTGAAACAAATGAGTAAATGTTTTTTTCAGGAAGTTACTCAGTAATGGTTGACGTTTAAAAGTGGCATCATGTTCCTGCTCTCAGGGGAGCAGAGATGGATTTAAATAAATCAAGGAGGAGAGGAGCTGATGTTCCTGATAACCCTCCAAGAAGCTCATTGATTGGTGTTTGTGCCCATTTTTGGATCCATATTTTTCATGATTGACTCCAGCAAAGCCGTGTTCAGCCTGACTTTAAAGAATAAAAATGAATCTGACATTCTTAAGTATGCTCACAAAAAGTATTTTCAGGAAATGGATACTTTACAGAGTGAATGACTTTTTTTTCCCCCCTTGCCCGTCAGCCCGAGAAAGCCATTGAAGTTTATGAACACGCTCTGAAGAAGAACCCCAGAGACGGAGCTTTAGCCACCAAGATCGGAAAAGCTCTGGTCAAGACTCACAACTACGTCAAGGTTTGTATCAAACAGAAACGCGACTCGGCGCTGGGCACTGGGGCAGACAGATGTTGACGTGAGGTTGTTGTTGCGTTGCGCAGGCCATAAATTATTACGAAGCCGCCCTGAAGACGGAGCAGCAGAACTTCCTGCGCTACGACCTTGCGGAGCTGCTGATGAAGATGAAGCAGTACGAGCGCTGTGAGAGAGTCCTGCACGAAGCCCTGGACCACGAACCAGGTCAGCGACGTGAGAAACAATAAAAGCACCTCTTGTCTCGTCTATGGTGCGAGAACCAGTTGCCACTAACAAGCTTCTCTTTTTTTGGATTGTTTTCCGAAGTGAATGAAATGCAGATGCTGTCAGATGATTGTCGTTATCTGGTGTTGTTGGCGAAGGTCCAACACAAGGTCGACAAACACGAGGACGCTTTACTCTCACTACAAAGGGTGAGTTGTCCAAATGATGTGTTTTGTTGAGTTAAACAATTTATCACATTACTTTAAATGCAAAAAAAAGTTCTTAACCAGGATACACGAAAACACTGGACGCCAGATTTCACAGTTGAACAAGTCAAAGTCTGAAATACATTATTTTCCACAAAACTTTCTTTATAATTCTACATATTTGCCACCAAGTGTTTAAGTCATAATAGTTATTTCACATTGGCTGAAATGCTACGATGGAAAACGTCAGTCTTTTTAAGAGTGTAGCGGAACTGCATGGTACCAGAAATCAGACAAGCGGCCAATGGCTACTCTCAAATTTCGCCGATGGTTGCTGACGTTGTGTCCGCGCTGTGCGGTTTTGCAGGCGCGCGACGTGCAGGCCAAGGTGCTGAAGCGGGTGCAGTTGGAGCAGCCCGACGGCGTCCCCGCGCAGAAGCAGCTCGCCGCCGAGATCTGCGCCGAGATCGCGAAACACTACACGAGTCAGAGGGGCTACGAGAGAGCGGTCAAATTCTACAAAGAGGCTCTTGTGTATTGTGAGACGGATCGCAAGGTCAGCGCGGCCGAGTCAAAAACCTCCTGTGTGCTCGGTGCAGCTGGGCTTTACAAATGCTGGCAACCATGAGAGTCTGGAGCTGGAGGGCAGTGGGGGAGGGGGTGGGTGATTGGCAGGGGGGGTTAACATGTTATTATCTTAGCTGTTGATAGCTGGATGTAAGATGCAGTTCGATGCATCTAGCCTGCAGTATTGTGTTTCTTCACGGGGGGGCAAATGCTTCTCCTGCAGGTGATGATGGAGTTGGCCAGGCTGTACCTCACCCTGGACGAGGTGGACGCGTGCCAGGATCAGTGCAGCGTTATTTTGAAGAACGATCAGTTCAATGAAGATGCAACCCTGGTTTGTTTTTCTGCTGCCTTTGCTTCTCTTTAGTTCCTTTTTTTTTTTTTTTCACTTTCACATTTGTTTCTCACATCATGCGTCCGTCCTCAGATGATGGCTGACATCATGTTCAGGAAACAGGACTACGAACAGGCCGTTTTCCACTTCCAGCAGCTCCTGGAGCGCAAACCAGGTGATTTTTTTTTTTATTGTTTTTTTCTCATCACTTGGGTTTAAATCTAGACGTATCTTCCCTGTGCCTGTGAAAGACATTCAAACCCAGACCCTCTCACTTCCAGACAACTATCCAACACTGTCACGTCTCATTGACTTGTTGAGGAGAGCCGGGAAGTTGGAAGACGTTCCCAGATTCCTTGATATGGCGGAGAAACATTTTCCGCGGGCCAAGTTTGACCCGGGGTTCAACTATTGCAAAGGGCATTATCTCTGGTAAGACTGGGTCGCTGCCCCCCCGGCCCGTATGCATGCTGCAGTCTGCTGCAGGGTTTGTCACCTGGCCGTGTGTCTGCTGATCAGGTTCACAGGGCAGCCCAACGACGCTCTTCAGCACTTCAACAAAGCTCGAAAGGACAACGACTGGGGTCAGAACGCCGTTTACACCATGATCGAAATCTACCTGAACCCCGACAACGACACCATGGGAGGGGAGGTGTTTGAGAACCTCGACGGCGACACAGGGTGAGTGGCAGTACAGCGCGCCATGATTTTTATCCTCTTTCCGGAAATGCAGCAGACAGCTCCTTAAACAAGTATGTGGGTGTTTTTAAAAATAGGGCATGTTTTCTTTTTTTGTTTTGGTTTCCGTGTTCTCTTAATCCGCGCACACACCAGCGGTACTGGAAAATAATCTCGTGCACATCTAACAGCATCTGCAGGCTCACCACGGATGCCAAGTGCATGCCAGTGCAAGAGGTGGCGCTATAATCTCCAGCCAATTAGAAGCCTGGAAAAAAGAAGGAAAGCAGAAAAGCCTCAGCAACGACAATGTAGTGGAGGGCTGATACAATGGAGGAATTGTCTCTACATATTACACAATAGCTGCCTTTCTATCACCCCTAGAATTGCGCAAAACCTAAATATTGCAATAAAAAACAGCTAATGGAAACACGTACATTTGGAAAAACCTCTCAAATATGGCTAAAAGGTTTTGAAGCTCTCGAGGTGGTTTTTCAGACTTATCCATATAGAGGTATGGTAAGGTAACGTTATGTTTGGACGGAGGAGGAGACAGAATATTTTTTACAAGTAATCAAAGAGTAAAATATAACAACGACTCTTGACAGCAAACAAACGTAAAACAAAAAAAAAAGCAAACGTAGAGAATTACGGCCTATGCGCTTCACACCATTCAATGGAAAAGCCTGCAAATCACAATTGTATTCGCTTTCGCTTTTGTTTTGCGAAAACTGTAATGGAAACGCAGTGTGAGAGTTGAATGTACAGTATCCCGACTCTCAAGAGTAAAACTAGAAATATTTTGTTTGTTATGTCCGCCATTCATTCACTCACAGAAAAATGTCACATAGGAAGGACAACGTTAAACAAAAGAGACAAGCCAAAAAAAACACCTTCACTCCCAAAAGCTCTGATTGCAGTCGGCTAAAGATCTCTCATGTGTGTTTGCGTGCGGATGAGAGGCCAAACTGCATTGACAAAATCCCTCTACGCTCCAAACGCGTGCGCTCATCGGCACTAATCCCGACAGGAACTCCACGGAGAAGCAGGAGTCGGAGCAGCTCGCCGTGAGAACGGCCGAGAAGCTGCTGAAAGAGATCAAGCCTCAGACGCCGGGCGGCCACGTCCAGCTGCGTATACTGGAGAGCTACTGTCTCCTGGCTACCAAGCAGAAGGCAAACATCGAGAAAGCCCTCAGCGTTTTCACTGAGATCGCAAACAACGAAGTGAGTGAACTCGCTTATTGTGTCAATACAAGTCACGGCGGGTAATTACTCCCTGTCTAAATGTCAGCCTTTTGTTGACAAGATGAGCATTAAGCTGCTAATCCAGGATGCCACTAATCATTATTTATTTTTTTTAAGAGGGGACTCGTCTTCACGTTTCTTTTGGTGGTTACACACTTGACGTTGTGTTGTGAGTCATTTCCCACACGTTTCTATCCCAGAGCGTGAAACGACATCCGGCCAACGGTGCAATAATTTATTTGTGCACTGAGGAGCTGAAATCGACAATCATCGGAGTTGTCGGGTTACTGGAATTTCCACTTTGTCAGCTTACAACCTCCACAAACTGCAGGCGATTATCGCTTGTGTGTGTGTGTGTGTGTGTGTGTGTGTGTGTGTGTGTGTGTGTGTGTGTGTGTGTGTGTGTGTGTGTGTGTGTGTGTGTGTGTGTGTGTGTGTGTGTGTTGTGCCTGTTTTGTGCCCGTTTCACCAGGACTCTCTCCCTCTCTCCGGCTCCACTCGCAGAAAGACCACGTGCCGGCACTGCTGGCCATGGCGACGGCGTACATGATGCTGAAGCAGACGCCCCGAGCCAGGAACCAGCTCAAGCGCATCGCCAAGATGAACTGGAGCATCGTGGACGCCGACGAGTTCGAGAAGAGCTGGCTGCTCCTGGCAGACGTCTACATCCATTCGGGGAAGTACGACATGGCCGGGGACCTCTTGAAGAGGTGCCTCAATCACAACAAGGTCAGCGCTGTTGCTGTTGCTGTTGCTGTTGCGTGGAGAGTTGACCTTTGAAGAAGCTTTAAAGTTTGTCTCTTCTCTTTTTTCACAGTCGTGCTGTAAAGCGTACGAGTATCTGGGCTACATCATGGAAAAAGAGCAGACGTTCCGTGATGCGGCGCTCAATTACGAGCTGGCGTGGAAATATGGAAACCGGACCAACCCCACTATTGGTGCGTCGTGTTGCGCGTGTGACGGAGGCGCGAGAAGTTGCAACATCTAATGTTTTCTTCCTTTTCAGGGTACAAGCTCGCCTTCAACTACTTAAAGGCAAAGAGGCACGTTGACGCCATAGATGTGTGTCATAAGGTGAGACATCATTGGTTGTTTGTGCAGTTGTGCTGTGTGTTTTGTCTTTATCGCTCAGAGTATTTTTTATTTTATTTTTTCCCTTCTGCTGTTTCGAAGTGTGTATAGGCTATGACTGAAATAAACTAAAAAAGTAAACTCAACTAGTATTCTCATCTTGTGTCTCATCAGGTTCTGGCTGCTCATCCAAATTACCCCAGGATGCGAAAGGACATCCTGGACAAAGCTCGCACCGCCCTCAGATCCTGATGTTAAAGCTCTTTGACGCTCCTTCTGTTACCTTTAATACACTTTTGTTTTATAGTTGTTGTTTTTTGTTTGTTTTTTTACCATGAAGCTTTTTTTTTTTTTTTTAACATAAGTGTCTATTTTTGTGTAAATAGTGAAGTTTTGTATCGCCGATGAAGAAGTCAGAGCTTGGCAAGGTTTTTGCCAGACACTGAACTGAATCGAATGGCACCGTGTGACATTTGTAAGAAGGTACTGGCAGGAAGAGAAACATAAATTATATGTATGTATATAGATATATTGAGCTTCAAAATTAAAGCACTTGTTGTTTTTTTTGTTTTTTCTAAGAAAAAAGAAAAACTGTTATTTCTATAAGGAGCAGTTCCTCTTGCGCGATTGTGTCATATGGCACCAGTCGCAGAGATCCTTGAGTTGTTTGTTCCTCTATTCAGACAGACTTGAGGCCGAACATGTTTGTTCTGAACCTCTAAGTGCTTGACATGTTTGGACTGCGATGGCCATGGTCGTGCTTCTGAAAGAAGACAAAATGAACATTTTTTTTGATTGAGCAGAGATTGTTGATGTCCTCAGGCTTTAGTGATTTTACCCTCATCACCGCTGGTGCAGAAAAGATGATGATGAATGAGATCAAGTGGAGGACGGGAATTAACTCTTAAGTTGCTTTTCTGCGATGGAATTTGCTGATAAGAAACACACACACACACGCATAAAAAAAAAAAAAAAAATGTTTTCAGCATGATGCTAAAGCCATGCGCCTCCTCCAGCAGGACAAGCAGTTCATTTCTTTTTGAGACGCACCTCACCACTGCTTGAATGGTGGTGGACTCGTGCCACTGAAAGGAAGAAGACCAAGAAAATGTGCACATGGGGGGGGGGAACTCCCGTCAGTAGGTCGCAACTCTGGCTAGTTCAGGCTTTGGTGAAAATGACATCACCAAGAGTTCGACACGGCCTTGACTTCAAAGAGGACTTTGAAACCGGTTCCATCATGACGTTCGACCACCCCTAGCATTTGGCTTGTCTTTTTTTTTTTTCTCTCTGAATCATTTTTTTGAACGTATGAACTTAAGTTACTGCTCGTTCACAGCGGTGAAGTCACACAGCACTTCGGCTGACGCGGTATAGGATCTGTCTATCTTTTGAAGCACATATTTTAAGGCACCGTGGCTCGGTGGAGGATGTTGATGGCGTATTGATTACATACTATATATAATACATTCACGACAGATGCAGCTATCCAATCAGCGTAAAGCTCAATTTAATATAGAGAATACCTAAGGATGAAATCCTCTTGGGACCCAACATGGACTTCAAATGGACTTAATAGCTAAGTGTAGGGGTACACCCTCCCCCCTTTTCTCCCTCTCTCTCTCTCTCTCTCTCGCTCTTAGTATCACCAGCTGGGGGGAAACTCCTGGAGGAGGTAAAGGACTGGACCGGATGTGAGTAAGAGAGGTTCGGACGCTTTTTGTTTTATCTCTCACAAGTGTTTCCTGTTTCCATACTTAGCGCGTAATGAACGTGTTTTGCCGTTGAAGTGTGTTTTGGTTTTGTTTGTTTTTTTGAGGGGTTTTTTTTGATGTAAGGAGAGAGAGGGAGGGAGCGAGGTAGAGCGAGCCTGCGTTCCTCCCCTGTTTGTAGCCCGGCAACTGCCCCAGTGAATGACCACTAGAACAAATCCTATTAATGACACCATTATATCTGAGGAGCGCGCGCGCACACACGCGCGCACTTTCTTCAGGACTTCCTCTCTGGGGAACGATACTATCATTGCGAAGAACAGGCAGCCAGGATTCCTCGCGAGCGCGCCCTTCACCTTCTCACGTGCCTCGGTTGGTCTGTGGACACGCCGAAAGAAAGTGGCGTCTGCCTGCTCCGGTCTGCGCAAGCGCGCGGGCGGCGTCTCCTCCCTCTGCTGCTACCTGAGCGCCTGCAGGGCAGGCAGCGCACCTGGATCCAACGAGACGGAAGTTTGACGAGGGCAGAGGAAATCTCCCACTCGCTCTCGCTCTCTCTCTCTCTCTCTCTCTCTCGCTGTCTGTCTGTCGTCTCCGCTTGGCAGCACGAAAAGTCTCCTGACGGCGCCGGAGCGCAGGATGTCACCCGGTCCGACGTCCAGGATTCATTCAAGGGACCATAGTCACCCAGACCTGTAGCGCGGCGGCTCATGGTACGTGGTGCCGTGTTTTGTTTTGTTTTGCTTGCTTGTTTATTTATTTATTTATTTATTTATGTATTTATTTATTTATTTATTTTTGAAATAATCGAGGGTTGTTACATTTCAGGAGAGAGAGAGAGAGAGAGAGAGAGAGAGAGAGAGAGAGAGAGAGAGAGAGAGAGAGAGAGAGAGAGAGAGAGAGAGAGAGAGAGAGAGAGAGAGAGAGAGAGAGAGAGAGAGAGAGAGAGAGAAGTTGCAATAGTTGTATGACTTTTACATTGTACGAAGTTGACACAAAATGAAGCGCAACTTTAAGCGCAACTTTGTTAGTCTGTGTTGTGGTGATCCGGGTGATCCCTTCCGCTTGCTGTTGCCTGAGCCGTTGTGCGTGACTTTCAGCTGAATCCCGCTCCAACAAGCCCCCTCCTCCTCCACCAGCGCCCCCACCTCGCTCTGGAAGCATGTCATCCCTCCGCCGGTTCCTCCGAAGGCGGCTGCACCCTCTCAAGCTGGCCCTGGTGGCCCTGGTCTTCGTCACCTTCCTCTTCCTCATCCAGTGGGAGGTGGGCAGCCCGGGCCAACGGGAGGAGCCGTGGCTGCCGGACGGGGCCGCCGCCAAGCGGGGGACCGTGCTGGACATGGTGATGGGAGCCGTCAACAACATCCGGGATTCCATGCCGAAGATGCAGATCAGAGCGCCCGTGCGGCAGCAGGGCGACGCGGACTCCGCGTCCTGTCTGCCGGGCCGCTACACCGCCGCGGAGCTGCGGCCGGTGCTGGAGAGGCCCCCGCAGGACCCGCTGGCCCCCGGAGCAGGTGGCAAGCCCTTCAACACGGACTCGCTGAGCCCCGATGAGCAGAAGGAGAAGGAGAGGGGCGAGGCGAAGCACTGCTTCAACTTGTACGCCAGCGACCGCGTTTCCTTGAGCAGAGACCTGGGCGCAGACACAAGACCACCAGAGTGCGTCGGTTTGTGCAGTCCCGCCACATAAGTTAACAAGTGTTTTTTTTGTTTGTTTGTTTTTCCTCGAGGGGAAAGCGAATCCGCGCTCCCTACAATGTGTCATAGAAGTTATGAAATAATTTCAATTTTGGTGGAAAATATGTAATTGCCTGGGCAGTTGCCCAGTGGACTGTACTTGACAAAAGCCACTTGCTACAAGGCAAGGATGGAGCTTTAAAGTGGCCTATAGCAGACTCAGAACGTTCACTACCAGTAAGATTTGTCGCGAGCCTGTCATTGAACTCCCCAAAAATGAAAAAGCCCCATCCTTCATTTGCTAATTTTTGCTTAATGAACCGAAAAGTCTCGAGAAAGTGTGCCCTGAAAAATACACCGTTCTGAACATTATCCCTCTGTGATGTCACAAAGTGTCCTTCCGCCCTCGGTCCGCCCCTTTCCAAACATCAAGTCAAACGGGGTGTCTGTTTTTAGGGGATCTGTTGTGTGTTGGACAAGATGTTGATATCCCCTATTAAATGCGTATTTGTCAGCTAAAACAGTGTTATGACTGGAGGCTGCAAACACACGGCTAAATAATTAAGTCTGGCACAAAAAGTAACTAGAAAATGAAAATGTGTACGATATTGGGCCTTTAATTAGCACCCTGAAAATAACCTGAATAACTCACTGAAGCATGGAGACGCAAAAAAAAAAAAAAAAGCTCTAATACAAAAAAACAACAACAACCAATGACTGTTGTTTTGTTTTTCAGTGGCTGATCAGTCACTCTGGTCTGGTCAATTCAGAATTTTCATATGCAAAAATTGTGTGTCCGCACAAGAACATGACACGGCGTGCTGGCTGTCCCGCAGTGAGGCGAGCTGCTAGTTTAACTCCCTCTCTGGCTGCGGAGACATTTCAAAGGCTGCCTGCCACACATGCGCGGTCGCCAGTGAAACGGACACCCCGCCGGGGGAAGGGTCTGCATATGGAATAACGAGACCGCTGCGTCTCCCAGGAACTGTAAAGCACAGTCAGATCTTTGTGCTCTTTCTTCCCACACCCCCTCCCCCCACACACACTCTTGTCACTGCAGATGTATAGAGCAAACGTTCAAGAGATGCCCCCCCTTGCCGACCACCAGCGTGATCATCGTGTTCCACAATGAGGCCTGGAGCACTCTGCTGAGGACGGTGTACAGTGTCCTGCACACCTCGCCGGCCATCCTCCTCAAGGAGATCATCCTGGTGGACGACGCCAGCGGCGATGGTAAAAAAAAAAAAAAACACTTGACGAGACACCCCTCTCCACCCCCCCTCGGCTACTCCAGGGGTTCGATTTCATGCCGACGTGTTGGGTGGGCAGTTTTTCTTCTTTCTCTCAATTTTTTTTTGCGCTGCGAAACGTGCACAAAGTGGGTTTTGGAAGGAATGTTCACGCCGCTGTGGAATACTTTCCGTCGGAGCGAGGAAGCGGCGCTTACACGTGAAACAGTTAATTTTTGTAATGGGTCTAATCTTGGGACGTCTAAAATTCTTTGTGTCTTTGTCTTTGTTGGCTCGGATTGTGGATCAGTCTAAACCTGGTCTGCATCACGCAGACTGGTTGAACGGTTTGTGCTCCTGCAATTAAGACGTGTGCATAACTTAAAGGGCCAGTGTGTAAGATACGGGGATATTTGGGCTAATGTTTCGGAAAAAAAACACTGAAAATTTCATTCATCATTTACCAAGATTAAGCATTAATGTTCATATAGTGATCGAGAGGAGCTCCACTCGTTGGAGGGAGGTCATATTGCCCCACCATTTATCTGCAGCAGGCTGAGGATCTTCTCAGTTTTCGCCGTTTAACTGATAACAGGGTTAAACGATATATTCGCAATACACTTTCTCGAGCATCAGGTGGCACTAAAACTTGCAATCTCGGGCCTTTAAGGCAAAATAAGTGACAGATAAATTGAGATGGTGACGTATAACTGTGGGCTGTTTTTTTTTTTTCTTTCGTGTTTTTCCACGTACTGTTGCAGATGTGTTGAAGGACGAGCTGGACGAGTACCTGAAGCGCCTCAACATCGTCCGCGTTGTCCGCCAGCGGGAGAGAAAGGGGCTCATCACCGCCCGGCTGCTCGGCGCCTCGGTGGCCACGGGCGACACGCTCACGTTCCTCGACGCCCACTGTACGTTGCCGCTGCCGCCGCTCAACCGTGCGTGGAAAAGAAAAGAAAAGAAAAAAAAAAAACTAGACACGCCTTCACCTCCACACCCCGCAGCTCAGCGATGCACTGTTTGCCTTTCCGTCTGCGCGGCTTAACCGTTTGTGAAAATGAGCCCCTGGCAGGCTATTGTTGAGAGATGATGAAGCGTCTCCTCCTCGCCGGTTCACGTGTCCAAACAGGTGAATGCTTTAATGGGTGGCTGGAGCCTCTGCTGGCCCGGATCGTGGAGAACGGCACGGCGGTCGTGAGCCCCGACATCACCACCATCGACCTCAACACTTTTGAGTTCACCAAGCCGTCGCCGCACGGCCAGAACCACAACCGGGGCAACTTTGACTGGAACCTGGCCTTCGGCTGGGAGGGTCTGCCGGATCACGAGAAAAGAAGGCGGAAGGATGAAACCTACCCCATCAAGTGAGGCTGGGCCTTTAAATACCAGCTTTAGCGTTATCAGTGTATTGTCTTTTGTCTGTTTGTGTTTTTTATTCACCCTCATCTTCCTCTCCAGGACACCCACATTTGCCGGCGGCCTCTTCTCCATCTCTAAGGAATACTTCTACCACGTTGGGAGCTACGATGAAGAGATGGAAATCTGGGGCGGCGAGAACATTGAAATGTCATTCAGGGTAAGACGCCCTTCAAGCTCCACATCCGGATTCTCAAAGCCTTGAGTCATATTTCATTGATCCTCAAATATTTGCCGACTCCACCACAGCCGCCCTGTCGTAAAGGGCGTGTCCGACAGCGGGCGAACAGACCCCGCTTGCCATTCATTTTTGGCCCTATACTCTAAACAGATTACTAGGTGGCTCGTTCCAAGTACAATGCACTCCCACCGCTTATCAGCTGTCGGCCCGTCCCACCTGCAGGTGTGGCAGTGCGGCGGACAGCTGGAGATCATCCCCTGCTCCGTCGTCGGCCACGTGTTCCGCACCAAGAGCCCGCACACCTTCCCCAAGGGCACGCAGGTCATCTCCCGCAACGACGTGCGGCTGGCCGAAGTCTGGATGGACGACTACAAGGAGATCTTCTACCGCCGCAACCAGCAGGCCGGGCAGCTGGCACGAGACGTACGTACCACCGCCGCCGCCACGCCGCCGCCGCCGCGCAACTCTGCGCCCACGACGCTTTTTCTAAACGCAGCCAAAGTTCTCCTTCTCCCCCGCGAGCCTCGTCTTTCACCGTGTCTTCACACGGTCATGCCTAAGTGGCTTCTGCCGCCGCTCGTTATCCCCTCCCTCCCCTTTGGACAAGTCGGAGCAAATCCAGCCTGCATATAAACCGGCATTAAGTGTGATCACCACTTACTTAACACACTTAGCAAAGGGAAAGCACTCCGCCGCACTCTTGCAGCTCCCGAGTGCGCCGCCACTTGAGCAGATAAGAAACCCTTCTTCTTTCAAATGAACAAGTTTGCAGGATAAATGGGTGAAAGGAGCCGACAAAGAAGACGAGAGGGGCCCGAAGGGGAAGTCTGCAGGAGTAAATGATAGGCACTTTGCGTTTCCCAACATGTGGTCCCAAAGGTGCCATAAACAGTTCCCTCGGGGGGCGTCCCCCCCTCCCCCAACCACCACCACCACCACCACCACCACCACCACCTCACGGAGTGGGCCAGCCCCTCTCCTAGCTGGCTTCAAACAGCCGCTCCGTCGTCAACAGCCTGGAGGAATCCAGTGCAGTCGGGTATCGGCGAGCGCTAGGGTGAGCAGCATCCTCGTCATTATGTAAGCTCTCTCGTTATTCAAGAGCGAGCGCCGGGCCTGCGGAGCCTCTCAAAAACGTGCTTTGGTTTGGAAGAAGAAGCCCCGCGATGGAACGAACGCTCTTCTCCTGTTGTTTTTGCTTTGACAAAGGAGCCATTGGAACTCTGGGGAACACAGCCGGTGGCTTAAGACGATCAAATTAGTCGGAGACACTCAAATGAATGATGTGAACCAAAAGGAAGAAATACAGACCGTCAATGAATTTGTTATGCTTTGTGGTGCCCTGATATTGGCCAAACTCTTGTCTAGACTGATTCAGTATGTCATCAACAAGAAAGCAAATGCTGCTTAGCTACCCTTTAAGCCCCTTCCAGAAAAAGGAAATAGGAAAAATGAGCCGTGGGCCTTGCTATGCTAGCCTAGCCGATGCTACAGAGATTAGCATAGACGCTGCAGCAGCAGCAACTGTTCAATAGGGATGTTGGCAATCTTTCAGTCAAGGGGGAAAAAACAAATGCTCAAAGGTAGGTTTTCTTAGTGTTACTCCCAGCCAAGTTTAATTAAACATTGCGACAGATTGCGGCTTGCCACTGGGTCTTTGTGTAATGTTGTTGGAAAAGGCACAAGCAAAAGCAGCCTGCTTTAAAACTGCAATTCCAAACGTTCTCCACTGGCCTTGTAACAGAGACATAAGCTATTCAAGGCTAGCATTTATGTAATCTTTGATTTGTTTTCATCTTTGTCACGAAATTGGCCTGATATTTAAGATGGCTATGTAAATGTAGAAGAACATAGATGGATATTAATGGATATTAAAAGCAATTTATTCAATGTTACATTGACTTGATTTTCTGGAAACAACTTTTAGGTTTTAATGTGGAGGCATATTGTTGTGTTGTTGCTCTCTAGAAACATTGGACAGGACATATTTAAACCTGACTCTCTGAGTCAGTGCAATTCTTGTGTGAAATGCCTGAGACTTTATCCCTGACTGACCCTGTTTTACTGTGTTAAATAGTTCTTGTCTGCCGCCGTTGATTGATGAGAATGTTTTGCGGCTCAACCTTTTTTAATTAGTGCAGCAGCACATACCTGACATGCCCACACTGTGTTGTGGGGAACAATATGACTCAGAGTTACTCATTTTTTTTTTTTTTTTTTTATTTTATTGGCCTTCGTTTTCAAAGGGGGCATTTGGGGATGTCTCCAAACGTCTGGACCTGCGGACGAGACTGAACTGCAAGAGCTTCTCCTGGTATTTGAAGAACATTTACCCAGAAGTCTTCATACCTGATCTCAACCCGCTCCGCTTTGGCTCGGTAAGATCACACACCCTCACCGGCAGCTCCCCTCCTTTCCAAACCTCATCGCTCTGTCTAGCCGTGGTGGGTTTCCACTCGGGGTCTCCAGAGGGTGCTGTGCTGTTCCAATTTGACACCCACCAAAGGCACTCCGGAGACTAAAGTTGTTTGAACAGCTTGCACTGGATGTTAGTTTTTCATCTTGTTTCCTTTCACTGCTTTCGCTCACCCCCCCGGACCCCCCCCCCCTTTTTTTTTTCTTTTCACTGTAGGTGAAAAATGTCGGCAAAGACTCATGTCTGGATACTGGAGAGAACAATGACGGTGGGAAGCCACTGACAATGTATCCATGTCATGGACTTGGAGGGAACCAGGTCAGTCAGAAAGTGCGGCATTAATATCTTTTTAAAAAAAAAAAATAGAAAAAAATATTGGCTGACCGATTTCTTTCTTTTTTTTTTCTGTAGTATTTTGAGTACTCCACACGTCACGAGATCAGGCACAACATTCAGAAGGAGCTGTGTTTGCACGGGGCAGTGGGGGCAGTGAAGCTGGAGGAGTGCCAGTACAAAGGCACGAACACGTTTGTTGGAGCGCAGCAAAAATGGGAAGTCAAGGATGTGAGTTTTGTTCTCTCTCTGCTTTTTTGTGTTTTGAATTTAACTGGGTTGTTGGATTCATTTATTTTTTTAATTTCCAAGCCAATTAATTACTCGCCTGAAATTAAAATTTCACCCATTCTGAAGTAGCCGCTATGTTGATTGAGGTGACTTTTTCTTATCCACGTAATGCTTCTGGAGCTTCACAGACAAATGGAAAAAGTCCAATTTCACAGTTAAGTTTAGCATTTTTTTTTGCCAATTAATTTTAACCACTTACATCCTATACATAGTAATTAGAGGTAGCTGTTGCATGTTCTTGCTGATGCACACTGGCATGAACGGCGCTACTTGTTCTCAGACTACAGGCGACCGTTTGGCTAAATCCATGGTGTCAACATTGCTGTTTTCCAGTCAAACGCGAGTGTTGCAATGCTCCAGCTGGAGTGTATGTTTACTGTGGGTGACCATCGGTGGATTTTTTTTCTGACTGTGAAACCCTGCAACTGTTGCGTGTATCAGAAAACAAATACATACACACGGCAGATAGGTAACAGCTTTGTCCTCTGTTTCTCTTAGAACCACTTACTTTACATCCCGGGACTCAACTTGTGTCTGAGCGCTCGTTATGAACGTATCGCTCTGGCCTCGTGCAACCCATCCGACAGATTCCAGCACTGGACCTTCATCTGATGCATCTCTCCGTTTGCACTGGGATGCTCTGAAATGAGTACACGATGCTGAACGCTGCAGTTTTGTCTTTTCTGTCTTTTCCAGAGCAAGGACTATGACTTTTAATTTATTTTTATACATAGAAGACTGAGCTGCTGCTGGAAAGTTTAGTATTCCGCTGGGAACAGCACAGTGCGCCACTGCTGAAGGAGGCATTGAAGTGATGCTCCGATTGAGACCCTGAACTGAGATTCCTGGAACGGTGAAGACTATCATCGCTGGAAACGTCTGTACTGTTTGCAAGTCTTCCCAGAATGTATGCGAACACTGAACATCTTATCAGTCCAAGTTACAAATCTTAAACCAAATCATTAAGAAAATGCAGTCATCTGCATATTTCATGTGAAAAGCACACATCCTGAAAGTCAAAACTTCATATTCACAATTATCATGAAGTCTTTCCTTTTTTGAGTGATTTTTCCTGCTTTTCTGGAATACAATTAATTCAGACTTATTTTTGTTTTTGTTCAGTGCCTTTTATTATTGTATTTTTTATTTTTTTATTTTTTTTTTATTACCGCGTGAGTGGAGTGGTGGAGGAATGTACAATTTTTAGGGAGTTAAGCATTTGTCTGCAGGTGATGATTTGTTTTTTTAAGCGGCTGTGGGTTCTTAAGTCATGTGGGGTGGAGAGCATACTTTATTTTTCTTAATTCATTTAAAAAAAAAAAAAAAAAAAAAAAGATTTTAATTACAATATTTTTTTAGTCTTTTTTATTAGTCATTCATCAGTTGGCAGTAAACCCCTTTTGCAATTGCCATCATGATAATTGTTCCTTGTTTATGTGTGGGACAGTTTCAAAGACATTGTTGAATCTCTTGAGGTTGTTTTGATGTGTCATGCACATGATATCCAGGTTCTCTTAAATACAATGTCTGATCGATTGTTCCATTAATCATGCGCGTGTCACGCAGTGGAATTTCACATTTGTAAGTTTCATAAAACACATTTAGGTTCTGCGGAATTTCATGGGGCTGCACCGACTCCACTGAGTCATTTTATTCAGGTTTACTGTGTAAAACATTTGTGGCTGAGCAATCATTTGTGTCACCATTCAGACATGCTGGCACTTGTGTGTAATTATTTCAGATTGAAGGTGTTGTCTGAAGTCCTCCTGACAAAGTTCATTACTGATGTTCATTCTGCTTCAACTGTTTTCCCCCTGCGGTCAATATTTTCACACACGCCCGGCATAAATCAAGCGTCCTGGGCTTCCCCCCTCTACCCCCCACCCCCACCCCACTTCTGTAGGAATTTCTCTCTGTTTTTTTTTGTTTTCCCGTGTTGGTCCAACTGCCTTGCCTCTGTTTTTTATCAAAGCAGAAGAGCAGATGTAAACTAAATGCACTGAGGTGTATTGGTTAACCAGAAGCCTGGAATTGTCACTCTTAAGCCCAAAGTGCGCACACTAATGGATTTCTGGTGCAGGCACTAGTTTGTTGTATTGCTTTGTTTTGTTTTTCTCAATTTGGGTTGGCTGTGGATGACTTTACTCGTGTGTGTTTTCTCGTTGTCTGAAGTGGAGACAGACTTTTGTTGTCTGACCTACCTGTCTGCTATTGAGAAGTCTATTTTTAGATGAATAAATGCAGCTGGATAGTACCAACGACCTGTATGCCTCACTTCTCCAGACGACCTGTAGAGGGCGCCTTACACCAGGTACGGAATGAAGTGCACGTTGATTTGTCATTTGCGGCTATTTTAATGAAATTTATTCCAGCATGTTAAAAATGACACAACTAAAAATCCAGGTAGTTTTATGTACAGTTGAAAAAAAAAAACAAAAAAAAACACCGTTAAAAAAACAACAACAAAGAGTCTGTTTTGTGCAAAACGTATGCAAGTCACAGAATAAGAATTAAAATCAAATTAGGCACATGAAGCTTTACAACTCACAACCGGCATGAAACAAAAGTCCATTTGAAGAGAGCTAATCAATATACTCAATACAGACTTTAAGCAAAAAAAAACAAAACAAACAAAAAAACACACCAATAAATACACATTTTAATATATCATTCATAATAAATACAGGAAATTAAAAAAAAAAACACACCCAAAAAAGAAACCGACGCGAGATCCTTCACTGGATTCTGCGTCGTCGTGTCTCGCCTTGCACGCGGTGCGCCCTGGCTGCTGTATGAGTGTACTGTGAGCCATGTTGATGCCACTGATTGCCTGATAGCACTCTGTCACCTTCCTCTGCACTTCCAGTACGTCACGAGATGGGCCAAGACTCCAGCACTGACCTCTCAGCATCGACAACAACATAAAAAGTCTGGGATGGCGTCTCGGCAAGCCTCGTGAAAACAGAAGAAGAAGAAGAAGAAGAAGAAGAAGAAGAAGAAAGGGTGCCACGTGTCTGTTCTCATGCAGGAGCCGAGGTGAGGAATATCAAGGTATTACAGTCATCCGAGCACGTTGTTGCAGCCCCAACCCCTCCCTGCTCAGCTAAGTCTTTTTATTTATTTATTTATTTATTTTTTAATCAGGATTTGTAAATCAAGTGTTAAAAGATCCTACTTTTTGACAAAAAAAAAAAAAAAAAAAAGAAAAATCCTATGTCAAAAGATTTGAACAGCTCTTGGGTACAGAGCCCAATAATGTCGCTGCTAGTTACTGACTCACATCGAACTCTGATTGTCGACCATGAATGTTTGTTTCCCCCCCATAAACGATTATTAAAGCATTTTAAATCATAATCAACGTTATTAGTTAACCGACAATATCAGTCCCTGTGATCGTCAGTTCAGAGCAATCACAGTCCACTTAACCGAGAACTCTCAAAGGTTATCCCTGTTTTTAAAAAAAAAAAAAAATTGCACTAAACACATTAGAGCAAACTGACATCATTTTCAGATTCATATAAATAAACATCTCACTTATTAGATGCTAGAATGCAGCCTGTACAGCAAACTGTTGGTTGAGACCGTGAGCAGATACTTGTTTTATACAGTATCCGAATTTAAAGATAAATATTTTAGATTTTTTTTCTTCTGATGGTGTTGCTTTTCCCACCAAAGTGCTGCCGTGTTATTTGTTTTTCTCACATATCTTTGTATCAATTAAATGCTTTCTTGGAGAAATCCCGATTTAAAAAAAAAAAAAAAAAATGTAATGTAATCTTTTTTTCCTATGAAACCTGCAGGTGTTTGTTATTTTATAAATCGACACAGAAGATAAAAGACAAAGTGAGGCATGATACTGATCTGGCTGTTCAAGTGTTTTTCAAGATAAAACCTCCTGCCTGCCGCTGGACCCCACACATTGGTGCAAAAGGTTGATAATTGGCATTTTTATGATGATATGATTGAACAATTGGACAATTTGGGCTTTTGTCATGCTGTTCTTGAGCAAAGAGAAGCACGCTGTAGGGAAAAGAGGAAAAATGTATCGTCTTTACAACACATGTTCATAAAAACAATGGCATTTTCTTTTAATATATATATATATATGTATATATATATTACTGACATTTTAAAGCAAGAAAAAAGGGCATGCTTAGTTTATCAAAACATTTACAGTTAATTATACACAGAGTTCAAGAACAATAAATAAAACAACAATAATCCTTTTTTTTTGCACATTTGACGCCATGGACATAGAAAAGTTCCATCTACAGTACGGTATGTGCTCGAAACTAGAACTTTACATCTGGAATTACAAGATACATTGCACAGCGTGACACAACTGATGTTTAAAGTCTTCTCCACCTCGTCCAGAGTGTGGCGGAGTTGCAACACTGCAACAGATGAAGGGCCCGTCCCGGGGTCAAGAGTTCATTAAAAACATTTCCACCGTGATCCTCTGGCATCATTCTTCCAGATGAAAATGACACTTAAAAATTACTTTAAGGTCATATAATGCAAAAAAAAAAATCCAAACAAAAAGCAAGTCAAAGGAAAAGGCCATGATAATGTTCATTTCAAATTCCACTTGGTGTGACTCAAGTTGGAGGGATAGTTCACCCAAAATTGAGATTTCACCCATTTTCAAATCCACATGACCATTCTGGAGTTTCACAGCAAAACACTAGCCAAAGTATCCAGTGCGGTTCACTCGCCAGGAGTAGAACTCATATCTCCAGCGCTGCCCGGTGTTGACACAATGGTATTCAATTAGCACAAGGTCTGATTTACCTTAAGTTAACATGTGTGAACTTGATATCACACACAGACAAACGTGCCAGCTGATGTGATTGCATCTTGTCAAACGTGCAAAGAAATGCACGCGCTTGTCCGTTTAACACATCCGCCGGGATGAATATGCAATGGCACGAGATTGTGCTGCGGTGCGGGGGAAAAAAGAGAGGAATCAGACGTGAAAAGCTCAATTTAGCGCGCACGCACACACACACACACGGCGATATTTGCAGAACCCGGGAAGAGCTGCGGTGACTGTTTGCGTCGTCATACGATAAAGGTGAAAGGCAGGTGCTAGTCAGCACAGCTTTGCACGCAGATGGCTGCTGTTGTTGTGTTTGCCGATTGTGTGATTGCAATAAGGCCTCGGTCTGATTCAAACTCATTTGTTTGTCTGTTTCCCGTCATCAGTTTTTTTTTTTTAGAACCCTACTTATATCATGCAAACATTTTCTCTCAATTTCCTTTTTGTTGTTGTTGTTGTTGTTGTTGTTTCTCATTTCTTTGCATAACAGACTACATTTAAAGCTAATCCTGCCAGAACGCATTCCGTGGTCCCTTTGCTCAGTGCACAGAAAAAAAACAGTGACACGCGGCAACCCACTACCGTGCTTGTAGAAAGTGTGGTGGTGGTGGTGGGTATTTCAAAAAATTGGGTGAACCATCCCTTTAAGACGCAATGATCAAAGAACACTTGAGAGGGTGAGCCACCCCCCGGCTAAATGGCTGCCACCTCGGGGCAGTGGTCGGCTAAAGGGAGGTTCTTGGCGCTGTTTGTGAGTAAGGTCAGCTCCGGGTGTCCGCCCACGTCGGCCCCCTGCGCCGTCTCGCACGAACCATAGGAACTCTGGCTGTTATTGTTCAGGTAGCTCTGGTAGCTCTGCGTCTGGCTTGGGCTCAGCGGCGCCAACGGCGGCGGCGCCTTGGACAGCAGCTTCTCCTGCTGATCGTAGCCGGCCAGCAGAGGGAAGCTGTGAGCGGCCTGGTACTGGCTCTCCGCCCGGGCCGAGTAGTTTGTGTAAGGTTCGGCGGCTACGCCGAAGGGCCCCGGGGCCGCGGCGCCGTTGGCCCCGCCCACCGCGTCCTGGAACGCCAAGGCCTCCCCGAAGGGTTCGCTGGGACGGCCGGGCTGGCCGTTGGAGGCGGCCACGCCGGCGCCCCCTAGCTGGTAGTACTCGGCCGGAGTCGAGTTCATCAAGAAGCCGTTCCCGTTCATGTGGCTGTCGTGGGCGGCGTCGCTGTAGCACAGCACGGTGGACAGAGGGACCACGTCGGCGTGAGACACCGGCGGTGCCGCCATGTCGCCCTGGACGCTGGCAGACTTCTCCTCGTCCTCGTCGTCCTCGTCGTCCTCTTCCTCCTCCTCCTCGTCCTCGTCAGAGTCGCTGTTGGCTAAGCTCTGAGTGCTGGAATCAGACAGTCCGCTGCAAACGCTGCTGCTGTCCTCCTCGTCCTCGTCCTCCTCGTCTTCGTTCTCCTCCTCGTCCTCCTCGTCCTCCTCTTCCTCATCGTCCTCCTCGTCCAGCGGCTCCTCCATCTCGTCGACGGTGGCTGCCTGCACGTGCACGCTGGCCTGTGGGACGGCGTCAGACAGCGAGTACTCCAACCTGTGCTGGGACTGAACCAAAGTGTTGCCGCTTTCCAGGTCATTGGCGTCGCCGTGGAAACCGTTGGTGGGGGACACCTGCTGCTGCTGCTGCTGCTGCTGCTGCTGCTGTTGTTGCTGCTGCTGCTGCTGCTGCTGCTGCTGCTCGCGGCTCTTCTCCAGTTCCAGCTTCATGATGGTGTGCAAGAAGTGGGTCCGGACGCGGATGGGGTTAAACTCCACCCGCCCCGCCGAGTTGCTGCAGCCCTCTTTAGTGCAGCCACATGGAAATGACATGCGGTCCACCTGTGGGAGACATTGCGTTTACCACCGCGTGGGTTGTTTTATTTCAAAGGTCCTCTAGTTGGAGCCATTTTTAAGATATTTACTACACAATTGATAATCCCAAAAATTTCAGAAAACGGCAACAATGTAGGTGGCTGCGTGGTGCCACCTCCTGGCTCGGAGCGGAACGCAAACACCACAGTGGTGCTGGTAAAGTGTGAGTTCCCTTTGTGACATCACAACGGGTAGACAATTTCCAGAACACTGAAAAAGTTGAACAAAGCAAACAAAGACCGGATCGGCTGATTTCTCCGCTTGCTGTGTTCGCTGAGTAGGCCAGACAAATGTATTATAAAATTCCACTGAACTTGGTCTGAAATAGCACAGGACCTTTGAAATATTAAAGGCACAATGCCAAAACTTGTTCTCCATTCGCCCTGTCTGACAGTCCCATGGTGGGCGCCAGCATTTAATGTGCACACCCGGCGCCACTGCTCACCACTGCTAGGGGTGCCGGAGCTGAAGAGATGCGGACGTCGTGGGATTTTACCTGGCACTTGATCCCTGCGATGCTGCAGGCGCAGGTCTCCGGGTCGCAGAAAATCCGGCAATCGCAGCCGCAGTCCTCCCTGGACATCCGGATGGCTCGCAGCTCGTGTTTCTCCTCCACGTCGATCTTCTTCACGCCAGAGGAGCGCAGCAGCGCCCGGCGCTTCTTGGTGGTGAGCGGCTGGAGGAAGAAGTAGTCGTCCACCTCCGTGTTGTCGAGGTCGATGTCGTCGTCGGAGATGTCCTCCGCCGTGAGCGCGTTGGCCTCCTCCGACTCCACCGTGCCGTTCTTGGTCAGCTGAGCACGTCGGAAAATGACACGAAGGCACGAAGGAGAAAACAGACGGGCAAAAGAAATTGAAAGGAATCATCGAGCCAAATTATTCGAAATAAACGTGACGTTTTTGAATCGTTTCAACAGAACAGGAAAAAAACCCTTTGTGCCCAGAGGCTGCAAGGTGATTTTTTTTTTTTTTTTTTATCTCCGAGTCTACCTTGAGTTTGATGGAGTTGAGCTTCTCCTCCTTCAGGTGATCTCTGAGCATGTCCCTGTGGATCCTCTCCTGCTCCAGGGCGAATTCTCCCAGGGAATACTGCCTGATCCAGCTGTGCCTGTTGGACATTCCCAGCGTGCTGCCTCCCTGGCTGGGCACGCTGGTGAAGCCCTGCCGCCGGCTGAAGTAGTACACCGTCACATTCTCAAAATGTACCCTCCGAGTCCGCAGGCGCTTCTCTCTCTTCAGTATGGAGTTGGCTGCACGAGATAAGAAAAGAGTTGTTGCACAGGAGCTCCCTGGAATTTGTGCGGCATTTGATCGTTCGTTAAGAGGATCGACTCGGGGCAGCGCTGTTGATTCGATTAAAGTTTGTACAACAGTTCAATAGCTGGGCTGTAAGTGGCATTTTTATTCCCGCCTACATTTGCGACTCACCAGGTCAAGCCCAATGCAGCCTCCTCGATGGATCATTTCAGTTTCGCTCTCTGGACTTCCAGCAGACAATATGCACTTAAGTGAGCATCAATCCAAATGGTCTCTGTTGGTCGGCTGCACTGCATAGCTTGGCTGAAAACGCGGTGGTAGCATGGCAGTGTCTGGACAAAGTGGAGAAACTGCAGAGTCTCCCAGACGTGTCTTTTATGGAGCCATGGCGTGTTTTAGTACATGGCTGCAACCGGCTGCCACTGCACTTTGAGTGCATGCAGGGGTTTGGTCTTGTTGCCTCACTGCAGTTCACAGGTTCAATTCCCCCCTGAGGATTCTCCCTGGCGTCTGGGTGGGTTCTCTCCGGGTACTCTCGGCTTCCTCGCTCCATCCAATTAGGCTACACAGGCAACACTAAAAAGCCCTTAATAGGTGTGAACCTGAGTGTGGATGGCTTATTATGTTTGACCATGTGTCCAAGGTGTCCCGTGCTCTGAGATAACTGGGATAGGCTACAGCACCCCTGCAGCTCTGAGCGCAGGATGGATGGATGGATGGATGGATGGATGGGATTTCCTTTCTGTGAAACTCCAGAGCTGTCATTGGATTAGAAGATGCAACCACAGCCAAAACTGAATGATGTTGATTGACTGACTCAAAATCGAAAATGAGATTTCAAGTGTGGCTGAACTTGTCCCTTGAAATCCCGCAACCATGCGCTTTAGAATGAGCCTTTATGCATCTCAGCGCAGCCCTGAGCGCAGGGAGTGAAGCTGTGTGATTGCACAGGTTCTGCATGCGGCTCCTCAGTCAGCCAGCGTGTCTTTTCAGAGAGAGCTCGACAAGAGGGAGGAGTGGGAGTGGGAGAGTGGGGGGGAGGAGGGAGTGGAAGAGCAACAGCCGAGCATAAATAATCCCCTGCCTGGCCCGGAGATGAGGACTGCTGGTTTTAGAGGAGCAGCGTTCCCACCGCTCTCCCCAACGGCAGACAGACAGGACAAATAGAAACCATCTGGTTCCAGCAGCTCTCCGCCCCGCGCTGGAAGGACAATGCATTTCATTACAGATGTAAGAGCTGTCAGAAGGGAGGGGCAGCGAGCTGCCTTCCATTTATGCAAACGGCAACCGGCTTGTTTTTAAGGTACCGGAGCGGTGAACAGATGTTAAGGTCCCTGCGATCAGCGTTCCCCGAGTCTGTACATTAAAGCCCCGTCCCTTCGTTTCTGTCCCGCGGAGAGAAGCAGTTGTTCCGTTAAGAAATAACAACAACACAAAAACACACTTGTGCGTGTTTCGTCCCTCCCCTGGCTGTCTGACAGTGCGGCGGGGAGACGCGAGACCACTCAGGACTTAATTGTTTCATATCTCTCCCCCGCTGAAGCAGTCAGTCACTGTACATTCGCGCGTCACTTCACAGGAGAGGAGGAGTCTTTGTATCGCGCGGCTCCCTGGTTGCCGTTAGCTACCGTCAGCTACCGTCAGCTGCAGCCGACATCCAGGGGCCACGCAGGCCCCCCCCCTCCCCCAGGGAAGCAGCACCCTGCTTATGCCTCGCTACTGCGTCGACCCCCCCCCCTCACCTCCGTCACCTACCTGCGCGTCACTCATGTGGATAAAAATAATCATCAAACCACGTCTAGGTGCGAGGTTGCCTTTGCTTAACGCGGAAAACGTTGGGCCAAATTGCTTACGTTTATTCACAATCAGACTTTCATTCATTAGGGATGACATCAATGTGTTCTTTTGTAGACACGTAGGGAATGTTTCTCTCTGAGTGGACTTTTTTTTTTTTTTTTTTGATGGGTCTTATGAAGTCAGCGTTGTTTGAGTGCTCCTGTTAGGCACGTGAATATTAAAAAAAGCCTGATTATCCCAAACATTAACATCATCTTGGCAAAACAAAGCAGCATACGCGCGCACCCGCGGCAGATACCCTATGTACAATACAGCTTGTGAAAATCACAGCCTCACCTAATTACATAATACAGTGAAATGCAGAGAACAAAAAGTCACATGAAGTCATATTGTCAACATCTATATTTGTGCTGCAAGTTATGCAAGAGAGACCTGAGACGATTATTTTCCAACCGCAGGCCACAAAAAAGACCAAATGAACCATCGAGCAGTGACTGGTGGGGAGGGGGTCACTCACCTGAGAGAGAGGTGTCAGTGCCCTTTGTGACATCACACAGGGATGATTTCAGACCTACACGTTCTAGTTAACCGACAGGTTACAGACATATTTCTTCCGGTCTAATTTTAATTGTGGATCTATTTACGTTCTTATCCAGAAGATTCGACATGAGTTTAAACGTGAGGGTTTAATCACCATTAAATGTTCTACGCCAGTCATAACGCTTGCGTGGACGAAACCCAACGGTGTTGCACGCGCGCGTGCGCGCACACACACACACACACACACACACACACACACACACACATGCGTGGCATCAGGCTCATTCATCAGCCTCGGCATCGTGCACGCTGACGCTGCTGCTAATGAGGCAGCTGCTTGAGCTTACATCCCCTTTATTATAGCAGGAGACTCAGCCTGCACTGCCCCTCCTCCCTCCCCTGCACAGATACACAGGACTGTAAATTCACTCCTGCACAACAGACAGGCGGACTGTGTGTGTGTGTGTGTGTGTGTGTGTGTGTGTGTGTGTGTGTGCGCGTGCGTGTTTTAACCTGTATCTTACATAAATTCCAATCAACAATATCAGGCTGGTGATTAAAAGCGCCACCAACCCCCAACCCCAACCCCTTCTTTTTCAACACCTCCCCGTTTGTTTTCCTCGAGATGAAATCATGACATTAATCTGGCCGTCTTGCCACGCTGGCACAATGGGTGAATGCGAAGAAAAAAAAGAAAGAAAGAAAAAAAAAAAAAGAGAGAGACACTCACGGGTGAAAGGGCCCGAGGCGGAAGGGTTGACACTGTCGCTGCTATCTCCACTCTCGCTGCAGGAGACCTCATCATCAGACTCCCGCAAGGAAGAGCACGGGGAGGAGGAGGCTTCTACCTCCTCAAATTTCCTCTTTAGTATTCCGCTCATGGCCCGCCGCATCTGCACCTGAAACCTAAAGACAGCAGAGGGGCCACACATTATTTAATATCCACTTTTAGGGCCCTCATAATCCTCAGCACACTCAATTAGCAGAGCCCCCCCCCCCCCCCCTTCTCCGCACACGCACGCACGTTCGCGCACACGCACCTCTCTCACACCGCTACCCCAGCTCTCAGGCGCTCCCCTGGCCATTGATCACCTTGGCACGAGAGAGAGGCGAGATGGAAGGAGAAAGCTGCTAATTACACACTACAGTCTGCCGTACAGGAAGTTCACTGCCGTCTTTGATTGAGAGGCTGGAGGGGGAAAAAACAGAGTGGAGCAACTTGTCTCGCAATGTTTTATTTTCTCCCACCCGAACTGGATTAGTGTGATTGTGTGGAACAACAACAACAACCAAAAGAGAAAAAAAAATCCCCAACTTCAAAAAACAACCTGAAAATGTGTTTTTCTCTGCCCGTTGTGCAATCATTTTTATTTCTTTATTTATTTTTGACTGTGTAGCTTTTGAAAAAAAAAAAAAAAACACGACGTGATTTGCAATCGCGATGCATCGTGGTACGAAGGTGAAGGTGAAGCCGCTGCTGTCGGCGGCATAAATAAATGACATCCTGTACATGGGTAATGAGCCTCCGTGCAGGTCAGACGCTTCTTAGAGGATGGGGGGCTGGCGGGGGGGCAGGGGGCCTCGGGTGAATGTAGCCCACAGAGACATCCGCGGCTATAAAGCCCCCCTCATAACCTTTCGCCAATAATAATGGGCTGCTTAATACTGCAAATACATAAGAGGACGGCGGGGGTTGGGGAGCCGGAGGTTACATCACTGCTGCGGAGCGGCTGCCGAACGCTGCTGGTTACAGCACTTGCCCGATTTTGCCGGTGTAACCAAAGTGTTGATAGAAAGGGGCCATTAGCTGCCTCTGAATGATGATGCAATTAGACGAGTAAACAAGGACGAGCTCATCAGTCAGCGGCGCTGATACTACTCAGCGTTGCTCTGGAACGGACTAACAAATGCAGCTTGTGGTCGTGCAAAAACCCGCATTTCTTTCTATTCCCCCCCCCTTTAATATTACAGCTTAAATGCAAAATATCGCAGCGGAGGGGAACGCGGCTCGAGCGTTGTGTCACATTTTAAAATAACCCCCCCGCCCCCCCGGCCAAATGGAAAAAAAAACAAAAAAAAAACATCAACAACAAAAACACAAGAGCGCTACTGTAGCGCACAGAGGGGTTCCTGTTGACTGGCAGCCCGTCCCTCACCGCTCTCTTTCTTGGAAGCGGGATCCAGTAAAGACAGCGTGTATCTTGGCCCGGTCCCGCTCTGTCTATCTGCCAGAGCAGCTTGTGGGGGAGTTCCATTCACAGGCAGCCGCGGCGTTTCATCCGAGCTCCGCTATCAAGTCATTACAGATGCAAATGCTGCCTGAGAGACATGCCGCAGCCGCCGCAGCCACCGCCGCCGCCGCCACCGCCACCTCAGGAGGGGGTGGAGGGGTCGGGGCTGAGAGAGGTGCAGCCCGACGAGGACCTGCGAGTGCCAGCCGAGGGGGGTCATTGTTCACCGGGAAGCTGCCGCTTGTTCAGCGTTCTGGATCAGCTCCAGGATCGACATCCTCTATCTGCGACTACTGAGGAATGTGAGGCACCGTCCATCCAGGGGAGGAAAAAAAAGAGAGAGAGAGAGACAGAGTAGGAGGGTGGTGGGGGGTTCTGCCCAGGTGGCCTGACTGAATTCTTTCCAAAAAACAACTGATATTAATTATGAACCAGCCTGTGTCCCCAACATGTATTGTAGGCAAGGAACCCGTCAGCCTATCTCTTCATTTCTTGAGTTGATGCAACGTTGTATAACCTGCCACCAATAGACATGTGCTCTGGTTCAGATGGAGGAAAAAAACAACTTTTGTAAACAGAATAAAAGGATAAATACATTTAAATATCCTTTTGCCGACAACCAAGGTTGGAAAATTTCCAGCAGCGACAACTGGGAGAAATTTAGTCTTTTTTTTTTTTTTCCTACCAGGGGGTTCCTAATTATATACCATTGTTGGAAACCTATTTGTATGCTTAGCCCTCAGCTGATGCTGCACTGGGCTTTGATGCCAAAAAGGTTTCCATGGTGATGCTAATGTACTACGTCAACTAGTGCTGCTTCCCCCCCCCCAATGCCGTCTCCGCCGCTATGTGCTGTAACTAAAGCAGCAGTGGATGACAAACAAAAAAAAAAAACAAAGAAAGTTTGTATCAGAGGTAAGATGATCGAGCTGAGACGTGTAGAACAGCAGCCGTCTTTCATTGATGCCTCACTAGTTTGTTTGCATTTGGTTATGCAAGCATGAAAAGTTGGAAGGAAGAAAAAAAAAAAAAAAGAATGACATCATAAACCTCAGAGCTGTCCCTAATCTGCGGGTGAACAATTTGTCATCGTTGTGTGAATGAGAAAGAGGCTGCTGATCGTTTCCAACAGCACTTTCTTTGTCCGACAGAAGAAGAAGAAGAAGAAGAAGAAGGAGAAGAAGAAGAAGAAGAAGAAGAAGAAGAAGAAGAAGAAGAAGAGGGGAAGCACAGAGCACGAAAGAGAAAATCCAGGAGAAATAATGCAGCGAGAGGCAGCTTTGGAAAGCCCCTCCCTGTGTTGCCTCTCTGTGCACACACACACACACGCGCACACACACACACACACACACACACACACACACACACACACACACTACCAGTGGCAGCAGCCAACTCTTGTCCTGAACAGACAGCGCTGACGGCGCACCGGAGCAGCGAGTACACCGAGCTCTCTTTCCTCTTCTCCTCTCCTCCTCTTCGTCACTCCGCCATCGAACGACGTGACGGACGCCCAGAGCCCCAAAACACTCGTCCGCAACGATACCCCCGACTGAGCCCCCGACTCCCCCTTTGGCATCTGGAGCGAGTCATGACACATCAGTCTGAACACGGCGGCAGTGACCGCTCTCACCCCCCCCCCTTCCTCTCCTCCTCCTCCTGCGCATGCAAGGCCCTCGCAGCGACAACTGACCTGTATCCGGGCGGCTGGAAAGCGGCTCCGTCTCTACGTCTTCCAGCAGCAGCAGCAGCGCTGCAGCCACACGGACATGTTCAACCAAAAAAAAGAAAGGCGGGGACTCGCGATGAATGAAAAACGTCCCATTTGTTGTCTCAGCCCACTGGCTTGCAGTGACCCCAGAGCTCCATGGGATCCATAGATATATAAATATATATTTTACATCTATTAAAAAAAAAGGATGCAGGAGAGTGAAGGAGACAGTTCTGGCTGCGCTACTGCTACCATGTGCTTTTATGATTTCAAGATGATTCTCGCTCCAACTTCCTGACTGTCACTCTGTAGTTTTTTTTTTTTGTTTGTTTCTCTCTCTCTCTCTCTCTCTCTCTCTCTCTCTCCCTCTCTCTCTCTCTCTCTCTCTCTCTCTCTCGCTCTCTCCCGGCCTCACAAAGGCTCATTAGCTGCAGCCGGCTGAATGGCAAGAGCACGACTGGAGCTGAGCGCAGAGAGGAGCACAGGCAGCCTGCGAGATCACATGGGTGGGATGTCTGCGAGCGAGAGGGAGAGAGAGAGAGAGAGTGAGAGAGCCAGGGAGGAGGGAAGGGGGAGAAAGAGGGAGGGAGACAGGCGTGCCTCTGCTCCTGTCTGCAGATATTTTTACCAACATGCGATGGGGATTGGTTGGGGGTGGGGGTGGGGGGTCAAAGAGAGGGGGGGAGGAAAGGGGCACATGGGAGTTGCAAAGGCGGGGGGGGTGGGGGGGGAGAGAGTCGAGGGCATGAGAGAGAGACGCAGGAGGAGGAGGAGGAGGGGGAGGGGATTCAGAGGGCAGTAGTGGGGGGGGTGAGGAAGAGGTGGATGGAGTGTGAGGATAGGGAGAGAGGAAATGAGATCGGGGGGGGGGGGGGGGGGGGGAGCGTCAGATGCCAAGAACAACACGATGGCCCCAACTTGAGGTTTGGGGGAGACTGGAAAATGCCCAACTGGCCGATACGAGAAGTAATTTAGACTAAATCAAATAAGACGAAAGACGACGCAGCAGCAGCAGCAGCAGCAGCAGCAGCAGCAGCAGCAGCAGCAGCAGCAGCAGCAGCAGCAGCAGCTATACGGCGCTATCACCTCGAGAGTGTCGCATTTCAAATGGAATTAAACATGCGTCCTAAATATGTTTTCAGTGTGATAAAACAAAGACGGCGACTGTTGACACGGAGAATGTGGTTCATTTGTCTTCTTGCTATTATTGTTCGCCTGGGATTGACGCTAACATTTCTTGCAATGTGCTTTCTCACCATTAGATGCTGCTAAATCCCACACGCCAGCCTTCTCAACCAGGTAAGAGAGCCGTTTCATATTGTTTTGTAGCACTAAAAAGTCAAGACTTAACATGAGCTCAGGATCAATTCTGCTGGTCACCCAGTGCAGGACAATGCAGTGATGGCTGATGGGTAGAATTCCTGTAAAGCTGATGAATCTCTGTGTTGACATATTGTGAGTTTGTTGTCTCCTTGAAGTTAAAGGCGATGCACAAACGCAGCACCGACACATTTGGCTGTAATTCTTCGGGGGCTTTCTGAGCTTTACACATTAGAGATTGTAACTGAGGGAGGATGAAAAAAAAACAAAAAAAAACCCACAGCACAGTAGGTAGGAACAGCCTGAAGAAACACTACTCAGCATCAGCGCCCAGCATTTGCATTTTAATGGTTCTTAGTGGACACAATTTTAATCCACTGTGGCTTAGCTCACGAGTTTGCCACACTCAACGTTTATGAGTAATCTTTGCACGCGGAGATCATTTACGTTGTTTCGCCGCTAAAACTTCACGGGGACAAATTACTTTGATGGTTCGCCAACCAAACAAAAGAAAAAAATCACCAGCCAAAATAATGGCAGGGTTTCTCAAGTGCTACCTTATTAAAACAGGTTGGAAAAACTAGAGGATTCGCAAAACAAATCCAAATCCAACTATGTGTCAGAATTTCTGGGGTACCTCGGTAGAAATGATAAACTGCCAGGGCACCATTGCACACTGGTGGGCCGCAAATTCTGAATGAGGCGCAAAACATCAGATAGAAACCTGCTTGCGGCCGCTATTTATAGGGTCTCACAGCCGCTGCAGAGGCTTCAGAAATCCCACCGACTGACTCTGGACTGTCTGCCTTTCACCACAAACATGCAGAGGCAGCTCCGGTCGTGAATCAGAACCTGGCCTGCGAAGCGCAGATGAATCACTCGCACCCACCCACCTTCACACCAATTAGCCATCTGTACGCCGAGCACACCTGTCTCAGGGTTTTCAAGCGTCACATATACCTACTTCTCGCATATTAATGTCCGCAGCTGACGTCATACGTCGCTATACAGCCATCTGAGAATATTAGATGTATGTTATTTTCAATGCTGCATTTGTGCTCTACCCAACAGAGGTTGGCAAAAGTATCCACATTCTGTACTTAAACAAAAGAATGAATACTTGTGTTATATAAATACACATATATATACATATATGTGTGTGTGTGTGTATATATACATATATGTATATGTATGTGTATATATACATATATATGTATTTCTACATATATGTGTGTGTGTGTGTGTGTATGTATGTGTGTAAAATTCAGTTTTATATTTGAACTACACAACAGCACAGTTCAGATTGTCCAATTCAAGCAACAGCGACTAGAATAATAACAAGTGAATTACCTTCAACAGAATTTTTTTTATCTAAAAAACTTTTAAACACAAAAGTAACAAGCATGTTTTTCCGATGTAAGGAGTAGAAACTACAGACATTTGTGGTCAAATATAGGGAGTCAAACCAAAAAGTCATACCTGAAGAATCTGCTCAAGTACAGTAACGTAGTATTTCCACAATGTTGCTTCCCACCTCTGCTACCCAGACACTCAAGGTAACCTCTGGCACTGCTGCATGACAGGCAGAGCCTTCCCCGACGCTCAGCGGTCGCTCTGGCATCCACGAGGAGACTTAACCTTCCCTCTCTGGCTAGACACCAAAAGAATTCCACTCGCTGCACCTCATCCTGATTGACGTCTTATTTCGGTCGGGGCGCGAAATGTCGGGTTACTTCTGGGGGTCGTCGAGGTGCTCGCAAAACAAGGGTTACAATAACGTAACCTAAGCCGCCGCCTGCTTTTCTTTTTTCTTTTTTCTTTTTTTTTTTTTGGGGTCACCCAGCATCCAAGGCAAGTCTGTCGTCAAAGGGTCTCAGTCAAGTGCGTTCTAGACAGGATGCAAGGAAAATTTTCAAAGTCGGATTGGCGGATTTGCTGCGCTGCCCCTGGTGATTGAACAGTATGTACTGCAGCTCGAATGGCTTATTTTAAAGGTCCCATGTTGAACAGACTCTCAGATCTTAAGTCAGCCCTGACTTCACTATAAACACTGGAGAGCGGTTCACTGTTAGCTTCCTGCTAAAACTGATGCTTTGTTGCACATTACACACATCTGAAATAGGACAAAAAAACAAAGCAACCATGAGTTGGTCCTGGCTGGGAGGAGGTCATAGTGACCCTTGCGACATCACAAAGGGCAAATATCTTTGCGAAACTTCACTTCGGGGTCAGGGAAGCAAGGAAAACAAGTTCTTTGACGGGAAATATATTTATGTAAATTTTCCATAAGATGGGAAGAATGCAAAGAAGACAGCGAAGGTCAGTCTCAAAGCAAACCCTGAGACTTTCTCCTTCTTTTCTTCCCTATATGAACATCGCTCACGTCATATGAAATCCTCATCCATCACTGTGTCATTTTATTACACATGCTAATTATTAGCACAGAAACTGCATATTTAAAACAAAGCCGTTCCTCTAGGAAACTCCTCTGTTCCGCTGCCAAATGTTTAAGTGAGTTGGAGCGAGCTGTCGCAGGTATGGACGGATGGAGAGATTGCAGTTTTGCTTTTCCTGTTCCGTTCTGTATCTGCGTCTGCCAAATGCATCCGACATTCAATATGGCTGGTAGCCTTACAAACTACTAGTGTTTCCACAGGGACGAAGCACACAATTATACAGCCCAGATGGCTTGGCAGACTTTATTTCATTATCATCAAATCTTCCTCTTTTTTTTTTCTTCTTTTTTCCCCCTCTTTTTTTTTTTTTTTTTTTTTTAATGTGAGAAACGTTTTTAGTGCAGTCGACCCCATCTGAGAAGTACTGGGAGGTGCACTCTGCTGGAACTAGCTAATGGGATCACAGAGCAGTGACGAACGCCCCCACCCCACCCCACCCCACCCCACCCCACCGCCCCGCAAACCATGAAAGATCCTGGGCCGCGGCAGGCAGTCTGAGGCTGTGCTCAAACCCATCCGTCACCGGTGCCTCACTGTGCCCGAGACTGCAACCTTGAGCGGGAGAGCAGGAGAGCAGGATGCCAGGCAACGGCAGATAAATAGATAGATAGAGGCTCGGCCTCAGCTGGACTCCCCTAAGGAGAGTCTGTGGCCTGGATGATTATACAGCTACAGATGATGTCAGTGGAGGATCCCTGACACACACACACACACACACACACAACCAGGCCACAGTCGAATGTTTAGCCCCGGCGGGCTACCATACGGTCCAGGTTTAGTGCAGTACGCAGTCATTTGCACAGCCATTGGCCTGATTGACACCAATGGACCAAACGATACATTAAGAAATCTACGGCATATTTATCAGTACAAGACAATAAAATGTAATATACCTTTGATTGACTGTCTAGTTTAATTATTGGAATTACTTTCGCAATCAATCTGCACTCCGTCCTAACAAAAAGAAAGATACAATCGAGACTTTTAATGGTCTGTCGGCCGAGCAGAGACAGCAGCAGCCCACTGGCTCTCACGCAGATGGACAAAAATATGCAAAGAAATGAAGACTCACAAAACAACAACAATTAATAAATAAATAAATAAATAAATGAAAATCCACACACGTGAGAGAGTGGAGGTTGTGGAGGGTAGGGGGTAAAAAACAGCCAACAATCAAACACAAAGGAATTCCCTTTTAAGGGAATGTAGCAACATCTACAGATTTATGCAAATGAGGCTACACACGCGCTCTGTACATTTGTTAACTTGCACTCGCCTCGGGGCTGCAGACAGATCTGCTCGGCGCACATGAAAGGGGGGGGGGGCGGAGGGAGCGGGGGCGGTGTGTGTGTGTGTGTGTGTGTGTGTGGAGGGGGGGTAGAGAGCGAGGGGGATAGGGGAGGGCTGGGTGGGTGGGGGGGGGGGCTGGTGATGGGGGGAGGAGGAGGAGGAGGAGGTGAGGGGGAGGAAGGGGAGGCGGCGGTGGTTACTGCTCAGCACTCAGCACACGGAGGAGCTGCAGCCTGCTGCTGCTGCTGCTGCTGCTGCTGCTGCTCAGCCTTCCAGTCGCCCGCCCGGTGCCGGGAATCATTGATCTGCTCTTCCTCCTCGCACAACAATAGAGGAAGTGCGGCTCCTTATTAGCCGCACAGGCCACCGGGCGCACGATACAAAAAGAAAAAGAAAAAAAGAAAAAAGAAGAAATGGCCAGAGTCACAAGTGCACGGACCTGTTTGATTTCCATTTTCAGACACAGCGCCGCTTTAACTGAGACAGTTCCCACTGGGAAAATCTGACAGTTGATTTACAGCTTCTACCGCTAACATCAACGCGTATGCTGTCTATGGAACTACGGCATCTCAGCTGCCTGTGTTGATAAACAGTCAGAAATAAATAAATTAAAACGAAACAAAAAAAAGAAAGAAATCACACACGCACAGACAGGGCTGTGCAAACAAGTAATCCGACTAATGTTCTGATTCGCAGTAATTCAAGGCTCACAGTGCGGCGCGGCAATCAGGTGCTCTCGCCCTCGTGTCAATCACAATGCTCGGCTAAATTATTCATGCCTCCATATTTTATTTATGGCTATATTTTCCCATGCCACCTGAAAGTTCGCAAAAAGCCGGTTTTGCTGGCAGAAACTGAGCTGCCAAAGCGTTTCAACGCAGGCAGCGCCGCTTTCATCTCGCACACAGGCTGCGAAGGCTGTGGGATGTGGGGTTCATATGCTGCAGACAGGCTTTATCATTTATATATATATATAGCCATGATCATGTTGAGCTCGCGAAGCTCTCTCTCTGTCTCTTTTTAATATTCAAAACATTTGCGCAGTTATCTGAGAAGATTCTGGAAGTAGGCCAGATCTGCATGTGATTTAAATATTGTGAATTAGATTCTCTCTCTCTCTTTTTTTTTTTTTTTTTTTTAAACAAACTTACATAAAAATATTTCCCGAGAAGAATCGATACGAGGTAGGTGAATGTGCTTTATTGTGAAGGGGCTTGTTGCATTTAAAGCTGTTTTGGTGTTTTAAGTCGAGTCAAAATCTGACATTGAGACAATTAATTAATTCGGCCGATAAAGTTTTTTAATGGTAGGCAAGACTCTCAGAGACTGCGCTCACACTTGGTCCATTCCTCATTAAATCGCCAACATGGGTTGCAATGTGTTAATTGGCACCTTTTAGAGGATGGCTACAGGATTCACGGTTACCATTTCCAACAAACTCCCCGAAAGGTGTCGACCGCCTGATTTCTTCCTTAATGATCTCATTAAAACAAAGGCGAAACATAAAGGCAAACACACAATGTCGTGATTGTTACTCCCATGCAGGAATACTTGAAGTTCAAAAGCAAATCAACTCGTACTCGCTCACCCATTTGCACACATTACTCTGCTGCAAGACCTGCTTTATCGGCGGAAACTTGATATTGCACGGCTCTTCAAATGCCGTGGGACTGAGGAGAAAGACTTCCATGGCCCCCGGTGTGAGTCGAAATAAAACAAAATTATTTAGCGAGTGCACGTTTGCGTCAAAAAGCTTGAAATGTGACGAGCTGTATTCTGTTTGTTTGTGCACTCATTGAGTTGAATGAGATACGACAGCTGTCCTCCAAAAGAGACTTACAGCATAAAACAATATGGACCTTTTTTTTTTTTTTTTACACTGAAAAGCTAATATTTGTATCAAAAACAGCATTTAGTTGTACTTTACTTAAATCCTTCTCATAGCACAGTAAAAATCAGTTTATTTGTCATTTCAAGGCGTGATAGTATTTAAAAAAAAATTAAGCTCAAAACAACAAAATAGCCTGAAATGTTTCTGTCAATGCTCAGCCAGCTCTATGCTGAGTGTATGTTTATGCACTCCACACACACACACAAGAAATATCATTAGAGGAAAAAAATAAATAAATAAAAAATCCTTTTTTTCTCTTTAACACTTAATTAGCTGGCAGCTGACAAAAGATTCCAAATAGGTGTCATGGCAACATCTCAAGAGAGCACAATCCTGAAGCGTGAAAGTGCAGAGCTCAGCCAGGAAGGAGCCAAAGACACAAAAAGAGTCACATCAAAAGCCCCCAAATTGGAACCATGAACCCTGCTGGGACGCGCAGAGCTGCGCTGTGATCTGAAAGGTTGATATTAGTTCACGCCGTAAGACCCGCATTTGTTATTGATGTTTTGCATGTCTGCGGGGATAATGCCCGATGATGATGAATGAAAACGAACAAGTGCGAAGCGTTTTTCCGCTGATCAAAACACGCAGCCGGCGGAACGAGTCAAAACTGCCTCGCTGAAAAAGCCCCTGAAAGACTTAATGCAAAAGAACACCCAAAAAGAAAGGCATTCATGTCTGTAGTGCAGAGACACGTTTTAGCTGCTATTTCCTCATGGTCAATGACTCAATAGTAGGATTGACTAACGCAGCAAGAGAATAGGAATAACAGTGTGAATGAGTTTGTCTCAATCATCTTTTCTCCCCTTTGCTCCTGAGTGAATGCACCGTTGTTCCTGTGAATCATTAATTTACATTTTCACCGCCTGGTTGCAGCCTTTTGTGAATGAAAAAGAATGAGGCTGTATGATTAAACATGAACGTTTAGACAGCGACAAAAGGCCCAGCATGTCAGTTTGAGCAGCCCCTGTTGGTGAGAAAGGCATTGCGGGCATTTTTAAACGCAAGTCGTTGCTTTGATGCTTCATTTTAACCAAAACCACGCAAAAAAAAAAATCATCGGCCACCATCTTGCACCATCGATGCTACATGCTGCTACACGACGCTACATGTTTATCATTAGCAAATGAAAATATTGCAGCTTTTAGCTTTACTAAATGAAAAACATTGTATTTTGGAAACGTAAGTTGTGCAAGAACTCCCTTTATAAGTGCAACACGCCGCACCTTTTGAGGGCATTTTCGTGCGGGTCACGAAATTCAACCTGCGTCACAATCATCTGCAGAACTGATCGTTAGCTTCAGCACCAGTGGCGCCACTTGTTCAAGCCGTTCACTCTCGTCGTCGCAAGATTTTCTTTCAAAAAAAAAACCCCAAAAAAACAAAAACGTTTCAGATGTGATCGTGAACTTTTGTGCATGCGCACGCTTTACCCGCCTCTCCTCTGCCGCCGTTAAAGCCATAACACCCTCCCTGTGAATCTTTAATGGGCCACATTCGCTGGTATCAAGCACCAGCCATCTGTGCTACAGTATGCAACAGCGGCCGAATCGCTTTATTCAAACAAGGCCGCTCGCTCGAGACGAGACGAGACGAGAAAGAGACGCAGCCGCCGCCGCCTCACGCGCCGCTTCACAAGTAAATACATCGACTTAACGTCGCTGTGTCCTTTAACTCGGTGCCACGTGCGCTAATTAATTTCCGCTCCTCTGAGGGGGACGGGGTGCTGATAGACTGAGGAGACAGATGGATCGAGGAAGGGGGAAAAAAAATTACACAGTCACAAGAAGAGAGAGGAGGGCCACCCCACACACTCTCTCCAAAGACACACACCCACACCCACACACACACACACACACACACACACACACACACACACACACACACTCTTTGCCCACCCACCCCTCCCCTTCCTCACCTTTCAGATCTCAATCACAAAGACGGGCAAGCGCTCGTGTGACGGTGCGTGTACGCATTCTTTTTTTTTGTGTGTGTTGCCCATAACGATGGTCCTCCGCTGCTGCTGCTGCGGCTGCGGCTGCGTCTCCCTCACTGACAAAGGAGCCTGGCAGCCCTGAAGGAGGCAGGGATGAATAACGGCGCTGCCATATTTAAGAAAAAAAATTGGAAGATGGGAAAGAAAAAAAAAAGCCAGTGCAGGCAGTTCACACCAGGACATGGAGGCACCTCTCCCCCTCTCCCTCTCTCTCTCTCCCCCTCTCCCCCTCTCCCTCTCTCTATCTCTCCCCCTCTCCCCCTCTCCCTCTCTCGCTCCCTCTCTCCCCCTCTCCCCCCCTCTCTCTCCCCCTCTCCCTCTCTCTCTCCCTCTCTCCCCCTCTCCCTCTCTCTCTCTCCCCCTCTCCCTCTCTCCCTCTCTCGCTCCCTCTCTCTCTCTTCCTCTCTCTCTCTCCCTCTTTTTGTTTTGTACTGGCATTAATGGCGCTCGGCCATTCTTCCTTCAAAGACAGGAGCCATCAATTAGGGACATCGAAATGCCGAGGCCCACGCGTGACCTTTTTTTTATGTCATTGTATCTGTTCAAGTCGATTTACATGGGAAAAAAAATAAACAGCGACCTGCTGGATGAATCCTGCTTTCATCATTTTATATCAGAGGCCTCTCTCTCCCTCTCTCTCTCTCTCTCTCTCTCTCTCTCTCTCTCTCTCTCTCCCTCTCACTCTTTCTCTCTACAACCCTGCCAGAGCGGCGCAGCTGCCTGTCGTCTGCGTCGACGTCTCATCATATCTTCTTATCAGACGGGTCTCTTTCTTTTTTCGTGTGGCAGCGGCGTAGCAACAGTTGTGCCGGCTTTGAACCGTCGAGCTCTCGCCGCCGTGAATCGGATACAGTGAATTTGCGGGCGCCGTGGGTAAGAGAGATGGGCAGGGAAGGCCTCGTCGGACGCTCTTACCTTTTTTTTTTTTGTAGATTTATGCCGCAGAGACGTGCCTCCTCTCTGTGGAGAGAGAGGAAGAGAGTTACAAACATGTGGCGGGAGGAAAACGAGATTCCGCGACTTTTTGGGGTCCCTCGGCCGAGGCTTTTTTTTTTTTGTCGGTCTGGGGAAACTTTGCAATCTCAGCGCCGACGGGCCATCCAGATGAGTGACATTTGTTTATCTAAATCTCTTTGTGACCTCCGCTCGCTGGGGTGGAGGGGGAGGAGGAGGTGGATGGAGAGCTGTGGGCTATCCCCCTGGGGGCGGGGGGGTACACAGGGCAGCAGGGGAACAGGCCCCGGCCTCCCAGGTCTCTGTCCAGACCTTGTCCTCCTCCTTCATCCCTGCACTGAGAGCCTCTCAGCCAGCTGGCCAGCGACCAGTCAGCTGGCTCCCAGTGCACCCCAGTATTTCTGCATGACACACATGTGTGACCTCAAAACAGAGCAGAAACAAGAAATACTAAATAATGATAACGATGCACATGCAGGAGCTTCAGGGAATCTCAGGACCCCCCCAGAGATGCTCTTTTATGCCCTTTGGCGTGAAGCAGGAGCTGATCCAGCTCTCTAGAAATAAATGGGTGATTTTTTTTTTTTTTTTTTTTTTTTTTGGAGGGGGGTGTGGGGGGTGGCTCGAGAGAAACAAAGAACGCATGCGACTTTAACACTGTGACGCCGCTCTAAAACTGCACGACCGTCTACATGCAGCAGATGCCCCGAGCGGAGTGACTGCTGAGGTGTGATGCCCTCAAAGAGTTTGACAAATGGACCGTTTAGGGAATGGGTCCCAGCATGTTGAGGCAACAAAACAGCAGACAAGCGCACTGACGTTTCTGTCGCTGGAAAAAATAAAAAATAATAAAATTTATATACATACATGTGTATACACACACACACATTTAGCTGGCAGCAGAAATTCAAGAAGAAGAGAAAAAAAACTCTTGACGACTGCATTCAGACAGAATTGAAAAAAATCCCGAGAATTGGGATTGATGGTACTCACCATTCATTTCGTTCCTATCGCACCCGCACAGTCAATGACGCCCCCTCCTCACTGGGCTTCTGCCGCTGTCTCCCCCCGAACCATGACACGCTTCTGCGAACCCACCGGCACCGGATCCCCTGGTGCCGCCCGAATAAAAGGCACAATTTGTCGCATATGAGCAGTTGCGCTGACAGGCTCCGCTTGCTTCCGGCTGCTGAGAGGGAACAATGGTGCAGCATCAGACTGACAGCTCGGCGGACAACGTGACTCGCTCCGTCCAATCGCGCTCTCGCACGGCAGGACGCGAGCCGCAGCAGAGCGCTGCCGCCCGGCGGCCGCGTGCCGCGGTCGGCCAGCTCAGGAGCCGCCGCGGAGTCATGGGTCCCGGCCAGCTGCCCAGCCGAGGAGCCGGTGGTGCTCTGGAGAGTGTCCCACCTTTTATGAACCCTAAAGATAAGAGACTCCTCCCGGTGATTTATGGCAGCTGGGGGGGTAGGAAAAAAAAATCTTTGGGGGTGCGGGGGTTATAAAATGGAAAAACAAAAGCCGTAACTGAGTCACAGCACTTTTATAACGTTTTATAACGTCTACTTGAAACCAGGGCAAAGGGTTAAATAATAGCCTTCTGGTATAATTTGCTTTTTTATTATTTTTTTATTTTCAATTATTTAAAGGTGGAATACAAGATGGGAGAAACTTGAGGAAAATTCTTAAATGTAACTTTCTATTTCCTTATATAACTGTTTAAAATATGTATCGTTGTATAAAATTTACATTCAAGTAAGCTGGGTGGGGTTGGGGGTGGGTGGTCAAATATTACAGCTGAGCTGACCTTTTCGGTAAAACCACAGATTCCAAGGAAGTGCACTTATTGGCAACAGCACCACTCAAGCGTCACACCGTGACCCCGGTTGTGTTAAATACAGGTTTTATTCCACTTTTGCTGCTGCCGCTGAATATAGAAATATGGAAATGTGTTGCAGTGCTTGCATAATGCAAAAAAAAAAAAAAAAAAAAGGCCAAAAAAATAAATAAATAAAATAAAATGGGAAAAGTGGTATTTCTAGGCCCCAGGCCTGCGGGAACCACTGCCTGAGAACTTTAAGTTGTGTCAAGTGAAAACAAACAAACAAACAAAACTGTAGGCTTTAACTTAAGCTCTGGGGGTGTCATACTTTTTTTTTATTTCACACGTTTATGAATATGGAATTAGAAATGTATTCATTTGAGTTGCTCGTTACCACAAAGCCGTTTCTTGGCTTCCGTTCCTGGCGGGTTTTCATGACACCAGCCGCATGTTTACACTCCCTGTTAGATTGTAGAAGAACACAACAAGACAGAAACAAGCATCACTTCCATGATTGTCTTCCTTTTAAAGCACCCAGTCTTTTGCCTCCCCAATGCTGGGGGCTTGGAGTAGGGCTCAAGGGAGGCACACTGCCACCTTGCGGCCACTTGTGCGCACTGCAATAGTTCTGCGTGCCCTAACTAATTCAGAAATCTGTTGTCATGTTTATTTCCACCCAGAGCCAGAAGCGTGGGTGGCTGTGGCTGGTTCCGAGTCTGCTGAGATGAAGAGCAGAGGGAAATATGCTCTCACCTCGGATGCAGAAGGATTTATTTTAGTGCTCGCTGCTCGGCGAACATAAAAGGGAAAGGAAACGCTGTATCCAAAACACCTTGTTTCCCCCCCTTGTCTTTCTTAGTTGGTCAGGAGGAAGAGCCATTGTGTGCAACTCACTGTAGCACTTTGAGGGAGGCCTTTACTTTACTGTGGACGTGCTGGCGTTAAAAAAAAACACACACCAGACTGTCAAACAGATTTCACCGTGTGCATCTTGCATGTGGTAATTAGCCGCTTCTACAACACGAGAGCTTGACAGCGATCCACTGGTGATAATCATCGCAACCAAGAGAGAAAATGAGCTTCACTCATTTCAATTTTACTGCCAGGCTTTTACAAACGTCAACTTGACGCAGCGGGGGTGCGTCAGAGAGTGAAAGGGAAACATTTTTCTAACGGTTTAAGGTTTCACACGTGCAGCCAAGGGCCCCATTTATTGGCGCCAGTTTGGCCCCGGGTTTATATACATTCCTGACCTCAAACTGATGGACTTTTAACAGCCAGCTGCATTTGGTGTCCTGCACTTCTCACAGAGGGCTGCAGGTGATGCTGCAGTGCTGGAGTCCACTGCTGCAGGTTGCAGCTGTACCTTAGTGTAGTAATATACAGTACATACTATGATATTTAAAGTAACGAGCAATCATCAAATTTTTTTTTTTTTTTTGTCTTTTTCAGCTTCTGCATTCAAACCCAGCATCTGTGCAGCATGTTGGAGCAAATGACAAAATGAGGAGGTTTACATTGGTTACATGAGCAGCAACAAGTGAGCAAATCACCTTTTGTTTTTTTTTTGTTTTTTTTAACATACACACAAGCTACAAAACCCAGCATTGTTATGGTGGCGTTGATTTCTCTCAGTGTGATTATATTCACATTCTGTGCATCTATATTCTAATGTGATGCACAGATACATTATAAAATGTATGAACTGCACACACTCAGTTTTGCTTGTTACGTGATGTATAGAGGAAAAAAAACACTAATCCATTCAATAAGTAATTTATTCAGACAAATGATACCAGCACAGACTCCCACTGCCAGGTGATCAGTTTGGTTCCAGACGTATAACACACAACTGCTGTGGATATTTGCGCCACGTGACGTCACAGACAAAATGCTGTTGCTCTCATTCCTCCGCCTGGTTCCCCATCACATTATTTGTATTCTTCATAATTGCTCCTCTTTAATGAGCTAAATTAAGCGAGCTCGGAGGTACACTTTTCAGAGTCGAGAAAAAAAAAAAACACCCCGCACACAATTATTTCTCAAACGCGGGCCTTTAGTGCGTTGCGGGGCAGAAAAAATAAATAAGTTGACACTCTGGGCAAATTGGGTTGTTAAAAACCTGTCAGCGCCGCGGCAACTGCGGTGACATTAAGCGCTCTAATTTCCAGCGCCAGATTTATGTAAATGTTTTTAAATTCAGCGAGATTCTGCTTTAGCGAGCTCATTAGCGCTAATGAGCTCAGGTGTTGCCGCCGGAAGCTCCAATAAGTGCGCGAGGGAGAGAGTGGGGATCAAGATAAGCGATCTTTTTTTTTTTTCTTTTTTTTTTAATGACAACCCTAACAAACAACAAAAACAAAAAAACCCACACATATATGTAAATATTGTATTGCTGCATGTCTTCAGCTCTGGTGCACTCTTCCTGTCTCCCGCTCCTCTCTCTGTGCGTTATGTTATCGATCAGTTTGGCGGCACTCTGTAGGAAAGTGGGGCCTTGCAGCCTGTCGTCCCTCGTCTGTGTAACCTGATGGTGGAGGGAGCAGCACCACACACGCGATTCTCCTCTGCAGCCCCTCTGAATTATGCATTCCTCTCAGGTTAGCAGCGGATATCTGGTGTCCTTCATTCAGGCCTGGCAGGCAGCAGACGGCACGGTGGAGCGATGCACCGTCCGCAAGCAAACAGCAAATGTCCTGCTTTGCATGAGGTACAAGACACCGTGTTTGTTTTTCGGGGTTATTAAGGGCGACTTCTTGGTCGTCAGGTCTGATCATTTAGTGGTAAAAGTCACTAAATTGAAGTGGCACTGGGCTCAACCTGCCCAGCAGAGGTGGCAAAAGTATTCACTTTCTGTTCACTTTGTTTTTTTTTTTGTTTTTTTTTTCAATAACCATATCCTATGTTATTTTCTACGTAATAAGTGAATTACTTTGAACAGAATTTGTATCTTTGAAACACCTTTAAGCACAAAAAATAACCAGCGTATTTTTTCAATATCAGGAGTAGAAAGTACAGATATATTGTGTACAAATGTAGGGAGGAGAAAAAAAAGAAGAAGAAATACTCAAGTAAATTGCAGTAACAAAGCATTATTACTTTGTAACTTCCCACCTCTGCCTGCCAGTCACCTGCCCCTCCAGAGGCTGCCTGCTGATTGGTGGCTGCGAGGCTGTGAAGGAAGTGGAACCCCGTCGGGACCTCCAACCCCCGTGCCCTCCTCCCTCCCTCCCCTCCCCTCCACCCGGCAGATACCATCGCTCCATGATGGAAATTCAATCGAGAGACGGAGCCAGACGAGGGGAGGCCGCTCTGCCCTCCCTTCCCCACCTCCCCCGCTCCACCGCCGGCCTGCTCCTCCTCAGCTGATTAACTCGCAGCGCAACTTTAACCAAGTCTGGATGAAGGTGCCTGCGTGTTGGGAAAAGGGACTCGGGGAGCGGAGTTTCGACTTCATGTTCGCTAAAAGTGAGTATGACCATGTGCAATAATGGGGGTCCAGTCACTCGGTGTCCAGGGATGCAGTGAACGTCTCCTGCAGCCAGAGCTTTTGTTTAAAGCAGAACATTAGAAATACCATACACTCTGTGGGTTTTTTTGTTTTTGTTTTGTTTTTCTGTCATGTTTTTTTTTTAAAAACCCAGCATACAGCCATATGCTGGTTTACCCTGAAGTTTGTTGCCCTTTGAAATACTATAAATGACACAAGATGCCTGTTATGTTATGATGTTGTCATGTTTCCAATCAATTCACTCTCAAAAAAGTGGAACGCACTTCACACGTGCCAAGCTGTCTTTGTTTTTACAAGATCTCAGTAGATCAGAGTATCGAGTATACCTGATATCCACTGTTTCTGTCGTGATGTTGTTGAAAAGTCAGTTCAGTTTAGGTTGATCTGGGCTGTCAGTGACCTGAAGCTGAATGAAAGAACTGAGCTCGAGTAATTTATTTGCTTTGAATCACATATTTAAATCTCTAGACACTCTCTGACACTAGTTATAATGGTATATATATTTTTTTAGTTAACACTACTATTAACACTACTATTAAGACTACTATTGATACTTGTGACTTGTAATCCTGTTCTGCTGTGATGGGAACGGCTGCTTGGTGAAACTGGACACTGGCCTCCTCCAGGCTCTCAATAATACATGGTGATGTAAGAGCGCTGTGCACGGCCGTTGCCGGGGCGTTCACTGCGGATGCTAACGTGCTACCGAGCTGCTAGCGCTCCTCAGTGAGCGTGCCATTGTAACCTGTAACGATGGGCTAAACGAACCGTCTCCTGATTAAGTGTCAGAGCAGAAAAAGGCAGAAAGGATTCCGGAGACGTCATTTTCTGACACACACCCTCACGTGAGCAGCTGCAGGCAGGTGATAGACGAGCCGTCTGATGCTGAAAAGTCATCAAAGAACAGAGCAATTTGCCTAAAGGACGAATAACTTGACCTCGACTGATGAGTCGCACCGATTTTACACTAATTACCAAAAAAAGGCAGCTCTCCTCGGTCAGAATGTGTATTTAATATTTTAGTGTCAGAGAGCCCGATAAGCAGATTGTTAGACTGATGCAAATGACCTTGACGGAATGAGCTTCTGCCCTTTGGCGGGATAACACACTTGAGGGACATTCCCCGAAAAAAAAAAAAGCGAGGTTTGAATTAAAAAAATGAAGTGAGAAAGATTAGCTGTGCCGTGAAATGTTTCACTCCTTGTGCAGATCGCTGCTCTCTGATGGCCTCTGACATTTACAGACATGTAAAAGAAATTAAAAAAAATAAAAGAAAATTCCACCCGGAAGACGTAGGAGAATCAAAGCGCACGTGTAAAACCTATCAACGGCAAAGAAGCTTGAAATGTCGGGGAGGAAATTCCTCCGAGCGCGAGGCCATAATTAAAGACGACTCGAACTCCCAAAACACAAGCCGAGGCAATTCCGTCGCCGGGATTAAAAAATGAACAATGACACGGCTGTTAACGGGGCGGTTAGCGGATTAGCACTCCTCCTGTTAGCGAAACGTCGGCCGCTTCATCATGAGCACGGTGGGGTACTACATCAAATACATGGGCAACATAAAACACCGGGTGTCCAGTGTTTTCACTGTCCTGAAATGAGTTGATTCAGTGGGAATAAAAAATGATGTTCACCTTCCCAGTGAACGTGGAGGAAGAACGCTTGCTCGCTGTGATGCTTCCTCGACGCTCCTCTGGCTGTCAGGAGGAAACGGCGAGGCTTTTTTTGTCCCGCCCCCCCCCCCTCCTGACAGCGTTAAGATGTTGCGGCATAGCAAACAGGATCATGGTTGTTTGTCTTGGACTCTTTCCCTCCTTCATAAATCGGCCCCTGGACGGCGCCACCTGTCTGCCTCTGCGGATTAGCATCTGGATGGAGGTGTTGTACTTGCCTCTGTTTCTGTATTTCCCCCACCCTCTCACTCTCTCTCACTCTCTCTCTCTCTCTCTTTTTTCTTTTTTTTTTTGATCTTTTTACATTTTTTATTTTAAATAATGCGTGGATGTCTGCCGGGGATTCAGTTGTTTAATGCTTTGCATTGAAGTTTTGCAAGCGTCCTCTTTTACCTTGTGTCCTTGTGACGCTCGCAGATTATTCCTCAAAGGATGCGGCCTCCCATTAGCTTCCGCGTCCATGGTCAAACCTTTCTGACCTTCTTTTTTTCATAATTGGGTTTTCAAGCCAATGGGGGGGGGGGGTGGAATCAGTTTGCAAATCATTTAATTATTGGTTAGAGGTCACAGATGAAAACAGGTTTCAATTCCCGGTTGAGGAACCTTGCGTGATGAATTATTTAAAAGAACTCCATAGAAAACAGAACAGTTAGCCCTGTGTTAGCAGCCTCTTTCAAAAATGTTTGGTTGCTGCTCCTATAGCTATAGATGCTTCAATGGACCTTCCACATGTTTGGAAAGGAACAAAAAAGGCTAGAGGTGTAATTTTGTGATGTCACAAAGGGCTGATGTCCAAAACAGCATGTCTCAGTGCGCAGTTTCCGAACACTGGAGCAAGCAAAAAAGGAAAAAAATGGATTATTCTCTTGTCTGGGGATTTCAGTAAAAGGCCAGAATGAGAAAAAACAAAACGTGTGGTCTGACTGGTTTGCTGATTGCTAGGCAACAAGTTGCTGGCGTGTTCTTTAAGTCAGCCTCACAGCATCTGTGTCACATTATGTTTTGCTTGTTCTTGCACCGCAGCCTGGTGGCGGCCAAGAAGAGGGGAAACGAGCTGGGAAACGCATCCAGCAGCTCGACAAGTCAGATCATATTCACAACGTCGGCTGGGGTTTTCCTGTCTTAACCATTGTTTTTGTCAAAGTTCCTCTTATTACCATGTTGGCTCTGTGTAAGTGAGTCAGCTCAGTTGGAGTGACTCTAATAGATAAAGACATTCTGACAGAAGGCAGGAGTTCACGGGGAACCAGTGTGCTGGTTCCAATCATGTTACAAGTCAGTAATGAGTCCTGGGGAAAAAAATAAAATAAAATAAAAGATGGAATCCATGGCAACTGCAACAAATTGGTGTGTGCGTGTGTGTGTGTGTGCATGTGTGTGTGTGTGTGTCACACTGGACGTGGAGTAAATTAGCCATGTGGATTGATTATGTTTAATCTCACTCTGCTTCACAGTGGAAGGCAGCACCTTTTTCCTTTCGCATCCATAATAAAAGCAGGAGTGTTGGATGAGCATTGGCCCGCGAGGAGCCGTGAAGCCGTGACTTATTGTCTCAGCAAGCTGCCAGGCCTCCCCCCCCCCCCCCCCCCTTCGCGCACCTCATTAGCATACAAAGTCTATTGTTGGAGCAACAAGCGTGAGATATTAGACTTGATATATGCACTGGCTGTTGTTGTTGAGTTGTTGTTGTTGTTGTTTTTTGTTTGTTTTTTCATCTCTGGAATGAAATACATTTTTCTTTTGTGGCGAGGCAGCGGCTGTTTCCTGGAAGTGCGTGTTTTCGTTGACACTTTGGGGTTTTTATAGGATTAATTGAGCGAGGGATTAGCACTTCACAGCACGTCGTCTCGATAGTTGCGGTGGGAAAATGTGATTGCTCAGGGTTGGTGTTTTGCTATTTCCTTTAGTTCCACTCATACGCTGGCGAAGAAACAACTTCTCGTGACCCTGACCGGGACCTGCGAGGGAACAAAACGGATCCCCTGACTGATCGAGCTTCAGCGTCAGCAAAGTCCTGCTGCAGTAACTGTGTTGTACCACAAGGTGGCGAACAGGCACGCAGAGAAATAAGACGACCCTCTGTCGTCGCCTGACAAACACTATGCAGTGTTGCTTTTGTTTTGTTGTGCTGCAAATAAAACCGACCAACTGACGGAACCATCATTTCATTGATGGAATATTTTACTGTGGCCCATTGAATTTTTTTATTTATTTATTTATTATTTTTATAGCTTTAAATTATACGGCTTCTGTATTTCACCAAGTATTAAAATGCAGCGAAAGGCTGAAGCATTTAAAGTCATTATGATTCTATTAACCTCTTTAACCGAAAACAAAGTGCATCTACGCTCGACTTCGGCCCGGGCATTCGTCTCCCCTGGTTTAACACGCTTACGCAGCAGGACGCTGCCACTGCGGCGTGGGCTAATTAGGCGTGGCATGATGGGTTTTGCTTACTGGGCACTTGTGTTGAGCCAATATTCCCGGTTCACATAAATCCCTCCTGTGCAGGCAGCTGGTGCGGATTAAAAGAAGAAAAATGTATGTTCTTGAACTCCCAGTGTCACCATCTCCTACTGGGCCTTGAAACCAGGGACCAGGATTTGGGCTAAACGGCGTCATGAAATGTCCAATTCACGTCCATGATCCACGTCGTGCAGTTAACAAACCCAGCAGGACGGCTTAAAGCTACGGGAAGTTGACTCTGGAGTGTCCCTTCAATAAGAACGCCCTCCCAATATTCAGTTGGAAATGACGCCATTTCATTTGGCTGATTTATAGTTTTTATTTCCTGGCTGTTAACTCTTTTTTAAACGTTTAAAGGACACCTTTCAACGTCTTTTAACTTGCTTTACTCGCATCTTTTCCCAACTGATTTATTTGTTCTGTGTCTTCTGTGGGCTTCTTTTATTCAGTTCTTCAGTACATCTCTCTTGGGCCCGCTGGGGCCGTTTCTAAGCTCTTTTCAAATAAAGCCTGATTGGATCCTTACAAATAATGAAGAAGTAGGAGGATGCGGTGGGGGGGGAATTCTGTCATCCTTCTGTCCAGACTAGAGCCAAGATTGTTGGCAGTTTTTCCATTGGACGGCGTCCAAATTCTCCAAGAGTCGGGAAACGACTCAGTGTTTTTTTTGGTCAGTCTTCCTGACAGATAAAGGCAATAAGTTAACATTGTTTTCTGCTCTTTAATTATAGTTGAGGTGCGCCCTGCTGTCATGCGCTCACCTCGGCGCTCGGGCGGATGCAGACACAGAGCAGATGGGGGGGGTCGAGTCTGGTGGCCCGACGGTGGTGCGTAAATAGACTTTTGACTGACGAGCGTAGCAAAGGTCGACAGAGCGTCAAAAGGAGCAGACCAGGAGATAAAGCGCTCAAGTTTGTCGCGTCTGACCGAGGATGTAGGGACAAAAGCAAACAACAACGCTTTGAGGTCGAGCTGTGTTTGAATATAGACTTTGCCTCTTAAGTCCCTCTTCACCTCACACCAGCTGATAAATGATCCACTGCAACCATTTAAGATCCTGATTGCCCTCGAAAGACCGACTCTCTCCATTGCCCTCTGTTAGCATTTCGCGCTGTGTTCGCACTTGTTTCCCCAACTCTGGCTTCTCATTAGGATGCGCCAGAGTCCTGAATGTTTTATTGACGGGCGATGTAGGTCACCCCTACTTTGACTCGTAGTCCTTTGTCACTTGAGACAGTTATTTTTAGGTTCTTTCTGAATTTCCGACGTGTCTTTCGGTGCCGAGATTAGGTGTCAGGCAGGCCTGTGTCATAGGACAGGGCTAAATATACGTCCTGTTGCCATGAATGTTGTTGACGTTATGGCTTTCTTTTTTTCTTGTTGTTGGAAAAAAGCATATTGCCACACGCAAGACATGATCGAGAGAAAAGAAATGCAACACGCCCTGGTTGTGGTCACGTTTGTCACAAAATAAACACTTGTGAACAGCTTTCGGCCAGCTTGAGACCTTCCCCCGCTGGTTTGCTTCGGGTTTGGCCAAACTTCCAAAGTTTGCATGAGCAAAAAAAGTCGGCGACGGAATGGCGCTCAAAGCGCCAGGCGGTGATCTCGGCGACACCTCACGCCCTTAATTGACAGACAGCGGGGCAGACGGGAGCCACCTCGTCATCGCCGTCGTCAGCCGCCCAAACCCGCACATGATGATCAGAGGGAACGCGAGGCAGGCCGCATTCCATTTGAGTGATGGCGTCGAAACAGATCCAGGGGAGTTTTGATCTCCCGGAGATCTTGAGGAATTGGCTCGGCTGCGTCGTGCACGTCTACAGCGGGAGGTTAAACACAAACTTTCGTCAGGATGAGTCGTTCTTAGGGAGGATACGTCAGACTGGGCTCACAGTCTTTGGTCAATCGGTTATTCGAAAATGGTTGAGAATGTTTTTTTTGGAGTGGTTAGCTTAATTTAATATAATTTAATTTCTGTACTTCTGTTTTTTTTCTTTTTGTTTTTACTGTGTTGACTGATGACCTTAAATGAAATGTGAGGCCTTTCCAAGGCTCTTAACTTCAGTGAGTTGGAGAACAAATATTAAGAATTAGTCCGTTAAAAACCAATTGACATTGTGCAACTCACTCTGATTTAATTCAATGAACGTCTCAACCACTCAGTCCTGAATGCGCTCCTAATCTTTGCATAAATACACCATTATTTTGTTTTCCTCACAGCGACTGAATAAGCAGGAATTTCGAGTGCAGGCCGCGGAGGAGAATTTGCATTTTACCCACTGCTGACTGCTCATGAGGAAAATGATCTTTCAGAGACTGAGATTTAATTTTTTTTTTTGCAGTCTTGCATTTTTGCATCGGATGTGTCGCCCTTTTTTGACGCGCAAAAAGCATTTTGTGGTTTGACCTCTGCATTCGGCGACAACTGCTGCTGTAAAAATGTGTTTGGAGGAAAGTCCTAAAAAATATTGAGTAGTGAACAAAAAAAAAAAAAGGTTTAAACCTGACACTTTCCTTCAGAGATGGTCTAACATGTGTTAGAAGTGCTTGGAAAACAACAGCGGAAGGGACAGAAAGGTGTGCCGACGCCTGGAGCCGAGTAACGTGATCAGCTGTAAGAAGCACAAATGGTAGATCAAGGAAAAACAACTTGGAGGCAAATGAACGTGCCAGTTGCGACTGCAGATTGTACTGTTATTTAATACCATGGCCTTCCGTTGATACCAACCTTTTCTCCTGGCCCTCTCAATGCAGGAGCGCTACTGTGACATTTTATGACCCGCAGAGGCCTAAAGCTCCCAGTTCAGAGCCGACCACATTGTATAGGCAGCACACAGATCTGTGGCTAAAAGCCTCTCAGGATGTTGTTATTCCCAGATTGAATTTGTCATGCAGGTAGAAAATGTACTCAGTGGGGCTTGAGCAGTCACAAAATGATGTCTCATCGATTGGTGGTGAGTCAAATTGCCAATGTCCTAAATCCATCGCAACCACGTCTCCTGAATCCACTGCGTTCTTATTTTTTCCATATTTGTCGGGCGGAGAGTGTTTGCATCGTGGAAGATCTTTGAAAAACAAATGAATAGCAAGAAGAAAATCTTCATTTTGGGCAAAACGTCATCTACATTTGCTTAATTTGGCCCAATCAGAGTTTAACCAGGTAGCTGCAGCTCGTTGAAGCCTTCCGAATGCTGCAAGGGGCAACAATCAGCCACGTGTCAGCGCCTCCTGGTGCTCAGTCGCATGTTAAATGATTCAGGAGTAAAGAGCAAACATTGTGTAATGTGTGTGTGTGTAAAAAAAAATGAAAAAACAGTCGATCAGCCGAAACACTCAGAACCCGTCTGGCATTAACGAGCTCATTCAAAGTCAATTACATCTCCTCTCTTCTCATCCCGCTGTTGGATTTGAACTCCAGCAGGTCGTCTTCACCACGTCTGCATGCATAAATACATTGCTGACATCTGATTGGTTCACTGGCTTTGTTTTGTGTTTGGGTTTTTTTCCTGCTAAGTGGTTAACCATGGCACTGCTTTCTCCAAACTCCAGTCATTCAGAAAGATCAGCTTGATGAGCAAACATCCCATCACTATCACAGCCACTATCGCACGCTGACAATATTGCTGTGTGCAGAAGCAGCAGAATCAGAAATTAAGTGTTGCCTCCCTTTTTGTCCACAGCAGTGTGTGTGTGTGTGTGTGTGTGTGTGTGTGTGTGTGTGTGTGTGTGTGTGTGTGTGTGTGTGTGTGTGTGTGTGTGTGTGTGTGTGTGGGGGCAGGCATCACCAGGAAGAATTGATTAGTTGCCCCAGAGGGCACTCGGCTGTGTGCATCAAACACCCCTATCTAATGGAGTGTCTGTTTATTCTACAGACGTACCACCTTTTTCTCAAGTCGTTTGTTCTTCTATTCCGGAGGCTCATGAGGCGTGGGTAAAAAATCTGCCTCTTGCATTAGTGCAAAGGAGAAAATATATATACTGTATATGTATATATATACATATATATATATATATGTTTGTTGTTGTTGTAGCTGCAACCTATGCCAATTGAATTTTACAACATGATCTCAGCGTAAGAAATAAAAGAGTAAAAGTGTATAAAACACTTGATTTTACCCATATTTGTTTTGATAAGTCATTTCCCCCCTTTTTTTTTAAAAATAGGGTGGCGCTGCTTCAGTTTTTTTCATATATTTTTTTTTTTTCATTTTCTGTTCCAGCTAATTTTCCTGCAGAGGAAGCGCCTCTTGGGGGAGGGGGGCTTATTTATGAGCCATGTGGTGCCATTTAGCAACTAAGTGATGTATTTTTATCTGTGATGTTATGCCCGCCGCTGGGAGCAGTTAAATATATCAAGCTAAAAAGGGCATTTTTTTTTATATATATATATGTAATTCTGTATCATCACTGCGAGCATGACAGTCACGATGATCCGGCTTCACGCCCATGAGCGGTATGAGGCGTAGCAGGTTTTTGTTTGATGTGTATGAACATTTTAGTTGTTCACACAAAGACATGAAAAGCATCAGAGTTTCTCAGGTGTTCTCAGATCTCAGATATCCAGTAGGTGGACATATTGATTCTGCAGCTTTAGTTCAAAACTATCCCAGCCTTTAATTTAAGCTGCTGTGTTTCTGTGGTTTCAAAAGTGAATTCTCATAGATCCATCCAAAAAAGAAGAAGGAAAGAGCTTGTGGACACATCAGTTTCCTTGTCCATCTCAGTTTCCTTGAGACTTCTCTCTCCTGCTCGATTTTTGTTCCAGTGGCCGCTTGAGGTACTGCAGCAAAAACTATAATTCCATGGGCTGCGTCTCAGCTCGTTCTGATTGGCTGCATCCTGACGTGTCTGTAAGTGACTTTCTCCATTTGAGAGGTTTTTCGAGGATTAGGTGTTTCCATCACCAGTTCCTATTGCGATATTTCGGATTTGTGCAATTCTAGGGCTAGTTGAAACGCAGCTACTGACGTTGGCATGCTAACACGCCAAACATTGCACCTGCTGAATGCAGGTGAAGTCATCGTCTTATCTTAAAGTCACACAGCCAGTTTGACCGACTGAGAAGGGCGGCTAACAGCAGCTGACAGCATTCGCCAGTGTTTTGCTGCTTTTTGCGAGGACAAACAGAAGGCGAGTGACGACGCCGGGGCTGGGGAGTCTGCGGCTGTGCTCGCGAACACAGCCGGGCCGTAAATTAGGTCTGGCTGTGTTTTCCACCGGGGGATCCAGCTTGTCAACGAAAATGGCTTTCCTGATAATGAACAAATAGCTTCCTCTCCAGCAGCTCTCCCCTCCGTAGTAATAGAGTTAGTGGCAATCAGCATCATACATCATTACGCTATTGCACCCCCCCTTGCCCTGCTCTGAAATTGCTCCCCCCCCCCCTCTCCCCCTTCATTCAGTTTGTTCAACACTGGACATTATCGACAGACAAAGACCGCTTTTCCTCCTCCTGCTTCTCTCACTGAGTCAAGGTGCACGTCTGGTTGGGGTGGGGTTGTGTGTGTGCCTCTGCCTCTGCCTTTGCTGGTGCAAGCAGGTGGTTTAAAGTGCCAAATGATACTTTCTGCAACACACACACACACATGCACGCACACACAATGCGGACAGAAGAGACTGTGTGGAACTTGAAGAAGTCTCTCCTGTGACGCCGCTGCCAGTCGCCGCCTCTTAAAATACAACTTGAGTGTTGTATCACACCTGACATCACCCGTTAGGCCTTCACTCTAGATTTACACTCAGCATTTCTCATTGCATAATTATCATTTCATATCTCTCCACATAAACTGTTTGGTTTGAGCTGTGTGCTGTTTCCTGTGTGTGTGTGTGTGTGTGTGTGTGTGTGTGTGTGTGTGTGTGTGTGTGTTCAGTGAAGGACCAACAGCTCATTAAAAACAAAAAACAAAAAAACCAAGTGACTTCTTCGGTGTGTGTCACACTGAGATTTTTTTTTTCTTTTCCTGATCTGCTGCCTCGCCAGTCTGTGGCATCTGGCAGAGTTGCGCCTCATTGTCATGCACCCCGTGGTTCAGTCTGTCTGTGGTCTGCATTTAGTGCTCTCTTATGTGAGCTGCAGCACGCCGCCACCGAGGAGAGGATCAGCATTTAGGAAAGGAGGACAAAATAAAACACAGACGCACACACACACTATTGATTGCATTTCTACAGTTGAAAAAAACGGTGGAATATTTAGACTCGGGCATTTGCAGCCGATTTTGGATGCAGCTCTTATGAAACCACCTGAAGCGTCTGCGGTGAGCCGAGCAGCGGGAGGCAGCCGGAGAGTTGCAGAGGAATTGCAATCTGCGGTTCTCGCAGATTAAGTGATGGGGTGTTTCGGCAAACAAAGGCAGCCGGGATATGAGCATTATTTATTTAGATGACGAGGGCCACTTTGCAAAACTACGCAGCCGTGCGTTTTGCATTTTTATTCCAGCGCCGACCAAACTTGAAATATGAATCGCAAGCCAATGGGAGGATCGTAAGTGAGTGAAATGAGGCCGTAAATAAATCCTTGCGATGGAAAATATGGCCGACATGAATATCGATACTAAAATTCCTGCTGGATTAACGCGGCCGCCGTCTGAGTTCCGCCTGTTGTTGCCGAACACAAAAAGGCACATTTGAATCCAGCGTCCGTCAGCTATATGTGGAGTGGCACCATCCAACACTCGCGCTCCAATCTAATTAAACGCGCTAATGTAAACATCTTCGAGGCCCCCCCTCTGGGCTTCGCTCGCTTGTTTAATTAGGCGTCGTGACAAAGAGCTCACAGATATTTACCGGGATTGGGGAGGAGGGGGGCGTGGCTTGCAGCGAGCGCCGGCGTCGCACGTCCACGTTTCCCCCGCCAGGCTGCAAGCTGCGTCTCAAGTAGGGGCCAGCCGAGGGGTTTGCTGCCTTGCTCAAGGGCACCGTGAAGAAAGTTAATGAAAAAAAAAAACACAAAAAAAACCCACAAAGAGCAGTGTACCCACCAGGCCCGTCTCTATTTTTATTTAATTATTTTTAAATTATTCATTCTTTGTTATTCATGATAATGTTTGCGCTCACGTCTCGGCCGATGTCCCCAAGCTTTGCAATGATGCTTATTTTAATTACGGCAATATCTTTTTTTTTTTTTCCTTCCCCGGCGCTGAGCGGGAGATAGACTGTAAGACCGCATCGATCAGTGGCTGGAATGTGATTCCCAGCCATGGTCGTGCGTTGCTGCAGAAGTAGGAGTTGGAGGCAACAATGTGGACTTTGAGAGTGGCGCCTGTCTATTTGTGCGACGGCATTTGTGGCCTCAAGATTTTTTCTTTTTTTCAAGCTTTTCTCCGCTTGTTGGTTTGTTTTCTTTTGCCTGCTAGTTTGTTTTAAACCTCCTCCTTTTCAATTGTGAATTGCCAAGGGCAGTGGTAGCGATCACATTGTATTACAGATACACTACACTTGTATAGTAGAACAAAAAAAATATCTGTTCATTGTCAGTAAGATCTGCAGTGGTACTGATGTTTTTAGAACATTTTTAATAGACTTCTATGTGGGAGAAAATCCTTTTTTTTTCATCTGCCCTTTGCTCTCCCTTCTGTGTGTGCGCGGATGAGGAAGTGAATAAAACATCTTGCCTTTCACTGTCATTGCTGGGCTGGATCACAGAAGAAGACTCGGGGGTCAAAATGAAAAGAACATGAGACCTTGAAAGATGCAGATTTTTTTTTTCCTTCCATCTAATAATAATAGTAATGCATCTTTCTGAGCTTTGTTCAGACTTTGCTTCTCTACACAGCAGTATTAAAACCAAAGATGACTTTTCAAGGCCCAATGTGTACGATTTAGCAGCATCTAATAGTAGGAGAACATATCGCCACCAATGTTAGAATTAATAGGAAGCTGGAGAACCCAGAGAGAACCCACGCAGACACAGGGAGAACATGCAAACTCCACACAGAAAGGTACCAGGCCCGGAATTGAACCCACGACCTTCTTGCTGTGAGGCGGCAGCGCTAACCACTGCGCCACCGTGTCGCCCAAGCTAAAAACACTTTCTTTAAAATAAAAAAAAAATCCATTCCATACTAAGAGATCAAATGATGCACAGCAGGGCCTTTAATGTCCCCCTCTCTCCGCTTCTTCGGAGGGAAGAATCCCAAAACGATCTCTTTGGAGAAGGTGGATCTCAGAGATTCCTGCGTGTCAGTCAGTCGAGCAGTGAGCCAGCTTCATGACAGGCCGGAGCCACCCTGGCGCCACGGTCTGCATCTGGGCTAAACGAGATCAGCTGCTCGTCGCCGCAACGTGTCTCCAGTCGTATTTACGACCCCCTGACCAAATTCCACCGCATCACCGGCCCAAAATTCCAAGCTGCGGCGAAAACACAGCTCACGGACAAGACGCTCGGCCACCGCTGACTGTCACATGACTTTTGCACCTGCCTGTCATCCACTGTGTGCGGCTCGGCGTGCGGATGCAGTTTGTTGTCCATTGCGGACGGGCGGCAACAGCTGCAGCTGTAGAATTTAGCACACAGGGGTGACGGCAGCGGCGATGATGAAACCGGGGCGTCCTGATTTATCAGTGGGTGAGAAGGCCGCACGCAGCGTTCACAGGAAGTGCTTCCTTATGGATTTCCTTGGCGGGGGAGGGGTGAGGGGAGGAAAATCCAGCCAGGTCCATCTTTTGCAAGTGGGCGGAGAATCTAAAATAAAAATCAGCTGTTGCCGTCTGCTCACTGGACAGAGAGGAACACATAGTACTGGAGCTGGTCTCCACGGCTGCGCTGGGATTTGCTGGGGCTCGGAGGGAGCCTGCAGGCTGCGGCTGCATCTGCCTCTTTTTGTGGGATTTGTACCTGCTGAGCATTTTTATTAGTAGTATTTATTTTTCTCATCATCTTTTTACTGGTAGGTGATGACGGTTGTCAAGGTGTTGCTTTTTCTTCAATTTAAGTTTTGTCTTTTCTCGCTAGTATAATTTAAACAACAACAACAACAACAACAAAAATTGACATGATATTGATATCTACGAAGCACAACAAAGAAAAAAAAAAATCTCGAAACCTTCCTGTTGCGCCTGCAGGAGAGCTGCGAATTAAGTCTGGATTATTAAACGGGAGGAGAGATTAGACTGATTCCAGAACTAGCACCATGGCTAGCACCTCAGGTACCAGGCTGCGCTACCTTTCTATCACCAGGTTTGCCGTTTTAACTGGAAGGGCTACTTTCAAGCCAATAGGACGTCGTCAGCTCAGGCCGATCTAAAGTTTTTGGGCTGCGACAGGCAGCTCAGCTTGACTTTCCTACGTATTCCACGCAGAAACACGAACCTTGTTGGTCAAGTCTAAAACAGGCTCCATTTATTTTTACAAGTGCACGGCGCCCACGTTACTTCACTTTCTTGTCATTTGAGCCCCCGGCCGAACCAGTGGTGTCGGGAAATATAGACTCAGACTGTCGACAGGGTTTGGCTGCACAATTTAGGCGCTGCCATAATAAGTTTCAGTCTCCGAGTGAAAACCTCAAAGTCCTTAACTGGAATATGAAGCTGCGCTAAATTGTCTTGGCTATACGTATATTATAGAGCTTGCAGTTAGTGTTTAGTTAGTTAGTAAGACTTCCATTGCTTTGCATATGATGACGCAGTGAACCGACCTGTCCTTTCCTCTCATAGTGTTGCGGCCTACCGTCACAGACTCCAAGTCTGAATTTTGACCTGATATGTAGAAATTATCAAAGCAAACGAGGCCAACGTGTGGAAAAAATGAGAAAACCGTTGTATGGTGGCGTGCCGGTAACATTCTCATGACGCTTCTTTGTGTTTGTATCTGTCCTATATATTACATCAGTATATTTACGTCACCAATAACCAAGGTGTAAATGCCCACTGACAGAAATAGTGTGTTAACAACTGGGAGGAAATGAGGTATGCGGATGTTGGTTTGGAAGTGTTTATTCTGACTGTTGTTCAACCACTGCTGCTGCACCTCTGCTTAGTTCAGAACTCCCACAAAGGGGTTAGTGTTAGTGTTATTCACAGTTAGTAAATGATAAATCACAAGACGACTAAAGTCCCTTCCTTGAAAATCTCCTCAACTCTAAGTGCGGCTGCAAAAAAATGTACTGCCGCAATAAATTTTATGGCACAAAATAGGCTCCCCTAAAAACAATGTGATCCCAGGGGCTGATTTGTTTCATGGAGCATCCGAAGATACCGTTAGAACAGGAAATGGCCTCAGACGATGCCATCAGTCCAGGCGACGCTGGAGGCGCGGTCGAGTCATGGGAAAGTTGGAAATTCAGAGAGACAGAAAGTTTGATTAGTGTTTGCAGATGCATTACTGAGAACAACAAATGCCTTATCCAAAAGTTTTAACAAATCAGAGTGCCGCATTTGTCCGCGAGTTATATGCAAATAAAGAATTATGGCTGTGGATATTGGATTTATTGGATAGCAGCAAAGGATATGGCTGCTAGGTGACACACACAGACACACAATAAAGGGAAACAGCCGCCGTAAAACAAAGAGATGCGACTTGTTAGAGGTGCCTCTGCTGTTTTTATTTATTTATTTATTTCTCTGGCACACACACACACACACACACACACACACACACACAGTATTTTTCACACTTATCTTTCCCCCCGCTTTGTGTTTGCCATAGCTGCCGGCAGTGCAGGTTTGAACCAGGGCAGGACTTCCCGAAAGAGCTTTAAACCAGAGTAACCGGATTGACTCTGTGGACTCAGAGGCCGTCCCACTGACCAACTGTGAGGCCATGTACCAGGCAGCTGTATCCAAGCAGGCAGACACCTTTCCCAGCGGGGTACCACATTGTGTGCATGGGCATGCATTGTTCCCTGCTGCATGATGTAGCTACGGACAGAGTTGCCTGCTCTGAAAATACTATATGTGTTTTTGCTTTATTTTATTTTTTTGGAACAACACGAGATGACTTTTAACTCTTAACCTGGTCTGCTTGAATTCTTTGTGCACGCGCTGAAGCGTCTGCAGGGCATCTGAGGTTACACAGAAGCTGGACTGACTATTATTGTTGGTGCCGTCATGCAGTATTTTCCACTGAGGAGGGAGTCAGCAAGTTGCTGCATGGTACATGTGTGTGCATGAAGCCATGCGAAACCTGAGACTCCCTGCACAGGGTGGACCGAGGACCATTCAAGGCCCCATATTGTTACCATCTTCATGTTTATTTTTGTCATCCTGGACTCCAGAGTCTCCAGGTCCAAAATAATCTCATAAACAATTTATATAATCCTCTGTTTACAGCCTCCAGATAAAAAACAAAACAAATAACAAAACACTTGCTTCTCCTCCCATTAAAATTCCCACTGACTTTGTTGGACCTTCTACACATTCAGATGGGGATTTAAACAACGGAGAGAGGAATTTAACCATGACTTGGGCGAGTTGTCAGTGACATTGGAGAGGTGTCACAACCCAATGCTGCTCACAAAGGGTTGATTCTGTCATACTGCATATGTACTCGTCAGACGTTCCAAGAAGTGAAGCAGCCAAAAAAAAGAAGAAAAAAAAAGCAATGATTTTCCTGCTAAGTTGATTGACCGGCTACAGCCGCAAAACTTTGGTAATGTGAAGTTTTGAATTTTGTCGGCTTGCCTTAGTGGCCCTGACATTAAGCGTGTGGTGTGCGCGACGGCCATGTGCAAGTGGACGAATCGTGAGAAGAGAATTGCTCGCCCCGAGAGTCACTTTGATTTCAGGTCATGCAGAAGTGGAGACGGCTAATGATATTTTCCTGCCTCATTAGGTCATGGAGGAGTCGGAGGTCTGTTCCCTGCCGGGGGGATTTGCCAGCCTGAGGAAACAATTTGAGACTCAAGAAACGACACACTCGCACAGCGCAGCCCAGTTCCATTTCCAGCAGAGAACCGTGCAGGTACGCATGAGGGCAGACAACAAACTCACCAAAGCGGACATGCTGCCTTTGAGATTTGCAAGTTTATTTGTGTTTTACAAATATGTGCGATAGGTTCTGCGTATCAGCTTCCTCCGTGTTTCATTCAGAATGGCCAGATTATGTCTGTGACGGGTTCAAGGGACCTAAACAAAGCAATAGATTGCCTCTTTTTAATTTGGCCGTGCTGCAGCGCGAGTGCACAGCTTGACAGCTTCACTGTAATCTCGTCTCCATCTGTGATTATTCATTTCCTACTACAATGAGCAATCTGGCCTGGCAGTTTCTCTGCATGCTATTCAGTTGTGTGCTATTAAGCTTTGGCTGGTGGGGCAAATTTGCAGTGAGACATGTCCACATCTGTTGCTTTAACCGTGGGCCTTTGGAGGAGAATTTTATGCCTGGCTGTGCGCGTCTGTGTGACGTGCGCACATATTTCACACTCCTCATCTTCACAGGAAGTGTCGAGCTCGGAGGTGATAGTGTCGAGCAGCAGCAGCAGCAGCAGCAGCAGGCAGGTGGTCCCCAGCAGTCAAGAGTTGCATTTCAACCAAGAAACAATGGTAAAAACAGATTTTTTTTTTTTTTTTTTCAATTTCTTCCCCCTACTGAGCTCTTAGAGGCGGTAAAATGAGGATGTGCTAATGAGTTCAGCATTTTGGTTGCTGTGTGGAGCAAAAACTGCAACTGATTGCAATCAAATAGATTTGTGTATTGGATGTTTTACCGTCAATTTAGGATGACACAAGAATTACTCAAGAGTGTTGATTAGGATAAGATTTGCGGCACTGCAGATGTGATGACAGCAACAGTGATCTTTTTCTGTAGTGTTTTTTGATCAATGTAGTTTTTTTTTTTTTTAATTTTGCCTGTTTTCCATTCAACTCAGGTGTCACACAGCAACAGTAACTTAGAGTCAAGCCTGGAAAACCATCAGAATGAAACAGGTGAGATCATTTTTCCTCCGGTAATCGCCTTTCCTCTCGGAACAAGACTTAAAATCGAGGGCCTGCCGTTACGTTTTGTGTCTGTGCTGACTTTCAGAGGAGGATTTCCCCAGATACACCACCAAAGAACTGAGGGCTCACTTTGAGAGAACGATAGAGGAGGCTGCTCAGCACAAACCCATCAAGGTAAGTAGATGTGTTTTTCGGGCGAATGACATACATTCAAAACGCATTGAGACAGTCATGTATAGGAAACTTGTACTTTGAACTGAACTACTGGCTGTACCAGAGATGGTATGATGTAAAAACAAAAAGAAAACAGAAATCCAACTCTCAGTGTCGTAATAAGTAATACATCTGGCAACAGTTCAGAGTGTAACACTCAGTGAAGGTCAGATTCCCTTTCCAAAGAATGTAGAATGCCATCCAATAATGTCAGTAAGTAGTTTTTGGAACTGCACTAGAGAATAATCAACAAACTATGTGTTGCAGCTGCGTATGATAAATGGTGAACAGAGGGATTAAAGCAAAATGTACCTGCTTCCACCTTAGAACTTGCAAGTAATCACGGTCATACAGTGAAAGATGAATGTGGTAATAAAAAACTACAATATTAAAACCAAACAATGATAAGCACCCTCTTGGCAGAGCTCCATAAACTCAGCAAGAGTAAAATATTAATGACTTAAATGCATTTATGAGAGCTTCAAGAAAGGGAAACAAAAACAAACCCTGCATAGTACTGTGACTGACATTCATTTACCCCAAACATTTTTTGTTCTCTCAAAAGATTGAACGCGACATCAATCGATCTAGGTGGTCCTCTCACGTGACACAGAGCAAGACAGTGACTAGTGAGGCATGTGACACCACCGCCACTGAAGCAGAGGAAGACACTCTGTCGGTCGGAATGGATTACGAGGACTTTCCGCCACCGCCGCCCGAAGACTTGGATGACCTTCCACCGCCACCACCGGACTTACTCCAAATGCCGTTGGACAGTGAAGATGTCCCACCGTTCCTTGATGCACCGGTCGAGCCTCCGGAAGCAGTAAACGCTCCCACAATCCCAGTCAGCAGGGAGGCCTACCTCAAGCAGAGGAGGACCAATGAGCTGAAGCGTCTTTACAAGCACATAAACCCCAAGGTTCTCAAGCAAATTGAGCAGGACAGCGACAACGACGAGGTGGAGAACAATCACGTAGACAGCTGCGAGCACCCTTACGAGGACGACAGCCCAGACGACGTCAATGACGAGGAAGGCGTGGAGTGGGAGGAGATCCTCCCCGGCGACGTGCAGACGATGCGCTGGATGTTTGAGAACAAGCCACTGGACATCATCCAAGACGTAGCCGACGGCGAGGACGAGGAGAACAACCGAATAAGCCAGCAGGAGATGATCCTGGGGAAGGATGTCAAGCGAACCGCCTGGATGTTTGAGACCAAGCCGATGGACAAGCTCAGCACACACGTCAACTCTACAGAATACAAAAACAAGTTCAACAAACTCGACAAAGGGGACGTGCGAGCCGCAGCGTGGCTGTTTGAGACGCAGGCGATGGACACTTTGAACAGAATCCACAAGGAGGAGGATCTGACCAAAGAGATTGTGTTCACAGAGGAAGATGGGAATGCCACCATTTACATGATAGACAACAAGCACATGGAAAGTCTTGGCCACACGGAAACCATCGACGAGAGCCACCTACTGATTTTGAGGTCTGTGTTGGAGGAAATCAATGAGGAGGTGAAAACTATCACGAGCACCTTCGACACACAGTTTAAATGCATTATCATGGGCCAGTCCAGCCAAATGCTGGAGATCAAATCGGTGCGCAAAATCGAGTCGGAATTGGAGCACTCAATTGCCTCGCGTTGGCTTTTTGACACGCAACCCCTAGACCTGACAAATGGAGAGGCAACTCCTTTAAAACTCGTGTGCAGCCTCTCCATGGAGGACAGCAACAAGGGCGACTGGGGAAGGTGGTTGTTTGAGATAAAGACGTTGAATTCTCCCAGCGAGTGGGGGAATTCAAAGCTGGAAAATCAAGAGGTCGTGGGAGCCGACGTGCGCAAGCACTGCCTTGTGTTTGAAACCCAGCCAATGGATTCGCTCAAAGATGATGCCAACGCAAGGCCCCAGACAATTGAGGATATCATCGGGGGCAACGTCAGATCTGCAAGGAACTTTTTTGAGAGCAGCCCCCGCACAGAGAGGAAGGCAAATGCTGAGGTCGGAAAGCTTCTAAAGGCTGCAGTGAATGGAGAAACAAAAGGTGACGTGAGACACCAGAGGTGGCGCTTTGAGAGTCAACCCCTGGAGCACATAAGAGAGGAGAAGAAGGAGGTCACTCGCACCGTGAACGTGGAGGAGGACCTCACGCAGGAGGACGGCACCAGCTGCAGGGCCGACGTCCGCAAGAACTGCTGGGTGTTTGAGACTCAGCCAATGGACACACTGAAAGACGATTCAAACAGTCTGCCAGCGAGCAGAGAGCAAATTATTGCAGGTAACGTGAGGTCAGCCAGACACTATTTTGAAACAAGTCCAGCTGAGGAGCTAAAGGAGCTCGCAGAGGTGGGCAAACTGAAGAAAACTGTGGCTCTTGATGAGGAGAAAGGTGATGTCAGACACCAGAAATGGCGTTTTGAGAGCCAGCCTCTTGAGCAGATTAGTGAGGAAAAAAAGAGTGTCATTAGAACCATTGACCAAGAGGAAATTGATAAAGTGGATGTCCAAAACTTCAAGCATCTCTTTGAAAGCTCAGAGTTAAACAGGAATGATGAATCCCATAGGATTCTCATAGAGGGCGTCACGTCTGGCTCTGTAAAATCAAACAAAGACCTTTTTGAGTCCAGTCAGCTGTACGCTATGCAAGACCAACTTGGTCACTTGCACGAAGTGAAAACGGTGCGTCGTGAAGAGGTTGTGAAAGGAGATGTGACGACATGCAAGTGGATGTTTGAAACACGGCCAGTAGACCAGTTTAATGAGAGCATAGAGAGATATCAGATCATCAAAGGCATATCCAAGCAGGAGATAGAGTCGGGAGATGTCAAAACTGCAAAGTGGTTGTTTGAAACGCAGCCTCTCGATGGAATCAAATACTTCAGCAACATCGAAGACGAGGAAGTTGTGGGCACCAGCACAAACATAGAGATCGTCAAAGGTGACGTGAAAACCTGCAAGTGGCTGTTTGAGACTAAACCGATGGATGTCTTGTATGAGAAAGTGGAGGCAGACGGTAAAAACGACGGCACGGAAATGCAAAAGGGAGATGTCAAAACGTGCACGTGGCTTTTCGAGACTCAGGCCCTTGATGCCATCCGCAATGAGACGGAGACTGTCCTGAAAGCGTGCACGGTGAATGAAGAGGAGATCAGAGGTAAAGATGTGAAGACAGCTTGTTTCCTGTTTGAGACGGAGAAGCTGGAGGACCTCACAGGAGAGGAGGAAGGCTCTTTCAAGTGTGTCACCGAGATAGACATTGCGTCTGGAGACGTGTCGAGGATGAAATACATTTTTGAAAACCAAACATGCGATATCATGACCTCGACATCAGAGGAAGAGATGCAAAAGCTAAAAAGAGTCAGGATTGAGGAGCTGCAAAAAGGAAATGTAGGGAATTGCAAGTGGCTTTTTGAAAACCAAACCATCGACATGATACGTGACAGCAGTGAGGAAATTATGAGCGGCCGTACAGTGAATGACGTACAAGGAGGAGATGTCAACAAAGGTCGTTTTATTTTTGAAACCTGCTCTCTAGATACAATTAAGGAGGATTCCAGTGAGGAAGAACTGAGGAAAATGCAAAAAATTATCAGAGAGGAAGATGAGAAGGGCGACGTGGGAAATTACACCATGATGTTTGAAAATCAACCCCTCTATGCGATCCAGGACAAAGCCGGCCTGTACCACGAAGTCACTACAGTCACAAGCGAAGAAGTAACACGGGGAGACGTTGTCGGAACTCGGTGGTTGTTCGAAACTAAGCCACTCGACACTATCAAGGACACAGATGAGGTCCACATTATTAGATCTGTCACACAACAGGATGTGCAGAAAGGAGATGTCACCTCTGCCAAGTGGAAATTTGAGACACAGCCCCTCGACAGGATCGCTGAAGAAAAGAAGGCCATAATAAGAACGGTGGGTGACATTCAAGGGGGCAATGTGAGGATAAACAAAGACCGCTTCGAGACAGACGCCCTGTCACAGGAGTCTGTCAGAACGGTGAACGTGAGTGAAATACAAAAAGGTGACGTGAGAAGTGCAAAGTGGAGATTTGAAACCCAGTCTATTGACAAAATAAGGAGCATGAGCTCTGAGAATCTCATTGAGACGGTTAAAGAGGAGGAGATTGCAAAGGGGGATGTCAAACACTCGGTGTGGCTGTTTGAGAAAAACCCTCTCGACCACATCAAGGAGGTTGATGAAGACGTAGATCGTCGGACCACAGCAGAGGAGGAGGTCTCCTCCGCAGATGTCAAGACGACAACGTGGCTCTTCGAGACGACGCCGTTCGACAACTTTAACGAGACAAAAACAGAGCGGACTGAAGTCATGGGGAAAAGTGTCAAGGAAACTCTGGAGGAGCTTTACAGTCAGCAGATGGTGAGGTCCAAAGGCATACTCATCGAAAGCGATGAAATTGGCGACATTAGGATGGCAAAGTACCAGCTAATGAATAAGCAGGCTCCTGAGATTCAGCGTGAGGAAGTCATCAGGGGGGATCTGCAGACAATAATGATGAACCTCTTGAACACTGAGGAGAGAGAGAAGCAGTGTATCGTGGTAGACTCAGAGGAGAAGGGTAATATCAGCTCCACAGTGCAGCAGCTGTTCAACCAAGAGAAAGGCAGCAGCGTTGAAAGGGAGGCAGTAGTGCGAGGCGACATTCAGGAAGCCCTAAACAACCTCTTCAGCAAGGACCAGTTAGCCCGACATGGAATACTCATCCAGGAGGACGAGAAAGGAGATGTGCAGATGACAATTTATTCTCTTCTCAATCAAGAGGAAAATGTTAATGTTGAAAAAGGGGAAATCGTAAGAGGTGACATAAAAGCTGCTCTCCAAAAACTGTCAAGCAAGTCTGATCAGGTGGCTAAGATACAAGTGGATGTCACTGAGAAAGGAAACGTGAACTTTTACTCCACGTGCATCGAATCTGGCTCCCTTGACTACCTCAAACAGCTCCACTTAGAACCTGATGAGGCTGCACAACACACAGCAGAGAAAGAAAAAATCGTTGGGGGTGATATAAAGGCCACAAAACGTGTCCTTGGTTGTAATCAATCAGAAATTGGCCGCACAGTGGAGGACGTGATACCCGGCGACGTTCACAACACGGTTAAAGTTTTCATGTCTGAACCAACCTTCTCGCTGGATGGACTTCAGAAAGAGGAGATCGTCAAAGGTGATTTGAGGGCTGCTTTGAACTCACTGACTGAATTGGCCAATCACACAGTTGTTGTCGAGAAGGAGGAAGTGGTCAAAGGAAATATACCCAAAGCTCTGCGCTGCCTCGAGAGGGCACAGAAGCATTACAAGGAGATTGAGAAGCCTGATATCATACCGGGAAATATAAAAGGGGCCATGAAATCCCTGGAGAAGTCGTCAACGTCAATATCTGAAGCTGTAGTAGAGGATTTGGTTCCTGGGGATGTGAAGGCCACAGTAAAATGTCTGGAGCTAGCAAAGCAGGTGGTGAGGGAAGTTGAAAAAGAGGAAATTGTGAAGGGTGACATTCGTGTTGCAATGCAAAGTCTGCGAGAGGGCTCCAGCGAGAGGAGGATTTCTCAGTCGGGAGCGGAGGCTCAGGGAGACGTTAGGGGAACCATTCAGCTCTTAATGGAGGCTCCATCATCGCCGAAACTGCAGAGGAGACCCAGTCTAGAAGAAGAGCTGAAGGGTGATGTGAAGATGTCAATCAAATCACTGTATGATACACAGGAGCAGATCCAGTTGGAGAAAGAAGAGGTCATCAAAGGTGACGTCAAAGGCACCATAAAGTCTTTGCTGGAAACAGCGCAGCGTGAAACCCCAAAAGTCAAACTAAGGGCTTACAGACGAATGAAAGTCAAACAGAACCCTCCTGTTAAACACCTCACTGACGCACAGAGGAACGTCGAGAAGATTAAAACAGCATCAGTGGTTGAGGCGTCGAATAAAAGTGTCTCCAGCTCTAATGAGACCGAAACGGTGAGAACAAAGTCAAGCTCTGTTGAGCGCTCGGCCCAGGAGGCAACAACCGTTCTAGAGCATAAAACAATCACACAGAACCACGGGATTAAAACACTGAAGACAGAGTTTCGTAATCTCAAATCGAGTGCAAAGGGAATGATTAAAGTCAGCAAAACCAAAGTACAAACTGATGTTTACAACCTTAAACCCACTCAATCGGAGCCGGATCTGCCCCTCCCGCCTCCTCCTCCACCAGTGGAGGACATTGACCTTCTTCCTCCTCTTCCTCCCCCTCCTCCTCCGTCAAGCCTGGATTCTGAAATTGATCACCTTCCTCCTCCCCCACCGCCAGCACCAGTCTTTGGTGAGCAGGACTTCCTGCCACCACCTCCTTCACAGCAAGAGCTGGAGGTCATGCCAACGCAGGCGGCGCATCCTTCCCCAGCGAAAGCCAAAAAGATGACGGTGAAAAAGATTAAGGGCCCTGCTTTGCACCCGGTGCCAAAGCTGGAGCCTCACGTTGAGCTCAGCCAAACAAAACAAAAGGTGGAAGTTGTGTCAGAGCGAAAGGTTGAAGTTAGCCAAAAACAAACCAAAACAGCTTCCAAGACTGTTTTGTGTGAATTCCCTCCACCACCTGAATCACCACAGCCACAGAGGAAAGTTTATACTCCGGTGAGGTTCACACCCCCACCATCCCCAACACCTCCAGCGAGAGGCCCGAGTAGTAAATTCAATACTCCTTTAATAAAAGCAGAAGAAAAGTACCGCAAATTGAAGGAGGCCAACACGCCACCGGCCACCCCGACTCCCACTCTGGTCCACGATTACGTCACTGCTGCTCTCGAGTCGCTCACCGCCACAGATGGAAACAACGCTATTGGTGTGATGACAGCTGAAAAGAAGGTGGCGAATGTTCACTCAGACTTCAGATCATGTGACTCATCTCAGAATGTCACCGTCGCCGCAAGCAATGTCAGTGCGAGTCAGGAGAAAATCGTCACAGGCTCCACCATGATGTCTTCTGCCAAGCAGCAAATTGTCTCTAATGAGACTTCGAAGATTGTGTCCATCCAGCAGACCTCCTCTGTGTCAGCTGTTAGGCAGCAGATACACAGCACAACACAAAAAACTGTATCAGTTTCCTCGCAGCAGCAGGTTGCACAGTCTGTGACCGCTGAAAATGTCCAAAACTCAGCAACAGACACGGCAAAAGCAGAAGAGAGAAAGAAAAAGCATTCAAAAATAAAGGCCTCTAGTAAATATGAGGATAAAAGAGAAGATGAAATGCGTGCTGAGAAAATTCCTGTCAAGATGGGTGAAGATGAACCTGTTGCCGCCGCTGAGAAAAAAGTGAAACCAGTGGTAAAGTCAGAAAATATCCCCTCCGATCAAACCCCTCCAACAGTGACTTCAGACAAAATCACAAAAGAGCCAAAACCAGAACAGCAGGCCAACTGCAGAGCCACTGATCATTCTGCTGCCACCAGTAAGAGCAGCGTCCCCGATCAGCATATGCAAGCAGAGAAGGCATCTGCAAACAGGAACGGAAAAACAGCCAAAACCAATCATAAGGGGAAAAAGAGCAATAATAAGCAGGAAAAGCAGGTAGAGATGAAGGTGTCTGCTGAAAGTGAAAAACAGATTGTCACACAGGATGTCAAAGTGGAAGTGAAGGAAGTGAAGGAGTCTGCTGAGGTGATGGTGATCAGTAAATCCAAGGAGGTCAAGTCTGAGTTGGTGCAGGAGATGGAGAGCGCTGACTTTCCCTGTATGCCTGCCGCTATTGCTGGCATTGTTGACAGCCCACCAGAAACATCAGCACCATCAAAGAAGAAAAAAAGGTCCAAAAAGTCAAAAGGGGGCACACAGACAGCTCAAGGTAAAGATTCCTCAACAGAGTCAAAGACAGAGAGCCCAACTCGGGGAACAACGGCAGTTGGCCAAAATCACAAAAGTTTAAAAGAAGAGCATGTTCAGACCCACAAAGAGGTCATTATTGAGGGAGATCACACCTCCCCACAGCAGGAAGTGGTTGAAAAACATGTGATGGGATCTCAGAAGGAGAAAGGAGTGACAGATTATCAGCAGGGTGAACAGAAAACACTAGAAGAAAGGATCGTTCCAATTACAGTGACAGGCGGCTCAGGGCAAAATGAAACGTTGCAGTCCGTAACAAGGACAGAAGAGGAGTCTCACAGGCAAGATGTCAGAGAATTAAAATCTACCGGTAATATCCTTGAGGCACCGGAAGTTTTCGAACTGACTCATCCTCAGCCTGAAAAGACAACCCGCAGTATGGGTAAGAACGCAATCGTAAGTCTGGAGGAGAAACATGAAGCACAGGTGTCTGTTGTGGAGACCGTTCGAAAACATTCTGAAATTCGATCTCACAAAGTTGTGAATTTAGAAGAATCTGAATCTGTGCAAATAGAAAATAAGGAAACAATGGAAAAGCATGAACGTGAGGTTGTTTCAGAGAAATCTCTCGCCAGCGGTGGAATTCCAAGAATATCCAAGATCAGCATTGGCTCTGCCAAAGTTGAGAGCCAAACGCAGAAGAAGAGCTCCCATGAGAAGCGGAGAGAAGATCTGGGTCTGAGTAAGACCCTGGATCTGCGAGCCCCCTCACCGCTGCTGAGGATGCGCTCGCCTTCGCCAACATTTATCACCATCGAATCCATACGGAGAACCGACTCCCCTCACAGAGTCACCCCATCGCCAACTCTCCTGCACAGGCCGGCCACACCTCCCACGCCGCCGCCCAGAAGGTGCGACACTCCGTCACGCCTCACCAGGATCACGCCCTCTCCCACTTTTGACCGGGCCGAGAACCTGCCTCGCCTCAAAGACGCCACCGCCAAGCTTTCGCGTGGGGTTACGCCGCCCCCGCTGCTGCTCCACCAGCAAATCTCTGAAAAGAAATCCGGGATTGTGGAGCTTCCTGCGTCCTTCCATCGGCAAATCAGAATTGATTCTCATCTATTGGGTACCTCCTCAGGGGTGTCGTTGGCAAGAGAGGAGTCCGAAAAGAGCTTCAGTGGGGAGGCTGTTGTAGATTCAGCGCATGTAGAAATAAGTCAAGCGTGTGTTTCAGAGCGCTTGAATGCAGATGGAATAGAAAGTAAGTCAGAGAGTGAAAATGACCCCATCCTCGCGGAGGACGAAGATGTGTCAGAGCCGTCGGCTGCAACCTTCAAAGAGAAAAGACATTTTTTTGAAGAGGCTCAACGGGCTGAAATGAATAAAACCCACACGCGAAAGGAACCAATCGCTATTCCTGAACGTCTCGGCCCAGAAACGCGTGAGAGTGAGTCAGACAGCACAGCCAAAGAAAAGGATGAGGTTTCGACGGCGGCCGTATCCAGTATTGTAAACATATTTCAGTCTTCAGAGGAGAGATCGTCCTCAAGTAAAGAACTCATTTCCTTCACAGACTGGCTTGACAACAGTGCCGGAGGCACAGATACGGACAAGGAGATCGCAGACTTCCTGGAAGGGAAAGTGCCCGCTTTTGACATTCAAACGATAAAGAGTGTTTTTGAAGTGGATGAGCAAGTCCCGTCACTCGGGCAGGCGGAAAAGGTTCACGAGGAGCCTGCGTCAAGGATGGCTGAGGGTACGGAAGACGACTCAGAGCAAAAAGTTTCTCAAGAGACAAAAATAAACCCCCGGACAAGCACTCCTCGCCCTCCGTCCACTAAGTTGACAGACATTGCACCTGCGGAGCCAAAACCAGCGTTTTCGGAGACAAAATCCGTCACGGAGCATTTCTCACATGTCGATGGGTTTGGTAACAAGACGGACGGAACGATGACGACCGTCACTGAGCACTCTGAGAGCACGTCGACCCAGCAGGTCCCTTTCTCCTACGCCGACGCAGTGAAAAGGAAAGCCGCGAGGCGGACGACAACCTATGATGACGACGCCACAGAAACGCTGCTCAGGAACTTTCACCAGACGTGGTCAGAGACTGAGACCGTTTTCAAAAGTCTCGGCTTCACCGTCTCCGAGGAGACCACGTCACAAGTTGTGTCCCATCAGAGCAAGACGTTGTCGTCGGGTAAACAACTCTGAAGACGGATGCATGCAGTGTTTTGAATAACTGCTCTAAAATGATTGGTTTGTATTTTATAATAATGGTTTGTAGCTGTTTTTTTTGTTTTTTTTTAGGTTTGTTCTTTTCCATCTTAAAACAAAACGCGATAACTTTGCCTTGCTGCCTGATGTGTGCACACAAAAATAACGTTCAGCCTGTTCACTGCTCACCCGAGTGTCACTGGAAGTGACCCTGCAATCCACATAACCGTTCATTTCAACCAAATGTAACAAAGAAATTTTACATGAAAAAACAACAACAGAAGAAAAGCGCAATGATGTCTTCATAGCCTGCATTAATGTTAATGTCATAGTAACAATAGTTACCACAAACACAGGTCCTGGCTCGGGGGCCAGGCTAGTTTAGCTGAAGACATGGGTTCACCACTCCCAGTTTGATACACATTGGTGGTGACACCACACAAGCAGAGCAAAGACACGTTGCCTTTTTCTTCTATTGTTATTATGTAATCCTGGCCCACACTAGGCTTTGATTCTTTTCTGTTTTTTTCAAAAAACAAAGCCTTACTAACAGAGTGTCAATATACGCTTTACTTGTGTATGACAAAGGATAAACAACAATGCGCTTTCTTCTTGAAACAGATTCGAGTTCCGAAGTCAGAGCTCTGCACAGTATGCCGGAAGAGAGCCTACCCGATGGATGCTCTGATAGTGGACCGAAAAAAATACCATAAGTCCTGCTTCTGCTGTGAGCACTGCGGAAACAAATTAAGGTAAAAGTGGCTGTTTTAATTAAAAAAAAAAAAAAAAATGTAAAAAATGAAGGCGAGTGTTCACCAAAGGAAACAAATGTATCTTCTTTTGCAGTTTAGGGAATTACGTCTCTCTCCATGGACACTTCTACTGCCTCCACCATTACAAACAACTCCTCAAGTCCAAAGGCATCTATGAAAACGGACTTGGGCAGAAAACCCCAACAGGAAGCACTGGGCCAGACGGGAAACTGGAAAACAGATACTCTATGAGCAGCATAAATTCAGTGGAGGTGGCAACATGTGACGAAGTAAGATCCCAAAGCAGCAAGATAGCTGTGGTTTGGCCACCGCAGGCTGATCCCCAAAGGAAGGCCTTCCAAATTGAAGAAGAGATTCAGCTGACCAGACCGCAGTGGCCCCCTCCGGACAACTCTCCAAAGTCACCCACACTCGAACACAGAAAGGCAGTTCCAAGAAGTGTCCTCTAAAAAAAAACTGGAAATAAAAATAAAATCAACTCACCGTACAGTTTTAGACACTCAGACAGACAGTAGCGGATGAGACTGAACAGTATTGCAAGGCAAGAGGAAAGATCTGCTGGTATATTTAGGCACGTGACTCAATTGGTTATGTTGTTGTGAAAAGTAAGGATACGGAAGGAATCTTGAGGCATTAATACATAGACTGGACTTGCAAGTAGAAAAGAAAGTTTTATTTGATTTACTGTGAATGAAGGCTGAAGAGGAAGTGTAGAAAGTGAGCGTAGAGTCGATCTGTCGGCGTGTGTCTCAAATTTACTATTCAGAGGTGTTTGTTGAAACCAGTGCACCAAAAGCATACGCACGCATCACTGCTGTTAGCTACAATTATTGTTCCATACCTTGTAGATAGTAAACAAAGGTTGCGTTGTGAAATCACATCACACTACACTTTTGTTTTAACATTAATTTAATCACTCAATTTTTGATACAGAAACCGTCTGTTGAAGCAGATACAGTCCATTGTCATTTTATTTTCAAGGTTTTTATCTTTCAGCATATCGAAAATGTTTCTATTTGCCTATTTAGCACCTGGTGTGCGATTTTCCTTTTTAAAAAAAAAAATCTCCAGGAAAATATTTAATTTATAACGATGAAAGTATATACTATAAAGACGTGAGCTGGTAGTGTTTGTTTTTGGATGTTTGTATCCTATTTCTAACGACAACAAATGTTTGTTTTTTCTTGAAATGAGAAAATTGTTCTTTTGTAGACTAGACGTTACACCTTTCTTGTACATGAGAGTCATCAATTCTGTCATGCTACCTGGGCTGGTTCACTGGACATTGCCGATCCAAGAGCAATAAAAAAAAAATTCAATTTAATTGTTCCTACTTGTCTCTTTGAAGGTAACATACAAACGTGTGAGCTGAGACACAGCGACCTGTGGAAGACAGGAGGTCAGCACCACCGTTTTGCAACATCACAGTTGTGACCTTTGCCAACTCTGAGGGGATTTTGGAGATCAGTGATCCGCACTTCACCACTGATCTCCAGATCTGGCACGCGGGCTGTTTTCAGTGCTGCGAGGAAAATCATGAGAACCAGGCGGGGTTTAAGGATGTGGATAGGAACCACTTGGACACATGCAGCTTGACACCATCATAGGATACAACACACACGTAAACTGGATTTTACAGCCAGTCTAAAATAAGCATGTGACCAAATGTGGTTACTCATCCTCTTATTACTCCACCGCCTGAGTCTCCAAGCTTAGCGCAACACTCTTTGCCTTCAAGCAGCTATTAAACTGGAATATCAGGGTGTATATTTACCCCAGCTGAGAAGGCGGGTTGGTTGCAGTGGCACTTGATACAAAACTTGAGGAGGTGTTGGGAAATTTTCAAAGTTTCCAAGTGGCTGAGGTGATTTAAGCCTTTTTGCACGCGGCTTAGAGGCTGCAGTGGCTGTAAAAAAAAAAAAAAAAAAAATTGAGGTTCGATTATTAAATTCCATGACGAAAATTATAAGTATCCAGCAGTTCTCATACATGTGCAGACAATGTGTGTGTAAGGAGGAAGAAATAAGGTTAGCCACACCCCAAACTCTTTTGATTGGTCCCTGCAACGTCTCTTTTCTACTTTTGTGTAATCTTGCTGATTTCCCATCGAGTGCGCTAAATGCACCACCATCGGTCACCGAGGGAAAATTAATCACGTAGTAGTAATTTAAGGTACATCATTTAGAATGTTGATTAACACCTGCTGACACAAGCAACTTTGTCATCATGCCGAGTTGTCAACACTGCAAGTGGCAAGAAAAAAAAAGTACAAATGATTAACAAAGTAGAAATGAAAAGTAAAAACATCAAGCAATAAAAACATTGAAAGCTTCACTATAAGAACAAAACACTTCAAAGACATTGCGGACATGAAAAACAGCAGAAGTGAAGAAGTGGTGTTGAGCCGTGCTTTATGTTACCCACAGATGCTACATATTGTTTAAAGTAAACTGCTGCCTGTAGAGCGTATACTCAATACGATTGTCCTTCAGCCACCAAAGGTGGTGTACTCGAGGTAGAAGAAGACTTTGCGGCGACCAATCAAATGAGTATGGGGCGTGGTTATCCTTAAAAATTGCCGTCCGTGGAGAACAGTCTGTTGCTGGAAAGGGATTGTCCTTCCTGGATCATCACTCAGGAGGACAGAAGCCTCACTGGTGAATGCCTGCGACTCTCCAATCCCTCTCTTCAAAACTGAAGAAGCCTTTCTGATGAGAGGCGGAAGATTTTCAAGATCGCAACAACAAATTCAGTTGCCCCAACTTAACCCTTCTACTTTACTGCAACATCCATTTTCTTTCTTACTAGCAGTTCCTGGGCTCACTGTTTCTTCCTTTATTTCTTCTTTTATTCTTCTCGTGTTTTTTTTGTTTTTTTTTAAGGCCAGCAGTGCCCCGTGCTACTGTCACTCCTGCTTTCGTTGCAGGTACAAAATGGCACCTACATTATATCCTATGATTGGCTGAAATACTTTAGACTGGGCAGCAAGACAGGTTAGTTGTGTTGACGGTTTTTGTTTTTAAAAATTAAATGTTTAATCTAAGACAAAATTTAAGTAACAGAGCTACAGAAAAAAGACCAATGTGGTGAACTGCCAAGATAACCTCTGAACTTTGGAGTTGATCATTCACAACCCACATGCTACTAAAGTCGTCAACAGCAAATACTTTCTAGAATTTAAAAACCCCAAAAAAGATTTAATGAAAAAAATTAATTTGTCGCTTGAACTTGCAAACAGCAGCACACGTCACACTGAGTTAGTCTGCATATTTTTCTTTCTTTCTTTTTTTTTTTTTTTTTATTTATTAATTTATTAATTTATTAATTTATTTTTGCAGGAGTTGACCAGAAATTCTCCCACAGCTTCAATCTACCTTGCTGGGTAGGGCGTCGGAATTCTCGTCTCCTTTTCCCCTAAAGCGGACTGGCGAGAAGTCGACGGCGCTGCGCTCCGATTGGTCGAGCGGCGTGGGCGTCAGGAGCTGCGTCAGCCTCGGCTGCAGCTTTTCTCCCTCCCCTCTCCGAGAGGAAACGGCAGTGCTGTGGGGATGCTGGAGCCAAGCGGCGGCGGCGGCGGCGGCGGCGTATCATCTGGACCGGGAGTCGGAGCGGGAGGGATGGAGACCCCGAGCGAGGTAGGACGTCTTCTCATCCCGACCGGAAGTGTCGCGCGGGGCAGCTCTTAACGCCGAGCCGCTACTTTGTGTCTTAAGTCGCGTTTTCGAGCTTTTTGCCCTGTGAATCCGCCGCGTCTCCGCCACCTCGTTTCCCCGGGCTGACGCGCGTGTACATGCGGGAGGTCCCGGGCTGTGATCCACGATGCAGTTAACATTGGTCTCGGTGCTCAGTGATGCGGCTCCTCTCCACTCCTGCTCCTCTCCCCTGCAGCTCAGGCAGATCTCGGTGCTGCTGGACGGGCGGGCGGGCGGGCGGCCGCCCGTCAAAACCTCCTGCACTTGCTTGCGCACAAATGCGTAGGCTTTCCAGGAGGATGGGGAGGTGCAGATGGCCGCGGCACATACAGTAGTAGCCTATCAAACTTTAAGCAGATGCTTTAATGCGCACGCAGGCTGGATGTAATTTTAATGCAGCCTTAGCTTAGTTGCACAGCAAGTGTGAGTATTCATCCTTTCCTCCCTCTCCTCCTTATAATAAAATAATTATCATAAGGAGGGAGATATATATATATTTTTTCTCATTGTTCAGTTGTGAATGATTCTGGGACTTGGATTCCAACAGCTCAGGCCTGTTCTTCACATGGCAAAGTTTTCATTCAACCCATGGAAACATATAGTCATTGTCGTCATGGCTTTGGTGCTGTCCAAACTTTCCCTCCTTTACACCCTGCGCAAAGCCCATCCACTGCTAATGTGAGCTTGAAAGTGAAGTGCAGCCTCTCTGGCTCCACTCTAGAGGAGCCGCGTTCCTCCTCGCAGCCATCGCTGGGACATGTTAGATCATTATCTGGATTAAATGCTAAAGCTCACTCTCGCTCAGCCCCACCGTGGTTTCTGTTACATGACCATCTGCTGGTACAGTTACGCTGTGCACTCTGCGCAGGCTGCCTGTGTGTCCACATTAATCTCCACCCGCTTGTTTTCCTCCCTTCCTCTTTCTCTGTGTGCTTTGAATGGCTTGTGCCTGCGCTGCATGGTTGCAAGTCTGCAAGTCTGCAAGGCTGTGTCCTCCTTACTGCAACTGCTCACTAATCACATTTCTGCAAGGTGTAATTAGACCTGGGAGTGTGAAGCCTTAATCCCCGGTTTAAGTGTATCGTGCCGCTGCTAAGTCAGTGTTGCCTCCCCGGAAACAGCGGGCTTACACGCAGCATTTCTTTAGCAGGTGGTTGTTGAAATAACAGGTTTCGATCCACTGAAAACAATATTTATTTTTGAAGACTTTATCAGGCTGGTTTGGAGACATTGGAGGTCTTGTGAACCGGTGGTGTGATAGGGTGAGATGGACTAATGCGTGATATCCCTTCCCCGTCTCATTGGAGATGAGCAGAGGGCGCATGAAGGGGGCGAATGGCGAGAATGAAAGCCCAGCTGCACGCACAACTTCCATAACAACCCACTGACTTTGTAGTTAAAGTGACACTGTGACGCTGCTCCACCTTCAAATGGTGCTATCAGAACCATTTTGTACAATTGACCGACTTATAACAGACCACTGAGACGACGCACCCTGCGGCCTCGATGCAGGTCGATCTCACTCTGCTGCCCTGCCCTCTCAGGAGAGGCTCCTCTCTCCTCTCCTCTCCTCTCCTCTTTCTCGACTCCTCTTCCACAATCACGTACGCAGGTAATAGTCAGCTGGCTGGCATCTCAGAGACAGTCAAGAGGAGCTGATGCTGCTATACAAAAAGGAAAGCGAGGCGAGTTTGTCAGCAGAGGGGCCACCAAGGTTACAAAGTCCCCATATCCTCGCTGAGACGTTATGGCTTTCCTACTGGATATGTGGTCCACGTGGATCTTTGAGCTACCCGATCAATAACACCCTGCTGCATTGTGCGAGAGGAAATCGCTGGTGATGTGTTCTGATGGTCCGAGGTGCCGGGAACTTCCTCTTTCTTTTCACCCCAGCAGTGCGCAGCACAGGAGCAGCAGGCACTTTTCGCTGCTGGGTCTCAGGTGGACACGAGGCCATCCGAGTCAGATTCTGCCTGTTGCAAGAGAGCGAATCCTGAAATGTTTCAGAAACTGTCATTTAAAAGTAGAAAATATGATAATGAACAGCCACTTACTGTTTTTTTTAAACAGTTTTTGGCTGCTGGTGTCTCTTTATAGGGTGAAAGAAAGAGACCAGCTTCTTCAATTCATAAATACACAAAATTATAATCAAAGCCTTAATTGGGCTTTCTGTGTGAGTTTGGAGATATTTAGTTGTTTGTTCATTTGTTTGTTTGCATAGCCCCATGGTGCCCAATAATGAAGGGCTGCTACAGGATGGATTATCGGTACAATATGTCGGTTCCCCACTGAGACAGAACAGAGCTCCCACTTTGCTGCCACGCGGTGATGTATTCAACAGAAATGTAGCTTTGCATGTGGAACTTGTCTGGATTTTACCTTTTTTTTCTTTTTGTCCCCCCCTCAAAGCGTCCGTGTTCATTGTAACTCTATCTGTTTCATAGCATCTCTGCCGACTCGTCACTTTATGTCTGTTTGTGAAGGGCGCCGAGTTCTGGCTCATTGAACTTTAATGCCAAGATAATGGCAGCAAAGGGGGGTGGGGGGAGCATCAGGAAAAATACAGTCATCCATCAGCCTACAGTTTTGGTTCACAAGTATGCGGAGTGAAGCGAACTCTGCCTTTAGTTTCGCAGTTCGTGCCCACGGACTGCTGATCCGTGCCAGCCGCTGCCCTCGGCAGTCCTTCCTGCTCCCGTCTTAAGATAGCGTTGCCTGATTCCACCCACATCCTCTTTTTTTGCCTGCCATAATCCACATCTTGATTTTTTCTTTTTTTTTAAAGTCATTGAATGAACCAGCTTGAGCACATTATTCCCACGTTGCTTTAACGCTTTCATTAGTCTGCCGAGGAGCGCACGTTCCTCACAAAAAAGTTTGCAGATCCGTCTGTAAATGCAAATGCGCTATAATTCATATGCAAAGAGCAAATGTGGGGAATTGGGCTAAAATGTACAGAACGCTACCACAATCGCAGCAGCAGCAGCAGCAGCAGCAGCAGCAGCACGAGGACCAAGTGGTTGGTCCGGGAGAAAGCAAGCTTCAAATCAGGAAAACCCATTTGCAAAAGGATTTTAAAATGATCTCAAATCAGGAGGTCAGGATAAGGTTAGTTGGTGAAAAGTTAAAAAATAAATAAATAAATAAAAACCTTGTTTGGAGGCAAGCGCATTCACCTGATTGATGAAGAGGAAGGAAGAACAATAAGTTGATTGTTACTGCAGTTGACGCAATACAGAGACAAGTTGTCTTTATTTTCAGAATTCCCTCCGGATCGTGTCGTACCTGCCTGCTAATCGAAGTGAATGGTGTGTGTGTGTGCTGTGTGTCTGCTCTATGCCCTATCAGAGGCTCTTTGTTCATCACGTTCTTCCCACGTATGCTGTAATTACTTTATTCCATTCCGATTTTAACGAGGCGCCCCAGCAGCCTCCCCGCTGAATGAATTTATTTGTTTTTTTTTTCTTTTTTGGGGGTTATATTTTTAACGCTTGACATTCTCGCCACTTTGTCAACTCTGGAAAACAGCACACAGAGCTAATAGACACTGAAATTATTCATCCATCCCCCTTCAAGTCGCGGTTCAAAAATAGATGGAATTAAACTCTGGCTTTTTCAAATGATAATTCTGGTCCATTTTTATTCACGTAGCACCCTTTTGAAAGACTGTTGAAGACAAATAGCGGTGTAATTGCACTGAATACTAAACAGATAACGGCTGCAGTCAGTTTTTTTCTCTCAAATCTTTAGGGGGACGGAATTTCTCCACTGCTTTCTAGATATGCTATCTTTGCTGGGCCCTGGTCAAGTTTGACTTGATTTCCCCAGCGAGCTGCAGATCTAACCCTTTTTACTGCTAAACGAGGCTCCGATGAGCTCCGTGGAAGCCGTGACCCCGTGGCTGAGCTGCCCGGACCAGAACTTGCTCTCTCAGACTAGAACGTTTCCAACTGCGGTCTCCTGAAAGCGTGATGACAATCGGGGAAACACAGCGTGTGTGACTGCTCGGTGGGAGTTTGCTTCTTCCGCCTTGGTTTTTTGTCGAAAATCCTGCAGTTCCGGCAGATCAAATGATGTCGCAAGACATGTTTGCATGTGACAGGAGATGCCGCTCTGCTTGCTGGGATGGCTGTAGCTAATTAGACGGCACCCCGAGAAAACGGCAGAGCTCAAGTTGTGATTTCCTCCTCTGCATTTGTTTGTTTGTTTGTTTTTTATGTTCCTCTTTTGCCCAGAGAAATTGTTTGCATGCTATTTTCTCTGGAAGATAATGAGACGCAGAAATGCGATAACGCATTCATGTTCTCGCCCTTCGCCATGTGCTCCCCACTCTGACTGCCAGGCTGCCTTCCGTCAGCTCGACGTCTTCACGGTCTTTAACGTTCTTTTAGCCGAGTCTCTTTTTCCCTCCTCCTCGACGCCTCCACAAATCACAATCTCTCAAAATCCGACTGGTATATTCAGATTTACAATTGGTCTTCTGGAGCAGAAAAAAATAGAGGAATAATCACTGTATTCACTCACTATTTTCTTCACTTCCACGGGGGGGGGGGGGGGGGGGGGGGAATCCTACATGGTTATCAGGGCTGTAACTGCTGCTGCTGCTCCAAACTGCTTAGACTGACTGGATGGAAGTCGAGGTGGACCTGCTGTGTGGACCTGTCATGACAGTGTACGCCCAAAGACTACACTGATGCATGTCTGCACTGAAATTACCAGAAGCTTTTTTTATTCTTTTATTGCCCCTGATCATTTTCTGGCCAAGATGAAAAAACCCCAACAAAGTTCTTGCAAACTCTTGCACTTCATGTCGTTTCACGGCGTGGAACTGCTTCTCATTGGAACAATTTGCACTGCTGATCGCGCTTGATATTGACACTCCGTCCATGTCTTGGCAACAAGATGTTGTCTTAATGGGATAATCCAGCTACATGTGTGACTCCTATGCGACTCATGAGTGCATGAAGCTGTATGCTCATCATTTACTGCAAAATCCAACCCCGAAGTCACAGCACTGTTACAAACTGCCTGAATGGGGATCTTTTCTTTTGGTTGAAGAACTCTACTGAGGGACTCAATTTATCACCCCTGGCTGCCGCAGCGGTAATGCACCAGGGGCTTGAAAAGGTCCCTGACGGTGGTGGGAAAGCTGCCACTGACTTCCACACAGCCGTTACCTTCTGCTGTTGTGTTGCGGCTGCCGGCGGAGGAGAGCTGTGGCGAGCATCTCCAAGTCCAAGGGCCTGATGCTTGTTTGCTTGCCAGGGATTTCACCCTTAGTAATGCTTTCTGGCTCATTTAACACTGTGTTTAGAGCAGCGTATGTTCCCTTATAGACTCCTGAAGAATGTTTTCACGTTCAGGCAGAAATGCGCTTTGCTCTCAATGTCCGTCGGCTGAGCTCAGTGTGTTTTTTAGCCGCTGAGCCGCTTTGGGGAGAGAAAATATTTGCACAGAGACCGACTGGTCCAATTAGAAGGCGGGTGTAAATGTCCCATTAAGAGCGCTTCAAGTGTCCAAAGAGGAAAGTGTTTAATAATGTCTGTAGAGAATTATTACCCCTTGTTAAAAATGTGCTGAGAATTGAGGCATTGTTTGTGTGTTGTTGTTTTTTTTCCCGAAGGTAGAGCAGAGGATCTTTTTTAAGGTAATTTTTTTCTCACTCATTAAAAAGAGTTTGTATAAAGCGAAAATGGTTTTGCAAGTGGGCTCTTTCTGATTAGAGAGAAATGGAGAGACAATCACAGGATGCACTTAAATTAGCTCCCAGCTGTCCTGCAGCGGAGCCTCCGCGGAGGCCAAGTCCACTGATTTAGACTCCCGAGGGTGCGGCCACTCTCAGGGCAGGCGCAGGAACATGCAGATCGAGCGCAGCGGTGTTCATGTCAGCCAGTTTAAATGTTACCCCACCCCCCACTTCACCCCTCCCCCTCCATCCTCTGAGCTTGTCAACACCTCGCTGGCTTTAAGGTTTTGGAGCTTCTTCATCCATTCCGTGCGCCCCACATGCTGGAAAGCCTCTTCTTCTCCCCTGGTGACCCAAAGTGTCTGCTCCACCCGCTGTTTGAAAAGAAGCAGCACTGGTTAAATCGAACATGAGGACAAAAGGCGCTTAAAGTCTTCTCACCGAAGTGTCGTTCAGAAATGTTGCACCTGCTTTGTCAACATTCTGCTGTTCAGTCTGTTTTACGAGGAGCCGTTTGGTTCCAAACGATCTCAACTTCATTGCCGGATATCAAACGTTTGGCTTTGTGGTTAAGTTCTGGAAGGCTGTGCCTTTATGTGAGCACCCCTGAGGGCCTCCAGGGTGGGAGAGCGCCCCCACGTCCCCCCTCCCATCCATATGCCAGTGTGAAAATCATGAGGCAGCATGACGACCCCCTGCAGGGCAAGTGGGACATGACTGGAGGAGCATCCAGCTGATCTGGGTTGTCTTTAAAGGCCCCCTGTGATTTCTATTTTTAGGGTTCTATTTTAATGCTGGACGCCAGTTGGGCACCCTTGCGGAATTAATTATTTAAAAAACGACACAGATTTCTAGAAAAACAGCACATTTTGCCCTTTACAATCAAAAACGCTCACTTTTAGCTTCCTGCTTTAAAAAAAAAAAAAAAGACTCAGTACTGGACTGGGTTTTTGGCACTAACCTTGGAGGTGTGTTGTGCCCTTTGTGACATCACCAACACCTGATTTCCAGAGCTGTGTGATACTGTTTACACTTCCTATAAAGTTCTTGCGCACAAAAATAGGAAGAGAGCGGAACGTTATTCCTGAGGAATTCACTGACAGGCCAGGGGCGAATGTCGTCCTTAGCAAAGTGAATTCTGCGTAACGTTTTGCCTTCAAACAGCCGATGACTTTAAAGCGGGTGTCCGGACAGAATTCACACAAAGTTGTTCGCCACCTTCTCCAAATGTGGAACTGCTGCAATGTCCTCGTTGTGGTGTTTCGGGCCAAACACCAGAGAGCAAATTGTACACAGATTGTTTTTGTAGTGTCAGACACTATTTGAGATGCTTGTATAACTGAGTGTTGCATAACAGGCCCAAAAAGATTAAAAAAAATAAAAATGTTTTGCGCTGAAAGGCAAGAAGTGTTTTTTTCTTTGGTTTTTTTCCACTGTGTATTGGATGCAAAAGCAAATGACAATTCAAAGCAGCTTGATTGAGCTCATAAATCACGAGTGCATTATTAATGGAAATAAATCACATCCGAGTCTTTGTTTATGCAAGTGAGCCCTCAGCCCTCCATCTCTCGTGCTTTGCATAAAAGGCATGCCTCTGAAATATCGACCTGTTTGGGTCAATACAACAATGAGCTGTTTGAGATTTATTTTTTTATCACGGTGCTCTGAGGGGGCGAAAGTTTGAAAGTCGCAGGTGGGTTGTTGTTGTTGTTGTTGTGGTGGTGGTGGTTATTGTTTAGGGTTTGCACTGACGATGAGACACGCAAAGCACTCGGCGGTTGTTCGGGCGGCTGGAAGTGGTCACACGGTCAGGGAAAGAAAGTGAAACATTGACGTGATCATTGACAAAATTTAAACTGCTCGTTGTTACAGATAGATAGACGGTAATTACATTTTTTATTACTTTCTGGGTTCTTGTATGGATATTTTTGATAATTTGCTTCCTCAGCTACGAGTCCTCGCTCAGTAAAGCTGACTCTGACTCTGACTACATTGTTTTTCTCGCCCACAAACCCGACATTTCGCCGTGTTTGTGTGACAACAGCCCCCTTTAATTCAGCTGTGATGAGGATCAAAGCAGAGGACTGTGTTCGACTCCACTAGGTCAGCAGACTACAGCGCAGGGCATTGTGGGTAAACACAAGCTAAGGTTTCTTGTTCGCTGTTTGTCTCGCTTTCCCCTTTAATTCCCGACACAGCGCCCCCACAGGCGAGGAGGGAAATATGCTAATCAAAAGATTCGGTTTGTTTGTCAAAAGTGCATCGTGGAAACAAAAGTCGGAGTGGAGTCGGAGCCACGGGTCCAGGGTGAAACAAAATAGCGTGAGCGGAGAGTGAAGAAACAAAGCTATATTTAGCGTAGCAGGGCCAAAATGTCTGACGAGATAACGCAGAGTCTTCCAGGAGACAATGTGAGAGGCTGTCAGGCAGATGATGAGGCTCCGCTCTGTGAAACGCAGATCCGTCTCCTTCCTCCCTGTCTGCTTGTGAAGCGCAGAGCCTCTGTGAATCCCTCGGCTCGGTCCAGGGCAAGGGACCACGTTTGAGGAGACGCAGTGCATCTGCGCGCCGTTCCTCCCTCTGAAGGGCACCGAGCGCCGGCGCACACCGTGAAGGAGACGCAGCTCCAGCACGCCATACACACACACAAAAAGAACTTCAAACCTTCCCTGAATTGATATTCCTCAGAACCCCCACCAAGTCACATAGAGCTCTTTGAGCATAACTCTGGAGGGTGACAAGTGCAATTCAGTCTTGCAAGATATGATTTGCAGTAAGTGCAACATAAATTATGGCTTGTTTTGTCCTGTTTTTTTTTAAACAAGCTACTGAGTGTCCTGAATCTATAGTCTTAAAGCATCGCTGCTGCTGAGGCCCGTGGATTCAAAAATTTATTGCAACATTTAGGATAAAGCGGATGAGGAAAATCTCCCCGAGGCACTATTTCCATTTTTATTTCACCCTGTCGCTCCATAAAATACCTGAATCTCAACCAGACTGTAATTTTTATGATGCGCATATCTCACAATAGTCTGACTGGATGTTACAGGTCTCTACGATTCCCACAATCACAGTATAGTGTCGTTAAAGCCTAAATATAACAGAATTGATTGTTTATTATTACCCATTTGCCACGACTTGCGGAGGCCGACTCGCCTCAGTTCCTCTTCGAGGTTTCACATTTAATATCTCCGGGAAAATAAATGAATAAGAGTCAGAAAATGTCTGCGGTGCTTTAAAATATCTCATTCCTGTCGTACACCCACACACGCCACACCAGACCATGTGGCTATCTGTGTGGATATTGTGAGCTGCAAATGCAATAATGCGTTTCCTCTGCAGTTTTTTTGCAATATGCATGCATTTCGTTTTTGTTTTTTTTTCGGGTTTTTTTTAGCTGGCGGCTTTCGCGTTTGCGTATTTTCGATTTTCTCCAATTTCAGTTTTGTGCAATTCCACCGACAGTGGAAAGGTGCCGAGCAAGATTGGACAAGATGTGCCTGCTTAGTGCTCCAGGTTGTTCTGCGCTGTCCTTGCAGAGCTCCTTTTGTAGTTGATGTATGAGCAGAAAAGGTTGAGAGATAAAGGTTAATCACCGGATGGCCCGGTGCAGAAGGACCCCAACCCTCCGCAGTGCCGTCCTGTGAGCTCTCAGAGTTGCTGCGGCTCCTCATTCCTCTGTCTAATTGCTGCGTGGAGGGGCCAGTGTTTCTGGATAAAAGCTAGATAAATGATGTTTTGCCGCGTCGCTCGCAGGCTCGGCTTCAAAAAGGCTGTCAACATCATCGTTGCTCATCATTTCACCAATTGTCCCATTCGTTTTGTTATTGTTTTTGCTTTGTGAGAGCCGCTAAAAGGAAGAAGAAGATTGAAACGGCCGAAAGTTCAAAAAGAAGATTAGCTGCGATGAACAATTATTATTAGGTTTAGTCGCTCGGCTGCCAACTCTTTCAACTCAAATCAATTGACGATGCTACAGCGACATCTCTGCCAAAGAAAACTGCAAGTATCCAGAGTTTTGGAGGGGAATTGAGCCGCTGCCCCTCGGGGGGCGGGGGGACAAAAGATGCAAACGTTGGTCGTCATTTGGCATCTCATCAAGAAAATAGTGCAAACAAAAGTTCTCAGTTGAGGAGAAAAAAAAGCTCCTTTCTGCGGCGCCCTCCGTTGTGTTTGGACAGGAGGCGTCCACCAGAGGTGACGTGTTTTTCGCGTGGCAGATTAAACTGTCCTACTGCAGGCTTTGTTTTACACTCTGAATCAACCTCCGTCGTAAACAAAACAAGAGCCGCGCTCCTTCGCCTGTTCCCTCGCAGCAGTCCAGGCCTGCAACATTAGCCAAGATTAGAGGAAGATTTAGGGGAAACGTTCCATTTGCAGCCTGCAGCGGACGCGGCCATCCGTCATCGGCGCGGCCTGCTAGGATGTCGGGAAAAGTGCCGTGAAATGATGCTGATGTTAATCTGCGACTCAACCCCCCCCCCTCCTCCTCCTCCTCCTCCAAAAAATGCAGTGTGCGCAGGAGAGACATGTTTCTATTTCCTCTTTGCCACTTGTTTGCGCAGCAGGTGACACACCGGTGCTGTGCTGGGTAATGTTGTGTTGTGTTGTGTTGCGTTGTGTTGTTTTGGCTCTCTTTGTGTACTGTGCACACGGCCATCTGTTTAATGGCTGCGTTGAAGTGACGCTGCCAAGACGTAATTGCAGACAGTAGCTATGATGAATCTGCTAACGTGACGACGCTGCGCTTTAATTTCACTCATCGCCCTGTGTCGTCAACATTTCTGTTCTTTTCTTCTTTTTTTTTAAATCTGTGTGTCACTGGACTCAGAACTTGATCAGATATGTTGTTTTTTTTTTTTTTCCCTTCAATTTGAAAAAAAAAAACCAAGACGCTGAAGTGTGGCTGATCTGCGGGTCAGACTGTAAAATGTGCTTTGAGTCCTGAAGCAAACAAAACTGCTGCTGCGTTCGTGTTTTTGACGCCGACGTCCCTTTTAATTATTGTTTTTGGCCCGGTCGATGGAGCCTCTAACGCTGCAAAAAGCTGCCAGTTTTGTTTTTTTTCAGCCGGTGAGCAGATTCAATAAACACGGACGGGTAATGAAATCCAACAACGGCGCCCGTGACAGTTTGTCATTTTGGCAGACTTAATTGGAACAAGCGGTAAACATTTGTCACGTCAGTCTGTCAGCCGCTGCTGCCGCTGCTCTCGGTTAATGGAAGGACATGTGTGCAATGATGTGCCGCCGTCTGTCGACATCCTGCACATTCTATCTATTTATCTATCTACCCATCCATCTATCCATCTCTCTAGCTATCTATCTATCAAGGCTAGAGAGTATCGAGATCGAGACAAGACCAAGACATCTGGGGTTCGAGACCAAGATAAGACCACGGCTTTATATATCAAAGAAAAATCATCAAAAAAACAACAAAACAGAAAGAAAAAAAAAAATGACCAGTATCGTTTTTTTAAAATCAAGTTAGCTTCTAAATCGAACGGCAACATCTCTTTTCAGCAAGGTATCTTTTAATCATTTTCTTTAACATTTTGTCACAAACGTGTGTAAAACGGCAGCAGCTGGATTCTGTTCCGTTAATATCTGTCATTGCAGTGTTGGCTGAGTCTTGACTTGTCCAACTCTGAGACTGGGCCGAGACCCTTAAAAAGTGGTCTCAAGAGAGACCAATCTATCTATGTCTGTCTCTCCATTTAGCTATCTAGCTAGCTAGCTAGATGGGCTAGCAGACAGACATAGCTCGCTGTCTATGTCTGTCTCTCTGTTTGTCTGTCTATCTATTTATCTGTCTGTCTATCTAGCTAGCTAGCTATGTCTGTCTCTCCATCTGTCTATCTATTTATTTACACACACGTATATATATATATATATATATATATTCATATATATATATATATATATATATATATATATATATATATATATATATATATATATATATATATATATATACATATATATATATATATATATATATGTATATACATATCTGTCTGTCAATCTATCTATCTATCTCGGGACTGAAGGTGTTTGAAGCTCCATGAGCAAACAGTCGCTCTGTCTCACTGCAGGTGATTCAGCACCACAGAGACCTTGACCCGAGACGCAGAGGACACCAAGTCCTCTGCCTCTAATTGTATTCTGACGAAGGCTTTGCTGAGAGAAGCGAAGCGGCTGAGATTATGGATCGTGCATGATTTCGGAGCTCTTCAGCCGCAAGCTGCTGAGGGGAGATGGGCAGAGCGGCAGGTCAGGGTGCATAACGGCCCGTTGTGTCCTTCCTGTTGCTTCTTTGTCACAAGAGGCACTTTTCTCATAAATGTATATTGTATACTGCCACAAAAATGTTTTGTTTTTTTTAATGAAATTCCATTCTGGTTTCCCTCTTTTCTTTGACAAAGTTTTGCAAAGAAAATCACTCTTGTCCCGTCAATATCTGTGAAAAGATGTTTTCATTCCAGAGATAGTTCAAATTACTCATTTTTTTTTTTTAAGATAATTAAATAAACGAAAACAGCCAGCACCTGTTCAAACAGATGTTTGTGGCAATTTTCTGCAAAAGTAACACCTGCTCATGTCTCAGACTCTTCTTTTTTTGGGGGGGGGTCCCTCTGTGCATGTGGAGGAATGCATTTGGTATCCATCGTCTGACAGATGTGCAGAAATTGACGACAAACATGGAGTAGGAATCACAGTTCACCTGGCGCCTAATCAAATTTCAGACCATCTTCACCGTGATCGACTCCGAGTAGACGGTGCGTGATGGCAGACTGCTGCTCATTGCGCCTCAATCAACTCGCTCAGCGCCGCCTGAGCTGGTGGTGGTGGTGGTGTGGGGGCGGGAGGGAGATCGACTGCTCGCCTTTTTTTTTCACATTGTTGGACCAAATTTTAGTTTTTTTTGTTTGTTTTTTTTAGCTTTTTCCATTTCAACATCCTCACCAAGAAATTCAATTATTGCAAAATAAATTCTTTGCATTTATTTTTTCCTTTAGGTCAATACTGGCCTGCTGCAGCTGGTCAGTGATAGATGTTAAACATCACTTTAGGGTTTGGGTATGCGGTTAAGGGGTTAGTGTTTAAAAAAAAAAAAGGTGAATGATTGAATGGATTTATTAGTGACATCCCGTTCTGTGAGTAGACTTCCTGAAACCCTCCTCCCCCCCCTCCCCCTCTCCCTCCCCCTCCTCCTCCTCCTCCTCCTCCTCCTCCTCCCCCCCCCTCTCCCCCTCCTCCGCCTCCTCCACCTCCTTCCTGTCCTACACTGTCAAGTCATCAATTTTGAAGGTGCGCTGCTTTCTAACAAAAAAAAAACCAAAACAACACACCACATGCTTTCATAATATAATTAGCAGATGAGCGCACCCTGGATGAGGCGCCATATGCCAGCTCTGGGATGTGTCTCTGGAGGGTCTTAAACCTTCCGCGCTCAGTGGAGTCACATTTTTATCCGCCGCTCACGCCAGCACTCGGACACACAGAGAGTGATTCGCTCTTCCGCTGGACAAACAGGCACAGAGCCAAACTCTGGGAGAGCTTTGAGGAAGCAGTCGGAGGAGAGGGGGGGGGGGGGACAACTTCATTTGGTGCCGGTAAGATTCCAGGTCTCGCACACACATCAAGAGGTTTACTCTGCGTCCTGTTGTCGGCGCGCTCTCTCCTGGCAACGCAAACCAGCACCGTCTCGTTCCTGACACAGAGGCGTCTTCCTGCGAGGCCCCCGCTGGCCGTTTGATGAATGGCACGCTGTCGCGCTCGCCGTGTTCCTCGTCTCGGCGCTAAGTTCTGCAGCAACTGCCTGCGAAAAGCCCGAGACTCTCTTTAGCCTCGCTGGGACGGTTATGGATTTCCTCCGTTGAGATCGCGCAACCCATCACGTCCACGCTTGATGCATCTTTCCGCAGAGTCCAAACAAAAAACAAAAAAAAATGGATGTTTCTCGCCGGGAAAAGAAATCTGAAGCAAAAGCGCCGTGCGTAAAATAGTCACAGAGAGTCACAGAGTCTCAAACTTTAAGTAAGACTCTTTTATCTGACTTAAAACAACAATTCTGACTGACAGGAAGTGCACATTTGCAATTTGAATGTGTCAAATACAAATTGTCATGTAGAATAACTCACTTGGCTAAGAACACCCAATGAGATTTTTTCCATATTTAAGCCTTCCCTGGTGCTGGTCTTTCCCAGTTAGGTCACTGGGAACCAGTAAGCAGGCATTCGCTGCCGGCAGCCATAGAAACTACACTGCCCACCAAACACAGTGGCTTCCACGTCGGTGGTCGTCCAGCCGTGGAGATGCTCGAGTACTGCGATTTATCGCCCGAATGCTAACCCATCAAATATCCTGAAGGAAAAAAAAACAAATTAATACAACAGAGTATTGCACTCAGAGCTCTGATTAGTCCGGCAGCTGCTCAAAGCTGGCAGGTGGTGGAGGTCATCCAGAGGTCACCTTCTTCCAAGGCCCCTCGCGCTCTCAATGCCGCGTGGCATTTGGAAACAGCTGCTTGCTCAGCACATGAGCGCTGTTGTCTTTCAGCGTCGTGTCTCCGTGTCCTTTGTGTCTCGGACGGCGGCCAAAAGAAATGAAATAAAAAAAAAAAATCAGTATCATGATGCCGTGATACAAACAAAATTACAAATGATTAGGTGACTGAGCAGCAGAGGCAAGATGCGGCTCTCATGGATGCAGAGTTTTGGCTTCGTGCTCGGCGGCTCTGTGTCGTTACTCTGCTGAAAGTGCAAAAAAACAAAGAAAAAAAGACGAAACGCTCAGGAGCTCCGTCACGGCTTGCGTCTCTCTCTCTCTCTCTCTCTCTCTCTCTCTCTCTCTCTCTTTCTCTTTGTTTTTTTGTTCTTTCTTTTTGGCAGTGGCGGCGGGGACTTTGTGCTGGAACGCCGCCTTGATGTTTCAAGTGACGGTAAACAGAACAGAACGCTGGATTTGGTGCAACGTTTAGCGCGTCTCCCTCCACTTCCCCGTCCATTCATCACGCCACCGCTTCCTGTGTGCCGTCCAACAACACCTTCCGACGGTTCGAGCCTTTTCTTTTTTTATTTCATTTCTTTCTTTCTCTCTCTCTCTCTCTCTCTCTCTCTCTCTCTCCCCCCCCACCCACCCCTCCTCCTGAATCACAGTCGTCTCTCTCTCTGATCATCAGAGAGAGAGACCGACGACGGTATTGATTGGACTTGGAATTGGGTTGCTTTGCTGTCATTGGTTTCATGATGGAGGAGGCGTTTCACCTTCACCGCAATCATATTTGCTTCTTTTTTTTTTATAGTTGATGCCATGAAACAGCTGCTTTTTCTTGGAAACGCACAAAGAAAGTCCTGAAAAGGCGACGGCGTTAAACTGTGTGACGCTCAGAACCTTTGTTATATATATATATGTGTATATATATATATATATATACATATATACATATGTGTGTGTGTGTGTTGTCCCTGTTTTTCTAATTGCCCCTGCTTCTCACCTGGCCCCACAGTGACACAGCTGTTTTCAGAGCAGGCAGGAGTGAGCCGGTCACCAGAGACTCTCCCCTTATGTTATTTTCTATATCTTCTCCTGGTAATAGGAGCCCTCCAGCACTAGATTTCCCATGAGCCTTTGCTGTCTGTGCTGCAGAGGCTCCTAAACGGGTCTGCTGGCTCTCAGTTTTACGCCTGCACGGGTACGGGCGCGCGCACTTGCACACACACACACACACACACATTGACTGTCTTTTGAGGTGTGAAAAATAAGGATCTAGTACTGACAGAATTCCTGATTCAGGGAGAGAGGCTGACTTTTGAGGACAAATCAGTGCAAGAGATCCTATTGGTAGTCTGATTGCTGGTGGCAGAGTTGGGCCGTGTTCACAGTAATGTCTGTATTTTCAAGAACACATTTTTTCTTTTGCACTCAGGAGATATCATCAACGCAGCCTGAAGGGGGCGCTCCCTCGGTGCCCTTCCCGCGATGGGACTGGAGGATTTACAATACGATCAAACACAAAGCACAAGTATTATGGCCTGCATACATTCAACCAGTAAAGCAGGCTTTTCCGGGGGAAAAAAGAAATGTTTTTAGTGACCCTTTAATGTAGTTTGCGTGTTGATAAAAAAGCCACCGCTGCTGTCCCAAAGGCTTTAAGCGATGTCATGAATTATCCACGGTGCTTTAGGAGGCTCTGGTTTGCGCTCCTTGTTATTGACAAAGGGAGGAGGCTGTTCCTGCGTGTTGACTCTGAGTGCTATTGGATGTGGATGCATATTTCATGACGAGGCGCCGGGGAGAAGAAAGGGCCGCACCGCTCGTCTTCAGCCTCGAGCGATAACGCGCGGGAGGCCGAGACGCTCCGTCACAAAGGGAGGGGGGGGAAACCGCGGAGGGCTTTTTCTTTTGTGCACCTGGCCGTATCACGGCGAAAGGCGCTTTTTCTTCCCACCCGCAAAGTCGTAAACTCTGACTTTATGTTCTCTGCTTACAGCCGACTTCTTTCTTCTGCGCTCCTCTCAATGGTCAGAGGCATGTGTCACAGCAAAGTGCTTCAGATAGTGGTTCTGTTAAGGGCGTATGTGCGGAGATAATAGGATTCGGGGGGGTTGACGGAAGGTGGTGGCGCCCCCCGGCTGTCTGATAATAACATGAAAATGTCGCTGATTCTTCTGCATAATGATTGGTCATTAACGGCGGCTGCCGCCCGCTGCACAAGGCAGAGGTTGTGTCAACAGGGCCGCGTGTGCTCACAGTGTGACGGGTGTGCTCGGAGGGCGAGTCTTTGGAGTACATTAGCACAGGCACATTGAGAGTAGCACCCCGCTGCACTGGAGACGCTTAATTACTTCCTGTCACATGTTGCAGGACTCTAGGCCCGCTTTTACCAGAGCTGATACCATAGCTATATTATAAGGATTGGGTACCGGACTGGCAATATGGTGGTGTTGTGATTTGTTGTTTTTTTTTTCCCCAGTGGCCATTCGAGTTACTGTAGCAAAAAAATCCTGTGCGGCCCAAAGAGCTTGTTTACCACAGACCGCAATACAAAAAGAAACATCTGAAAAATGCATTCCATTAAGCCTCCGACCAGAAACACGCTCATAATAAATCTTTCTATTATCTATTTTTTTAAGTCATGGACTTTTAAGTTTTTCTAAGAAATGTATAAAGGCCAGTCTTTCTGATTGGCTGATGTGTCCTGGTGCATCACGTGAGTTACAGAGGCTTGACGGGAAGTAACACTGCTCCGCATGCTCTATGGGCCGCGTCATGCGGAAGTAACTGGAAGCCACAAACTCAGCAGCCCCATTGAAATGAATGGGCCCCCATATTGGATTAGATTTCCGCTCATCACGTGCAATTGAAGGCATGTTCAGTCGACTTGATTTATTTGCATAAGTTTTGTTTCATTGATAGTAAAATAGTTTACAAGCAACCAGGGATCACAGAGCATCAGGTTTGGCTCAGGTTTGATCCGGTAGTTTAAAAGAAACACACAAATATTACCTCTTTGCATAGGAAACGCTGTGCTGTGACCTCTTTAATCCCTCTCTGAGTCTGATCCTGGCTGTGTGCTAATACATCAGCACCAGCTTGGTATGGTAGGTACTCCATGTCAGGACGCGCTAGCTAGCTGTCCCTGTGGAAGAGTCTGTGGCTGCCGCTGCCCGACTTGTGAGCGGCAAGAAAAAGTGCACGGTCCATTTCACCGCCTGAGCCGAGAAGATGCTGGTCAGTCAGCGTTTCCCCAGGCCCCATCTGCTCAGATAGGATCGCCGCTTTCAGAGCCGGGCCTGCTCGGCGGGCACATGTAGCACGCAGCAGCAGCAGCAGCAGCAGCAGCATGAGGCTGAAATGGAAGCAGCATTGTTTTTGTCAGACGTTCATTTCAGATTTTTGGTTTTCATCTCTCCAGTGGAGTTGCTCTGCTTGGTTCAGTTTGAAAAAACAACCCAAAAACCTCAGTGAACGGTTTTTGGTCTAGTGCTCAGTTTTAGCTTCACGTTAGCTTCATGCTATCATTAGAAAGCGTTGGTAAAGTGACCTCGGCAGCCATATATATTCAAACACAGCCGTTACCCTTTGAATGAGAAAGGATTCGTAGCACCGTTTATTCTGAGCTTCCTCTTCTTCTTCTCGAACAACTCAACCTGCAGCCGATACAAAAAAAACAAAAAAAAAAACAGCGGCGCCGGACAAGCGGCACTCTCAGGTTGAGTGAGCGGCAAGATGGAGCAGCGAGCGGGGGGAGAGAGGGAAGGTGTGAGGAGTCTTCCACACACTCACTCCTGTGAGGGATGTGCCGTTCGCTGGTGACCTCTCACAATGACACAGTCCACTGGAATGTGGGTTCGACGCCTCAGACGCCCGGTACTCGCGGCTCAGCGTCGACATCACACCTGCGCAGCAGAAAATTCCCATATTAACTTCCCGAGCGAGACATTACCATATAAATGGCAGCAGATCCTCACCGTAATCAGAACAGGGTAACGTTGCGTAGTAAGCTCTGACCGCATGAAGGCCCACTCTCAATTTTTCTTCAGCTTTACGTCAATCGCCTTCCCCGTGACCTTTGACCCACCGGGTTAGAGGTTGAAATCTACCCCGACGACACGGGAAACTGCTTTAAAACCAACTTCCACCACAGAGATTCATCCTTTTGTCATGTGCCACTGTAGGTGTCGGAAGACTTTGAGCTGATGACATCGGCTGCAGTTATTAAGATAGCAACCGTTAGATATCTAGCGTAACGTCGGCATACGGCCCGTGATAATTACTTCATTTTATTTTACTTTTGCATGGATTTTGTGAGGAAAATACGAAAACAAAACAAAATAAATTTCCTTCAATCTTCAGTCAAACTGAGTTCAGTCTCTCCCAGACAAACTCCACATGGTGCAGAAAAACAAAGCCTCTGAAAGTCATTCAGCTGTAGGTGTTGTTTGGGTCTTTGCACTTCATGCTCACAGTTGAGAAATAATTTCTTGCCACTGCGGGAATGTCACCGTGGTACATAAAGAGCAGCAGAGCGCACGCTGGAGTAACACCGGCGTGTCAAAAACTGTTTCTGCACATCCCCGGCACTGTTTTAACATTTTGCTTTTACTTTGGGTAAATTGGGTAATTTGGCCTGGCAACACAAAGGCAGGAAGTGGCGAAACAACAACAAAAAAGACATTATTTTCCCCCGGCTGTCATCACTGACTTTCATGAATGCAGCTGCTGGCAGATTTTTTTCTTTTTTAACTCACAAAGAGCCACATTAACAGTAGCCGATGTTTAGTGTTGCAGCCCATTAGAAGCTCCAGTAAGAGACTATAAAAGCTGGCGTCTAAACAGTGAGCTCATCAGGAGGAGACACGAGACTTCTTGTAAAGACTTTGTTTTGATCCGTCTGTTGTTGCTGTTCCTGGGAAAGAACTACATTGTTGTTGTTTTTTCATGTCTGTGAACGTAAATATAAATACGTGAATCCCAAATCACGATACCGCAACTTGTACCAACTGCGTGAAGTGTTTTTGTCTCGTGTGAGAGCCTGGCTTCAGTGTACAGACATGTGGTTTTGGTTCCATCGCTCTTTAAACTAGAGCTTACTCGCTGAGTTCCCGTCGTCCTTTCCTGTCGTTTGCTCACCAGAAGAGTCCACTTCTGCAGTCCAGTCGCATTTCCCTAAAAGGCTTTGGATGGTGCTCCTACATCGGGTCAAAGGGGTCGTAAAAGCGCTCTTTCATCGCTAACTGGCTTAATTTTTAATTATGGCTCCCTTCGCTCTGCCTTTTGATGCCTGACATGCGGCGACGGTCATCACAGAAGAAATCTACCGACTGAGTAATTCATGTCAGGTCTGTTTATAAGATTCTGCTTTCATCAATGGCATCGTGTTTCCTCAAAGTGGGAAAAAAAAACCCACCATAACACCAAGTGTGCCTTAGATAAGTGTGCCTTCTAATGCTGACAGACTGTTATTATGTGTGCGATGCTGTGGTGTGAGGATGCTCTGGCAGTCCTCTCCTCCCCCTTCTTGTTCTCCGCTTGCTTTCCCACCGAGAGCAGCACCAACGAAACATCATTTTTAACTGTTGGTTCATTTTAATTCCGCTTTGACGGTTTCCATTTAAAATGTAAAACCGTCTCGTCCCTGATATATTTTTTTTTTTACAAAATCCTTTGATTCACTCCGTTCAGAAAATTAGTTCGGGGACATCACGAACACTTTAGAAAAAAAAAAAAAAAGTACATCATTATATTCTAATCATAACCTTCCATGGGCTCCCATTCATTTGAACGCACTTGTTCATGAACCTGGTGGGACTTTTTAGCGATTCCTTTTTGTCCTATTTGCACAATTGTCCCATTCTAATGGGAATCCTGATAACAGCTCGAGCGAGTTTCCTCTTTTCTCCCAAAGACAAATCACCTCCTCTTCCCTCTCTGTTAATAAATACGTTTGCTGCGGTGCCTCTCCAGTCATCCGTGTCACATCACAGCACATCCAGGTAGCCATTAGAGGGACAGATGGCGTCGCGGCTGATTGGTCTCCTCTTTGACCTATTTGAAGGGGGAGGGTTTTTTTTTATTTTTTATTTTTTTATTCCTCCGCTTTTATGCCTCTGCTCTAAAATAGAGAAAAGATAACCAGGTTATGGTGAAACACAGAAATGCCGAGCACGCCAAAGTCCATCTGCAGACAGTCGGGGTGCGTGGAGCATGTCAAGTGCTAAACAAGCTTGTGGATCTCTCATGAACAAGAGTCTGCAGAGTGAGTTCTTTTATGCGATGCAGCTGTAGAACACAGAGGTCGTGCTTGGACGGGAAGGGCAGCGTTGTGGCTGATGGAGAGGCTGCATCTACAACTTCATGCTCTCCTCAGGGAACGGCCTCTTTTAGCCGCTTGTACTTGCAACTATTGTTGGATCTGATTAGAAATTCTGAACAAAATGAAAATATCTTCTTCGGAGCAAAAAAAAAAAATCTAATCCTCCGATTGGTTTTAAAATCAATTCCATTTTGCTTCTTCTGCAGCCTTGCACTTCTCATACCCATTTAAAGCCCCATTGAATTACTTTGGGATTAATCCTTTTGGTCTCATATAAAGATGGTATCATCGATACTTGGGATAACAAAAATATGTGCCTCAAGGCTGCCAGTGAGTGTAGCTTTCCTCGAGATAAACTTTTAAAATAGATTGATTGTTTTCTCCACTTTTTAAATAAACCATGCTGTTCTGAATGAAGTATTTCATGATGTCACAAAGGGCAGCGTAACCTCTCCCAGGTCAGTGACAACATCCTCAGTGGGCTTTGTTTTTGTCTCCTTCCAAACATGTGGAAGGTCCATCAATTCCCGCAGCATTTTTGCAGGAGGCTGTAAACAGAGGGCTAAATGTGTTCTTTTGTTTTTTGTGAAATAGTAATCATGCATGGCTGCTGCACTGCTTTCCACTGAACAGACTTTGTCGCAAAAGGTGCAATGATACCACTTTGGTATCGCTTATCAAGCGACTGTAAAAAATGTTTAAAAAAATGATGTCAAAAATGTCGGGATTAAGGTCTAAATCTCACCCTCCAAGTTTTTAGATGGAAATGCCAAAAAATCACAAAGGCATCAGAGCCACTTTGTTTCCATCAAAGTAGCAACAACGAACAGACGAGACAAAAGTGGGATTTTCTTTCTTTTTTTTTTTTAGAATTTCTTCTCTTTTTTTTTCACCTTCCTCAAGTCAACGATGAAGACATGAAAGCAGGAGCGATGGCAGCCTGTCAGACTCAGACTCATCAGTCGGCCTCCGCATTCCTCGACGTGTCAAGTCGATGTTAAACCTGAGTGAGTTGCTCTCAGCTCGGCTGACGAAAACCCCAGACGGTGCCGTCACTCTGCAGCCGTCGCGCCGTGAAGTCAACACAGCGTCGCAGCGTCCTGCCAGTCACCAGAGTCTCAGTCTGTGATTCTGCAAGGTTTGGTCAGAACGTCCTTGTTTACACTGAAATCAAGGTGTTTAAACAGCCAGATGCTTATTTTGCTATCCTGTTGATTTCAATCACGCACACACTTGTAAGAACTTTTGCTTTTTCTGCCCAGTAATTGTTTTTTTTTTTTATTTTTTTTTTTTTTAACAACACAGCTTCTTTGAAAGGCTTTGAATGGCTCTCCAGGTGGTCTCCCATTTGTTTGGAGCATTGAATCCAACTGTGACATTTTAGTTTTGATTCCTGCTTACAACATTTCTTTCTTCTTTTTTTTTTTTATAAATTTGTGCCAGCTGCAAGATGATTTCTGTCGTTTCTCTTGGGGCCAAAAATCTTAATTATTTTGGAGCTTTCTGGAACATTTCCACTCACAATCCCCAAGATATCCAAGCCTTTGTACCTCATTTTATTTCATGATGGTTCAATATATTTGCATGATATTGCCCGCCCCTCCCAACCTCCTTTTTTTCCCTCTCTTGTGTCTTAGCGTCCAGATTTGCAGAATGGGGATGTTTCTCCCTCCCAGTCGCGGCTCGTCCTTGATGCCTCCGCGCACATTAATCAGGCCAGTGTTGACACGGAACACAGCAGGGGGTTACAGCCAGAACTGATTGGCTAATTCATTTTGTGTCGTCTGACTGGAAAGTAACCACCCCCACCCTTTTTTTTTTTTGTGGCCTTGGCAGAAAAGTTTGAGCTGTTGATGGAGAATGTGTCAGAGCCTCACTGGGGAGTTCGACACCCGGATCTCCCCACCATCCACTTTAATCCCTGGCTGGATAAATAAAATCCGGGGCGCTCTCTGCAACACTGAACTCGTCACTCAAAACTCGAGCCCGAGCTTTCGCGCGTGAGAATTGATTCCTAGATGTGCAGCCGGCGTTTTATCAGCAGCACAATGAGCTACAAGGGTTGAACAGCTTTGACATAATTCAAACTGGAACAGCTTCATTACACACTGTCGACCACAAGGAAGTATTTTTCCATTTATGGCAGAGACAAACTCTGTCGGATGACTTGAGCACAGGCAGATTACAAGGATATAGAGCAGTGTTTGTCTGGTACGTTCCAAGAAAAAAATTAGAAAAAAGATTTTTGACTATATCATTTACTTGTTAGGGCGACACGGTGGTGCAGTGGTTAGCGCTGCCGCCTCGCAGCAAGAAGGTTGTGGGTTCGATTCCGGCCCTGTGACCTTTCTGTGTGGAGTTTGCATGTTCTCCCTGTGTCTGCGTGGGTTCTCTCCGGGTTCTCCGGCTTCCTCCCACACTCCAAAAACATGCATGTGAGGTCAATTGAACACTCTAAGTTGTCCGTAGGTGTGCATGTGAGTGTGAATGGTTGTTTGTCTCTATGTGGCTCTGCGATGAACTGGCGACTTGTCCAGGGCGTCACCCTGCCTTCGCCCTAAGACAGCTGGGATAGGCTCCAGCAGACCCCCGTCACCCCGAGCTCGGGACTAAGCGGGTATGGAAAATGAATGATGAATGAATGAATTTACTTGTTTTTATTGTGTTAACACTAGCAGTAACATTCTGTGAGATTTGTTCACTTGTTTCGTGTTACTGTGAAAGTAACATTTGAACATCTCAAGTTGTTGCGAGATGTCCGATTTCCATTTTTATTGAAAGCCGTATTTTGCAAATTCTCAGTGATTCTGCATTGTGAGAAACAGGCACATCCTATTCATGTCTTACCAACTGTGGCCACTAGGGCATCTAGCAGTCGTCTTTAGGTTTGAGACCTGGTGAAATTCTCCAGTGCAAAAAAATTGCGGAGACGCAAAAGGCTTCACACTGTACTGTCATCACTGCACCCAAGCACTTACATCAGGTTGTAACTTGACATTTCAAATCATTTCATCACACTGAGCTTTTTTTTTTTTACTATGTTTAATGTGGCAACAATATTCAGTCCAAATCTAACAATAGAAATGAAGGATTTCTTGATATTGTGTTTTTTTTTTCTGTTTTCAGCATGTTTGAAAGAATCAGAATAGTTTTAAGGGTTAGGGTTTATTCATAAGAACATACAAGATGAGCGTTGTGTTTCTTCAGTAAATGCAGAAACCTTTTTGTCAAATGTGACAATCTAAAGCCAATTGGTGTTTTTAACCAACATTACTGGAACAGAAAAACATCTGAGGAGATATGAGATATTAGGCTACAGCAGACTTGGATAATTAGATCAGATGAATTTCATTATGTAAGGAGGGGACAGAATAGAAAACATTGCCCTTTTACTGTTGGTCCATTAACTGGCATTTATGCAGCAGACAATAAAGAAGATTAATGACTTGCATGGCCACTGAAAGCTCCGAGGGGCTTCCTTCTGTAATGCAATAACAGTTTCGTACTTTCAGGGGGAAGTACCGTCTCCCGGGATCAAAGCACTCAGTGTTTAGGATTAGGAAAAGATTTCCAGTTGGAGGAACATCTTGAAACTTGAGGTTCCTCAGGTAGGACAGAGTTAGACTCAAGGTCAAAGGTTCTGGGTCCGATGCTCCTACAGAGCAGTGCTGATCTGTCTCACTTGTCAGCATTGAACTAAACACCTCTGGCAGTTGTTTTTTTTTTTAAACTTGTTTTTATTCTCCCCCTGTTAAAAAAAAAAAAGAAGAAGCATATTTTCAACTTCTTTCGCGAGCGTGGCTGAAAAAAAGTCGATTCTTTTCCATATTCTTCTTCTTCTTTTTTTTTTTGAAAATGATACAGAGTGTGGTTGTAATTTTTGAAACAATGCGCTCTGTCATTACTTTTTCTCTCCCCTTCTGTTGGAAACGCAGCCACTAGGTTGGAGGGATTTGATTGTTTTCCTGTGCACCCTGCTCAATCCAGCATCCTGGCGGGGCTAATGAGGGCCATTCACATTGTATTACAGAGGACAAGATACAGAGACAGATAGAACACGGCTGGATTCCATGAAGGGAACATGTTTTAAAAATGAAAGGCAACAGCAGCTGCAGCCACAGCGTGCAGGGTGGACAATGGAACAGTCACAGTGAAATCCGGAAACAGAAACAAAAAAAGGCCTGTCTGACGTTTCGAAGGACCTGTCGGGAATGAAATGGGACAGAAAAATACGCATTCGATTTTTGGTCTTTGTTTGATAGTCAATAAAAAACCTCAAATCATTTGCTTGTAATAAGCATTTATAGTTGGAGTACGAAAAGAGATTCAATGATTTTTAGATGAGGAAACAGGAATTAATGATAGCATTGTTTTGTTCTGTCTGACGTCTCCGCCGTGTGTCAGAAGTGAATGTTACAATATGCTCATTGCCACCAAGTGGTCAGGGGTGTGAATTGCAATCTGTCAAACGTTACCTTCAGATTTTTCCATCGCCTTTAAAAGAGAGCCGTCAGTGAGGGAAAATATTTGGTTAACACAACGCATGCATACATATAAATATTCCATTTTTTTTTTAATGTATTCATACTTTTTGCCTTTTTATTCATAAGCAGTAAGTAAATGAACAATCAACCTCGGTGTACTTCTTACCCTCCACTGTACTTGCTGCCGTAGCGCTGCAAATTCCCTGGGTGTGGGGCTCACGAAGGATTATCTCTTCCTGTCTGATTTCATCCTTTGAGAACTAGTCCGCAATTGCTTATCAGAAATAATCTTCTTATATTGCTATTTATTGCGAAGGAATAAATATACCGCACACGTGTGAATCAAAAATTGTACTGATGCATTGAGAACAAAGTTGACCCACACTCTGGAGGTGAGCTGCGCGCCAGCGAACAGGTCCCTGCAAGCTGTGATTGTTTGCACAGAATGAGCAAAAGCAAAGATTGGACAAACTGTGCCGAAGTTTCTCTGTTTGTTCAGCCGAAACTGGGGGGGGATTGTGTTCTCTCGCCGTGTTTTGGAGGTGTATTGTGTCCTCGACTGGTATGAAGGTGAGCTTTTTTTTTTTTCTTCCGTGTGTTGCCTGCGTGAGGAGATGGGAACGGGAACAAAGGACGGTGGACAGTGGCAGCATCTGCTGTGGGAGACGGGAGGCTGGCGTGCTCCCAGCAGGGCGCCAACTTCCTGAGTGTCTGCGCTTTGAAATCCTCCCGCTCTCGCCCTAAAAATGTTTGCAGCCAGCAAAGGGGAAAAAAGGCACTCGCCAGTGCCCCGCGGTAAACACCGGGTCAGGAGCTTTCACTCTGTTGTTTCATCTCTGTAGTTTCTTCTGTCCTCCAGCACCGTGTGACCTGCCATCCTCGACTGGAAGCTGGAAATTCATCCTCCAGTTTCAGACTCGCCAACGCTTGTCATTGATTTTGTTGGCCTTTTATTCATAAACATTTAAAACTGTATCTGTGAAACAAAGCATTATGACATAAATTATCACATAATGACACATAATGATTAATAATGACTCTCATAATAAAATTAAACCTCTTTTTAAAACGCGGTAAAGCTCAGCAGGTGCATGGAGAAGCTTCAAATCGCTGCTTGAGTGGCTATGACTCACCTTTTTGTTTTGAATTATGTTTCATAATAAAGAAGCAGAACGTGAATCTCTCTGGGAGAGGAGTTGTAAAATGTGAAAGGTTGTCAGCTTTCGGCAGGAGGCGGCTCCTCTCTTGGTTTTGCCAAGGTCTGCCGATCCTCTGTGATTGCGAACGTTGCCTTTCAGACGCACACAATGCTGCGGAAATGAGGAAGATTCGAGACCCAACCGCTCGCCGCGGTGCATCTGCATCTGCTCCATCAGGCATTCCTTTCCTATTTATCATTCAATCATTTGTTTCTTCAAAGACAACAGCACTCGACGGCTCCTCCTCAGTGCCGCCACTTCCACATTTGAGATGAATTTGAATTTCCAACCCTGCAATGATATCCGCGTAAGCCTCTAAACACTGAGAGTGGAAACAGAGGGGGGGGCCGCCCGTATTAAAACCGCCGCGCTTCAGATGCTCTCAGAAAATAAGCCCACAAAGCCAGTTTCATTCAAATCAATCTCGTTACCACCAAAGTTTGTTTTGTTTGTGGGTTTTTTTTTTTTCATGAATATGCGCATGATTAAAAGTAGACGCAGCAATATTCAAAAAGTGCTTTGACGGAGGGGAGCCAGAGCAGTCAGTTTAGATTTGGAGCGCCGGCCTCTTCTCAATGCTTTGGCCTCATGCATACCAGTTAATTCAATCTGGCAATCTATTAACTCTGAGATGGTGATATTGGAAAAACACTTTATAGACCTGTCTATAGACGGTCTAGGGGCCATGAATCAAAGCGATTCTGTCATTTGCAGAGGAGGGAGTAATAGTCCTTTTTAGGAGGCGGCCCACCAAACAATCGGCCTGTGGGCCCGCAGAAAAGAAACGTCTCGGCTTGATGAATGGCTGTCTTTGCTCTCTACTCCCCCGGACAACTTTTGCTGTTGCTATACAATAAATCATCATAAATTGGGGCCTCTGTTTGGTAGCGTGGGCTAATTATTTCCTCATTTCGCTCTCGTCTCTGTAGTGACTTCAAGGTCCAATGCTCTTGCCTTTGCAGCCCTTGTCCCTCCCCATATAGTATTCTTTCTTTCCTTTTTCTTAACCACCCTTTATGCCACTCTGAGATCAATTCGGTCGCACAAAGGCAGAATTTGTAGGTTTGGCTACGTGTGGCCTCCTGTGCCGCAGTGCCTGATTGGAATAATGGCTCTGCAAAGGTCAGACGGGCCCCGCCAGTGGACTCAGCACTGAGGTACAAAAACCAAAATGTACAAAGTAACACGTCAGAGCTTAAACAGCCAGAATTGCACAGACTGAGGGATGCTCTGCTGGCTCAGTTAACACAGTCGGAGATGGAGACATTTGCGAAAAAGTAGTGAGCCATAGTTTTTGCGCTTTATCGTCATAATGTCTGGGTGTTTGGAATATTTTATGAATGATCATTTTGAAGTGATGATGACACCTAACAAGACTTTTAATGATCGACGTCATAGATGCAATTAACACTGTGTCATCCATCAACTTTGACAAAAAATATTTAATTGTTAACTTCAATGAGCTTTCCCAAAAGGTTCCAGCAGAGGGCACTTTCTGTGCTCTCGGCGCAATAGTTGGTCTTCGTTTTAAGTCCAAACTTACTTCTTTTTTTTCTTTGTTCTCAGCAACATTCCCCAACTATGGTCTCTTGAATCACTGTTTGTCCAGCTGAAGATTAGCTTCTTTTTCTTTTTTGCTTTGTAATTGACCTCAGAGCTGCCAGTGTCTTTGCTTGTCCCTCTTGTTTTCACTCTGGCTGACACTCCAACGTCCTCTGCTGTTGAAACAAACCTTGTCATGGCTGTGTACTGTCTTCTATCGCAGTAGAACCTTTCTTAAAGGGGAACAATTGTTTTCCTTACCGAGGTGAGATCTAACAGAAAGAAGACGAGTCTGATGTTGGGCGCAAATGTGTGTACAGAAGGACTCCAGAGATTCGGGGTTTTTTTAGGTTACAGCAAAAGAAAAAAAAAAGGTTTGGGAACCGTTTTGATGTATTTGTGGTGTTAAAGACTGTATGCTATTCCGGCATCTGTGAAGTGTGTTTGAATCTCTGTTCATTGGAACAGAGTTGGTTTTGTGCGTCCTCGGCTGGGGTTGTTCCTCCTGAGGTGAAACCCCCAGGTCTGGCCTCCCTTGTTGAAAAGACCCTCCGACATGGTCAGCGTGCTCGCTCATGGAAGCCAAGATTGAAAGAAAAAAAGAAAGTCATGCCATATTTCTGCCAGCTCTCCAACATTCAGGCAGAGGGGAAAAAGTGCAGTGCAGAAAAGAGTCACCCCAGAACCCCCCCGCCCCGGGGAGTGTTCCCGTGGCCTTTGTGGCAGCATATCACGTTGCCGTACAGAAGGCTTCCAACCCCGCAGCTCTTCAGAGAGACAAACAAAAGAGCTTTTAAACTTTTTGCTTCCCTTTTCTTCCGAGCTTGAAAAGGTCATTTGTCTGCTCTGTCAAATGTCACCGCTAATGTTTGCTCACATCATGTATGGAGCCTGAATTGAAATCTTCGAGCCATCCTCCGTGGCTTATTCAGATTTTGTTTTGTTTTAACTGTGATTTTAGCATTTAATGAATCTTTTCGACATCGAAACCAAATAACACGCTTGAGGCTTGAAATTGAGAGTGTTTTTGTGTCATTTTTTTCTGTCTTATCATTAGTTACATTTTCTGAACTTATTGTCCACATATTGTAATGGTTAGCCTAATACCTTCCTAGCCTATGCTGCTTCCAGAGCCGAGACTTTTCGGATCATAGCTGGGTAGGATGAGGTCCAAGAATCGTGATGTGACAGCTGCATTCCTGGTGGACAATACAGTCCGATTCAAGACTTACTTTATCGTCGAGTGTGAGGACAGACTCGTGATGAATATTATAATCGTCCCTGAGTGATTGCCGTTCCTATTTCAGACCATTTATGTAACAGGAAAATCCAGTTATCGCACCGTGTGCCTCCCTGGTGAATCATATTAATATGCCTGCTGGATAACACAAGTCTTGAACACGATCGTCACCCACTTTACCGTTTATTCGATCAGAGTCCTTCCCATTCTTCATCAGACCAGATTAACGCCACATAATCAGATTTTTTTTTTTCTTCTAAATTTGTTTTGATGATTCACAATTTTGGCATCAAAGAGCTGCGGGATCTGATTTCTCCGCGGTATTTTCGCAGTAATTAAGGTTATTTGTACGGCACTTTCCTATTTTCTGTTTTGTTTGTTTTCCCATTAAGTTTAAAGTGGCAAATTTAATGGATTTGAAAACTACAGTGTTTTTTTTTTTTCAACATTATCCCAAATATCTTTTTATATATATATGCATGTATTTACACACCTCTCTCTTTACCTGTCTTTCAGACCTAAATGGAGGAACAGGAGTGTAACCAAAAGAAGAAAAAAAAGTGGACGTCAGCGTTACCCTGAAGTGCACCACCACACTCCGACGGCATCACTTCCTTCTGAAGTCATCCATTATTGACAATTAATGTCAAAGCCTGCCCCGGTGCAGCTTCGGGCTGCCTCGCTAGATGAAGCACGGCTGATGGAAAGGAAGCCTTATGACGTCGTCAACGCGCCACCAAAAGTCACCTAAGTGCAGCATAATGCCCTCAAAGGTGTCATGCTTGTACATCCTGACGGTGGTGTGCTGGGCGAGCGCGCTGTGGTACCTGAGCGTGTCTCGCCCGACGACCTCGTTCGTCGACCACGTGTCCGTGCCCTTAGGCAAGCCGGTCAAGACGCACACAAACATCTCCTTCACCAACATACGCACCCGCACCCTCAACCCGCACGCCTTTGAGTTCGTCATCAACGAGCCCAAGAAGTGCGAGAGCGTCGCCCCCTTTCTGGTCATCCTCATCAGCACCACGCACAAGGAGTTTGACGCGCGGCAGGCCATCCGGGAGACGTGGGGCGACGAGAGCGCCTTCGCCGACGTGCACGTGCTCACCATCTTCCTGCTGGGCAGGAACACCGACGACGTCCTCAACCAGATGGTGGAGCAGGAGAGCCAGATCTTCCACGACATCGTGGTGGAGGACTTTGTGGACTCCTACCACAACCTCACGCTGAAGACCCTGATGGGCATGCGCTGGGTGGCCACCTTCTGCCCCAAGGCGCAGTACGTCATGAAGACGGACAGCGACATCTTCGTCAACATGGACAACCTGATCTACAAGCTGCTCAAGCCCACCACCAAGCCCCGGCGGAGGTACTTCACCGGCTACGTCATCAACGGCGGTCCCATCAGGGACATGCGCAGCAAGTGGTACATGTCCCGGGACTTGTACCCCGAGAGCAAATACCCGCCTTTCTGCTCGGGCACGGGCTACGTGTTCTCAGCCGACGTGGCCGAGCTCATCTTCAAGACGTCGCTGCACACGAGACTCTTGCACCTGGAGGACGTTTACGTGGGACTGTGCCTGCGCAAGCTGGGCATCCACCCCTACCAGAACAGTGGCTTCAATCACTGGAAGATGGCCTACAGCCTGTGCCGCTACCGACGGGTTATCACTGTGCACCAGATCTCCCCGGAGGAGATGCATCGCGTTTGGAACGACATGTCCAGCAAGAAGCACCTGAGGTGTTAGTTGGGGCGGTCAGAGGGGGGCGCCAGAGAGAGAGAGAGAAAGAGAGAGAGAGAGATAGAGAGAGAGAGAGAGAGAGAGAGAGAGAGAGAGAGAGAAACTTTTTTGATGAATTGCCTTTCTTTTAGTCCAACACACTGACTAATGTAAAAAAAAAAAAAAAAGTAATGTCAAAAAAAATATTGAGGTCTTCTTCGAGTCTCTTATTTCATGCCAGGTGTTTTCTATAAAGAGATAGTTCAAGTTCACGTTAAAATTTCACCCATTTGCTCCTCATCCCTCCGTCACTTGAGGCACTCTTGACTTGTTCCAATTGTTCATTGACAAAAATAATTCCTCCTATTGGACCCCATTGTTAGCCATGGACCACAATGTGCTGCTGGTGTGTCGTCCATGTGTCATTGGACTCAAACTGGGACATCAACACCTATTTTTGAATTTAGACAACTACAACAAATTAAAAAAAAAAATCATTGTGCCAGTGTTGCCGTTTTAGGTAAAGTTGGACTGCCGGCACTTGCAGGCACCTGGATGACACCACAGGAGTGTTGAGGCAGACGTGTAAGTATTTTCTTCTGCGTTTCTGTCATTTTGTTTTGAAGACACAATAAGCATAGGTCCAGTGAAATTCGTTCCTGTCTTTCACACCATCATCCTACAGGCCACACGTGCGAGTGAGGAAATGGCACCAACACTTCCAAGCACAGGAGCAGAGCAGCCAAAAGGGTGAAATTTGCGTTTTTGAGTGAACTATCCCTTTAAGACAATCTGTGTACTTCTGCTGGTCACACCTCATGATTCCAGTAGGAATCCATGCCTATAGTTAAACAGTGGTGTCCTTAGTGCAAGCAAACTGCTTCATGGCTCCAAGATGATTTCCAGCACATTTTTTTCCACTTAAAAAAAAAATAAAAAAAAATCAGACAGACAAATAGACAAGTGAGAGCTTGAAGAGGAGAGAAGCAATTTCAGTCTGAATTCTGTCCTCGTCAAGTGTCCCTGAGAAAGACATTGGATCTCTGCGGGCTCTGCTGCTGAACTGGCAACCCGATCTGACTGCAGAGCCGCGACCAAAATTAGAATTTCTGCACATAAGGTCACGTCGATATTTAATTACTATTCACCATTGAATCCACTTTAAAGGCCCAATCTACAGGTAGAAAATTAATGTCGTGCACAACCTTTGACGTCTGATTGCCTGATGGCGCATCTTTCTCATCGCAGCTGTGATGAGAACCCTAACCCTAACTCTGGACACATCCATATCGTCAGCCACAGTACAGAAACATGGCAGCACAACATAGCCGCCTTCTCACAACACGACCCATTCTTATTCTTTATCTGGATGTAAATGGCTGTTGTTGGTTTCTTTGCGAAAGAAAACACAAAGGTCATTTCTTCGCAGTGACTTATGCAACAAGAAACGCATACATGTGAATTCTAATTTATGCCAAAAGATCCATTCGAACCTTACACATTGGGCCTTTAAAAGTGAAATTTGGGCATAGAAAAAAAATGGCACTGTAAATCTTCGAAGATATTATTCAGCAGCAAGCAGATCTTTTGCACCCAAATGAATTTAGCTGCCGTTATTCAGTCTCTGAAATAAATAGGATAAATTCTTTTTTTCTCTCGCGTCTGAAGTGAAGAGGGCTTGTTGCTGAATCTGCTGGATGCTTTCTTTAAATACATTATTTGGCATATTGTCATTATATAGTGATTTCTTTTTTTTTTTTTTTATCCTTTGACTTTTTTCTATATTGTTGCGTTCCAGCTACCAGCTCTGCGTTGTTCAAGCACTCGCTCTTATTTTTTCTACGCTGCTCATCATCTCTTTCACAAATAGTGGAGTGGTATCATACTGTGGAAGTACACTATAAGTTCAACTGTAGCCAAGACCTTTACAGACTGGATGTATTACATATATCTGGCATATCAACGATTACCGAAGCACTGCAAGAAAACATCAGACTGTGTTTTCTCAGAAGAAGAAAAAAATGTGGCTTTTCTTGCTAAATGTTCAAATCCCTTTTCAGAGGTTTTTGTAGTATTATGAGCTACTGTGGCATTTACTGTGAAAGCATCTACCCTGGAAAGGGGATTGCTGTCATATTGTTTTTTATATTAAAAAAACAAAAAACAAATACTTGAATAAATGAAGTGATACAAATGCTGTTTACTCACTGCTTTGTCAAAACTCTATTCTTGCACCTGACTGTGTTAGCTATCATTTTTACGACTCTTGCTCTTGTTGTTGAGGACTGGATTTTCAGATGGGCCAAAAAGCTAAAGGACAGAATCATAACAGCCGCATGATATTTAAAGGCCTCGCCTCAATATAGACGCTATGAAAAATGACAAAAAGGCTTCTCACCGTTTGTAAATAATAGCATTTCTTTATTGTTGCTCCTCATCAGAAATTTGACATCAGCTGATTACAGAGAGAATGCAGGGTCATGTAATAACCATACTGTACATAACAAAACACATCAAATGACCTCATAGTAAAGAATTTTTAGTCGCAGTTAATAGTTACCACCTCTGCACTTAACAAATAAGTTACTGTTTCTGGACTTGTTGGGGACAAACAAATCAACCTCTTCAGTAGTTAGTTGCCTGTCGGTTGTTGCCTCTGGGGTCGTCGTACAGTACAGTTTGAACCCGACAGCATCTTTCATCAACAAAAATGGTTTCCGTAGTGCAGCAGCAGGACAGAGCGAGCGAGAAAAATCAAACAGTGGTGATGTTTGTCTGTTTACCAGGCGTATAAATACGTGTCAACCAGAGCAGATTAATTGCCTTCAGGTTTCAGTTGTGTTTCCTCTTGCCTCATGACCAAAAAGCAGGCATGTCAACTTGTGTCCGGAGAGGGGGGTGGGGGGGGGGGGTCAAAGCATCTATTTGTCAGGCACGCGCACACACACACACACACACACACATACTCACACTCAGCCCAAAAGTGCATTTGTGAGCTTCTCTCATTGGGGATACATGATTGGAATTGTCTGATTGCTGCATTCTGTTATACATTTATGGAATGGTAATAAGCAGGTTTTTGCTCTTTTTCCTTTTTTTTTTTTTTTATTGTGGTCTCACTCATGGGCTACCTTCTTAGGCACAGAAAAAATGGACAAGGCACCTCTAACATTTCGAAGCAATGACGAGAGCGGCGAAGTATACACAGTAGCATCCAGGTCTCGTTTTTTTTTTTTTTTTTTTTTCTCTTGCGCTCACGAGCGTCGAGTTCCCTTCTCGTCAATGCAAAACAGATCTTGACGCACAGATATTCATTCTTTTAATAGACATTCATTATGTGGCTATGAAAATGTGCTTGTTGTCTTCTCTTTTTTTTTTTAATCAACGCCATAATATAACGCTTACATTCCGCAACCTTGGGCGAGGGGGAGGTGAAACGTCACAAATGCGTGCACTCGTGAGTCAGAACAAATTTGTTCAACTTTGGCAACAAAAGGGCACGAGCAACGGAATAAAAATGCCACTTTTCTTTAAAAAATAAATAATGAGAACAAATTTAATATGGCGGGAGACAAAAGTTAAGACAAGAAAAAAAATAAATAGGACATTCAAAGCTACATTTGAATCACCTCGTGTCACCACCTGAGTACATCTTTAGGGTTCTCTGCTGATCTCCTGATCTCCGGCTCTGCCGGCCGGTGGAATGCTCTTTCTTGGGGTCGTGGGTGGGGGCGAGGGAGATGGGCGCAAACGGAGGTGTGGGTACGGCGAAAGGGGAAGTGAGTCAGCGGGGGTGGGGGGGTGGGGGTGGGGTAGAGAGGATGGCAAGTGGTGGCGGGAGCGTTCCTCAGTCCGTGTGCCCTGAACTGCCTCCCCCTGGCTCACCTGCGTCAGGCGCGAAGAGCGGATCAGCTAACACTCAGCTGGGCAAAGCCGATCAGCTTCACCTCATCCGGGATCTCCGTGTCGTCGCAGCCGGATGCCTGCACGGGGGGAGAGAGGACGGAGGCGGGTCAGCGCTGACAAGAAAGCTTTTCGAGGGATAGATCGTCCACTGGAGCATCTGCATATCCTCGCACAAGTGGGCAAGAAGACCCACTCCTTCACTAGAAGGCCTCCGCTGGAGCTACTGGACTTATTTTGGTCTCATGGCGCCACCGCTTTGAGACAAACTGGACTGTGAGAGTTCCAGATGCAGCCTGAGCCTGAGCTGAGTGGAGACACGCAGTGCTTTTGACAATATTGTTTCTCCTTTTTTTTTTTTTTACTGTGTGAAAACATGGCCACAATAGATTTCCATGTCGTAGCATAGCAGTTTGTTATCTCTTGAGTAACCCCCGGAATGGTTACGTGGAGTAGATAACTGTTGAAAATGTGCTCTATCCCTTTAAGAGCGTGATTGATTTTCCCTAGCGAGGTTGAAAATCCCTTTAATTCAGCCGGACAACAAGAGAAAGCAAATGCAAGTGCTTTGTTACCGTCGCTTCCATTCAGGAGCTGCTACTTAGGTATTAGGCTGGCGTAGGAGAACTCCGTCGGTGTGACGAGAGCCCTTGATCTCAAATCCAATCCGACACCTTTGGGATGAATTAGAACGGAGGGCGGCGAGCCAGAGCCTTACAACACAACATCTGTGGCCAACCTCATGGCAGCAGCTTGCAGGCGGGCCAAGTTCCAAAATCTGTTCAGAGGCTTTCCACATGAAGTGAAACTGCTCGCAATCGCCAGAACATTAAGTTTAGTTCTCATGAGCATTTAGAGAAACTTGTATTCTTGTCTTTTCTGCCCTCAAAACTTTTAATTCATCTCGTATTTAAGTGGTGAAGAGCTCGTATTTGGAAAGGGGAGGCGCAACTGGGAAAATCCTTTGTTTTTATGACGACCAGTCAAATACAGCACTGACTCTTTAGCCGGGTCGCTGTAGCTTTTGAGCTTCCTGCTCCCACCTGTACACCGGTCCGCCTAGAAAAGGCTCCATGGCGAGTTCTGTCCTCCTTTAAACTTGAAAATGTCGTTGCGGCCGGCGCGCTAATCCCTTCAGCTGCTGCAGGCAGCAGGGTAAAAACTGTGTCTGACCTTGGCGATTTTGTTCACGCTTCCCTGCACCAGAGAAGGAGGAGGAGCCTGTCCTAACGCCACCCACGCTCAGCGGGGGTGGTGGGGGGGGTCACAGAGTCCAGTAGGAAGCACAGACGACCCAAAAGTGTATTTACATAACGCAGAGCTGTGAAGGCCGCCAAGGATGGATCCCGCCGCACTGTGATATCAACACGGACTTCCTCTTTGTCTAAAAATGGGGACTTTTTTCCAGCGGTGTCACGCAGGGCGAAACGAGCGTGACTAAACAATCTCCTGGATGATGCTCGCCGTATTATAAAACATCTTTTCGAAGCCAGAGGCCAAAACATCATCAAAGCTATTTTTCCGTTCTTCGCCTCCTGTTGGACGACTCCCTCCCAACTGGAAACGCACCAAAATACCCTCCCACACAAACTACCTACGTGCATTTGTATTTGCGCGCCACAGATGTTTGTTCAAAACGCCGCGGGCATCTTACTAAAGCGGAACCTGTGTGTGTGTGTGTGTTTTTTTCCCCCGTTCCGCTTTGTCTCATGTTATAATTTAAGGTTTCTTTAGGAGGTTCTGGAGAATCTATTTTTGCCAACCCGTAGTCTGAATTGTGACGAAGGTGCTCCAGCCACCAAAACACTGTCTTTGTGCTGAAGCTGTTCGGCTCGCCCCGCGCGCTCGCTAATAAATCCAGCTGTCAGCTTTCCCGGTGCACGTCGGACGGAGTTGCTGTTTTTGACGGCCGAGCGTCGTCAAACCCCGGGAGGTCGTCATCCATCATCCGTCGTCCAGGGGCCACTCACCAGCTTAAAGGTCAACACTTTGTAGGTAGTTGGGTCGTCTACAATCTTCTGAAGGTTAGCAGCAACTGCAAAAAAAACAAAAACAAATAAATAAATAAAAATGTGCACATGAACCGACATGTTTTGAGAGCTGCGGGAGCAGAGACGGGCCTCTGTTGTAGTGGATTTTGCAGTTGATATTCTCCAGACGATAGCATGCGATGAGCAGACAACACGACACACACAAGGCGAAAAGCGTGGCGGCACATTACCAATAACGACGTCGTGGCCGTTAACCAGGCCGGCGGAGAAGAGCTCCTGGGAAACGCCGTCTGCCGTGTCTTGTGAGGGAACAACAGGGCAAACATTGAGCCGGCGACATTCCACTTAGCAGCTAAATCAGTTAGACAGTGAATCAGATTCTGTCAAGAGCGACGTTAATACCCACGTTAACAGTGGCACGCGCGCTATTTTACACAATCAGTGCTTGGAGAGGTTACCGTAAAAAGCAAAGAAAGAAAGAAGGGAGGAAGGAACTTACATTACTAACTAACTGACTGACTAACTGACTAACTGACTGACTGACTGACTAACGAACCAAAAGGGGAAGAGGGCATTTAAACCCATGAGCTCTCACCTCGGCCAGGAGTGAATTCAAAGCGGATGTCGTTCAGCTCCTTTTTAGAGTTCCTGAAAGAAAAGACAGGAGGGTTTAATGAGCAGGTGGCTTGCAAAACAAAGACCTTTTACTCCAACTCCACCTCTCATTGTCTGTTTTCCCTCCACAGCTTCAACAAAGAATCAGCGTTTAACGTTAAGAGGGACTCAAAGGCGGCGACAGTGTTGCATTTAAAATTGTTCCCAAACTATTTTGTTTCCCCGGCTCGCACCAGAAAGGCATCAGACGTTTTGAAAGAGAATCGCGTCAACTGAATTCTTGAACACTTTATCAGCATTATCAAGGGAAAAGACGTCACAGTTAATGGGGCTCCCCCCCCCCGTAATGATGACAGGATCTGATCTTGTGCTGATCTTTGGCCAGAATCCCAAGAAGAGATAAATGCAATGCGTCTCCGTCACATGGGGGAATTTCTAGTCGTTTAGAACAGCAGGACAAAGTGTGCGGTCAGGTTTGATTATTGCAGTGAATCACACAGCAGAGCCGAGGCTCATTTCCACATAACAAACCACAGATTGGTTTTTTGGGTTTTTTTTTTTTCTTCTCACACAAACTATTAGCGGAACAGTTTTCACTTATGGGTTCATTCTCCAACCAGCGGTGAGGCAGTTTGTTTTTATTTTAGTCATTTGTTTATGTATTGAAATGTGAGTCAGTATCTCAGCAGACGGACTCGGGATCGCATCCTTTTCCAGACAGACCGAGCCTGAAATCTGTCTCCCCTGAACAGTCTTTGGAAAGCTTTCTGTCAGATTGCGTCAGCGTCCTCTGAGATTTTAGCCTCGTCTAGCAGGCTGAGCGCCGGCGTGACGTGTGACTTAGTGAAGATTTAGTGTTTTCACACTTCAGCGGCAGCACTGTCAATGTTTCACCATCGTATTTTGTTTTTGTTTTTTGCTCTTGACACAAATGTGAAATGCCTCGGATGTGTCAGATGACTCTGTGGCTATTTTTCTTTTCTGGGGCTCGCAAACTTTAGCTTCTAAGTCGACAACATGTCTGTAAATCTAAAGACGAAAAACTATTGTGAAGTATGTCAGCGTGGGAATGTGGGGCAACCTTTTGAGACAAGTCGACCTGCCGTGTTTGTCAAAAGGCTACGGCAGCCAAGAGTCACCGACACGCGTTCAAAGGGTGGAAGCATCGCAGGCGGCACAATGGACTGCGCCAAAGCTGCGAGATGGCTCTGATTTCAAATTCAATTTAGACCAAAAATGTATTGAAATTTCAAATGAATGTATGGATGAGACGGAAGGGGATGGAGAAGAGAAAAGCGACTGATCCCTGCTGCTCTGAAAAGCGCAGAGGGAGAACACAGGAAGCAAAGGCTAGGATGGGTTGTAAACAATGACGGGTGCTAACAAGATTAGCGCAGATGCAGCTACGGCTGCAGTTTGATCAAAACATCGGCATTTACACACATTTAAAAAAGAAAAAAAACCCGGCACTAAAACATATAAACACCCTGACAGTCTATTACATGCAGACACAGGGGTTGATTGATGGCATTGCCATTCAATAGAATAGAAATGATTTGGGAAATATTCCATCTGGTGCACCGGGTGAGTGAATACCTGTGCCAAATACAATCTCATTTCAATGCTTCAAAAAAGATCCATAGTAAACACTTTCTAGGCCCCTTCAAACAGAACATACGCCTGGATGAGGAGTCAAACATTTCATTTCAGTGCACTTTGTTCAGTTTACTTTTCTAAATTTACCCACATTAATGTAGGAGAAGTTAGTTTCGGTCCAAAATGCAATCTTGTATCGCCAAATGGTTTCGCCCCAAGATAAGCAAGCTAAGCCCCCAGGATCCACTGCATAAGAAACCCAAGCGGCTCATGTTTTTATTATTGCATTAGCGACACCTAGCGAGAATCGGCTGCGGACGTGGGCAGGATTTATCGGCGCCCCGTCAAGCAAAAATCCGGTTTATGGGCAGCCTGGCGACAGCTTTTCAATAAGCGAATACGTTGGAGAGGCCACAATGTCATTTGTCAACTAGTTAGCCTTTATAAAGAGGAACTTGGAGCCACAGCGTGGAAATGTCACCTCCGGACACAAATCAATTTGCATACGTGCTGTTTTGGCTGCTAAGGCTCTGTGACTTTGCACCAATCGGGGGACGATATTATGCAAGTCTGAACTTCCCCTCCAAACTGCTGACAAACCCGTTCTCAGAAGACCTCAGCGTCTCTTTAAAGTAGAAGAAAAAAAAAAAAAATCAAAGCTTGAATGAGTTCCAAGCAAATGTTGGCACAAATTCAATCAGGCTGCTGCCGCTCTGCCTCGTCTCGGCTCCTGAGGGGAATATTTTTACTTAAACTCACGTTAATGGGCTGAACTCGCTCATTGGTGGAGAGACACAGGCAATTAGCTGTTTATTCTTCTCTCCTCAGTGAAAGTACTTTCATGAACTCCATGCTTATTTTGACTATATCTTTTACAATCAGATTTTGGAACCTGTCTCTTGCCAGTAATAGCAATATGTTACAAGAAGACTCTTTTGTTTTTTAAGCCATAAAATCAACTCCGCTGTGTGTCTTCTGCTGCCTCACGTCTCCTGTAGCAACTGCAGGTCCCATTTAACTCATTGTTAAAGAAAAGGCTTTAATGTTGTTTTCAAACAACAATATGTCTCTCTGAGCTGGGATTGAACTCCCCAGACTTTTATTGGCTTCACTTTTCAAAAAGTGTTTGCTCAAACATGCAGCTCCAGACGTGAAATCTCACCGATTCATCCCTTAGGTTTGTAGCAACGCCCACGACCAGATGTGCTTGGCAGCCTCTGAGACCCTCAGTCTTCTCTGGCTGCCTCGTTTTGCGTGGCAGGAATCAGTTTTATCCAGAAACTAGACTTTAGCGTTAACAGATGGCTAAACATGCTGTTTTCTGTAGAGTTTATCCTGAAGATTCACTGTCAGGCCACTGCCCCTGGAGTCACATGTATAATATTGGACCTGTATTGATTTTTTCCTTTCCTAAAAGTTTGAAATGGGAATTCATAACGGCTAAACCTACACATCACAATAATAGATAGATAGATAGATAGATAGATAGATAGATAGATAGATAGATAGATAGATAGACTATTGATACAGCAAACACAACTTTGATGTTTGATCTCGTCACTCTGAAGCTCCTGAGCTCCTGTGGTTTCACATCTAATAACAACTGAAGCCCTTTATGATGCGCCTGTCGACCCGTGTTTGAACCGCAGAATGAAGAAATGTTAAAGTGAAGAGCTCTGAAACCGAAGTGCAACAGCAGAGCTGCCTCTTTGTTTTCACCAGCACCAGGTTCAGCAGCAAAACCACCCCCCCACCCCCCCATCCCCCTCCCGCACCCTTTTTTTTTTTTTTTTTTGGCTGTGCCACAATTCAGCGAGCTGTCTCTGCTCTCTGTACCCCTGGGGCGAGGCCTTCACATGTCTGCTCAACCAGCTCTGCGCTGCTCTGCAAGCAGCTCATCAGGGAGCCACAGGCACAATGTCAACTGTCCATAAACGCGCCCGCTGTCTGTCCTGCCTGTCTGCCTGTCTGTCTGTCCGTACGTCTGCAGCATCATCCCCCTCGAAACGTGCCTCTTCCTTCGCTATTTTGCATCGGCCACGCGATTCAGAGATGATGCATTCGTAATGGGAACATCTGCTTTGCATTTTCCTATCACCCCTTTTGCACACGCTAGAGTGAAAGCGAACTGAATTTAATGGCCTTTTCGGGAGTGATTGCATTCATCATCCCCGGACCGACTCGCGAGCCTCCGCATCATCATTAACAGTAGTTTGTGGAAAGTTACAGCGCGGCAAATGGTGCCGTGAAAAGGAGGAGAGCAGACTGTGGAAGGCAGCCAGGGAGCCCGATGGAGTCTAACGCTCTCCTCCCAACGACACGACCAGTGAGACAAAGGGAGGTCACTGCCAAATTCTGCTTTACAGCCGAGAGGCTATTAGCCGGCTGAATGGCCGGCGTTTCTCTCTTGCAATTGAGGTAAAAATCCGCTGTGGATTTCTGCCTTTAAGCCGCAGAAATGCAAAGATTGGGATTTTTTTTTTTTTTCAAATCCTTTTCACATTTTTTAAAGCTTTTTTTAAGATGAATGAAAAAGCAATCCGTGTGTGTGTGTGTGTGTGTGTGGGGGGGGGGGGGGGGGGGTTAATGAAACAAGCGGCAGACTCACCTCAGGCGCAGCACCATGTTCACAGCACCATGACTGTCGGGAGAGTCCTCGTAGGGTTCAACCTGCATGAGACAGCACCAGGGTGAGGCGGCGTGCACGCTGCGCCACAGGAGCACAAAGCTGGGGCGCGCGCACACTTTGCGGTGCTGACTTTAGGGCGCTGTCTCTTAAAGCATTTCAATTCAGTGGAGCAGCGGGGAAGGGTTGATGTGGGAGCAGGGAGGGGGACGGTGGCGGGGGGGGGGGGGGGCTGGGAGGGTTCCACTCTCTCGAGGGTCAGTCATCGCCACCGTCTCGCAAACGGAGCCCTGTGTACAGTGGAGGTGAGGCGGCGACTGCTAATTCCTGACTCCCGGCACTTCACAATGGCTCTGCCTCGGTCTTTTTTAGAATGACAAGAGGTGCAGGAGACGGGGCTGCGTTGGCTGGCAGTGAATCTTTAGATGGGATGCACACAGGCAGGCTGGGACATTTACTGTGAGGTCTGGCTGAGAGCGAGCATCCGGGGCGCAACCAGGAGTCTCTCTCACGCACGCACGCACGCACGCACGCACACACACACACACACACACACACAAGCACCTGTGTTTGTCCACGGACACGTGCACAAAGAGACGGGCGCGAGCAGAATGCACAAAAACGCACACAGACCATCAGTGTGACATCAAGGTCATTGACTCGTGACAAATTAGCGCTGCTGCGGCTGCAGCTGCTGAATCCCTCACCTGGGGATGCTGAATAGACAACCCTTCAATGGGGACAATGTTGGCATTCTCCTCATTCTGGGTGGAACAAAATGAGAGCAGAATCGTGCACATGCTGTTACATTCCTGGGTAAATATCAAATAAAGAGCTCATCTCATCAAGAAACAGGAATTCTGCTTCAGAGCAGCGGGCGAGAAACAATTTCCTGTCGATAGCTAACAGTTTTAGAACAGGTGCTCAGCTGCTTTGGTTGCATAAAATGTGCATGTGTGTGTGTGTGTGTGTGTGTGTGTGTGTTTGAAAAGATATTTCATAATTTTTACACAAGCACAATCCAAGTAGAGACAAAAAGTGGCCCTTATGCCAGGTTGTTAAATCACACAGCAGCAGAAACAATAAAGCTTTTTTTTGTCTCCCGGAGAATGACATAAGCAAATTAAGAGCAAGATCTGTGATTACGTGTGAATGTGCGAGAAAAAGGAGCTGACTCACGTCTTTGGGCTCGTCTTTAACCCTTCGTGACTGGAGGGGGGAAGGGGAGGGGGGGGGGGGATTCAAAGAAGGTGAGCAATTTCATTTTCAAAGGTGCACAGTAACAACAGGGGTGATTTATTTTCCCTGTTCTAAAAGAGGGACCAAACGGAAAAAAAGGAAAAGAAAAAAAAAACCAAGCTGTGATGAAAACCCTTGATGCATTTTGACGTTTTTAATATCCTGTTTGTCCGCTGCTCCCTGCCTGTCAAACCAAGTTTACACTTTTATTACCTTCAGCTGGAAAGTAGCGCCAGGCGAAATCTGACGGAAGGGAATGATTATCGCTGCAGAAACAATTTCAGCAGTAGATAGTACTTTTTATTTTTTTTTAATTAGACGGGTGACGCACCATAACTCTGCTCCATCGCATTACATCTGCATTTATTTATCAAAGGGCTCCTGATCATTAGCTACCACCTCCTGCTTCAGGCCCTCACAGGCATCTTCCAGCTCATTATGGGCCCACCTCTGCTGCGATATACCATCTGTTATCCAGGAAGCACGGTGACTGAGCAAAGGGGGGGGCGGTGGGAGGTGAGGGAGGTGAGGCAGGGTCCAAACATAGAACGGAAAGTTACGCTAACACCTCTGGGTCGGACATGCAATAACGATGAACAAAAATAACAGTAATCAGCTTTGCACAAAACAAGAAATCCTGTTGTTACTCGATGCATATGGTGTGCATCATGCGTATGATGAGGTCTCCTACCTACCCTGCCCTGATTCACTGCTGCCTTGCCCTCCTCGCTGCCCTCGTCCAGCTCGTCGTCGCTCCACTCCCAGTCTCCATCCTCCGTCTTGTGCAGGTGGCCGCTGGAGCCGGGTACTCTCCTGACCTGCACACACACACACACACACACACACACAGTCACAGAGTTGAATATCATTGCTGATTCCAGATTTCAAGATCTTTGTTGTCATTATGCGAGCACGACGACACGGGGAGTCTCTCTGCTTACACACAGAAAAGAAATAGAAATATATATGCAAGACTTTTTTTTGTTTTAACTTTTTCATAGAAATATAGCAGCAAGCAACAACAAGTTAACAAAATAAGACATCGAATATAAAATATAAAACACCTCTATATTTACAGAGTGAGATGAAATGAAATAATTCACAGTGTGACGTTGTAGTCACACTGTGAATATAACAAAAATGACATCTTATAGTATGTTGTAATTTTTTTTTAAACTGGGACAAAATAAAATAAAATACTTTAATCAGCCTAAAACTAACCGAAATCACTGTCCTGTCATAGTTTAGCATTTGACAGAGTGGTGGAAAATATCAACACATATGAAAATCTAAAAAAATGCAGGGAAGACTGTTCTATGATAGTTTAGCATGAAAAAGCAGGAAAGAGATGAAAATCTCAACATGTTCAAATATATATATATATATACATATATATATACATATATATATATATACATATATATATACATACATATATATATATATATATATATACATACATATATATATATATATATATATATATATACATATATATATATATATATATATATATATATATATATATATATATATATATATATATATATATATATATATATATATAAAGAGAAAGTCACACTATACTGTGCCAAAAAAAATGTGAAGTCCCACATCAGCTTCAAACTCACTGGAGCAGGAATTGAACCCGGGTCTCCCACACCACAGTCAACCATCTATCCTAGTGAGCTATCCTGGCTGCTTCAAGTTAAAGGCGATAGAAATTTACCAGAACCTCCTGAAAAAATAAATCTCAGAATATTTTTTTTTTTTTCAGAGAAGTTCAGTAGTCTAAAGGAGAATTCGAACTTGGGACTCCCACATGGCAGTGACAGTGGTCTGACACAGTGAGCTATCCACCTCTCTTGGCATTGGACTGCAGATGTATGTACAGTATATGTACCTCAATCATAGGAAGATAGGGGGGGGGAAACTCAACCAGCTGCCTCAAGCAGGAATTGAACCCAGGTGTCCCACACCATAGGCAGCATCCAAACACAATGAGCTATCCTGTCAGCTGCAAAGATAAGGTACAGAAGTCTATACATCTGTAGAAGTACACAAATATTTTCATATAGAAACAAATTGGATTTTTATTTTTTTTTCAAGTAAGGTTCTGTTGCTTGTTGCAGAGGTTTATAAGTAGCTCAATCGTAAGTAGATAAGCATAAATCTTGGCTAAATTCCAGTTTCCACAACAGGGAATCAAAATAGAAAATGCGCAAACAGTTTCTTCTGTGTGTGTGTGTGTGTGTGTGTGTGTGTGTGTGTGTGTGTGTGTTAAAAATCAAAACTTCAAACAAACAACAACCTTACAACAAACCAAAAGTTGCGTTCGTCGAATTTCCATCAACTTGGAGCAACAGAATCAGCAGCAAACAGGTAAGAGGAGCTCGTGCCAGCCAGCTCCCCCTTCCTTCTTTTCAAATTTTATTTGAATGAAATACAATAGCGCAGCGATGAAAGAAAATAACTTTCTATTTAATCATGTATCTCCAAGCCAACTTGAGTTAGTAGCTTTTCGTGCAATCACAATCTCCGGTTTCCTCTTTGGGAAGCAGTCTGCCAGCGCCACAGTGCCCTCTGTTGGCTATTGGACTCACGCGCAGCTCGCGCTGCCCCGATGGAAGAAGCGTCTTTGCACGCGCGTACATTTGCATGCACGTTTGTATTTAAAGAAAGCTTCGCGGATATAGCTTACACTGTCTAGCTTACAAGAAGGACACTTTCCACTTTATTCTCACTTCCTTTTGCGCGGCTCTTAAACTTCCTTCCTCCTCTCGTCACATTCACATGCAGCGAGTTGCTGAAAGTTATTTGCTGCTGCTGACAGCCGACTGTGAGATCTGCCATCTCACTTTCATTTAGTGTGTTCAAGGAGAGGTGACCCTTGGGGGGGGGGGGAAAGAACGCAGAATTTTAGCGTTTCGGTTACAAGCATAGTAGCTGTGCAACGTTCTTCTGTCATGCTGGAGTTGCATTTGTGCATAGTAGTAGAAAGTGATTTATTTCAGTAGATGAGTGCAAACCTCATATACCTGACTTCTAAGTGTGACAAAAAAAAAACAACAACAACAACCAAAAAATAGATGATATTTTAAGTAGAAGAATGGAATGAAACTCTGACTGCAACAGGGCAGAGCAGGAACAGTATTTGGAGATTTATAATGATGACTGTGTTCATTTATTATCCATCTAGCTACGTTTTTACCAGTCCCCTTAGGCAAAACATGCATGAAAGACAATGTCAAAAGGCAACAAGTTAACAACAGGGCACTTTTTCGCCACACCAGAGTTCTGCATAAAGCGGCTGAAGGTTAGCTTCGCCCACATCGTTGCTGCCTGTGTTTGCTGCGACGACAACTACCTCCCCGGAGGGTGAAACAGTGCAGAAACGAAACAATAACAGCAAAAGGACAGAGGGAAGCTGCTGCAGTTCGCTGGGGTCAGCGGGCACAAAGAGGAGTGTCCCTGGGCAAGATGTGGGGCGAGCCGGACCACTGCGGGCTTGATAACAGAGGGGTCACGCCATACCGGTGTTTCTGCAGCCCTGCTGAGCTCTGCAGCCTCTAGAAAATGTTTGCTGAATGTGTGACGAAGACGAGCCGGACTGCAGAGTCAGCACTGAAATTCAAGGACACTGTGGCTCAGATGGATCGCCCCATCATGCCTATCACAAGAATCAAGGTGGGGTTTTTTTGTTTTTTGAACTGCCTATACACTACAACAAAACCTCAAACATGAAAAAAATACATTTTCTCATTTGGGTTATGCAGGTGGTTTACTGGACTCTTACCAGAGCAACAAATCCAATAGATTCTGGTCAATCTCTGAGGCTACAGCGGCTGAAAGTCATTGTAATTAGAATAAAATCCATAAAACTTTGTTTTACACTCCAATACTGACGTGAAAAGCAGGCCTTTGGGTATCGATCGGATACAAGTGTGGATTTTATCACCCCTCGCACCGCAGTGTGGGAAATATGGGAGTCTCTTTAGTGCAAAGCAACATCAGAACATCTGAACAGACTCTAACGAATATGTTGTTTATTGTACCTTCTCCCTGTATATAAAAATAAAGTCCCACACTCACTCAGAAGCTCAACTGAAATCCTCATTGAAAATATTTAATTTTATCTTTTAATCCCAAGAAACCCCACAAAAAAACCCACTGCATGCACAACTGTATTGATCGACCTCATTGTCTCAGATGCGAAATACTGACCAATATGCCAAAAGCAGTATCAGCTCCTGACACAACCCTCCTGCAGCCAGCAGGACCACCAGGACTGAGCATCAACACACCTCACCAACGCACATTCTGCTGCCACAACACTTTGCTGCCTTTTTATTGACGCCCTTCCCCGCCTGTGCGTAAATGTCGACGTCACGCGCGCTCAACAACCCTGTTGTCCACTATGCCCTCCATTTACTCCCTGCCGCTGGGTGAATCCCCCCCCCCCCCCTTCCCCCCACCCTCGCTCACCCACTTTGCCTCCCGGCGGCGATGGTGCCTGCGTTCCCATTTCACCGAAGCGCACTTCCTCCCGGGGAAAGCGTGAGCAGTGAGCCGGAGAGAAAATGCTTTCCACCGCTAAACTAATGGGGACACAATTCATTTAATCCCGTTGCCTCTTGACGTTGCCACGTGTGTCGGAGCCGCAGCGGGTGACGGCTGCACGGACACCAGTGACGTCCGACTGCGCGGCGGCCCGTATTTTGACACGAGCTACTACGCGACGGCTGGTGTGTGTGAAGCGGCGAGGGCTCTGAAGAGAGTCAAGAGTGCGTGGCCCCCGCTGTTGACTGTAAATGCAACACTCTGCCGGACGGAGACGCTTCGGAGTGAATGCACACAAACCTTTTTGGCCCGCTGGGAAATCTTTGGCGCGCAGCACAAAAGCTTTTCGACCAGATATTCTTTGTTCTGCAAGAGAGAAAATCAACACAAACGGACACATAGGTGTCAACACAACAGACAAGGGAAGCGATGGATTAATAAAAAGGTCACAGCACGTCTGTGTCTGAATGTCTAAATGCGGGCAATGCAGAGAGGTTTCAAGTATGCCGCAAAAAGACACTGGACAATTTCGCTAAAAATCTTGCAATGCGTGCAGGTTGTTAGCACAAAGTAAAAGCATTTCAAAATTCTAGAGATTGAAAGAATTCTATATCGGCGTGTGTGTGTGTGTGTGTGTGTGTGTGTATATAAAGAAGTAGTGGAACGCTTAGAAATAAATAAAGAAGAAGTAAACGCGGCAGTTCCAGTCAGTGATATAAACAGGGTTAGGGTTAGGGTTAGTTAAATACCTTTGCTTTTTGGAAGAATTTACACTTCAAAAGCTCTGCAGCCGTCGGCCTGCAGGTGAAGGAAAGAAGAGCAACTGTTACCAACGTCACAGTGATCGGAACCACTGGTCAGAACAACAACGGCGTTCTCTTTACTGATTGGCCCTCGACAGAACTCACCTTTTGGCAGGATCCTTCTGAAGGCACATTGTTATAAGCTTCCTCAAGGACTTTCCGTACTTTTTGACCAATTCTTTCTCTTCAATGCCCGTCTCCAGGGAGGGCGGGTCGTTCTGAAGAGTCAGCATTAAAACCTGAGGAGAAGAGAAACACGTCACATGACACGTGTGACAGGATTTGAAAGCTCTTTTTTTTTTGTTTGTTTGTTTTTAGAAACATAACATTACAAAGATTCTCGCGTGTGCAGGTGCTCACCTTCATAGGAGGATACCGGTGATAGGGCGCAGAGCCTGTCGCTAATTCTATGGCCGTGATTCCAAAACTCCATATATCTGCTTTGAAATCGTAGCCTCGCACCTGCGGGAGAAGAAGCGCAGCGACGTCCGCTGTAAATCACATTCAAACCTCTGGGGCGTCATTTCAATGCGATCCATTTGCTTTAGTGGGCGAGGAAAAGCGGCGGCACGTCCAGATAAAGTGATTGGGAATGAGATATGGTGATCACTGGTGTTCCTGGTGTCTGGAAAAGTGACCTACTCACCTGCTCCATCACCTCGGGCGCCATCCAGCACGGCGTGCCGACAAAAGTCTTTCGTACTTTGTTTCTCGTCATGTCCCCTCCTGTGGCGAGGAAGGAGCTGACGCCGAAATCTGAAAAAAATGCAAAATAAATTCAACATGGTTCAAAGCCAATATTAAGAGAAAGAGATTTTGTAGAATGCTGTGAATATAATATTTATAGCATCAACTCGCTTTTCCTTTTGGCTTTCAAAATGTATATGAATCAAATATCATTGGTCACTTTTCAGGCAGGTGAGCCATGCTGCGTTTGCTTTTTCTACGTGAATAAACACATGCAATCCCAGCAATAAATCAACAACATTTATGTGTTTGTGCTAGCAGTTTAAAAGGGGAACCGCTATAAACTGAGACAAGCGCGAGAACTGCACCTGCGATCTGAACGGATCCGTCCTCTCCCAGCAGTATGTTCCCGGCTTTCACGTCCCTGGGGGGGGGGGGGGGGGGGGGGGGGGGGGAGCGAAAGAGAATAAAAATAACCACAAACGGTTAAAACGAGGGAACCACGCCGAGCAGCATTGATTCTTCCACCCGTATGGAGTTCCACTGGCCGTCTGGAACTCTGCCCAAGGGGCTTACAGGGGGTCTGGGCCCTCCTCTATGCGACCTTGACGTGCTGGGATTTCACGGAACACAATAACGCCACTGATTCGGCCTCTTCTGCTTTACTTTAAGCTCGCGCGGCAGCTCGGATTTCAACTCTGAAATCTGGCTCCCTCATCTTGCCAATAGGAAGTCGGGCAGTCTTAATTTTCCACGAATGCCATAACAAGTCGGCTTGCCGCAACCTCCAGAGGAGTTGGAAGGCGCAGCGACAGCTGTGTGACACAAGCCAGTCAACGAAAAAAAAAAAAACACAGAAGAAGAAGTCTGGGTTGTAACCAGCACGTGCTGCTGTGGAGATCAAGCATGGACGCTGCCAAAGCGGCTGCTTCATCTGAACTGGGAGTTACTTTCACACTCGCACCGAGAGGAAGCGCCGATCTGGTTGACCGAGCAAAAGCAAATGCGATTGGTCGGCTTGAATGTGACAGATGGAAGTTTCGCCCAATCACCTTCCAAGCCCCCCCACCCCCACACCTCCATTTTCAAACAATTCGAGAGGCCCCTTCCTATCTGCTGCTCCCTTGTTGTACATCAAATAATTCCAGAGGATTTAGGGAAACCTTCCGGTAATAACACATTTATGGAGAAAATCTAAACAGTATTTCTAAACATATATGTATATATAATGTTACCGATGAATCTGTCCGTTTCTGTGCAGGTAGTCCAGACCCTCCAGGACCTCCTTTAATATCGTAGCAATGATCGGCTCCTCAAGCGCTCGATTCCTCTCATCCTCTTTGCTTGTGTGCTTAATTATATCAAGCATAGAGCCTGCAAGGACATTACATACGCACACAAATGTAACTTTTGCTATACTTGCACGTTGTTTTTTTTTTACAAGTTTACAAGACTGTCACAAAATCTTTCAAAAACACAGCACCAAAAATAACCCTCCAAGCAGTCATTTGATGTTATTATTATTATTATTTTTTTTTTTTGAAGCCTTGTTTTATTTCATTTTACTCGTCTATTGCTGTCGGTCCAGTGAGGACACCACGCTCTGCGGTTGCTCACCTCCGCTAAGGAGCTTCATGACGAGCCAGAGTTCATCCTTCACCACGAAGGAGGTGTAGTAGGTGACAACGTTGGGGTGGTTGCACTGGCTCATGGCCTGGATTTCTTTCTGTTGTGAGAGAGAACAAAAGCAAGCCAAGTCTTTACCTTCAGACTCTTTATTCATTTCCTTGAAACGCAACCTTCATTTCCTTTTCCTGATAGAATCTAAGAATGCATACACAACAATATCGGCGTGGATGAAGGGATCGGGTGAAAGAGAGCTGGACAGTCAGTCACACAGTCGGTGACACAACGAGAAGAATCATTTATCTATCATTTATTGATGGACTCACCAACAACTCGTCCATACTGGTCTGGCACTTTTCCAGGTTTATTCTCTTTATGGCGACTCGCTCCTGTCTGGGGGTGCACAGGGCCGCCTGCACCACAGCCGTGGCCCCGCTGCCTGAAATCCAAACCACATAAAAAGAAAGAAAAAAAAACATGGATGTGAGCAAAGGGGAAAACAGACGGCTGCAAAAAAAAAAAAAAAAAAAAAAATGTTGCATTGGCTCTGTAGGATTTTCCCGACTTTTCTTGACCTTTCAGTTTTCATATTTATGCTAGCGGTGCTCGTCGGTCACGCCGGCTGAAACATTACACAAAACACGGCGACCTGAAGCGTTGTAACGCCAGCAGCGGCACGACTGGTCGTCGACTCGGTTCGTTACAAATCAGGCCGCTGCCGCGGTGGCCGTTCGCACCAGAGAGCCGCCACGCGCAGCAACACTGGCCTGCCAACTGGTGGAGACAGATAAACGTGTGACATCTGACTGCTCAGCTGATTATGACAGCGGACATGGTGTGGGGGTGGGAGGGGGTCGCCCCCGCCACCACCACCACCACATCGCAGTCAGCAGCACACAGTTGTGGCCCCCCACCCTCCATCTCTCTCTATCTCTTATCGCCACCGATACCACTTGTCAGCTCATCTGCACACTGCAGCCGCACCGCGGAAATACACAGGGAACTTCCTTTTTGCACTTTTTTTTTTTTTTTTTGCCTGCCTGCCTGCCTGCCAGGAGCATTGTTATATTTAGTCATTCACACTTGTGGAGCAAATTGATTTGTGGCGACACAGCGGATATTTCCTGTTGAGACACATGGCTTTAAGCTAAACAGGTAAAGACAATGGAAGAAGTCTCATAGTGAGCAAAATAAGCAGCTGCTTGCGGTAGTCCCATTATACACGTGACATTTATGAGATGCTACATTTACAGAGCTGTGAAACCATATGATGGGCTTTTCTCTAAATTGGAAACATTGATAAACAGAAGCACAACAAATATTAAACAGCAGAAATGTCACATATGTATTTTTTTTTTGTTTTGTTTTAGGTGTCTAACATTTAATCATATTTAAAATGGTGCAGCTAAATCATAAATATTACTGTGCATTGCACTTTCAAGTATCAGCTTTGGGCTTACACACAGCAGCAAGTAACAGCATTTGCACATTGTGCATGCACAAGTTAGAGGATCTTTACTCAAAGATTTGAAATATATATATATATATATATATATATATATATATGTATATATATATATATATATATATATATATATATATATATATATATATATATATATATATACTGCACAACGTGCAATTTTTTTAATTTTTTTTTAATACATTTCTACTTTAGCTCCACAAAACCTTAAAGAATACCAACATGCATGTACGTCTATTTACTTTAGCAATTTAGAAAAGAATGAGCGAGTAAATGAAGCAGTAAATTTACCATTTATATACCAAGGTCTTGTATGCCTTAAAAATCCAAGTCTCATCCTTGAAATCTATTTAGTTTTCAGTTGTTTCAATTTAATAAGCTCTACCCTAACCCAGTAAAAATTTAGCTTTAAATGAAAGCATGATGTCACTGTGAAATTATTCATAACAGCTGGTGAGCACTTTTCACTTCTTTTTTGGTTAGGAAAGTCTACTTTAACGTCTTACTTTTAGGGGAAAGAAAGAAAGAAAAAAAACACCACACCTCATTGTGTGATTCCAACTTTTACAAGTGGACGTGGTGGATCAGCACGTTTTTTTTTGTTTGTTTCTTTTTTTTTTTGTTTGTTTTGTTTTGTTTTGTTTTTTATGCGTGCCATGAAATCACAACGGAACAACACAGGCTGTGATTTAACCACGGGGCTCAATATAAACCCTGGACGGGTGCCAACAGTGGCAACAGTCAGGACGAGGCTCCATCCGCGGCAGACACAACACGTTTGGACAATGTGACATTTCCAGCCTGGTGCTTTACGTACTTCTCTTGCAACTCAGCGCTCATTTCTACCAGCGAAGCTGCAGTTTAAAAAAAAAAAAAAAAAAAAAAATGTGCTGCCGAAACATCCGCATTGCAAAGCATCGCAGGAGGCGACGGAGGTTGGGGAGGGGAAGCCGGTAGGCCCGTTCATCGTCACCCACAGCTGATGGACGTGCCTCCGCCACGCAGCCCTCCGACACCCCGGTATACTAACCTATGACTTCCTGCAGCTCGTACGACTCCCGGGTAATTGGCCAGCTGGTTGTCAGCGCCGGTGGCTGCTGGTGGACGGCAGCCGGAGATTCGCCCTGATGATCCGCCATGATGATGATGATGATGATGATGATGGGTGGTGGTGGTGGTGGTGGTGATGGTGATGAAGGTAAATCGCCTCTGCGCCACCAGGAAGCCTCGCTTGTCGGTCGGAGGGGACGGACGTGAGGACGCGACGGGGAGGAAGGCACGGTCAGCTGTGACCTCACCTCCTCGGCCGACGAGCAGGAGCGGCAGCAGCAGCGGCAGCGACTACCGCCGGCCACGAGCGCAACCCGGAAAGTAACGGACCGCACGCCGCGGGCTCGCGCGCAGGCTCTCACGCGTCGCGCCGCGCGCGCGCGCTAGCCCACACTTTGTCATAGCGGTGCGTGACAGGATGGCTACACAATGGTTTTCAGTGCACAGTGCACACTGCGCGCGTGTGTATCACTTCCTACATTAGCAGCCAGCTGCTGGCAACCTCGTGCGCCCGAACCGGACATCAACATTTTTCGTTCGTTTTTTTTTTTTTTTTTTTTTAATTTCTTGATATTTTTCAAGGAATTCAATTCTTTCATTAAAAATAAATGCAATAATTGTTGTTGTGTTCGTTTTCATAAAAACAGATAAACGCTACTTGGCAAACGTGACGACTGATCAAACGTCACACGCGTCGAAGACCCCAGCTCTCGTTCCTGACATTGGGCACTAGATGGAGCCAGCACTCCTACTTCCGTAGTAGTCCCTGACTGGCAAAGCCATCCACCCATCCATTTTCAATACTCGCTTTTTCCTGAACTTGGTTGCGGCGGGCTGCTGGAGTCTGTCCCAGCTGTCATGGGGCGAAGGCAGGGTGACACCCTGGACGACTCGCCGGTTCATCGCACGGCCACATGGAAAGACAAACAAAGACAGACAACCATTGGCAGGCAAATCATAAACCCTGAAAACCTGACGCAGACTTTTAACAAATAGTATCACTGCTAAAAAAAAAAAAACATTTCGTTGACAGATGAGATGCAAAAATAGAGTGTGTTGTGTTTCGAGTCGAAAGCAGAAAACAAAAATACAAGTGTCAATAAATATACTGTAGCAAACTGCTGAATACATTTATGTCACATGTATTTTGTGCTTAGCTTGTGTACAAAAATATAACAAAAACACATGAACGTTATATTCTACCTTGCTTGGAAGTTACAGCCTGTGGTTGTGTTGTCATGACGTAACAGGCGTTTATAGAAAGGATCAGTGTGCGTTTAGACGTTAGGGGCATTTTTAAAAATGAACCGCTGGAAAGTCCCAGTCGGCCGTTTTCGCTTATTGCCGTAAACATTGGGTAGAATAAGAATTACTCAAACATATTACAAGTTTAGAAACATGGGCGCTGCACTGCTTTGGAGCTGCCGGTAGGTGGCAGTGTACGCCAATCATCGTGTAAACACGAAGCCCATCGCTGAGTGCTTGCTATTCCATGTAGATCGCTACGATTATCTCTCCTTTTCTTCTCACTTTATTATTTTTTTATTTTTTTATTATTTTTTTTTTAAATAAAAAATCTTAACGATTGATGTTTATTAGGCAACATCATCGCAATACAGACAACATTTCGCAGATAGAGGGACACTATGGAATTATTGGCATAACAATAAATACTTGCAAACACAAACAAAACCAATTTTAAAAAAAAACCAAAAAAAAAAACAGACAAATATTTTATAGAAACGTGTATACTGTAAAAAGTGAAGGGGCTGTTTTCGATGAGGAGATCCACCTTTCGCCGGATCACCGGTGTAACGCGAGCGCAGCCGGGGCCGTGTGGTACTTGCATGACATTTCAACGCACCAATCAGTCGCGGAGGAGCTGATTGAGTGTACTTCCCTACACAGGGATAGAGGGGAAGCGGACGGACGGCGATCTCTCATCATCTCGCCGAGCCTTGCACGCAGCTGCCCCGCGACCCAGCCGGCCACCAGTCCCATCGTTCGACCCGGACCCGGTCCAGTGTGTGTCTGTGTGCTTGCAGCGGTGGGTGGGGGAAGAGCGATGGCCGGCATCCTGGCGTGGTTCTGGAACGAGCGCTTCTGGCTGCCTCACAACGTAACCTGGGCAGACTTGAAGAACACGGATGAGGCGACGTTCCCGCAAGCCGAGGATCTCTATCTGGCGTGTCCTCTGGCGTTCTGCATCTTCATGATACGCCTGGTGTTCGAGAGGTGGGTGCCCGCGGTGCGCTCGCCAGCGTGGACGGCTTCACGCTCGCTCGGCCGCCCCGTGTTTGCGCGTCGAGGGATGGGACGCTGCCCCCTCCGCCAGCGTGTGATACCCAAACAATGGCATCTTATCTGGCGAGCCCGCAGATCGGCACCGCGGCCGCTCGTCCTGCCGTCTGCAGGGCCTGCAGCAGCGCGCGCTGTCTGCATCTGACGCGTCAAGTCGCCGCGTTACCTGCTCGGAACCCCGTGACTGTCCGCACGCAGCATCGTGCTAACAATCTAGGGGATTTTTTTTTCTTCTTCTTTCTTTCTTTCTTTCGTTCTTTCTGCGCAGTCATTTTGATTTCTGCCGGTTCATCCGCGAGATGATGCACGCCTCGCCGCCCCATCCGTACACAGCTATGGATGAGAAGCCCTTTAATACAGTCATCACAATGCCTTACAGTATACATGGCAGAGATCACAGGCGGTGCTTGGCGGTGTACATGTGCCTCAGTTGCCTTTCAGTGGCATCCCTGAGTACATATTCTCGCCAAATCCCCCCCCCCCCCCCACGAGGAGCATGTCTGAAATGACAGAATAGTTGAGTAGTACAAGAGTGATGGTTGGTTTTTGTTGTTGTTGTTTTGTTTTTTTGTTGTTTTTTTTAAACGTGGTCATTTGCAAAGCTCATTCGCCCGTGCCGTATCATTGCTTCATTTTTAGTAACTGCAGTCAAGTAATTGCAGACACGACATGGCTCTTCAAGTGCCCAGTCTTGCCAAATGTGACGTCAAACGTGAAAATAAAGTGCGCCTTGATGCTGGGATTAGGTCAGCGTTTCTTTTTATACAGGGTTTTCTTCAAGAAGGCCCTAAAAGACCATTTGTGTTCCAATTTGTGTTCAATAACTGAACTATTAGCATGAAAGTGACATATCGCATTGTTGTGTTTAAGTCTGAATTCATCGAGGCTCTTTAACAAACTTGTAGTCTTAGTTTAAGTAGTTGAAGACTAAAAGAAAAATGCCGTCCTTGCTGTTTGCAGTTTGTGTCAAAACCTAAATGTATATTCACATATGACTTTTAATTGAGTTCTTATAATCCATCTCTATTTTCAGGTTCATTGCCAGACCATGTGCCATGGGCCTGAAGATTCAGGCCAACGGCCCGCAGAAGGCGCAGGCCAACGCCATCCTGGAGAAGGTTTTCACTGCTATAACCAAGGTAGTATTAATAAAATGCACTCTTTTTTATGTTATTGTGTTTCATCAATGCAGCACACAGCACAACATTCTGTCACTCTAGTAGTCGATGGGTAAAGTATGCATCTCTGTCCTTTTCCCCCCAGCATCCGGACGAGAAGAGGTTGGAGGGCCTGTCCAAGCAGCTCGACTGGGATGTGAGGACCATACAGCGCTGGTTCAGGCAGCGGCGCAACCAGGAGAAGCCCAGCACCCTGGCCCGCTTCTGCGAAAGCATGTGAGCCAAAGGGTGCAGCGCACGCGCAAACAAGTGCACTTTATTTTCCTCCGCGCGTCCCGGCGATTGTACTTTTGCCTTTCCAGTTTTTGCGCCGCTTTTCAGTCGGGCTGCCAGTCACAGATAAGACTTTCTCTGCCTCACTGTTGTCATTTGAAAAATTTATTTTAATACGCTCGTCATTAGCTCAGCCGTGACCGAGCAGTAAGAGGAGGCCCAGTGGCCACCGGGCATCGACAGCATTATTCAAATTAAAGTTACACGCCTGCCTGTTGATTTTCATATTGTATGGAAATGACTGGTAGGTGTCTGTTGTGGCTGCTCCAAAGCAAACAGACAATCGGCTGGAATATGAGGGTTTCACTTCACTTCTTTGTGCTTCCCACTGAAATGCTGGTTGTTTTTTTCCTAGATTAAATGTTCAGACAAATGAGCAGCCACCCTGATCCTTGAGGCACAAAGTAATGTTCTAATAGCCCCCAAACTCCTGCTGTCATCAGCTTCCTTTTTATTTACAAGGCAACAAATCCTCACATTTACTCAGCGGTGTGGAAAAACCTCAAATCAGTTATCACATTTTACTTCACTTGGCTGATCGGCTTATCTCTTAATAACATTGACGTTAACGGCTCCGGCGTGGGCTTCAGCTTGGGTTAGTTAGTTGTTGCCGTAGCGTCTTACGTGGTTTTACTGAGATTATAACAAGATGGATAGTAGCCCACTGTTGCCCCAGTGCGAACCGGGCAAACCCACTTCGGGCTGTTGGAGAGAAGTGGCTAAGCCGTCAGGGAGATTGTTGTTACTTAGCGGTGCCGTGTGAAAGGCCAGCGAGCGAGAGCGACTGTCAGACAAGACTCGTGTCTGACACCAGCAGAGCCAATCTGGCAGTTTGATACGCATTGAGTCCCCTGATCAGCCCGAGGCTGCCGCACTCTGAGGCCGACGACGCCACAGTCCTCCCCGATAGACTCCAGGGAGGATTAAGACAAAAGAAAAAAAAAAGCATATCCAGGAACAGCAAAATGGAACTTTCACTAAATCCAATAAATAAGAAAAAGGAGAAGGCAAGTCGTGGAAAAGGTGACTGGGGGAAGCTTCAGTCAGTCTTATTCAGCAGATCGATGGGAGCTTTTCTTTCAGAACACGTGTTTCACCGCCATTCATTGTATTCAAGCGACAACTGTACTGTTATCTGCAGTGTAATTGACTGCAGACGACGCAGGTCTCTGCAGCGGTTTTGGCCGCGCCGTCCCGTGCCGGCTGCCAGCGGGCGCAGTCCTCCAAGCGGCGGCCGGCCTCGGCTCTTTCGCCGGTGATTGGGCCGTAATTAAGCCGTCGCGCAACAGCTGTTGCTGGCCGATAGCGCTCCTCGTCTCCGGGTCGTCAGGACAGATGATCTGCGGCCCATTGTTTTCATTTCGCAAAAGGGGAGAGTGCGCGCCAGACGCACACAGGCCGTAAACAATGTAGAATTTGCAGACGTAGCTGGAGTACGATATGAATTTTATAGAACCGCCTCATTTTTCAAAGACCCGTGTTTGCCCTCACTAAATAAACACTGGGGAATGAGGCAGCGTCGACGCAGTAAGCGTAATGCATATCGCTGTACATGGATTTGTTTTTGTAAAGAAGATAACAAGGCGAGCTTAACAATCAGTATGAGCGTATAATACAAATTGAGATGAGCCGTTTTTTCCACTGCAGTTTTCCCTCCCGTCACGTCTCCTCGTCCGGGGCGGCCTTGGATGAAGGAGCGAGCTTTAACGGCCACAAAACCCTCTTCTGTCTCATCTCATCTTCCCCACCACTGTGCTCTCTCCCCGCGTGCAGTCAGGACAAAGCGTCATACAAAAGTTACGCAATTCCCCCGTTTTCTCTGCGTGTGACAGTTGCCTGTATTAGATCTTTGAAGGACAACCTCAAGCAGTTGGTTCGCATGGCAGAAGTTTCACTTTTAAATCTGTGTAACCGTGTTACTATTAGCACGTTTAGCGAGTTCAGTGAGCCGAAGCCTAGGCCAAACAACTGGACGGGCTTTTGCAAATGTAAGAACATTTGCAAGCAACTGTGAAACTACACGAGACAAGTCATTATAAAGTGTTTTTTCTTGCAGACACAGTGCGGTTACAATGCAGGAAGTCAGTGCGGGAGGGGGAAATATGTCGTCTGGCGAATTATCTACAAGTTGTTGCTCTGTCTGTGGTTAATGGAAATGATTCAGCTATAATAAGACGTATCAGAAATATGCTCAAAAGTTGTTGTTAAAGCAGCTTTGACCTTTCCTTAAGTTTGCCTTTCCACCCACTGCCAGTCTCCACGCAGACCCAAGCAAAGACTTGTTTTTGCCCCCTTGCAAATGTGAAAGAACAAGAGAGCATTTGACTTAGCAGGACGCTGTAATCAGAGTTCTAGATATGCCGTCTTTGAAAGACTTTGTTGGATCATTAATTGAGTGATACTGCTTCTCTGGTGTCCACAATGAAATATAAAGACCTGGAAGTGGGTTTAATGTGGGAGCTTAGTCATCAGTAGGTTCTTGCACTCTAATTGAAGTAGTTTTTTGACAGTAACACAGTCTAAATTGAGAAGGATTGCACATTTACAGCTATCCACGCTGTGCTAATACTCTCATGGTTTGCCATAATAAACAAATTTTTCTTAACCTTTAAACACATTGTAGAAGCAGAGGCAGGTGTGAAGCTTTCTTGTTGGTAACACCCTCGCAGGGTTTTTTTTTTTTTCTTTTTGATTTGTTTGTGTGTTACAGCACCTCATTAAAATAATTGGCTATTGACAAGCTTTTTAACTTGGGCAGTTTTACACCATTACGAGTAATTAAAACCAAATTTGAGAAAATCACAGGGTGGCCGAGCAGCAGTCGCTCTTAGTGTCTAAAGAGAACGAAGGTGCCTCTCCTCATTTACTACCATGGTGGAATGTTTTAAAGCTTTCACACTATCGATCACGGTGAACTGATCGTTATGATGAACAGGTTAGGTTGACAGAGGGGTCATATCATTTTCCTATATTGTACTGCATTTGGAATAAGCAAACCAGCCAGTGGAAATGAAAGTGGGGTTTTTTGTTGTTTAATCTAAGTAATTCAAAAATCAAAATGATTGAGGAATTGGGGAATTCAAAATTGAAGGTCATTACAAATTGAAAGTAATTAAAAGATTTAAGTAAATAAAAATTGAAAGCAGTTGAAAGTAGCAAAACATTCAAAGTAAATGAATATAACTGACCATATCTAAAGATTGCAAGTATTGAAATTGTAATTCAAAAATGAATGTATTTAAAAAGTCATTGAAAGTAAGTCTTAAATCTTTTCCCTCTGCTGCTGTGTGGAACGAGCTATTTATGTGCATCTCTCTCCGGTTCGGGAACACTTTGATCAGCGGCACGTCAGCTGAAGCCGTTTCCTGTGTGCCCGGAGGACCTCTTGATCGCTGCGTGGTTGTGGTCCCGATAATATATCAAGGAACAGGGGGAGATGTGCTGACGCCGAACCTCAACAACGTCATTAGTCATGTTCAATGCTGAGCAGTCTGTCGCGCACTGCGACACAACCACGCTGCTGATAAGAGACATGATGGCGACAGAGTGCTGGAGGAGCAACATCTTGAAAATAGCGTTTGAGAGACAAAGTCACAAAGTCATCAGAAGTTTAGGAGCCACTCAACATGAGGTTGACATGTGCGTGACGGTTTATCTCATCCAAAGCAAATGCTGCAGAGTGAAACTTGATGCCAAGCGGTTCAACAGCTTGGTATCGGTTCTGTTTGTTCTCTCGTTGATGGTAACACATTTTTCATTCCTTCCAGGTGGAAATTCACCTTCTACCTGTACATATTCACCTACGGCGTGCGCTTCCTTAAAAAGGTAAGTTTTGCCCAAATCCAAATGGATTCCTGTCTGTCTGATGTGACTGTGACTATTCCTTCACAGCTTCAGCCGCTGACCTTTGTAGGACATTTCAGACGAGGAGCGGAGCGGGCGTGAAAATCTTGTGGCCAGTCGTGAGACGCAAAGACGATGTGGACGTTCGTTTTGTCAAGGGCTCGTTTAATTAGGGAAATGTATTGTAATAGGAAGGACAGGGAGGTTCATTAATAATGGATCTATGTGCAGAAGTGCAGCTGTCACACGAGTCACACGGCCAGCATTAGATCATACTAATGATAAGTGGGAGGGGAGGAAAAAACAACACTTTTCTCTTTTCCAAGTCGCTGCGACTACAAGTTCCAGTAAGACAATTTTCACAAGTGACATTACTGATTGTTATGTGCTCCCACGTAAAAAAAAAAAACAACAAAAAAAAAAACAACACACCACACCACTAAGTGACTTGAAGTGGCTCGACCTGCCATCTGGCCTGCAGAACAGTCACAGCTGACTCAACCAGCTGTTTTGCATTTGAGATTGTGGCTTTGCGGATATTCCCCGGCAGATAACATTCCCTGTTTCTGACTCGCGCATTAATACGGGTGAGCGAAGCGACGGAGCAATTGCTGAGGTCGCCGAGTTGGGAAAAATCTCTGTAAGACGAGTTGCATGACAAAGCACTTTGTGGAAATAGTTCATTCCCTGGCAGCGGCGGCTGCGGGCTGGAGTCTCTGTGGGATTTATTAATAGAGCAGGTCTGGAGTGCAGGAGACGTAAACTGAGTCACGGCCGTTGGTCAGTGTTTTTGGGAGAAGGCTGCATCTCACACGGGCCTTTTTTTTTTTCTCCGCCTCCTCTTAAGTGCACGACTCCTTTCTTATGCAGCCACTGAATTCACTTTGCCATCAAGAAATTGCATCAACGCGCAAGTTTTCGTTCTTTGCAGACTCCGTGGCTTTGGAACACTAAAGAGTGCTGGTACAACTACCCGTACCAGGTAAGAAGATACAAACAGGAAAAAAGTCCAGGTGGAACGACCTGCGTTGGTCACACTTTTGCTTTCATTGTGTGTCTACACAGCCGCTGACGGTGGACATCCACTACTACTACATCCTGGAGCTCTCCTTCTACCTGTCCCTGCTCTTTTCCCAGTTCACGGACATCAGGAGGAAGGTAAGACTCACTGCAATCCGCACTACGTCCTCCGCAGTGACGCTGTGAAGAAGCAACCGTGAGCCATGAAGTGCAACGCCCAGCCTGACCGTCCGTCTCTCCGTCACCGCCGCCGCCGCCGCCGCTGCTCCATAACGTGCTGTCTGTCTGTCTGTCTGTCTGTCTGTCTGTCTGCTTGTCCAATCTCTGATACAAACAACTTCACTCTTTTTTTCTTTTTTTTTTAAACACAAATGCCGCCCAGACTGGTTGGTTCACTTCAGTCAGGAAACACTGGGTGCTATGATGAGCAGTATAAAGCAGTATAAAAATAGAAATAGTATAAATAGAATTTTAAATGGTAGATATTTGGGTTTGATGGCATCAGTCGTATAAACTTAAAAATATCACTTTTTGCGCAGGAGGTTATTACATTATAAAAAACTTACATGTATTATTATAAACGCAGATATGCTGAGATATTCAAGAGATGTTTCTGCATCAGCTTTAAAAAAAAAAAAAAAAGACAGTCCACGACCTCCCTCATCAGCTTCCCCCTTTGTTTTCACTGAAAGCAGCGGCGGTGGCGCTGCTGTGTTCCACCTGCATGTCCTCTCCAGCCTCCAGTGATGCGACTCCCCGCGACGCCTTCACTCTGTGCGCCTTCACTCTGCCATCTCTTTGTTGACTGTTGGCATGTTGTCTGTGTTTTGTTTCTCCTTTCAGTTTTTTTCATGCACAGCACCACACTGAGGAGGTCCTCTGCATCCCCCCGCCAATTCCAGTATGTTCTTCTCCCCCACCCCCACCCCCCGACCCCCTCCCCCTCCGAGCCCCACCCCCTGCACTACTCTCGCCTCGCTTTCATTCCGTGTCCTGCATCGTTACCCGTCCTTCTCATCCTCCTCCTCCTCCTCCTCCTCCTCCTCCTCCTCACTCTGTCGCCTTTTTGGGACCGGCCCTCCGGCAGCTCTGAGACTTTTTAGTTGCTTGAGTGGAATACTTCCCCTTAGCCACCTGATTCTTCTTTCTGCCCCATTTTTAATAATTTCAATGATTTGGAATATTTTCCAGAAGAAGGATACAATTTCAGTAATTAAAGCGTATTGAATTTGGATCCTGGTAACCTGCATTTATGAAGCAGTACCTTTGTAGGGTGCATAGTGTGTAACGATCAAGTGTAATGGAGCTTCTTTTTTTTTTACATTTGAATGAAAGCCACTGAGGGGAAAAAGGAAGAGCGTCACTGTAGCGCTATCACTGTGTGAGCCTCACCTGCCCTTTTCGCACATGCACCACATAAAGGTCAAGTGGGGCGGGGGGGGCGTGACAGTGAAGCTTCAGTGAAGCTTCAGTGAAGCTTCAAGACGCCGTTCCATCACGAGCTGCAACATAATCAGCTCGGGGTGCTTCCCCAGAGGTCAGAGAGCAAACCACAAATTGCGGAAAAAGAATAAATCGGTGCATTGCCTTAAACGCACAAAAAATCTGCAACCATCTCTTTTGTTCATGCAGCACCAACACCTCTCTCCCAGGTTAGTGACGACACCCCGGCCAGGTGTTCATCCTGCCCTCTGAGACCGCACTGTTGTCAATCCACCACCTGTCATGTGGTGGTTTGAACAGGAAGCAGGAAGCTGTAACCGAGCGTCACTGCCTAGGCTGTAAACAGAGGGCTAACTAAGCATGCTGCTTTCTGATCATCCAAAAAAAGGTTTTTGGGATAACTGATCCAACACGGCTCTTCAACCGGAGTTTGGCATAAAAAATAGGGACTAATTAAAAAAGGGGATAATATGTTTTTTTTTTGATAATATAGGAAAGATAATACAAAAATTTAGAGACACTAAAGCTTTGTTGTTTCGTCTGTGTCAGACAGACAAGTTTGTTCTTACCTGTCTGTCTGATGTAGACGAAATAACCTTACGCTTTAAGTGAGACACACAGACACAATGAACATTTTTAGATTACAATAGAGACTCCATTCGACTGAGATGAGTGTTTCACTTTAGTCCCGTTGCTGCTTTTTTTTTAAAGTGGCTCCGGCGCAGTCTGACAGAGTTGACAGCAGCATGAGCTCAGAAACAATCTGCTGCAGACCAACACGCTGCCTCAACACGTGCTGTTTGCACAGAGCGAGGGCGTGCTTGATATGTTCCCGTGAGCGCCGACCAGCCATTTTGTTGTCACAACCTTTTATGACTTTACTGCGGCTCTGACAATCACAGTGGCGCACGGCGGGGGAAAAAAACAAAACAGCGTCTTTTGGGGCCCAATCTTGACGCGCAACAGTTCCACGTGTTGCACGCTTTGCGATAGTTGTCAGCCCGGAATATTTCTTCACACGTGCAAACACACTACAGTGCGTTGTGCTCGCGCGGCAGTCGCCCTCTAGATGCCCTGCGCTCAATCAACCCTCCTGCCTTCAATTGTGACTTTTTCGTTCCTTTTCATCCCTCGTTGTTCCCAGGATTTCCTGATCATGTTCCTGCACCACTTGGCAACCATCTCCCTCATCACCTTCTCCTACGTGAACAACATGGCCCGGGTGGGAACGCTGGTCATGTGCCTCCACGACGCGGCCGACGTGCTGATAGAGGTGAGGACTTGCGAGACAGTTCTGTCGAGTGGACAGACGGGCGTGAAGTGTGAGCGGGAAGCGTGACGTCAGACATCAGAATTCTAAGAAATGTCAAAGTGTAAACAGGGAGTGCATGAGTGCTGATAATAGTTGGATAGTTGGGTTGCAATCAGGCCCTCCTTCATATGTGGATATAAGTTGTTTGCCGCTGCACTGCATTTTGGGATGTGCTGCACCACTGAAGATCAGTCTGGTTTAACCTTCAAGTAACCTTCAAATTCAGAATGTGCAGCAGCACTCCACAAACGCAGCCAACGGAAGGATGCAGCTGCCTGATATCGACGCAGCGTCTGCTTCCCAGTCAAATCTGTCCTCAGTCACAGCACAGAACAAACTAATCCAGCACTAATAATATTTCTCTGCATCCCGGCTCTCCGCTTCAGCCCTGCAGCTGGATGTTTCTGACATCCGTCGCAAGATATTGCTTTATTTTGTCTCCAGGTTCCATATCCCGTCTGCGCAATGCGGGTTGTGCCTACTGTAAGCACAGGTGGTAAATGCAGGTCTCATATATGGGTCACTTGTAAAGGTTGATGCAAGTAGACACAGAAAGAAAAAAACGCAGTGCATTCAGCCAATCAGAGCTGAGCATCGAGGTCCCTGCTGCGTCCATGAAAAAACTGCTGTGTGTGTGTGTGTGTGTGTGTGTGTGTGTGTGTGTGTGTGTGTGTGTGTGTGTGTGCGCGTGTGTGTGTGTGTGTTCGAAACACACCAAAAAAACCTATTCAGGGGTGTTAAAACGCTCCAGCTTACGAGCTCGTCACCGCCGTCATATCACATGCTGTTGTTTTCATGATTAGATTAATCACTAATCTTTTTCTCTTTTTTTTTCTGCCCCCTCTCTGCCAAGGCTGCCAAGATGGCCAATTATGCCAAATGTCAGATACTCTGCAACCTCCTGTTTGCAATGTTTGCAATTCTCTTCATCAGCTCCAGGCTGGGAGTCTATCCTGTCTGGTATGTGCCGCTGCTTTTTCTGCTTCCTGTTTGCATAATTATGGTCTGGCCAAGGGCTGATTCCATTGACTGGCTTTCTATCAGCTTTGTCGGAAAACACACACACACACACACACACACACACACACACACACAAAATCCCAAAATGTACACAAAGACATAAAGGTTTTTCGGAGGGGGGTTCAGCAGGTAGAAGAGAAGGCATGTAGAGACCATGTAAATCACTGGGGTCACATGACTTTCAGCATTACGTGGACTGATAATGAAACTTCCTGTTACCTTGTTCACTTTTCTCTTTGCAGGCTGTTTGTCCTCTTTGTCCTTCGGCTCTTGTTTACCTCCATCTACCACTGCTGCGTTAAAGCACCTCACTGAAAAACATCTCACCGTCCACTGCTCCCCTCTGTCATCTCACTCCCTGCGTTCACCCGGTGATTTTTCTTCAAGCGAATTTCAAAAGATTCATTTAGAATTGGTGTCCGCACAGGATGGCCTTAATTTTATGGAGCTGAGCCCCGACTCTCTCTGCTGGATTCATCAGACGTGTCGGCGTCGTCGTAGAGATGTGATTTTTTTTTTTTTTCTTCCACTTAATCTTTTTCTTTTCTTTCTCCGATACGGTTTTCACTTCAGACACATCCCTGTGTGAATTTTTGTTGCTAAGTAATAGTTACTATGGCTACACCAGCAGCTTTGACCTCTCCAAGAAAGCCAAACCAAATCAACACAAGAAACAAAGCCTGTCGTCACGGAGGGTGTATTTCTACTTTATTTTTATTTTTTTTAAATTGGCGTCAATAAACAGTGGGCTCTATTCCTCAGACATTTCAAAGCTTTTTTTTCCTCTCGTCTGACAAACACATTCTTCGAGGCTTTGTTTCAGCCTGACGTTTAATTCATCTCGGACTAATTACAGCAGACAGTAGTGGCTGCCAATTGTAAACAGCCGTCTTTGTGGATTTTTTGCTGGAGTCGCTCCCTGTCCTTCGACATTGTACGCGGTAGTTACCTTCCAATCAGCCGCAGCCGTTGTGCTGTTGGGGAGAAGGGCAGGCAGCTGTTTGCCACAAAAACTCTGTGTTTTCCGTCTCTAAGGCCGAAGGAGTGCACAGGCTTTTTTCTTTATAATCAAGTTGAATGTGAAGAAAGCGTGTGCAAAATTGATAGAGGAGGCTTTAAGGAGACCACACACACACACACACACACACACACACACACACACACACACACACACAGAGCTCATGTCTCTGCCTTTGTTTCCACCTTGTGAAATGACACAACCTACAGCGCTTTTATTTATTTATTTTGCTTCTTTTTGTTTTTCCAGTCAGCCCCGACCGCACCAGTAGTAAAGTTGTCATTACTGTAAAGCTGTTGCCATGGTTCCACTATGTGGGGCGATGACTCACAGACAGCCGTTTACAGGAATAAATTCAACACACGCGTCCTTGAAATCCTGATCGCATGTCCGGTTCAGACGGACAGCTCCTCGGCTCGCACCGTCACGCCGCGTTACCGCCGACTCAACGTCCACTTTTTCTCCAACCCTCGTTTAAAAAAAGGGAGGTGGGAGGGTGTCACATTTTTTGCAAGAGCTGAAAAACAAAAAACCTTTGAAATTGAGAACAAGCTCCAAATTATGATAGGTGATAGGACCACAAGCTGGGAAGATATGCAGCTTCTGCTATTTCCCACAATGCAGTGTCTCAAAAAACAGGAAGTGGGATTAGAAGGAACCTAACGTCCCTCTTTTTTTCTTTTTCTTTTTTTTTCCATGCGGCCGCCTGGATTCGAATGCTCGTGGCGAAACAGGGCAAAGCGTTTCCGCAGAGATCCTCCGTTTCCGGATCCGGTGTGCGTCTCTTCTCCGGAATGCCACTCAAAAGCACCCGACTTTATTATTATAAATTGCCTTTTGCAATTAACGAGATAAGAAGGAGACCAATTAATTTGTTCCACCGTTAATCTGCGCCGGCACGAGGCGTCGCACAGGTCACAGCTAAATCCACCTCCGACAGCAGCCGATGGCTGCGCAGCTCGTCCAAATCAATGTCTCAAATAAAATTACTGGCGCCGACGGAAAGCGAACCCTTAAAATAGAAAAATCAGTCCCACCAATATAGAATTTGATTTTCATAGTTCTTACTTTTTAGACTCCAGGAAAAAAATTCTCTGAGAGATATGTGATTGTTTCCAGCAGTGATTTTGTTTCATCACACATCGTGGCGAATGTCAAGAATGTTCTGCATAAAAATTGCATGTATTTACAACATTGTAGTCTTGAACCTGCGTGGGGTTCATGTAGTTTTAGGACTCCAACCTCAGAAAAGCTGGTCCAAAGCCTGTTTGGTGTTTTTCCACTGACCTCTCATGGCTTGCGAAACCCTTTTTTTCTTCCTAATGAAACGCAACATTGCCAACCAGCTTCCGTTTCTCCCCCTCTCTCTCTCTCTCTCTCTCTCTCTCTCCCTCGCTCTTTCTCTCTGAAGGATTCTGAACACCACTTTGTTCGAGAGCTGGGAGATTGTGGGACCCTACCCGTCCTGGTGGGTCTTTAACCTGCTCCTGATCCTGCTGCAGCTCCTTCACTCCTTTTGGTCCTACCTAATAGTGAAGACAGTGTGCCGAGCCATCTCCAAAGGCAAAGTGAGTCGGCAGGCAGATGCTGTTCTCAGTCCTTCTGCTTTATCATTCTGTCCATAACTCCAGTCTGGAGGCATGCAATTAGGAACACTCTCATACTTCTACTTCACGACAGATATAAACATTATGAAGTCATTTAGTCGCAATTTTGACTTTTCCTTTTCATTCTTTACTCTAACCTGCTACCTTGAAGGTGGGAAAATGGAATCCGTTACATGTAAGTAGCCGGAAGGCAGAACATCTCAGGAGTTTTTATTCATTTTGTGCCTGTAGGTTTAGTTTGGTTGGGCGCCGTGGCTGCAGAAATCAGGACAGAAACGCTGCTTACAGCATTGCATGCATTGATTTGTGGCTGTGTCTTTTATTTTGAGTTGCATCTGATGGGACTTTTTTTTTTTAATTGTTTTCTCAATGTAAAGAAGAAACTGATTGATTCAGGATTTACTGAAGATTTTCTTTTTTAATTTTGAAGCCTTATCTGCATACCTGTTGTTCATAAATCAACCCAAGGTCTTCCTCACCTCAATGCCTGACATGGTTTAGTAGCAGGCCTCCCCTGTTTGACTTGTTGGCAACGCGGATGTGAATCTAAATGAGGAAATCTAATCTCCGCGCTGCCCCTTCATCTGCCGCAGGTGTCTAAAGACGACCGCAGCGACATCGAGTCCAGCTCAGACGAGGACGACAGCCCGGCGCCGGCGCCGCCCAACCCCAAGCACCACAGCAGCGCCACCAACGGCACCAACAAGAATCACGGCACCAACGGCTACCTGACGGGGGTGCCGTACCCGGACGAGCACTGACTGACCGAGTCCCCATCGCCACCACTGGATCCATGCTACAGACATCATGCGTCGATCTGTGCGCTTGTGCGTGCGCGTGCGTGTTAGTGTGCGTGTGTTTTAGAGACATGAACGACGATGCCTGTGCGGTCGCCGGACGTTCTTTGGTAGATTTTACGTGAATGCGGTTCCGTTTTATGAGTTAGAGTCTTTGCTCATATCCCCTCACACAGTTTCTTCTCTTTCTCTATATATTTGCATCAAACTGCACTCGAGACACCGAAGCACTCCCGTCGGTACCCCTCGTCTCTGTTTAACCGGTGAATGAAAGCACTCTGCTCTATGGTCTAAGCATGCCACTTCAACATACAGTAGTCTGGCAGACTGGGGGTGTGACTTTTCTTACGTTTGTGTCTTTCTGTGTTATTTATTTTTTTTTATCAATATTTTTCCGCGCCGATGTCAGCCGGGCATCTGTTCTCCTTTGATGTCAGCGTTGAAGATTGAACAATCTTGAACGACCGCCCTTTGTTTGGTTTTGGGTTTTTTCTCCTCACATATCACAGTAAAGGAAACGCGCAGAAGCCCTGGGATTTCCGTTAACGCTACACCCCCAAAGATTTGCCAAAGTGTGTGAAGGACAGCTCACATTTTTAAGTACATTCTCCACTCTAACTGTATGGGATAACAGTATTATGTGTGTGCATCAGATATGGCTAGATGCTGTATTCCTTAATGAAGCATTTTGTTAAGTATTCTGGTACGTTTCTGGTAAGCATTTCATTACAAGCAGTTTGCCGCTCCTGAAAGGCAGACACCAGTTGTTTGAATTATTCAGTAATAAAAAAATGAAAAAAACTAAACAATGAAGACAGCAAGTGTTTGTGTGTCTCTTTATCAGTTTCCGGGAGGATAATTGTGTGGTGGATACGTTTTATCGTTTTAAATGCCTCATTCATTATTTATAAATATATATTAAGAATAATGTCAATGCCAGATGCTTTAATCCTCAAATGATTTGCACAAGGTAGCAGTAGGTTGAACCCAAAGGGGAGAACTAACACCTGTGTGGTGACATCACTAACTGGGGAGATGTATTAGTGCCCTTTGTGACATCACATGGGGCCTGTTTTCAGAAATGGTTATTCATTTATATTTCACTTAGAAGTCCTTTAGTCAGAGATTCTTTTTAAATAACTACAATGCAATAAACATCTACTCAACATCAAATGGTCGACAGAGTGTCCGTGAAGAGTGGAACTTGTGAACACACCGAGACACTCTTGCTGCCGGGCCCTTCGTCCACAGTTGGAAGTTTCTTATTGTTCCACCCCCTCAAAGGAATTTTCCTTTGTGAAGTGTGCGGACGCAAGCTCAGGTGATTTCCGCATGAGTGAATCTGGGAGGCGGCTGGTCAAAGTTCCCGGTCCAAAGTCAACAAACAGCCACAGTCTGAAGATGAAGGACCCTATGAGCACCTGCTCTGTGAGTATTTCTTTGGAAAAATCAAACCAAGAAAAAACATGCAAATTCTACAAACTCTGATCTGTTAAAAAAATATATATCTGATAACCTGTCTCCGCTACCCTCGAACTCGAATGACACGGCGCCTCGTATGTCTTTCAGTACAACCAGCTCTATCAAAATGTGAAGCGACTCTCAAAAACTGGAGAGAACTTCTGCAAAGAGCTCATGACAGTGTTTCAGCAGAGGTATTTTTTAACCTGGCTGTGGCCCTCGGGCTAATTTGGCACGGCTTAGTTGTTTTGGGGCTTGTATATTCAACTGGACAGCGATTGCTTTTGTCTACAATCTCTTTTATCACAGGGCCGAGCTGGAGCACACCTACTCAAAAGGACTGCAAAAGCTTGCTGGCAAACTGCTGAGGGCCTCCAAAGAAATGTCTCGCAAGTATGGGCTGTGTGTTGGGCCGCCGCGGAGTGTCGGGGGGGAGAAAATGAAAAAAACAAAACTGTGGGCACGGCAAATTGGACGTGACCAAAAACGATTAGCCTGCAGCTCTGACCCTGGTGTACATCCCCACTCAGCTCCACCTACAGCGCCTGGTGTCATGTGTCAGACGAGATGTACTCGAGAGCGGACGCCCACAGGTAGGTTTTCAAACACACATCAGCCCGCTCCCAGCATTCAAGGAGTACCTGGGGAGCGACACGTTGGTGCGTCTTTCAACTTCAGATCACTGGGAACCGCTTTTCAGCAAGAGGCAATTCTGGAAATACGGCAGGTCATGGACGAGCATAACAAGAGGAAAAGGCCTGTATGCAACCGATTTGGTTCTCTGTCCTCGTCAGTCATCACGAGCCTCTCTAGACACGCCTCTGACACCCTCCTCCTCTGACAGTTTGACGGTGCCATCGACAGGACTGGGAAACTTGTGACGGTAAACTGGAGTGAGCAGCTTAAGGTGAGACAGCCTGTTGAAAATTAACAAATGGCACCAAAAATGATTGAGCGGCGGGAGGGAGAGTTGTGCTCGGCAATGAGTCAGAGAACATTAACCCGCCGTGGCTGTGAACCACTGTGCATCTCAAGTGATAATAAATGAAATAATGTGATGCCGAGAGCCGCGTTGATGATCTGAAGCATTTTGCTGTGTCAGTCTCAGATCTGCTCAACACAAGTAAAAGATTATACAACAAATCAGGGTTCTAGGGCCAGTTAAAAACCTATAAAATGACACATTATTTCAGACCACGTCTTTTTATGCACAAGAGCAAGTAAGTGGCTCCACTGTCTAGATTTTGAAAATATCAACAAAAAAAAAAAGACTTGCAACCACATACACAATATTATGTTTTCTTGTGCTGTTGTGCCACTATTTATATTTTCCTCTGCATCAAACCAGCTGGCAGTCTGTACTCGGTTCAATCTCCAGAGGATATTTTCATGATTTCCTTTGTTTCCCCTTCTGGCACAGACAAAGAAGAAACTGGCTGGACTGACAAGAGAACACGAGGCTTTGTTCAACTTTGTGGAGAGCAACAAGCACATCTGCACGGAAAAGGAGAAACAGAAGGTAGAGCTGCAGTAACACTGGAGGTGAAAGCCGGGATCCACCGCGGAGGTGTTTACAAGAGGTCTTTTCCCTTTGGCGATGCTCAGATGTTGAACAGGCTCACCAAGTCAGCAGAAGCGCAGGCGAGGCTGGACGAGGAGTACTTTAAAATCAACATGGAGGGTCATCAGATGAGGCTCAAGCTGGAGAACACGCTGAAAAACTGCCATCAGGTGGGGAAAGGGGCCTCGCTGCATCGCACAGCAACTCAGATCCTGAGACGATTGTTCCTACCAGAAGGCTCTTTTACTGACGCAACAAGCCCAGCGACAAAGCAATCACAATCCACTTCACTTCAACGCTCGGCTCACAGATGCACATACGATTTGCAGCTCCACATGTTTCACTCTCGGGTTTCTAGATCATCCTGGAGCTGGAGAAGCAGCGGGTGGAAGTGCTGTGCAACAGTCTGAAGAGATACAACCTCCAGATGTCCAGCTTCGGTCAAACGCTGAACCATGTGAGAACGTCTGAAAGCTCGTCCTCGTCGCAGGGATTCGTTGGAAACCCAGACGGACACTAATACCTTCAAATCCTGCATATTCCAGGGCCATAGGCAGGTAGAGCAGGCCGTCCAGAAGGTGGACATGGACGGAGATGTTCAAGTTCTGGTGCAGGAAAACAACATCACCACTGATGACAACAAAGCAGAGTTCCTCATGACCGATTACTTTGTGAGTATATTTCGGTCGTTGACTTTGAAGGTTTTTGAGGTTGCTCTCGAGTTTTCCCGAGGTCACGAGCCACTCACGAGTCCATCGCCTGCTTTAATATTCGCCATAAAGACGACAACTCATCCGAGAAAAACTCGCAATCAGTCATGTGACAAAGGTTGTGTGAACTCAGGAGGAGGACAGTAAATCGCTGATGGACAGAGACAGAAGAAAAGAGGCCATCAAAGCCAAACTCCATCGTCTGGACGGCTGCATCACAAGAACCAAGAAAGACCAGGAAGGTCGGTTCAGCCCATTGGCTGTGGAAAAAATCTATAAGAAATCAAAACTATTTATTTGGAGGCAGGAACTTTCTGTGTATCAATGTTTTGTTGATACAAGGTTGTGTTCTTTTTCTTTAAAAATCACCTTCTACGTCTTCGTTCAAGGTGTTGCGAAGCTGATGAAATCCTATTCTGGAAACCCATCGTTCTCCACCCAGAAGAACCTCGACGACACGGAGCAGCAGCTGGACGAGGTGAGCTTCGCCGTGCGCACACACTCAGCTCGACGCTGATCGCTGAGGGGTTGACGTAGCTGACGTTGTATTTTGTCGCCGGCAGTATTCTCTCAAGCTGGACCTCCTCGAGGCCACGCACTACAAGCTCTCGGAAACGCTGGCTGGACTGAACGGGACGACGACCAAGTCCTTTCACCGCTTCAGGGACAGCATTGTGAAATGGAAGGACAAGGTGAGAACACATCTGGTCTGGAGAGTACCGGCGTCCTTCGTCGACTGACCCGGAACAATCGGGAGATGTTTCGAAAAAAGGAAGAAGGAAATTAAATTCCTCCAAGTATTGAAATGAAAAAGGTGCCTTCGCTGAGATAGAAGGTGAAAAAACGTTTGCTTTTTGCTCCACAGTCCCAGGTAATATAAAACATCTGTTATGTTCAATTTAAACAGGATTAAAAGTTATCTCCATTAATTAATAGTAAAAATCCCAGGTTATAAGTGATTTCAGATCTTTCATTTTCATCCAGGACCCTTGCAGAGTGGCCATGAATTATTAATTATCCCTAAAGCTCTATAGATTTCCACTAAAGAGCACATTCAGAGCAGCATGCTTATGCGCAGACTTTCTGGAAACCAATTAATTCAAGGACGGACTTTTAACATTTCTAGGAGATTTTTGGACATCAGTACAGACGTGTTCTGAAAGCGCTGCAGTTTGCTGCAGCCTTTATACCTCCCATCAGAGACTCATATTCATTCACATTTCCTTGTCACGCGTGTTTCCTTGCGTCAGGACTGCGAACACAGCGTCGTCCAGCTGAGCCGTCCAGTAAAACTCAGAAGGACCCCAATGAGATCTCGGCAGTCGCTGCGAGCCTCCATCATTTACAAAGGGCCGGTTCAGCTCGTGAGCCAACAGGCGGCGGAGGCCACGGCGAGCACCGCCGACCCGAAGACTCCCGCGGAGACACAGCGGGAAACCACAGCAGAGAGCGTCGATGGAGAGCCACCTCACATCAACAACAGCAAAACAGAGGGTAGCCATCGTTAAAAATTTGGCGTATCTCTATTTGTCATTATCTCTTTTTTTATCATTATCATTATTACTCAAGGAAAATTCTTAATAAATCCAATGACACATTTCAGGTCAGGCGACACCAGACTCGTCTCCTATTGGACAATGCAAGGCGCTGTACAGCTTCACATCCGAACACAGTGACGAGCTGACTTTTAAAGAAGGTCCGACTTCAACTGAACTTCGTGTGATTTAAATGTAAATTCAGACGTTTTTTTTCACAACTCCTCTCCTCCTTCCCCCTAAAACAGGAGACCTTCTACATATTTACGCAAAGGGAGAAAACGACTGGTGGTTCGGCGAACTCGGTGGGACGAAAGGTCATTTTCCATCAACGTATGTTAAGGAGCTGCCAGCGATAGAAGAAGTTTAATCACCGGAAGCTCGACATAAAATGAGAAGATATTTTTGCAGAAACTCTAGCATTGTATATAACTTTGTACACATAAATTATCATTTTTCTTATTTATGCCACACTGTGTTAAGGCAAGAGCAACTGCAGATAACAAAAACATATAACAACAGATTGAAGCGAGTTTGAAACACAAAGCAATGAACTTAAACTCTGATCAATTTCAAGGCGGATGAGGAAAAAGCAGAAGCTAAATAGGGTACGTGATGATTATTTTATTCAAAAGATGTAATAAATTGTTATCACCAACTTTTTAATCTTGTAATTGTTTTATTGTGTAAATGATAAACAAGAGATGCTCTGACATTTAGAATTTAAAATCATTCCAGCCAGAGTACACTTCTGAAGTTGCAACTTTCAACAATCAGACCATGATCGCTAAAAAGCAATGTCTAAAAAACACACCACATGCAATAAAAATGAATCAGTAGACATGCTAGGGAATAATGACACTGAGCAACTGTACATCATTTTAACTTTTTACAAAGATCAAATTCCAGATGTGATTACAAAATCCTTCATCTGCAAAGGGCAGCAGGTGTTTCCTTTCAAGACGTGTTGGCGCTGGCGCACATTACAGCAGGCGCTGCTCTGCACTTCTCCACCAAATCTCAGCGCTGAGCCAGAGAGATAAACTCTTTCCTGACGTTTGCCAGGAATGCTGGTAAGTTATTGGTCTCCTGAAGTCGTCTCTCCAGGACTGGCAGGCACTCCAGCGCAGGGTCACTCGACACAACTGCAAAACAAAATCAAAACAGACTGGCATTTCTAACAGACACCTTCAGATCAGAATATTCAACTGTTTAGAATGACCTATTATCCGACCTGTCTGTGAACCCCATCTCTAATCCCCCATAATTTCTACTAAAGAACTCGAAATATTTGTAAACAAGTCGGAAAAACTGCTTTAGTTTAAACATGAGCTTCTATTTTCAACCGTTTCTCAATAAACATTTGGAGTTATAAGTAACATCAGGATCACAAGCTGTGTGCTCGTGTGCGAAAAATATGCAACACAGGCGTGGTGATGGCTCATAGAAATGCAATAAATATCCATCAGTGCAATGCAGAGCACATTCATACATTTTTTTTTGGTACTTCTAGACACGAGTGACGCTCCATGCACTGCGCAACATGAGGCTAAATGCACAATATACAAATAGTTCACAGTTGACCTTTCACGACATGTATTATTTCAAGATAAACAGATCACAGACATTTTTATTTTATTTTATTTCCTTGACTCCTACAATGTGCGACTTACTCTGGTAGGAGCCGTCTTCTGTAATCCCCATCGTGACAACATAGGCGTTGTCCGGATGTGAAGTGTTGATATTCCGGAACACAAACTGCAGTTTTTCACCTTTCCAAAAGAATACATGAAGGGTTTGTGTAAAATATTTACTCAAGCTGCGGAGAGTCACGGGTCTTCCTGGACCTGGTCATCATACATGTGAACGCTGTCGTGTTTCACATGGGTAGTTAGATACTATATTTTAGAGACTGTATGCCTTTAAAGTGTAAGTCAAGGGTGGTGCAGACCCAAAGAAATGTCGGGTTCAGTCTCTAACTAGCTCTGTTTCAGTTGCACACACTAATAGTTATTGCTCGGCAACGATAGTTCTCACAGATGTGCATCTGTGAGGATTTTGTTTAAAAATTCGTATTTTAAATCCCCAAAATTATTACCAGCTCAAAAGAAGGTACCTTGCTTGACATGCCGCTCATCATATTACTGCTATGGCAATTGTGACAAAGTTTTTAGTTGCGCCAGCATGGCAAACAGCTGAATAAATTTAAATATAATCAGGAGTGAGTGTGGCCTCTACTGACCAGGTATATATAGATGCTATCTTTAAGTGAAGGAGGACGGCGGCAGCAGAAGCTAAGGAACAGCTCTTACCTTGTCAGGTACGAGCTGCACAACATGCTGACGCACCTTTAGCGAGCTGGGATTTCCCGAGGATGGTTCGAATCTCCAAGCCCAAATGTTTCTGAAAGACATTTCTGGCTTTCTGGAGGTTCCGCAGTCTGTCTTTGTTTGCCTTGTTTTGGGCCTGAATTACTGAAAAAGTAAAAGAAGAAGGACTTAGTACGAGATAAAAATGCAGCAGTCCGATTGAAGAGATTGTTCCAGATGTAAATGTACCTTCTTGTCTCTTGGCCTGTTCCTCTCGAAGTTTCTGTATCTTGGCCAAGATTTTATCTTTTTGCGTTTCCTTTTGATTAATCTCAGAGATCACGTCGGAGATTTCATGCTGTTTCTCTTTAATCAATGCACTCTTCTGTTTCAGGTCTGGGAAGGAACATACTGTACTCGTAAAAACGTGTTTGACAGTGAATAATACCATTGATGAATTTGCAGCGTAAGAAAATACAGTGCCCACTACAACCATATTTAGACAGCTGTACCACATGGCACACTCACCTTTTTTAAAAGCCTGTATCGTCTCAAACATCATATCATCATTCTTACATTTTTTTAAGCCAGTATCTGAAAGAAAAGTTAAAAAAAAAAACAAACAAACATTAAAACAATGTTCGATAGCAGATGGACACTGACGGTTTGTAAAAAAGAGAGCGAGAGAGAGATATAATGACATGATAAAACAGCACGAAAAACACAAAAAACATTAAAAGCGTACCAAGTGCAGACGTCAGAAATTGCTTGTGGCACTGGCCCAGCCCCGTTGCTCCATCTAATATAGCTCCAAGTGTTTTGAGGCGTTTGTTGTGGATCTCCTCGATTTTGTCGTTGAAGCAATCGCTCAGGTTTGGATCAGTGATGGACATTATGACGCTCGTAGATGTTCAGAAAATCTAAATTGATAGTGAATAGTGAATTGAAAGAGGTCAACATGTACATTAATAGTAAAATAAATATCTCGAACGGCATTGGACTTGGTGAAACCACCAACTTAACAAAAAAAAAAAAAAAAAAAAGACACAAACTGGAATAGGAAAAATGTAATAAACCTCAACGAGTTACATGGATATTTTTGATCAAGTTGTTTCGTAAAAATCTTATAAATAAACACATATATAGAAACTCAGATTTAATAGATCCCTGTAGCAACATTGGGCATGTGACATTGGCTAAATTGTTTTGTTATTGTACGCGAATCTTCGATGTGTAACGTCAGCAGGTTAGCGTCCATGCTAGCGTTAGCTCGCCTCACCCAAACCACCGCAGAACTAGCGTCTGTCCTCGAGTAAGAAAGTAAACCAAAAAATGGCCTCAGCATTGCTTGGCAGCGACATGCACATTACGGGAGAAATACTTACGTGTTTAATTGTAGACCACTGGTTTTTCCTATTATTCAAGCCCTGCTCCCCAAAGGGTTTTCGTACAGTGACTGACAACAAGCGGTCGTTATTTTCAAAAATCCGCGGTGTGCGAATAGGGGGCGGCTACGGAAAACCGGAAATGACGTTATACTTGTTTTATTCCGCATGAAAATCAATGTGAAGGATTATTGTTTTGTTTTGTTTTGATTGTTTTTCAGAATATGTCTGCATCGCAACACGAAGCGCTACCCTTACAATTTACTCTCTCATTTTAATGTTGGGTTAACGTCACGTTTGAACGTCAAAACGGAAGCATTAAAGGTTTATTTGCACCACCTTGTGGTCAGCCACGGGAGGTTCCATTGGGGCCAAATGTATTTCCCTTAACTTTTAAACATTTCAAACTTAAAAACAAACTCTTGCTTCACCCGTATAAAGTTCCTCCGTTCAGTTGTGGCCGGTATTAATGAGGCTGAAGGGTCTGTGGACATTACGTGGCTCACAGTCTCTCTCAGTGTGTTCAATGGCTAATATGTAACGACTGCATAAAGCAATGGCCTGTGAAACATCTGACAGCGACACGGTCCCGATGAAAACACTCTTTCTAACATCTCTTAAAATGCTGACCTGTCACGCCTTGCAAGCACATGACTTGATTTCCCCTAAGAGCTTCTGATTGTTGCCACGGTAGCGCGCCGGGATTTATGAGAACAGGCTGGGATATAAAGGTGTGGTGGGTGTGGGAGGGGTTTTTGTGGTGCTTTGACTGGTGCTGAGGGAGCATCCACCAGCACTGAGCACACGCAGACCTCCAGCTCCTGATGGATCTGGTCTACAGCAGCGGGGTGCTGGTAATACAGCACCTGCAGAGCAACTACAGGGAGTACCATGACTTCCTCAACTTCGTGTCCGCCGTTGGAGACCCACGTAATATTTTCTCCCTTTACTTCCCCCTCTGGTTCCACCTCAGTCACAACGTGGGCACCAAGATGATATGGGTGGCTGTTATTGGAGACTGGCTCAATCTCATATTCAAGTGGTAAATGTGCTCTGACTTTATGAGTCTAATCTGTCTCGTGCAATCATCAGATTTTAACAGTGTTGTTTGTTTCTTTGCTTTTTAGGATTCTCTCTGGGCAGCGGCCGTACTGGTGGGTTCAAGAAACAGACTTCTACCACAATGCTTCTCACCCACACTTGGAGCAGTTTCACATTACATGTGAAACAGGGCCGGGTGAGCCTTAATGTTTTCAGCCAAGTGCTGCTGGATGTGATCATGCCATGGGGCACTGTACTCTGTACTAACCCTCCACCACCCTCTCTGCTTCTCCATTCAGGAAGTCCGTCTGGTCATGCCATGGGCTCATCATGTGTGTGGTATGTGATGATCACCTCTGCTCTTAACTTCACCCGACCCTGCTCTGCCGTCGCTTCTGTGCAGAGTCTGCAAAGGTGTGGTGGGTTTTGTGTAAAAGATACCCTCAGTGATTTTCCAGCTGGTCCTAAATGTTTTGTCTGTCCTTTGCAGTTTTCGTCTGTTCAGGTCCTGCCTGTGGATGGCTTTCTGGATCATCCAGATAAGTGTCTGCATCTCTCGGGTTTTCATTGCAACACACTTTCCACACCAGGTCATCCTCGGCCTATTTGCTGGTGAGTTTTTTTTTTCTTCATATTCATTTTTGTGGCGGATATATGCACATACTTTTTGTCATGTCATGAACGCTCCTGTTTTTTTTTGCTGTTGTTTGATGCAGGTATGCTGGTTGCGGAGGCATTCAACCACATTCCTTCAGTGTACAATGCAAGCTTCAAAGTCTACCTCCAGATCAACGTTTTTCTTCTCTCCTTTGCCATCTGCTTTTATCTGTTACTCACATCAATCAATGTCGATCCTTTTTGGTCACTGGCCAAAGCAAAAAGATGGTGCGCAAACCCAGACTGGGTCCACCTCGACACCACGCCCTTTGCCGGCCTGGTGAGGAACCTCGGAGCCTTGTTCGGTCTGGGTCTGGCGCTGAATTCTCAGCTGTTCATCCAGAGCTGCAAGGGGAAGAACGGATCCAAGACCCGATTTAAGCTCATGTGCGTCACCGCAACCCTGACGTCCCTGCAAATGTACAACTTTATCAAAATGCCCACGCACACCGAGCTCCTGTTTTATGTTCTGTCATTTTGCAAGAGTGCGTCAGTGCCCCTCTGCGTGGTGGCCGTTATTCCTTACTGCGTTCATTTGCTGATCGGCGATGAAGAGAGGAAGCTTGTATAGATTGTATTGTTGGGATTGACGGACATCGGATGGTGAATTCAGCCACCTGTCCGATTGTTATTTACAGTCATTGCACATTATTGTCACACAAGCACGGAAGCAGTGACATACATCAACATATACAACATTGTATGGTTTGTGTTAAAGATGTCTTTTTACAAACACTGCGTGAGAAATGCAAAGTGTAACTTCTTGGGTTTCTGTCTCTTATCTGTTTTACATGTGCAGTATAACCTGTGTGCAACTGAACTATATGTGTAAGGCTTTGATAACATTGGTAAGACAAAATGATATGAATAAAAAAATATATGATTTTATCCAGCGATCTAAATGTCTTTTTAAAGAGCACAATTCCAAAGGTATATAATAAATACTATCATGGCTTTTGGTCAATGACCTTTTTAAAAAAAAGTATCTCCTGGGATAAAAATCTACTTGTACTTTACTTTGTTTACCTTGCTCATCAGCCTTTTCTATTACTAAACAACGAAATGGAAGAATGGAAACATAATAATCCAATTATTACAGCTCAGGTATAACTTGAGAAACTCATACATTTTCTCTTTTTCGAGTGGCTTCCACTATAGAATAATGTTATTTTAATCAATAGACTGTTGTCATTCATACAGTCTTAGCCTATCTCAGGCTCAGGGTACAGGCAACAATGAACTGAGTCGACCCTGGACGGAGCGTTTGCCTCAGATTGACTCCAACACTTTCTGTTAAAACCAACCAGTGTCATTTCACATGGATCACCATGTCTTTTAGGACTTTTTGTCTTTCTTGTCTCCAAGCAATCTGCTCCTGGTTACATAATAATCTCTCATGGATCACTTATTGTCCCCTGGAAAATTTATCGGCCTCACTGTAATGAGGTAGAACACGCTCTGATGTAACGAGATGAGGCAGACGAGTTCAACTCCCAGACAGAAGCCCTTTCCACATCTTGTCTGCCGTTGCTTGGCACCCGAGGCCTGGCAGTAAGTGATGTAACTGTGTTGAGTGTGTAGGCTATCAAAGCAAGCCTAAAGAAACATCTGTGTCTTATTATTCTAGTATGTCTCGGTGCAACAGGGCGTAATGACATGAGGCCATCCCCTGATTCCCTGCAACTTTTAAATGAAAAGCCACAGCAAGATGTTCGATTCTGAAACGAGGCCGCCAGTCAGTCAGGAGAATGTTTGTGTTTGATGAATGATGAAGGAAGTGTAAATGTTGCCAGGAGGACACAAGTGTGTGTGTTTATTAGTCTTCAACTTGGTATTTCAGTGTATAATATAGGCACTTTCACTGCAAAAGTCAGACTTTTATTTTAGTTGAGGTGTAAGATGTGAGTACCCCACCTGAGAGAAGTATGTGCACAGTTGTAGAATATGAAAAAAAATACTTTAGTTTACAAATTAGTCATGTCATAATTTGACCAAGTTATACCACAAGTGTAAACTGGCTTCTGACAACAAAAAAACATGCAACACCAACACAAAAGTAAATAAATCAATTTGAAAATCACAAAAATATACAAAAATATATGTTTTGTGTACATTTATCTGTACATTTTAGAGACCTCATTTCACTCAAGAGGGTGACATATCTGCCCTGAACCCTGTGATGTGCAGCCTCCAAGGGTGTTTAAATTATATAATGTTCTTCTTTTGAATGTGTTATAAAGATTGACAAAAAATAGAGCAAGAAGGTTCACAGGGTCTGCGATCCACGACCCTAAATGCAGGAGAAAGCGGCTGAAGAGGATGAGCAAATGAATAAATTATTGCAATGCTGCAGGATTTTAGCTGATCGGGGCTCCTGTTGAGACAAGTTTATAATAAGCTCCTCTCTTGGCCATCAGTTCATTGTGTGTGCCTTTTTCTATGACCGACCCACGAGACATCACCGCTATGATGTCAGCATTCTGGATGGTCGACAGGCGGTGAGCGATGACGATACAAGTTCGTCCTTTTCTGGCTTCGTCCAGAGCAGACTGGACGGTCTGCAGAAAGAAAAGCTTTATGAGGAATCATTGTAAAAAAAAAAATATATATATATATATATATATACACACACATATATATGTATATTTATATATATATATATATATATATATATATATATATATATATATATATATATATATTTACATTTTTATAAATGTAAAATATTCAAACTTTGACAAAATTTATGTTCCTGGACTTTGCGTGTGGTTTCGCATGTGTTGCTACCTTTTCACTCTCTGTGTCCAGAGCAGAGGTGGCTTCGTCTAGCAGCAGGATTTTGGGGTTTCTGACGATTGCCCGGGCGATGGCGATACGCTGCTTTTGTCCTCTGGACAGCTGGGAACCCTGGGCACCAACTTGAGTATCGTATTTCTTCAACAACAACAAAAACAATTGTCGAGGGAGGTGGAGAAAGCGAAAGGTAAGCAGTGATGTTTAGCTGCGCCATCATTATTACATGCTTTTCGGAATCAGCAGCAAAAAGCAGCGTTGTCACTTACATTGGGTAGCGCCATGACAAAGTCATGAAGGAAGGCTTTCTTTGCCGCCTCAGTGACTTCCTGCATGCTCACGTTGCGCATGTTGTCTCCATACTGAATGTTCTCGGCGATGCTGCAGTCAAACAACACCGGCTCTTGGGACACGCTGCCGATCTGGGACCTCAGGAAGGGCACGTTGACTTTGGTTGACGGCCGTCCGTCAATCAGCTAATAAGACAAAGGGGATCCAATGAGAAAGTGAAGGTCCTGGCGATGCAGTCAGTATCTGAAAGTGTTGTACATACCACCTGACCCTCGTCTGGGTCATAGAATCTCTCCAGCAACTGAACGCTGGTGCTCTTCCCACAGCCGCTGCTGCCGACGAAAGCCAGAGTCTGACCGGGCCTCACTGACACAAGCAGGTCGTTCAACACCTGCACGTCTGGCCGAGTGGGGTAGGTGAACTTGCAGTTGATGAACTCTAAATTCCCTCTAAATTTGTCCTAGGGATGGAAAACCTGTGCTTAATGATTTAATTAATACAACCATATTATGCATAATCCAATAATAATGTCAAATAATTAGAGTTCACTTTTTGTTTCCCCCCCCCTTTGAAACGCATAGAAACATGAAGATACAACGCAGTGACTGTTTTGGAATCACAGCTTGGAATGAAAAATACACCTCAGAAAATGAGCGTAATATGGCAACTTCACCCTAACCCTCGTCTTGTTCTAAATCAGTCCACCGCTGAAGCATCTGCTCACCCATTTCTCTCCGTCCGTCTGGCTCATGCTGATTTTAGGAACTCGGTCCAGCACTTTGAAGAACTGAGCAGCAGCAATTTTGGCTTTGGCATAATCCGGAGTGAAGGAGGAAGCTCTGCCCAGCGCGGTCCCGCTGATGACCACAGCTGAAATAACCCTGGAGGCACAACAGTAGAGCGCTGGGTTTGCCATGTATCTGCATTTCGCTCACAGATTCAGTAGGGGACAAAATACCCTTTTTGGACCCACCTGAAAACAAACATGTATGGTAGCCCCTCGTTGCTAACCAGATAGCCTCCGTATGTGAAGGAGGCGGCGTACGCCATGAAGATGACGCACTGGGCAAAACCAAAGCAGATGCCGTAGACGTTGGCTCTCTTCTTAGCAGATCTATACGGAAGCTCGAGCTTCTCTTCATATGATTCCACAAAGTACTTTTCCTTGCCCAGGCCTGCGACGGTCCTGATGTTGGAGAGAGCCTCGCTGGACACCTGCGCAGACGGTCAAGATCTTACTTCAAAAGCTCAGTCACCGAGAGGAACATCCCTTGCTCTCTCCTTACCTGGCCCGCCTCTTCCATGGATTTTTTGTTTTTGCCCTCAAAGCCCGTCAGCATTTTTGCCTGGAACACCCCAGACAGGCCAATGAGTGGCAGGAAGCACATGATGACCAAGGTCAGCTTCCAGCTGAAGTAGAAGGCGATGATGAAGGAGACGCCGATGCTGGTCAGCGAGTTGACGATCATGCCGATCTGAGATCCCGTGGCCTGTTTGCAGAAGTGCAGAAGTATATTAAGAAGCAGCGAAAAGCTGGGACACAGGCCTGTTGTTCAGTGACCTACCCCCTGCACCATGGATGCATCAGTGGCCAGTCTGGTGGTCAGAGCCCCGGGGCTGTTTTTGGGGTCATCGAACCAGCCGATCTCCTGTCTCAACATGGCCTGGAAGCCCACTTTCCTCAGGCGACGGGTCAGCAGCTCTCCAGACTTGGCAAAGGCATATCCCTGGAATATTCCCTCAGAGTCAGCTCACATACATAAACTGATTTTTTTTTTTTTTTTTTTAGATGGTCACTTGTAGTAGAGCAAGTTTAAAATGATGAAATATGATATAAATCACCACAGATTTTGTATTTTTAGCACTCTCTTTGCAATGTCTAATCAATCAATCAACCTAACAACTTTTACTTCTAAAGCGCTAAATCACATCCAAAGACAGCTCTGAGCACTTTGTGCGATCGAGAGAAAACTAGCTGAAAGCCTTGAGGCCAAGCGAGCTGCGACCGCGGCCAGAAAAAACTCCCCTGGAGGAAGAAACCTGGGGCAGATCTAGACTACAGAGGGCACTCATCTGCTTTGGGTAGTAAGTTTCAGAGAATCACAAGTCCCTTTTGTGACATCACAAAGGTCTGCTACCCCAGAACCCAGAACCATTCCAAGGCGCAGTAAGCAAAGGATCTAACTTTTCACTTTGAGGCCGGTTAGAGACACAGATGGACGTTACACAAACAATAGTAATTGACATATTATGAGATGTTTAAATTGTCAACAATGATAAAAAGATGAAAAGATTATTATTGCAAACCTGTACGAACTGCGAGAAGAAACTAACGACGGCCACAATGCAAAACAGAACACAGATCCCGTTGATCTGCTCCCTCTGCACGGTCACGTCACTGATGGCAAAGGTCTGCAAATACACACGATTTAGCAACAAGGCACCGGGCGACGGAAACAGATCATCAACGGCCAACAGTGCCACCCTCACCCCGAGGATTTGGCTGAACAGGACGGCGTAGATGGGGTTGATGGAACCGTTGATGGCGGCGCCCAGTGATCCCAGCAGCATGTACGGCCACTCGGGCCGGTTGTACCGGAGGATGCGAGCGACCGGGGCCGGTTCCACACGTTCCTTGGGTTCCTCCTCCTCCTCGTCCACCTGTCGGAGGTTGGGAGAGTTTAGTGGGAGAGCTGGCGTGTGAGTGCCAGCGCATCGTCATCAATTGGCAGGATTGGAGGATGAAACTTGAGTACGTTTTCTGGCACGAAGTTTGGTGGCACTATGTTGGGCACAGCTTGACTCAGCTTGCTGTGAGATCGCATTCGAATGGAGCCCCTGGAGGGGGAGCGATGGAGAAAAACCAAGTGAGTTTGGTTTAGTTTAGCTTGGGTGACTTTTTTGGGGGGGGTTGGTTTAGCTGTACCTTCCACTGGATCTGGAGCTTAAGCTCCTCACTCTTGGATTCCAGTCTTCAACATTTTCGCGGGTTGAATCTGGCAGAAGGACGATAAGAGGTTAATAGAATCTGGTAGACTCAATCTAGGAAGAGGAGATGCTGGGTAAAATTATGATTTGTTTTAGGTTGATGGTAAGATTGACGTGTTGATGTGCGTGATCTTCTGGGTCCCCCCCCTTACGGCAGGGTAAAAGAAGAACAGACCCTATATGTCTATTTGTTGATTTAATTTTTGGTAAAGGGGCTGTGAGAAATACCTCCCAGCAGCATTTCAACTGTAGAATGCAATGTAGCAAAAGACTTCCAAGTGAAATGAGCCTGTGATATCAGTCAACAGCTAACACGGTTTTACCTGTGGGTGCGCTGGAGTTGCCCTGGTTCTGCAGGGTGACCAGTGTGAAGTAGACGCCTTCCCTCTGCAGGAGCTCACTGTGAGTCCCCCTCTCCACCGCCCGTCCGTGCTCAAAGCCAACAATCACGTCTGCGTTCCTGATGGTGGAGAGGCGGTGGGCAATGGAGATGGTCGTCCTGCCTGTGCGCACCTGCACAGTTTGGGAGTTATCGAGGCGTCCTTCCACACAGAATGACTGTGTCGCTTTGAGTCAGTGCTCGGATTTCTTTCCACTTTTCTCACCTTGTCCAGGGCTTCCTGTACGATAGCCTCGCTCTCGTTGTCCAAGGCCGACGTGGCCATATCCAGGAGCAGGATCCGGGGGTTTCGGATCAAAGCTCGAGCGATCGCAATCCTCTGCTTCTGTCCTCCGCTCATCTGTCCTCCGCCTTCTCCCACCAGAGTATCAAATTTCTAGCCGATAACAGACGACCCCAGTTTAGTTTGAGGCCTCAAATGATGTATTATAGTATCATTATGCATAAAAAGATGCTTTAAGGTCATGTCAGTAAAAGCCAATCGGAAGCTAAAAGCCCCAAATAAAGTTTTTTCTCTCAAGGTTATTGCTTGCAGTCATGGTGTCAGAGATCAGAGGTATTTAAGGAAACGTGCTCCGAAAAGCTACACACCTGTGGCAGATCCATGATGAAGTCATAGGCGTTGGCTTCCTTTGCCGCCTTCATGATGTCATCCATGGTCACGCCGGGTCGACCGAAGCGGATGTTTTCGGCGATGGTGGTGGCGAACAGCACCGGCTCCTGCTCCACGATACCAATGAGCGATCGGAGCCACTTGATGTTTAAGGTTCTTACGTCGTGGCCGTCCAGCGTCACCTGGGTGTGACAAGTAATGTGTGAAGTCTAGTCTCAAGTCTCCAGACTGTAAACCCCCCTCGTGGCGGTGAGGGGTGCGGGTCACAGATTGGGAAGAGAAGTCTGTCTTATTGACAGTAGATGGTTGCTTCACAAAAACATATGACTTCCGACTGTGTCACACAACCTGGTGATACAGTGTTTTATGAGAGTAGTGGTCAGGATCATTTGTTTCAAAGCAATTATAAATAATAGATAAGAAAACACGTCCTGGCAGGTTTACTGCAGAATGTTTTAGTGCACTGAAATTAAAGAATAATGCTGGTGTCAGTATTCTGGTAAGCTGACTATGCGGAGGCAATGAATTGGTACCTTTCCCTCATAAGGGTCATAGAACCTCTGGATGAGCTGGACTGTGGTGCTTTTTCCTGATCCACTGGGTCCCACAAAAGCAGTCGTTTCCCCTGATTTGATCTGCACGCTCAGATTGTCTAAAATCTGAGGAAGAAGCGCTTTTAGCCAAACGTTTTTTTCCATAGTATGATGTAGATGTCAATGGATCAGTTGTCGAGGAAAGACTTGTACCTTGACCTCAGGCCGGGATGGGTAAAAGAAGGAGACGTTATGGAACCCAATGTTACCCTTTACTGAGTCCAGTTTGTGACCTGCCTCAGACAAACAGTTGATTTCTGGTTCCTGCGTGACACGAGAACAGAGTTAGGAAGTCCTTCCTGCTAAACAAAAAATGTGTCCCGTGACCGATCTGGTTTGAATTATCAATGGAGCACAAACCCTGTCAATTGTGTGAAAAATGGACTTTGCTGCCGCGCGGCCAGAAGCAAAGGCCTCCAGGCAGGGCGACGCCTGGCCCAGGTTCATTGCTGCCATGAGCACTCCAAAGAAGACCTGAGCAGAAATCACAGCAGCAGCAGCAGCAGCACAGTTAAACAAAAAGTCAATTATCAACCTGTTATGTTGGAAAGATCTACCAGAAGTGGTATTAATTTGATATGACAGACCTGAATGAGGCCGCCGGGACTCAGCTCCCCGGTGTCAATGACTAAAGAGGATCCGTACCAGAAGGCCAAAGCATAACAAAGAAAAATGATGCACCACAGGTACCCTTGAAAAATTCCTATGATTGTGCCCTTTTTGATGCCCCAGTTCTGAGCTTCGATGAGGTTTTTATCGTATCTGTAAAAAAACAAACAAACAAACCAACAATAAAAACACAAAAAAATACAAAATACGGTTATTAATGTTGGTTAATCATACGGCAAGCGTGTGGAACTGAATGACAAAAACACCTTTCAGCCTCCTTGTCCTCGCCGCCGAAAGCAGCTATGGTTCTGATGGCTGACAGGACCTCGTCGGCCACGGCGCCCGCCTTGGCGTAGGCCTTCAGCTCTCGTCCAGTCAGCCTGGCCACAGCCTTGAGCGAAAAGAGATCAAATAGCACATCTTGACCCAAAAACATGGCTGTCAAAGCAGAACAACCTGAAAGGTTTTAAATATCAGATAGTGAAGACAAACTGGAAACAAGAACAACTCCTACCTAATCCAAAATGCTCATGAATTGAAGTTGAAAATCATAACGTTCTGATATATCTGCAATCCAACAAAACGGTTTGAGTTTCCATTCGGCCAAAATGTTAAAGTGGGCCCTCACCATTGCCATCAGGCCAGCACCGAGTCCGATCAGCGGGCTCACGGCGATGACCACCAGGGTCAGTTTCCAGCCGCCCATAAATCCAACCATGAAGCCAAACACGAAGGTGGAGAGCCTCTCGATGAAGATGGACACCTGGTCTGCGATAGCGTTGTTTATCTTGTTGATATCGCTGCGGAGAGGTGACAGAGAGACGCTCCGTGTCAAATATTCTCCCAGGCGGGGCCCCTGATAACGGGCCGCCCTGCAGATAAGGAGCCCCGACTCACTCCGATATCCTGGTGTTGAGCTCCCCCACCGAGGTGCAGTCGAACCAACCGATCTCCATCTGCATCACTTTCCTGAAGTAAGTCATTCTGATTCGCTGGACTTGCTTGGCGGCCACCGACACCCAGAAGAGAATCTACAACGGGAGCAGTCACACTTTGACACTATTTTCCTCCAAGTTCATTATTATTTGAAGGTCCGACATATTGGGAAATACATGTCTCCAGCTTGTAATTGGACTCCCAGAAAGGGGTAAAAAGTCAATCATTCACTTCTCTTCATTCACCCACTATTCAGAAAGCATGCAACAAAACACGTAGCTCTGGAAATCAGCTATTTGTGATGTCAAAAAGGGGGCATCCACCCCTCTCTACACCTCAGGTCTGTGAGAACACATACAGACAAGTTCCCGCTCCACCCTCAATTCTTTGTCTTGTGTTTTTTTCCCCCTTCCAAACATGCAGGTTGAACAGAACATCAATTAAAACAAGCATTGTCGTTGGAGGCTCATGGTTTGAGGCTCCTACCCCATATGTCTGATGATGAACAGTAATGTGATGTAAGAGTGTGATTTAGGGATGAAGGTTTAGGCTGACCTGAAAATAACTGACGACCAGAACTCCCAGTCCAATCCCAATGTAGTAGTAAGCAAACATGGTCATCTGACCTTGAATATCCGCCCTGCAAAAAGAGGTTTGAATAAGCGACAGGCGCCCCCTCCTTCTCCGTCACATCACCGACCCGCCGCCTGCTCACCCGCAATGCACCATGTTGTTGTTGTCGTCCTTGTATTCGGTGCCATTTTCCCAAACGATGGTCCCGTTTGCGCACATCTTGTTTCCGTCCACCAGCAATTGGACTTCCCTCTCATAGTTCACAAACGTGTCTGTCATCATGCTGTACACGAGGAGCATGAGAGGCTGAGCCGCGCCGTGAACGAGGGCGCACAAGCTGCCGACAACCATCAGCACCTTGTCCCTCCAGGTGGCGAACCGATACTGCAATAAAGATGTTTGAATGTTGTTGTTTTTTTTGGTCTTTCTTTCTTGTTCTTTCTCTGTCATTATCTCATCTTGATTTCATTACTGGCTTATGATCAAACAAGGGGTTAAGAAAAATTATGCTCATCTGCAACGGTGGGGCTTTTTGTGTAAAATATGAGAATGAAAAGCTGGCAGTCACAAGTAAAAGAGTAAATATATGAAATATTGGGAGTGGAGTAAGGTCACATCGGAACACTCCGTAATCCTTTGTGTGTGTTTTGTGAGTGGATTTAAAAGGGACATTCCCCGTTTTAGACCTTATCTCCTGCTCTTGCCTCTGAACAGCGTACACTTTGCTTACCAGTTGAAAGTATCCGACGCTTTGAATTTTTTCTTTTTTCTTCTCATCTCTGCAACAGGTGAAAAGTCAGTAAGAGTCTGGTGGAATGCGTCGTGGCTTCATAACAAGTGCAAACATATTGTACTGCCGTCTGAAGGATGTGGAAAATAGAAGCGTTCCAGTATACTCACCCCTTCTCAATGTCATCTAGAAAGAGAGGGAAAAAAATGTTATTATGTGCACGTATTTCCTTTTAATCATGTAAAAAAGTTGTTTTAATAAGAATATTAGGAAAATACACTACTCACCTTTATGTGGTGTGATATTAGCAGTTCTTGATTTTTTCATTTTTCCTGCCTGATGTCTACTGGCTTCATTGGAGAAAAAAAAAAGTCAGTGTCAGTAATAATAATAATAATAATAATAATAATAATAATAATAATAATAATAATAATAATAATAATAATAATGAGAAAGAAAGAAGAAGAAGAAGAAGAAGAAGAAGAAGAAGAAGAAGAAGAATACAAAAATTGCCATCATTTTATGCATTTTTGCAGATTTTTGAAGATGGATTTTTCAACATTTTAAATCAAGATCCTTAGTAACTGTCCAGTTCCAGTAAAACTGGATTCAATATAAGTAGGGTTAAGATTAAGATATAAAAATCTTATCCAGAAAGAAAACTACACAGAAGACTATCTTAATTATGACTGAAACAATATTTTTTCTATTCATCAAATCACACAAAGCAGCTCTAAGAAGCCATTTAGTATGAAAAAAGTTTTGCCGTACCTGTACTTCTCACAACGCAACTGTATCCTCATGAATCGTTGCTGCTCTACAAAGGCTCATCGGACTAATCTTATTTTCAGGTAACCTATGCCTTTCTTTCCCCATAATCTCCACCCCCATTAGACTGATAAGGGTTGAGTCGACACTGCTACCTCAACTAGAAGCACGTGTACAATGACTATTATCACAAGAGTTCCTAATCAAAAGGTTGGCAAAAAAGAAATACCAAAAAGAAATACTATTTAATTTATAAAGTGTGAAAACCACTAACAAAAGTTATTGTGAAGACATTAAAAGTCCTTAGTCATTAATGGTCCTTTTTGCCTACTAAATAAATAACTAATTGTGAGAAATGAGCCGAAAAGGCAAAGCATTCTTATTTTCATCCCATTTTACAGTACATGGCGACTCAAGGTGCTTTACTCAAAGACACCAATGGAACCCAGTAATATTAGAGAGCACATTATTGAGTGAGAGGAGATTTTGATTTTGAAGTCAGTGCATCTCAAAAGATAACATTCACTGTGATTAAGCAGACGTCCACAGGGTTTAATGACCGCACGGCCAAGTACAAGGAGGAATTTGTTCCTCTTTTACAGCCTGTTATTATTCAGGTGGTCGATAATAGTACAGGGAGGAGGAGTAAGTCTGCGATTAATCTGCGCTTTATTGCACCATGACATCCTTAATCATGTGAATTGATATATAGTTGCTAGTATTAGTATTAGTATTACAGTATTATACTGTATCATATTATATATATATACATATATACAGTATATATATATATATTGATTATGTGTATAATACTGTACTTTACCATTGCACTATTATTACTACTACCACTACTACTGTTATTGGTGATATTATTATATATTTTTTACATTCCATTGTTTGCAACTAATTATATTATATTACATTATATTATATTATCCATCCACCTGTCCATTTTCAATATCCGCTTATTCCTGAGCTCAGGGTCACATGATACTATATGATATTATATAGTGTAGTACATAACACTTCAAATGCTCTTATCCGTACGAGACACTTTTTAAGAAATCTTTTTTTACTCGTAATTTTGTGTATTTGTAAACATATATTGAACTGCTACTTGCCACGTTTTTCTTTTCTTAAATTCTCTTTTTTTACACTTTCTTTATTACGTCGGCTTTTTCCACGCCAACATTTCGTTGCCATGCAACATGCCACATAACGAGACATGTAACAAGTAAAACCTTTTGAATCTTTGAATCTCTTTGAATAAGAAGAGAGGTCCCTGTCACGGAGTAATCTGCTCTGTAATCGGATTGTTTGCTCATTGCAAGATACTGATGATATCTGCTCCCTGACTACACGTTAGCTGAATGGCATTTATTGAACTTGGTTAGGTGGCACCATGACTGAGCATTCCTTATATGGGTTCTAAGGTATTTGGTTCAATGAGTAAGTTCTTGTGGTGTGACTTTGCAAGGCTTAGGGGCATAATATTTAATGTTTAATGTCCTACATTGGCATGAAATGGAATTTAAAAAGAATAAACATATTTTGTCAGAGCAAGAAGACAGTACGTTAAAAAAAAAAAAAAAAAAGTGAAAGAAAAGTGTTTTCGTTCGCAAATAATTAGCTTTGTGTTTAAAACTCTACATACATGTATTTCTTCATGGAAGGAGCCAATACAGTGGGTCATACAAATTGAAAGCGCTCAAAGTAAAATTAATAGCTTCAGTTCAATTCAGGGTCTAGTTGAAAATTTCATAAAGGAAAGTTACAGTTTGTTCAGAATGAAATGTTAATCAATGACCAAGAAGCAAATTACGAGGCACATTGAGAACCTCACAAACCTGTCTGTAAAGTCAAACGAGTCGTGTCAGTTTGCCGCTGTACTTCTTACACGTTATACATCTTCCATTCCTGCATATTCCTGCATGCATACCTGTGATTGTTCACAGCAGCAAACGAGGAAAAAACATACTAACATACAGTGATACATTTACAACACCTGCATGCGAAAGTCTAGAAGCTGCTTGTTTATATTATGGTATGGAGCTAAATAAAGAACTGATTGATTCGGTTTGATTTGATTCCAAATAACTGTGGTGAGAACAAACTGCTTGGGGACTCTTGGCAGGATCTGCTTAAACAGTTGAAGTGCAGCTTTCAAATATTTCGTCTATAAAACTGTACCCAATGATAAACTGTTAATCGATGACCAACAGACATATTACAAGGCACATGGAGAGCCTTTCCACACCCACCAGGAGTTGGAGTTGGGTTCAAGGAGTTGGGCGCCAAAAAACACTTAGGTAATCAGCAGTGGGTGGCAGGGAGAGATCCCTGCCATCGCTCCACCACCATGAAATGTACTGGGGTTGAGCTAAACATCCATGACTGCTGATCCCCAGCTGATGACCCGTTCAGGCTCACAGAGGTGTTTAGAGGGGCACACCAGCACAAAAGCAGCGGTGTAGGTGGTGCAGGTAGACCAGGCATGGGCAAACTACGGCCCGGGAGCCATGTGCGGCTCGTTAAGCTTTTTAATCCGGCTTGCAGAATTTAAAGAAATTATATGAATAGTAAGTCTTTTTTTTTTATTATTATTATTCTTAAGTATTTCATCCATTTTTTTTTCAGTCTTTTGCAAGTCACTTCACTAAAGAGCTAAATACCGTGGGGCTTCAAAGATACATATTTTGTTGTAACGCTTTTTTACAACGCTTTTTTTTTTTTTTTTAACGCTCATTTTAAATTAACATTGAAGCACGTGTTTGTTTGTTTTTCTTAAACATTCCAAGATATATATGTTTTCCCTATAAGGCTGGTCACCAAAACACTCCATCCATCAGCTTCTGTTCCGGCCCCCTCTGTCAAATTTTAGAACCCAATTTTAGAACCCAGTGTTGCCCAGCAGTCAAAGACTTTGCCCACCCCTGAGGTAGACCATCAGCCTGTATCTTCACAAGGACCTTGACTTCTTTGACAACTTAAAGTTTCTGGCATGTAAACAGTTGCGAAAGTATGACATCACTTCCTGCTTTTTCAGCGTCGCTTGTTGTCGCTGTTTTTTTTATTTTAGTTTTTTTTATTTATTTATTTATTTAGTTTAGTTTTTTGTATGGATGTGACAATCCCCAAAGTGTCCAGCAGATGTCGTCAATCGACGCCCTGAAACTACTGTTTTAAAAAATAAAACCCCGGAAGTCCTAGGTAAACTATGCCAAACAATGTAAACGAGGGGGCGGGGGGGGCCTTCGAGTGTAGGTGCTTACTGATTTACTGTCACTGTGTTACTGTGGAGGGTGTGTGGAGAGTGCTCCTTTGTGAGACGACGCAATTTGTTTTCTGGCCGCGACAATAACCATCAGCTTCACCGCGTAAGTTGTTTCACCCCTTCCTTTTCTGTACGCGGCTGCTGTTTCTGCAGAGTTTATGGCCTGAAGGAGGTCGCCAGGTTAAAGGAGATAGCCAAGTCCTTATCGCTCCAAGTCATGAACAGGAACATCCTGTTTTACCTTTAAAGTTTAAACGATGCTGTTTCGGTGCCACAGTGTCACAGTTCCGTGTTTGACAGCCTTTGTCATCCGCAGTTCTTGCTTTTGTTTGTCTTCGGACCTTTCTTTCTTCCTCTTACCTTGAGTACCTGCAACACCTGGGGGGGGGGGAGCTCATTATGTCGCGATTAATAGTGACGCTTGGGGGGGGGGGGAATGAATGACGGTGCCTCGAGTGAATAAAAGTAATATTATAATTATAATAATGAAAATAGTCTAATATGCTAAATATGTTTGTTGGTTCAGAAATTATCAAAGTAAACGTTGTTTGGACACTGTCATTTACTGATTATCTTGCAGATAACATTCATTTCGCTGTGTACACCAGGCTGTTCGTCTTCACGTGTGTGAAATAGTCATTTTAATGTTCGGCCACATAGATGCCGTTGTTACGCAATTTTGCGCAATTTTAAAACAGTAAAGGTAGGTGTTAGCCACGCCCCCTTGCTGCGTCACTCCGGGGAGTTGCCGGGGAGTGAATTCTTTTGACTGGCGGCAGGTCACGTTCTGCCTCCGGCTAAATGGCAGTCTCAACTCAAGCAGTCGCGTTCATTCATTTCTCAAGTGTACTGAAGATTAGACTTCTCAGTTTACTCTGGCGTTGCTTTTCACATACACTCACACACGAGTGTGCTCTTCTCACACAAGCAAACACACACACACACACACACACACACACACACACACACACACACACACACACACAGCGCGCAAGTGTTGACAAAGCCGCTGAAATGAATTAAGGCGACTGGATGACACATCCCCTCACGATGTCTCTCGAAAGCAAAGGTAATGCTTGGCAGAGGTTGAGCGTGGAAGGCCTGCCGGGCAGGTTCCAGGTTCCAGGTTCCAGGCAGCCGCCTGACAGGCTGACTACACCTTTCTGTAGAAGGTATTTGGAAGGTGATTGGCCAAACTTTTTTTCCGGGGGGATGGGTCGCATTCAGAGGCTCCCCTGTCATTTTCTCATGGTTGAGGAACGTACGCTCCAGAATTGCACGAGGTAGATTCCAGGGTTGAGATCTGAGCGCTCCGAATGCCTCGCCGGGTCAGCGAGGAGTCTTAATCAGATTGTGTCACGTTCGGAGTCACGTCACGACGACGGTGTTTCCCTTCCATCTTGCAGACAACATGTGGCTGTATATCTTGGCGCTGGTTTGTCCTCTCTGGTTTATCCATCGCTGGTACAAGGAGAGCAAACGGGTCCCCAACAGAGATGAGAAGTACGTTTACATCACCGGGTGCGACACCGGATTCGGCAACCTGCTGGCGAGGCACCTGGACCAGATGGGCTACCGGGTGATCGCGGGCTGCTACACCGAGAAGGGCGAGGACGAGCTGAAGAAGAGCGCCTCCGACAGGCTGAGCACCGTTCAGCTGGACGTCTCAGACTCGGCGAGCGTCGCCAGAGCCGCAGCTTTCATCAGGACTCTGGTTGGAGAGAAGGGTGAGTTGAGGGTTACAGTTTTTCTTCCAGGAGTTGGATCATTCTCACTTTTTTCACCCCTAACCCATCTTCATCACAAGCTAATGATCCCCTCCGCCGTTTGTTTTTTTGTTAATTATACGCACGATTGCTGCAGGCCTGTGGGCCGTCGTCAACAACGCCGGCATCGCCTTGCCCTCCGCGCCCACCGACTGGCTCACCATCCAGGACTACAAGCCCATGCTGGCCGTCAACCTGTGCGGCGTCATCGACGTGACGCTGAGCGTCCTCTCGCTCATCAAGAGGACGCGGGGCCGGGTGGTGAACGTCGCCAGCGTGTTCGGCCGGGTCAGCGCCTTCGGCGGCCCCTACTGCATCAGCAAGTACGGCGTGGAGGCCTTCAATGACCACCTGCGGTGAGTCGATGAGCGGACTCTGTTTGTTTGTGTGAGTGTGTTTGGTCGCCTTCGCTCCCTGATCCGCCTCCTCCCCCACTCGATTCTTTTCAGTTTGAACATGGCGCCGTTTGGCATCAGAGTGATGTGCATCGAGCCAGGATTTTTCAGAACCAATGTGGCCGACCCAAAGCTGTTGAAGAAAAGCCTGGACGAGCTCTGGAGCAGGTTGCCCCAGGACGTGAGGGACGAGTACAGCCAAGACTATATAGATACGTGTGAGTGAGAGCAACAGGAACACATTCAGGGTTTTTTTTGTTTGTCTATTTCTATTTGTTCCTGTTCATTTAAAGGTCCAGTGTGTAATATTTGGCTTGATTTATGATTTTTAATTGGTAAAAACTTAATATACTGCCCATAAATACGTGAATAAGTGTATCATTCACAGTACAATAAAAGGGTGAATGTTCACGTCCTCGATTAAACCTACGAAGAAGTAGGGTAGACGAGGTATCCAGGTTCAATTTCATGGGCAAGCTGGGCGGTAGGGGGATGCTGCTATCTAAAATGTAACCACTTGATGTCGCTGTTTCTTCTTCAAAATCCACAAATATCACACACTTAACCCCTAAACCCCAAAAATCCTTCTTCCAGCCGTGAACGAGGTGCCGAAGCGGATGAAGGTGATGACGGACGGTAACCTGATGAAGGTGGTCAACTGCATGGAGCACGCCGTCTCCGCCGTGCACCCCCGCACTCGTTACTCGCCTGGCTGGGACGCCAAGTTCTTCTGGCTGCCCCTGTCCTACATGCCCACCTGCCTCGCAGACATAGTCCTCCTCAAACTGGCGCCCACTCCTCTCGGGGTCCGTAGTCCGTGATCGCCTCCTCGACCCCATTAATAAAGAAAGTTCAAGACTGCATGACTCCAGTGTCATTTGGTTTCTGTCGCTCTCGGTTGTAAATGGAATTACACACCACCAGATTATGAGTGAAGACTCTGTTGTTATTGCACTTGGCTCGGTCCCCAGACGTTATCATCCCAGGCACTATTGATTATGTCATCTGTTGTGGTTCTATCTCAGCTATAATTACTCCTTGACCAGCCCGGGTCTTTTACTATTGCTCTTATTCAGTGTCACACTTTTACACCGTGCAGATCGCGTGATCGTCTGTTTTCCCTTTGTGTCTTGCAATAGTTTACTTCCAAATGTCAATACACAGGAAGGCTTTGGGTCGTTCGGGGGCACTTGAGGTAAAAGGGGAAACACACTTATCAAAACCCAGAGTCGTGTAATCTAACGTGGTTGATTACACAAGGCTGCCGGTGCTAGTGAAACATTTAGCTCTATCTGCTGTGGACCTTGACTCTGCAGACACGCACGCGGCTCCGGCTCTCCCTCGTACGACTGAAGCCTCAAGTTTTTTGAGTCGTGCGGAGACCCTCCAGAGCTCAGCTCAGCTCAGCTCAGCCCGCCAGCGCGCAAGAAGACGAGGCCTTCAGCTGGATGAGTTGCAGCCATGGTAGGTTGCACTGTCCGCCGACATCTTCCATCCCTGGAACTTCATTTGAATTGTCCACAGCGGACAACACAAGCTGCTGATGTGTGTACACATTTGGATGGGCTTGTGTTGATTTATGTAGAAAAAGTTTGGAACGCTACTTGGGCATGCCAGGAGTTTAATGCGGTCTGGTGCCACCTGGTTGATTAAAGGGACTTGCACGACTAGTTTGTTGTTGTAGGTATCTACAGACAGATATATAATTAAACCTTGCCTTAAAGGAATGTATATGTGGCCAGCCAAGAAACGCAAATGTCACCAATGTCACTTGTGACTTGGATTATGAGCCAAACTATCTTGCGCTTCTTCTTGTCACGAGTCACGGTGATGCTGAGGGTCGGTGCTGCCACCGACCCTCCGTTTTACCAAACAACGGTCAAAACAAGACAATTGCCACAATACCAAAAGTACCAATACATTTTGTGCGTATCATTTGTGAGTATTGTTGAGTATTGTGTAATTTGTCAGTACTGATTTTGGTTTCTGTGATTTTTTTTTTTTTATTTTTTTTTTAAGAGAAAATTATTTTGATTCATTGTTTGTTCGTCTTAATATCTTACAAAAGTGTAAAAGCAATTTTTAATGGACAACATGTAGCAAGCACTATAAAATCTAGTGCAGCTTTAATTGGAATTTTTGAATATGAACAATGGATGTTTTGAGGTATAACTGTTTGTCCACGGTCCTTCAGTTCGCACTGCGTTCTAAAAAATGTCTTCCTGTCATGTGTTTCCCACCAGGTGTTCACTGAAAGTTTAACCTGTTTGTGGGAGGTAGGTGAACTTTTCCTTTGAGGCGGGTGCAACACGCCCACCCCTGCCTGGTGTCAGAACATTCACGTGTGATGAGAATAAAAGAAAAAAAAGAAAAAAAAAAGAAAAAATAATTCCCCAATGACGGCAAAGCAGCGGCTTGTGTTTCCAGGTGATCAAATCCCAGCCGGCCTTGTGCTGCGGTTTGCTCCTGGCCCTCCTCGCCGCCGTCCGCTGGCTTGTCAGGGACTCCCTCAGAGTCGACGGCAGCGAACGGAAACACGTGGTCATCACCGGCTGCGACAGCGGCTTCGGGAACCTGCTGGCCCGCCAGCTCGACCGCAAGGGCTTCCACGTCGTGGCGGCGTGTCTGACAGAGAAGGGCGCGGCGGACTTGTCCGCGGCGACCTCGGCCAGGCTGAAGAGCCTCGTGCTGGACGTCACGGACAGCAGCAGCATCGGGCGGGCGGTGCAGTTTGTGAGCGGGGAGGTCGGCGAGCGAGGTGAGAGAGGGGGGGGGGGGGGTTGGACGGACAGTCCTGGCCGGGGGTGGAGGAGGGGTACCAGTCAGAGGAAGGCACCGGAACAGATAAAGGCATCCTGGAGCTTCACGTCATGACGTCATCCTCCTCCTATGCTGATGTGTTTGACTCGCAGCAGGAGTGAGGCCTCACCTCCACCGCTGCATTTTTATATTTTTTTTCTCCAGTTTCCTTATGACAGTGTTTCTTAAAGTGGGTGGCGGGCGTTAAACACGAGGTGGGGGGGGGGGGGGGGGGGGTTTCCTGTTGTTTATTTGCACAACATAAATGTCTAAGAGGAAAGTGAAATGAATGTTAAAAGTTATTCGCACAGCAGGAATGACTAAAACAGGTGACTTTTTAAGCAATCTTTAAAATAATACACAGGAGTTGGTTTTTGTGTCGTGAGTTGGATTGTATGAACATTGTGCTAGGAGGATGAAACATTTGTTTCCCCAAAGTATTGCTTCCTGGAGGGCATGTTGTAAATAAAATAATCAAAACTGAACAATAATCAATCAACCGGTCAAAATAGATTCGAACGAGTCGTCTATGAAGGTTTTCAGTCGTCCGGCTCGTCTTAAAGTAGAAGGGCTTAAGTTAGGGCAACTCCAGGTCTATTTGAACTGGTCATTCATTTGGAAATTAATGAGCACTTTGTTGTACAGTATATTGTTGTGTGTCATGGCAACTACGACTAACAACTTTATTCTTCTCAAGTGAATTGCCATGAATTAAACTTTAACACAAATTACATTAAAAAAAAAAGCACCATATGTCAAGTCTTTATTTCAAGTTCATCCATCTGCCGTCATGTACGAGTTTGGCAAAGACTCCCTGTTGTTCCCCCCTGCAGGACTGTGGGGCCTGGTGAATAACGCCGGCAGGTCCATCCCCATCGGCCCTCCCGAGTGGATGCAGCTGGAGGATTTCACCAAGGTTTTGGATGTGAACCTGATCGGCGTGATTGACGTGACCCTGCAGTTCCTGCCGCTGCTGAAAAAGGGCCGTGGGAGGGTGGTCAACGTGGCCAGTATCCTGGGGAGGCTGTCTCTCATTGGTGGAGGATACTGCCTATCCAAGTTTGGAGTGGAGGCCTTCTCAGACTCCCTCAGGTACTGACTTGTTGTTCAACCGCACTGAGACTCAGCGTAGCGTTATTCTAGCAGAGGCAAGAGACAGTTATAGAATTCACCTGTAGGTGGCGATATTGACCCAATTGTAGAGTTGTTAAGCGATCTGCCGGGTGGAAGTCTGAGGCTCCATTGACACTTTTTCCTCTTGAACTTGACCTATATATATATAAAAAAGTATTCCATCAGAAAATGTTTTCTTTTAAAAAAAATTAGTACTCCATCTGAGTATTGAACTTCTCCAATTTTTCATTTAAAAAGCAGTTTTTCCCCCGTGTTTTCCCAGGATTAACATGAAACCATTCGGCATCTCGGTGAGCATCATTGAGCCTGGATTCTTCAAGACAAACGTCACTCGGCTGGATCTCATCGAAGCCGACCTGAGGAGGCTGTGGAGCCGCCTGCCGCAGCCAGTCAAGGACTCCTACGGCCCCACGTACTTTGATGAGTGTGAGTAGGGAGGACGCGAGTGAAGCTCAGACCACTTGAGGAAAATTAAGCATGACTCCTCTGGTGTTTGTGTTCCCATCTAGACCTGAAAGCTCAGGACTTCTCCATGGGCCTCCTGTGCAGTCCGGACATCTCCAAGGTGACCAGGTGCATGGCGCATGCGCTCACGGCTCGCTTCCCCCGCTCGCGCTACGCTGCAGGCTGGGACGCCAAGCTGCTTTGGATCCCTCTGACCTACCTGCCCTCGTTTGTCTCAGACTTTTTTATCAGTGTGCTTCTTCCCTCACCCAAGGGTCAAATAAACTAAAACCTTGAAAAGTTGTTATTTATACATCTGTGACTGTTTTTAGTGGTGGAAATAGTAGCGTAAAGCGAGGGGGGGGAAAGACTGTTGAGATATCTTTCTTTTTTACAAAATAGGAAATTTATTAATTCATGTTTCAGCAGCAGCAGCAGCAATTTGAACCGTACGGACACACTGTGGATAATCAGAGGATGTAATTTTATTTCTCCTCATTAGGATACTAAATAAATCATTCTGTAGGAATTCATTCACTTTTTTTTTCCTTCAGGACTGCATTTTCTGGTCTCGTGTTATCATTAAGGATAATCTGATACGATCATTTGTGTCTGTGTAGCGAGAGATGGGACACGTTCAAGGTCTCCTTCAAACAATTTTGGCCACTTTTCATTCATTCATTTCTTAAAAATCTCAATCATGCTGATTCAGTCATACACTCAGGGAACATGAAGACATTATTCTTTCTGATTGAACCTTGAATCTCACATTTCAGGGCATGCGTCCCCTCACTCTGGACTAGATCTCTTTGAATTACTCTAAAAGCCAATTATTGTTTTATTTAGATTCCTGCCCTGAAAATGAGGTATATAAACATGACGGATGAAAAAAATGCATTAATCTTTTTTTTTTTTTTTTTGCTCAGTGGCAATAAAGAGCCGCTACTCACACATTTCTTTCATCATGTCATATATCGGCGCTGTACATCCAGAATGTGACTTTTTGTGTGCGTGACATGTGTTTGCATTGAATTATTTATAGGCTCTATTGCAAAATATTTTCCGACAAGTTCTCACAGTTCAAATTTACAAATATACAACTTATTAACATCTCTATCAGCAGCTTCAGTGCAAAGATATACATATCGTACATCAGAATAAAGAAAACATCAACACAAGAATTGGCATCTGAAAGCCATAAGGCAAAGTCACGGACATAGACTCTTTTTTTCTCCTCAATTCTATAGAAATGTATCTCTCTTCCTTAAACCACGTTGAGATTTGTACACAGGCTGCATAAAAAAATAAATTCTGTGCAAAGCGTTTCTTTTCTCTCTTAATTTTTTTTCCTCCTCCGACTCCTGCTGTGAGAGAGGGGTTATACGTCGCTGTCCTCCTTCACCAGGTTGGCTGTGTCTTTGAAAGTGTCCTCGGTCGGGGAGAAGGCGCTCGGTCGATCCCTCTTCTGGGACTTGGCAGCCGGGACAAACGGCGACGGCTCTGAGGCAGAGGTGCCGCCGCCGCTGCTGCTGCTTCCCCCGGGCTTCTCATCTTTCATCTGCAGGGGGCGACACAAAAGGGTTAAGCCAGCCACAAAGAAGACAAGGACCGTTCTCTTAACTCATCCCCAACTGTACCTCTGAATATGAAGGGTTTTCAAACGTAGCGCTCGGCTTCAGCTTTCTCATGAACAGGCTCCACTTTGACTCCTGCATGCAAACAAAAACAGGGATATCGAGTCGAGGTTTGCTGGCCTGGATCATATTAAACCCGATCTGCAACGATCCAGAGGGCCGTAACCTTTTTTTCATTCATCATTGTCATCGAATCATCGAATTATGAATATATCAAACAAGCGGGATATTGACAATATTCATATTCATCACATGTGGAATCGCAAAGAGTGCCTGCTCTTGTGTTCTTGTGGATTATACGGCAAAAACAACCGGATGAAATTGTCACCTGCACAGGTTTGGCATTTCCTGATGACGTGTTGATGACGGCAACTCTGTGATCGCCGTGATAAGTCGGGTTCACAAAGTTGTTTTCCAAATGTTCGCCGCTTGCATTGACGGTCACCTGTGAATAGAGGGGCAGCTGTGAGAGATCAGTGAAGCTAATAACACTGGCAGTCTATGATACAGATCATTTCGAAGGCTCTTGGGCCGATTTCTTCAAGGCACGAGGGTCAACGGCAGGAGCTCCAACAGGACTTGGAAGAAGCTTTCAGGCAGCTGCAGTACCTGTGTGGCGTGAATGACGGCGGGATCCCCAGACATGCCGGGAGAAGTGGCATACAGCGGGTTCTCAAATGTGATTGGCTGCCTCCCAGCTTCCATGGCAAAGTTATCGTCCTGTCGTGATATGTTAGAAATTGTATTTACTTTTTCGTAAAGGTCAAAAGGTTTAGACGCAGTTTCGTTCCACTTGTTCCGAAGCAAAAAGCCCCCTCGCATGTACCAGCCATGTGTGTCTTAATGTTTTTTTTTTTTGTTGTCTTAACGTCAATATGTCTTTCCACACACAGTAAAGGTGCAACAAAAAATAAACTTTGCTAAAAGTAAATTTGTTTGTGTTCAAGGGAAACGTTACGACTAGTGAGCGTGCGGTCGGGCCGTACCATCTGCATGGCCGTGTCAATGAATGACACTCCAATGTGCGACTGTCCCAAATCCACGTTGTCACCGGAGCGAAACGTCACCCCGTTGCCAGTGTCGGCCGACTTCACCAGGCTGCTGAGGCTGGACGGGAACAAGAGACTTGTGTTTGGATCGGAAAACTTCAGTTCTGCCTGGAGGATCTTTTTTATTCATCACACTTTTCACAGCTTTTCTACCTGGGCAGTTTGGGCATGGAGGGGATGAAAGATCCGGTACGTTTGTAGTTGAGGAACACGCCGACCGCCAGCGCCCCCGTGATGAGGATGATGATGGCTGCCAGGAGGACGGCCACGGCTGAAAGAACCGAGGTCAAATGTCAAGTATCACGTGTTTATGAAAGGAGAGCGTCAGCAAGGCGCCGATCACCAACATTCACCCCTCAAACAGCATTTTGCTGACTAGTTGTTTATTGCTGCGCGTCTTTTAGGCCACCCAGCAGTTTGCCAGACCATTAGAGAAGTTACACAGTGATTGACTGAGGTATTACTTGGCTATTTATTAATAAGAGGTTGGCCACCTGAGGCCACTCAGCCAGAGACACTTTGGAGTGTGGCTCTTGATGATTCAAGATTCTTCTCCATCCAAGTTTTTTTTTCTTTAATCATTCTGAATGTAAGGATATATTTTAGGGATCCCCCCCCCCACACAAAATCCTCAGGAACCTTGTGCTTTACTGCTTTACATTGTTGTTCCTCATTACCTGATGTGCATCCAAATTAAAACCTGTGAGGTTACATTGAGTGCTTCTGCAGGAAATGTGATCTGGGAAACTAACAAGGAAATGATGCACTTTCATAAAATAAAATAAAAAAGTGGGGCCTTAGGTTTTCTAAAACATGGAATAGACAAAAGTTTATGGACAGCCCGTCACTAACAAATAAAAGACATTGGTCCCAAACTGAAAAGAAAATGGAGTCATATTGACAGGGGAGTGAATCACTTTTCAAACTAACAAAAATAAAAGCCCACCGTCCAACCCTTCAAACATCTTCGCAAACACACACATACACAACTGGTGGTGTTGACTCTCTGGAAACACACACTGACTGAACAAGACAGGCTCGTTATGTATCCTCCAACCAGGCTGATTGCCAGCAGCTGGTGAGTTCAGCTCAGGTGCAGCTAATGCCACTGATCAGCAGTGGCCATCTGACACAAAAACAACCAGACCAACAAGACCGGGCTTCGAAAGTCCAGACGAGAAAGATCACGGTGCAAAGTTAAGGCAGATGAGGGCGCTGACGAAAGATTCCAGTACCTGTTCCTGCTGGAGCTCCCTTTAACTTGCCCATCTCACAGTAGCTGCCCACATAACCATAAGGACATCTGCAGAACATAAAGAAAGAACAATTGTTTGAGGACACTATTCAACTTTTACAACTTGTCACCAAATCCATCCATGCAGCTCTGGTGATACAATGTCCAATAGAATCCACCATCCACCAAAAAATAAAGGGCTCTATCCTGCTCAGATGGTGTTGTCCAAGTGTGTGGCAGTATCTGCAGACCACATTTTCACACTTTGCAAGAGCAAACATGCACAACCTGGACGTTTAAGTGGATTATTTTGCTGAAAACGTGGTCGTGGATTGAAGGCAAACTGGACTCGCAACTCTCGCAACAATTGTATACACATTGTATATACAGGTGCTATAGGCTACCACTGTATAGGTTGGTTTGGATTGATTGGATTCTATTTGGACTGGAAATACCAACAGAGCCTCCACCAATCAATAGTAAATGATTGATGGAGAACTATTTCTAAAATGACTTGGTTAAAAAAAATACACACATACATACATACATACAGACTTGATGAATGAACAATCCATCGACAAATGTACTCACTTGCACTTGGGTACACCACCTTCGGTGTAGCAGGTCCCACCATTCATGCATCTACATGCAAGGGGCATTGGGATACTTGGCTCAATGGCTGCAGGAGCAAGAAGCCAGGCATACATGGAATCAACAACAACAACAACAACGTCACGCATTTCACACGAAGCACGCAGAGGCAGCCGAGCGGGTGTGAAGAAGACGGAGGAGGGGTTTTATGAAATGCTGAATGAGACGAAGAGGAACAAACGGACTTCCAGACGAGTGCGCAGCTCTTGCAGGGGTGGGCGGAATGCGGAGGGCTGCGTTTCTTACCTGCGTCGCATTCGTTGGAGTCGAACCGAACGGGGGAGGATCCCTGTGGACAGGCGCAGGTGTAGCCACCGGGTCGGAGCAGACAGAGGTGGCTGCACACGTTCTTGCAAGGGTTGGGCACTGAAAAAAGGAAGAGGTCATGAACATTTATATCACTTTAGATGTGAAATGTCACTACTTCCATGTCGAACCTTAAAATGACCCTTTAAAAACCTTCCGTGTCTGAATCATGACTGGAAATGTTCACACTTGCGGCGTTCTGACCTGACTGGTTGTGTCGGTGCTCCTGGTAAATGCGGACTTGAGTCAGCCAAGGGTTGATGGTCAAAACCTTGACCTTGTTGCCTTTTCCGAACTTGTTCATCTTCCACACTTCTCCTTTGTCTTTGGTCGTCCAGTACACGTGGCCCTCAAACACGTCCAGGCTGTAGGGATGTCCGAGGTCTGGGGTGGGGGGGTGAAAACAGAACTTTCATCGTACTTGTGTTTAACGCTACATTTGTAGGTCCACGCTCTGGTCTGCAGGTCATCTCAAGAGTTCCCACCTCCCGAAATGATGATCTTCCTCTCCGAGCCGTCCGGCTTAATGGACTCGATGATGTTCTCTTTTGCATCGCACCAGTAGATCCGGTTTCCGTTCAGGTAGTCCACGACCAGCCCAGTGGGCCAGCCCAGCTCCTCCTCGTTCACCAGCACCTCCCTATGCTGACCGTCCATCCACGCCGACTCGATCCTGGGCTTCTTGCCCCAGTCAGTCCAGTACAGCATCCTGCCCAACCGCACATGAGAACAAAAAAAATCATTCTTGAATACCTGAAAGAAGCAAAAGAGACCTAAACAAATTCTGTTAAGCACAAAGCTGATGAGCATTGTACCCGAGTGATGGGTTAACAGCTATAGCAGCAGGCTGGTCCAGGTCGGTGTGGATCAACCACTTCCTGTAGCGCCCGTCCAGTTTGGCCACCTCAATGCGATTGGTGCCTGAATCAGTCCAGTAGATGTGCCTGTAGGAAGGAGACGGGTGAATACACGAAACCAAAAAACAAAACTTTGCACTGGCAGAGTCACAGTGCTGGTGAGTTACCCTCCAACCCAGTCCAGGGCGATGCCATCTGGGTTCGCGACATATCTCAAATTCAGATCGATTTCTTTCACCGGGTTGCTGCCAAAGTCGTTAAACGTGGTCATGTAGGCGCGTTTGATGGAGCCAAACTCGGATCCCCGACCCAGAACAGTCCAGTAGACGACACCTACAGCATGTCAGGGTCAGAGATAAAATCCAAGTTCAAGGTTTTTTTGGCTGGACAGACTTGATGGTTCAAAAGAGGAATAAAGAGGCAGGGCTTACTCAGCCCTTGTCCCTCTGGATCCCACAGGTAGTCCAAGGCCTGGATGTGCTCAGCGTTGTCCACGTAGTCTGAATACTGCTCGGAGGAGAGGTTGAAACGGCGGATGCGGACGTTGTCCGGCAGGAGCAGCACTGGTGGGTTTCCTGTGCAGAGAGGATCACGCTGTGAATGCTGCCGCCGGTGGATTCGATACAGAAGAAGCATGCAGAGGTTTCTTTGGGTCCTGGATGTGGACAGTGGACAGTAGAAGGTCTCACCCTGGGCAGCGCACTCCGTCCCATGCAGCTCCCCGAAAGAGTGGAAACCTTCGGCGCAGAAGCACTCGTAGCTTCCCTTTGTGTTCTTGCACTCCTGCGGACACGTGCTGTAAACCTCGCACTCGTTCACGTCTGTGTGCGAACGTCAGTGACAGTTAGTCTTGGTAGATAAAAACATCTGCTCTGTTTTTGAATAGAAGCCGACTTTACCTTCACAGTTGTGCCTCTCTGTCGCTTTGGGCTTGTATCCCGGCTGGCACGAACAGAGGAAGCCTCCGTTCTGCAGGTCGGTGCAGTTGTGCTCACAGATGTTGTGGCTGCACGTGTGATTGATGCTTCCATCTGACAGGACGACATGACAACATGAACTGAGCGACAAGGCGTGGAACAGTGACAAGGTGCAGAGATTTATTTAGAGATTTAGAGGTAAAAGGGAGAGCTACACCTAATGGCTTAATTTATAAATAAAGTTCTTGTACATTGCCATAAATAGGCACCATAATAAAAGTCAGTCAGTGTGTAAAATTGGGCATGACTTTTTCTATTGATAAAAGCCTCACATACTGCCCATAAACACATTCTGTCAGGCGGACTTCCTTAAAATAATTTGCACGCTGGACCTTTAAAAATGTATTAGAAAGCTTTAATCCTGTACACCTGCTGACAAAACAATTTTAATTATTATTCGTTTTTTGCATTTCTGAAAAACCTAAAATTGTATGTGTCAATTTGCAAGTCACCATTTGAACATATTTGTGATGCTGTACTCACGGCAGCCGAGCTCGTCTGACTGGTCACCACAGTCGTCGTAATCATCGCAGAGGTACTGCTGAGGGATGCACTGCCCGTTGCTGCATTTGTGCTCGTCGTTCGTGCAGGGTCCGTGAGTGGGACTTTGGCCTTCGCAGGCAGAGGGATAACAAACACCAGCGATGAGAGGTCGACAGTGGGTACTGCGGCTCAAACAAAGAAACACAAACCCCCCAAAAAAACACAGCGAAAGGGCGAAACAGGGAGCTGAGTTGAACTCGTACGTACAGTTCTCCTGCTTCTCATCGGAGCCGTCACCACAGTCGTCCACGGAGTTGCACAGCTCGTGGCTGTAGATGCAGCGGTTGTTGCCGCAGCGGAAGCGGAACGGCGTCTCACACTGGATGTCCACTGTGGATACACACAAGTGGTTCTCAAAATCCTTCACTGCGAGGTTCAACAGTCACGACAGCAACTATGATGGTGTTCGCGTGTGTGTCTGTGTGTGTGTGTGTGTGTGTGTGTGTGTGTGTGGTTGGGGTGATTTCCTACAGCACAAGTGAAGCTCCTCGTCCGAACTGTCCCCGCAGTCGTTGTCGCCGTCACATTTCCAGTTAGACTGGACGCACACGTGGTTCTTGCACTCAAACAGGAAGGGGGGGCAGTAGGTGCCGTTGGGAAAGCGGGTCGCTGTGAGATCAGAATTGGCACGTTAACTTTGGCATCGGCGGCGAGACCTCAATAGCGTGTGAGCTTCAGTCAGAGCTGGGATACTAACGGCAGGACGTCTCGTCCGTGTAGTCCAGACAGTCTGGGTTGCCGTCGCACTTGAAGCGCTCGGCGATGCAGTGGCCGCTGCCGCACTGGAAGTAGCCGGGGTGACAAGTCCGCAACTCTGAAGACAGACAAACAAACAGACAAACAAAATGAAGCACGTTTCTATTTCTGCCTTAAAGATTTTGAGCTCTAATTACGAGCATCTCTTCTCATGTCTTGTACACAAGTGAAGGACCATCAGTCAAAGGAAATAAATTACTTGGTGAGCCTTAAAAAAAATCTAGTTGTGTTCTTTGGTTTTTTTTTTTTCTTTTCGTTTTTTCTTCTTTGCATATTTGTGCGGCGCGCCGTTACTCACGAGCGGGCGGCCAACAAAAGAAGAGAGCCCACTCACCGCAGTCCCTTTCATCCGAGTTGTCCTCGCAGTCGTTGTCATGGTCGCAGACCCAGCGGTCAGGAATGCAGCGCAGGTTGTCACAGCGAAACTCGCTCTCCGTGCACGCACGTGGCGCTGAGGCGAGATGGGAAAACAGGGAGACTCAGGGCAAAGTGACCACCACTCATTTGATTTGAAACCATTCACTTGATTCATCTGTCATTTTAAAAAGCGTCGAAAGGGACGTCAAAGCAATCGCTGCGGGTGATTGGATCCTGCCTGTGTGTGCAGCCGCTGCAGCTGCTGCAGTGTGCTGTAAGAGTTCACTGGAGAGAGAGAGTGAGAGAGAAGATAAAACCCTCCTGGCATGAGCGCAACAGCCAGGGGAGTGGTACCAGCACGACTGAACCTCCGGGCCGCTGTTGAGGAGCTGCATTATTGCTATTAACTGGCATGTTCTCAGGCATGTTTAAATTCTCCGGGGGGCAAAGGGTGACAGGCTCCTTCACTCCCTCTTCCAGACGTGCCGAGGGCAGCCTGTTTCTCCGACAGCTGATAAGACGGCCTTTCTCAGCGGTGCGCTGTTGGCGGAATAGCTGAGCCTCTTGCAAACCCCCCTGGCCCCCCCCCCCAACCACCACCACCACCGCGACCCTCCCCGCTGTCCGATGAAGCGATAGCAGCTTTAGTCTTCGTCATCGGCACCTGCTTTGCATTCTGACAATTCGCAGAAGCCGTGCTTAGTCGATGCACTCGAGAGGCACTTGATGTCAAAAGCAGGGTTCCCCACCAAACGCGTGGGTGCAAGCGAGCGACGGTGAAGGGCACTCACAGCAGCTGCGCTCGTCAGAGTTGTCCCCGCAGTCGTCGTCGCCGTCACAGCGCCACCGCAGCGGGATGCAGCGGTGGTTGTCGCAGCTGAAGTCTCCGTTTGGATCGCAGGTCTGTTCATCTGCAAACACAAGCAGGTACACAAAGCTAGAGTCAGTTGTGTAAAAGACAAACAATAAATCCGCTTTATCCTATTTAAGAAATGTCTCACGTGTGACTGACTGGGTAGTTTTCAGAACCAGTGGAAAGCGCAAAATAAGATTATTAATTATTAATTAATGCATCAGCTGCATAAATAAACTGTAGAACAGCAGAATAAACTGTAATCAAGCAAAGCAGTGTGAAGTAAAAATAAATTGTATAAAGCAGCACGTAAATGAACTCTGCACAAATGTCTTTGTAAGAAGAAAATGCATTAAAGTTACATTTTAACTCCCTAAATTGCTCTCCCGTGTAAAAGTGTAAAACTGTCCATCCAATAATCAATTTACCTTGACTGCACAAAGTACATGCAATTAATAAACGTGTAACAATATATGTATCTCAAATGTAAATTACAATATATACGATGGCAATTAGCATCACATGGCGCAGCCTTCCAACTGACTCTTGTATCAACACTAAATATTAAATATTATGGCACTGTTTTAAATGACTTGACATAAAGAAATACAGAGGGAGTCGGTTTGGCAGAATTAATGAAGTGCTTTGTGAGTCTGTGAAGGAGACGGATCCTTGATGTTCGGGCTAATGATGAAACCCACAGTTTGATAATGACAAAAAAAAAGGCATCTTGCTCCCTTCAATAAGCCGCAACAGAGGGAGGAGAGCATCGTGCTCAGGACAGATGGGTGACCTCTATCCATGCCAGTGTGTGTGTGTGTGTGTGTGTGTGTGTGTGTGTGTGTGTGTGTGTGTGTGTGTGTGTGGAGGATAAGAGCAGCAGATGAGAAGCACAGACGGGAGAGGAGTGAGGGGAGCGCTAGTCTGAGCCGTCTCTACCACACGGTGCTGGGGGGGAGGAGGGGGTCAGAGATAGCGCCGTGTCCTGCCCTCCCAGACCTCCACCTGGCCCATCTGCTGCATTCTTACAGAAGATTAGTGCCGATCCTTGCGGTCCTGCGCCGGCATGGCACTAATGGAGACAGGGGGGCCTCTGATAAGAGTCGGGAGGGCCACGGGCCGGCGTGTTTGGACGCTCGAGAAGTACAAAGAGACTTGTGTGAACCCCGGGCCCCCACACAAGGACACAGCAAAAGAACCCCACGCCGCCGGCGGACAGCTCATAAATCTGCACCCCCCCCCCCCCCGACACCCCCACTCTTCCCGGGGCAAATGGCGGGGGAGGGAGAGCAGTGGGAGCGTCTCCATCAGCACCTCCTGCTACACGGCCGCGTAATGGTCCTGAGGAGGATGAGGTGTTGGCTAATTGCCCTTCACTCACATCTTTAACACAACCTTAGTATGTATTTGTTTTTATGCTTTTTATATGTTTTTGTCTGCAACTCACACTCGCACCTTCAGGCCGGAGGAAGTGTTCAATGCAGAATTTCAAGGCTCAAAAACTCTTTCTTCTCCACTGCCATCAGACTCCTCAACCGTTTATAATCATGTCTACCTCATCATATAACATCAATATCATTTTTTATTGTATTGCTCTATTTTGCTTTCACATTTTTCAGTTTTTACTCGTGTAGTTTTCTATTTATTACATATTTTATTTTATGCTAATTTACCTCCAGTTGACATCAGTGTGAACAGCGAGGAAAGAATTTAATTGCACAGAGAACTTGTTTGTCTTGCTTACACATGACAATAAACATTTGAATCTTGAATCTTGAATCTATGTGTAACCAAGGTGTAACCGATCCGTTACACATAGATTGTCTTTGAAAGTAGAGACTCACCGCAGCCCTGCTCATCGCTGTTGTCCCTGCAGTCGTTCTGGCCGTTGCAGACGGACCAGAGAGGCACGCAGCGGTAGTTGGTCTTGCAGACAAACTGTGTGTGGTTATCGCATCGATACGCCGGACCCACTGTGGGGGAGAAACACCAGGGGCTGTGGTTTATTACTTCTTTGGCTTGCTCAACTTTCTAGGAAGTGTTTTTAAATAGAAAGCTCTGTAAATTGGCCCTTTGTGACATCACAAAGGTTAATGACGAGTGTAAAAGTGAACCAGGTAAAACCAAGAGAAAGGTACAGGTAGGCTGAGTTTTTTTTTAGCAGGTAGAGATAACTGGAGTTTCCTACCTCTAGGATGAAAATGTGAAAAAAAAGATCTCATATGGGATCTTTAATTGTTTGAATTTATTTTATTTAAAAAAAATGGCCTTTGACTTACTGCACTCCTCCAAAGGTTCATCCGAGTTGTCACCGCAGTCGTCATCGATGTCACACTTCCAGCTCTGGGGGATGCAGCGCCCGTTGCGGCATTTGAACTGTCCGGGGCGGCAGGTCCTGGCGGCGCACTGCGCAGGGTCCTCGTCGGACTGGTCGCTGCAGTCGACATCGCCGTCACACTGCCACGACTCGGGGATGCAGCGTTTATTGGCACACTGCCATTGGTGGGCTTCGCACTGGTGTGTAGCTGGGGGGGATGGAGGTGTTAGGGAGGAGACGAGGCAGATCAGCTTTGTGTCAAAGAAAAGAAAGTTCCTAAACTTTGAGGATAAATTAAAGTTAGATATATTAAAAAAAATAATAATAATAATAATAAAAAAATCTGTTAAATCAGTCAACCAACCACAGAGAACTGGATCCTCGTCCGAGCCATCGTGGCAGTCCCGGTTGTTGTCGCACAGCTGTTGGGAACTGGTGCAGTTTCCATCATTGCACTGAAACTGGCCGAGCCTGCAGTAGCGAGGCGGGCAGGTGGGCGGCTCGTCCGAGCCGTCTCTGCAGTCCCTCTGACCATCACATTTCCACCATATTTGAATACACCTGTGGTGCAAAATGAGTCTGTTTAACATAGAGTCATGCACAAAAGAGCCCACGCAGCTCATAATACCAAATGAGCAGGCTTGGTGTTGAACAAAATATGTTTCAAGATTTAGACACTGTTGTTTACTGATCGTTTCTACAACATTATTTTGTACACACGGCTCACATGAAGTCAAACTATTGAATGCTGCAAAAACAAGTGAATATATGTCGTGCAGTGATATGTACTTGTAAAACATTTGGTTCCATGAATACTGCAATGTAAAGCGTAATAGATTATATTACAATGCAGAAATTTATAGCCTCGCTTCATTGTAGCGCAAGGTGGCAGATAAAAACATTAGGGGGCGCTGGTACCCCACTGATTTTTTTTTTTTGGAACAAATTAACAAGATATTGAGTCTTAGGACTTAGCCCTGCTGTTACATTTCTAAAAAGAAACATGAAGCAAAATGATGCAAAAATTTAAAAACTAAAACTTTTTTTTAATCAAATGGATGAGATTCTTTGAATTGATCCCACAAATTCACACTACTTTGAGAGAACCGCCTCAGCACTAAACCACTGCCTTGACACAGAAGACGACAGTTCAGACCGCAGAAAGTCAACAAACCGCTCGTTGTTGGCACATCGGTACTGGGTGCTGGTGCACATGGGAAGGCATCGGGTCGCTCCCCCCGTCTGGACGGTCAGGAAATGGTCGGGACACTCACAGGTGTGTCCCTGCCCCCCGTGGCGAATCAGGCATAGGTGCGAGCAGCCGCCATTGTTGGCCACACAGGGATTGTTCACTGTGAGAGGAAGAGTCACCGGCGTGTCAAACGGGGTTTCCCACAATGCAGCACTGTGGCCGCATTGTTCAGAGCTGCGCTCGAACACCTCAACGCCTCGTCTAGAGAAAGTTTCTATCTCCCTGAGCTGAGGTTCTACTCACTGATGGGCTGCCTGTAAGGATGGTACACGTGGATGTCAAACGGCCTGTGTGTGGTGTTGACCAGGAGCTGGCGATCGGAGCCGTCGTACTTGTTGCCTTTCTCCACCGAGCGCGTGTTCCAGTCGGTCCAGTACACGGTGTCCTCGAACAGCGTCAAGGCAAACGGGTGAGGCAGCGTTCCGTCATACACGGTGTGTCGGTGGTTGCCCTCCAGGTCCGAGAATCTGAAACAACAAACAAAAAGATCAAACCATGAGGAGGGGATACAGGATTGCCAATACAGCGGCGATGCAACAATTTGTTTTTCCAGAGGCCACTCGAAGTACTGCAGCCAAAATCCAAAATGGCCCAAAAAGCATTTTTTTCCATAGAATGCAATACAAAAATAAACTGTAAAAGGCTGACATGACGAATGCGACCTGAAACTCAGTTCATAATAAATCTTTCAATCATAGGTTTTTAAGTCATGGACTTTTAAAATTCTAAAGGCCAGAAAATCCCCAGCAATCTTAGCTTGTTCTGATTGGCTGATGTATCAGGTGAGTTACAGAGGCATGATGGGAAGTAACACTACTGCGCATGTTCTATTGGCCACATAACACAAAGGTAACACAGAAGCCAAAAGATTTTTTGAGCAGTGAGCAGCTCAATTGAAACGAATGGGCCACCGTATTGGATGCTGGGGGTCCGTACTGAAAGTACAACCGGTCCACCGCCGATGGGCACCTACTCGATATAGCCGAGGTGGGCGTCCGACCAGTAGAGCTTGTCGTTGGTGTAGTCAATGGTGATCCCGTTGGGCCACTCGACCTTGGTGGTGATGATCGGCACTTTGTTGACGCCATCCATCCCGACACGGCCGATGAAGGCTTTGTCGCCCCAGTCGGTCCAGTAGACAAATCTGAGAAAAAAGATTGAGAACATAATTTTGAGTCGCAACCTGTCTGCACACATCCAGGGGAAAGTATCAGTGGATGTCAGCAGTGCCCTAACAATGTTATCTCAGCTCATTGCCAACGTACCCATATTTGGGATGCAGCACGACAGCCCTGGGGTTTTCAAAGCAGAAGCTGTTGTTGGCATCGACGCAGTGCTCGGCCAGCTTCCTCTCAAACCTCCCGTCCAGCTCAGACACCTTGAGGCAATCCAAGAAGCTGTCCACCCAGTAGAGCTTCCGTGCCACCCAGTCAATGGCGAGGCCCTCGCCGTGCTGAATTCCGTTCACCACCACCTCCCTGTTGGTGCCGTTGAGGAACATCCTCTCCATCACCCTGCGGTTCACGTCGATCCAATACAGGCGCTTGTCCACGCGGTCAAAGTCCAAGGCCACCACGCTGGTCAGGCCCTGCAGGATGAGCGAGTAGGCCTGGCCGTCCGTCGACAGGTTCCTCAGGTAGTAGCGGTTGCTGAAGATGAGGTACGGCGAGATGTTGCTGTTCTGCCGACAGCTGTGGCCGTCCGGCTCCCGCAGGTACCCCTGGGCGCATTTGCAGACATATGAGCCGACGGTGTTCTCGCAGATCTGGCTGCACACGCCGGGCGTCTCGGCGCACTCGTCCAAGTCGTCGCAGGTCTTCTTGTCGGACATGAGCCGGAAGCCGGGGCGGCAGGTGCAGATGAAGCTGGTGGGCGTGTCGGTGCAGTTGTGGTCACAGTTGTGGACGGATGGATCGGTGCATTCGTTGACGCCTAGGAGCCGCAGACAAACATTCAAGATACCCAGTCAGTAAAAGCGAGACTGAATTATTATTATTAAATTTTTATTATCTTTGGCACAAATTCACAAATTCACAATTTTTCTTCTTGTGTTAGGATCTGTGTTGTTTCCTTCGTTCTAACACTATGAATTGTTTTTTTTTTTAAATTTTATTCCTTTTTTTTTTAATTCATATCATTCTTTTCTACTATTAACTTCTTCGATGAATCCGTAAAATCCACTCCAACTCACCGCATCCCTTCTCGTCGCTGTTGTCGGAACAGTCGTCATTCCTGTCGCACACCTGCATCAGGGGCACGCAGTGGCCATTGTCGCACCTGAACTCGGCGGGAGGGCAAGTGGGCGCCGGCGTGCGGCACAAGTGCTCCAGCTCGTCGGACTCATCCCCGCAGTCGTTGTCGCCGTCGCAGATGAAGTCGTGGGACACGCAGCGGCCGTTCTGGCAGGTGAACTGGTGCTGCTGGCACGTCTGGTAGGTGCAGCCCTGCTCGTCGCTGCTGTCCCCGCAGTCGTTGCGTCGGTCGCACCTTGTGAAAGAGGACGAAAGTGAATCAGAATCAGGTTCGTTATCGACAAGTAATCACAGAATAATAATAAGGAATTTGACTTGGTGAAAAAGATGGCTGGTCAGGGATCACACCTCCAGAGTCAGTTCACTTAATGTAAATGGGATCGTCTCAGTGAGGTTGTTTCTCTTACCTGTAAGAGCTGCGTATGCAGAGGCCGTTGTTGCAGGTGAACTCGTTGACGCCGCAGGACCTGCGCGTGCAGTTCTGATGTTCGTCCAATGCGTCCGCGCAGTCTGCATCTCCATCGCACACCCAGTCACGAGGGATACACTTCCGCTGGGGGGGTTGGTTGTTGGCGCAGGTAAACTCGGCACTTGTGCATATGCGGTTGGCTGACAAAAGGAAAAACAAGGTAGGGATTAATGAGAAGGAAAAATAAATGTGGCTGTGACCCAATGCTAGCCTGCACTGGTTGGCAACATATTCCAGACTGTATCTCAAAACATGCAGCCGGGCCTTCAAAATGTTCATCCGCCTAATGCCATTGATCCGCCAGTGTTTGAAGTGAGTCTCCTACAGAGGCTTAGGCAGTGCTTGAGATTTTTAGCTGCCGGCATCTTATTGTTGGAGCACACTTTGGTGAGACTTAAGAGTCCTGATCCACCCTGAGCCAGGAAGCCGGAGAAAGGAGACGTGCACAAAGTAGCGAGTGAGGCAGGGGAAATCAGGAATGTCATCTCCTTGGAATGGACAGCGTGGACAGGAGACCGAGATGCAGGGCACCGAGTGACTACCCCAGTCTGCCACAACACACTTCCCCAGAGGGGTGTACCCTAATCCATCAGCCTCCGAAATAACAACAAGATGAGGGAAGCAGGATGGGGGCGACCGGAGGATGGGCGACAGGCAAGGAAATAAAGGGGGGGGGGGGCCGAGGGATGCGGGGGAAGGCTACTGAAGAGGAGATGGAATAAACAAGGCAGCCAAAGCAGGAAGGGTTGGATTCATACCACAATTATGCCTTTGGTCTTCATCGCTCATGTCACCACAGTCATTGTCCCCATCACAGATCCAGGATGAGGCGATGCACCTGCCGTCGTCACAGCGGAACTGATCCGAGTTGCAGGTTCTGACCAGTGTGGCTGCGGAGACACACAGTGTGACGTTAGACTCTGGGTAAAGTAAGGTTTCTGAGTGAAGGCTTGGCAACTACTTACAGAATGAGACAGCTGAGAAAATAAGAAAAGCAGAAAACAAACAACCACATTTACTTTACTACATAAACTTTTAGTACTTTAGCTCTTGAAAACATGGTCACCCAAGTCATTGAACAAACACAAGCTGGGATTCAAGTCGTTGCATAAGATTTCAAGAAATATTGTTGCACGGCTTGTAAATACAGATAAATGCAATGTCATTTAATATGTAAACAGTCTTTTGTCAACAAAAATATTCAAATGATAGATAGATAGATGTATTATTTTCACAAAGCAATTATAACAAATTATTGACTTATTTCTGGTTTTGTGAGCAAGCTATATTTTGAAGAGGTAAACTAAAATATATGTTGATATATTTTAAGTATTTTTCTCATTATCACAGGTACACGATCACTGTTTCTTTTTTACTAACAAGCAAGACATATTACAACACCGGCAAAGCCTTGAAAGTAGTCATTTAGTTCCCATTCCCATGCGTGGCGAGCTGTCTTAACAAAAGCCAAAGTGAGGCTCTGTAACCCCCTGCGGGACAAAGGAAGGAGGGGGAGGTGCTGTTTGTCAGAAGACACTGAGGGGGCGTCACCGCGCAGGAATGTGACATACAATGGGGAGGCCAGACTGACCACATCGCCGACACAAAGAAACAAACCAGTGACTCGCAGTGGCTCTCCGCCACATCACTCACGGCACTCTCCCCCACAGCGTCAGACCGAACAGCTGACGACAGGGTGGGGCGGGTGCAGACGCACAAAAGCCGACAGGCCCATATTTTGGGGGAGGGAGGGAGGGCGAGGGAAGGGGAGGGTGTGACTTGTCCGCCACTCACCGCAGGAGAGGGGCTCGTCTGAGCTGTCGGGGCAGTCGGCCCCTCCGTCGCAGTACCAGTGGGCGGGGATGCAGCGGCCACTGGAGCAGCGAAACTCACTTTGGGAACATGTGGATGCAGCTGAGCAGAAGAAAGGCATGAAATCAATTAGTGGGCTAGGTGTGTGTGTATGTGTGTGTGTCTTTTAACATGCTGGCAAGGGGGCCAAATAAAGACTAATCTGTTTATTCCTCCTTTTATCCTCTTTCTTATAACTTAAGATAGATTAAAATCATTTTACCAGGATTATGTGGATTAAAACCAAGCACAGGAAACAGAATTTACAATAATCAACACCAGTGTAACAAGAAAAGAGTAGATCTTTGGATTTACAGCAAAGTGAGATGGTGCCTTGACATTTAGGTAATATTGTCCACGCTCAGGATAATAAAAATAAATATTTTTTTCTGTCGCCAGACATGTCAGAAAAACCTTCCTCAGTATGTGCTGCATGCTTCTTAGTGACAATGATAAAAGCAGAAAACGCTTCTCCACTTGGAGTCTGGTTCCAAGTCAAATCTCAACGTCCTTGTAAAACTTCAGATTAAGGCTACATTGTATTGAGTAATGAAACAAAAGCAAGCATAACATCGCTGTTATGCCGAACTCACCGCAGTGTGTCGGGCTCTCGTCGCTCATGTCTCCACAGTCGTTGTCGCCGTCACACAGATACGAACGGGGGATGCAGATGTTTGTGGACTGACACTTGGTCTGTTCTGGCTGGCAGGTTCTCTCCGCTGAAAAAAAAGGAAATTGTTGTGATAACGTAGGTCAGTCTCGTCATTCACGGAGCCAAAAACGCTCAGTTCGACGTCTCATTTTCCGCTCGAGTCCACTCACGGCAGTTCTGCTCGTCGGTGGTGCCGTTGTCGTAGCAGTTGTTCATGCCGTTGCAGACGTACTCCTTGGCAATGCAGCGGCCGTTGCTGCAGGTGAACTCTCGGCTGGGGTCGCACGGCCTGAACAGGCAGCCGGCCTCGTCGCTGTTGTCGCCGCAGTCGTCGTAGTGGTCGCAGCGGTAGTGGTAGGGCACGCAGCGTCCGTTGCCACAGGTGAAGACTGTGGGCTCGCACGTGTGGAAGGCTGCCAATCACAGTTGAGAACAGGTGGGGGCGTCAGCCAATGGAATGCCAGATGCATAGACATGCTGCGAGAGGTCGTTTTACCTGACAAGGCAATAAAGGACTGCAGCAACTGTGGGACTGCATGCAGAGATATGAAAACATTTGATTCGATTGTTAGCGTTAGTTTGATTTCATGCTTCTCCATGGGAGTTAAATCGCGCAAGAGCAGGCATACACACCAACGTAGTTGAAGGCAGGTTTGGGTCCTTCGTGGGAAATAATTAGAGTGGAACGAGAGAGTTTGTTATTGTGGTTAGCGAGAAGGTGGGAGAGGAAAGATGCACTCGTGCAGAAAGACCAAAACAGCTCAGCACAGGCAGACTGATTAGAGATGAGTGATGGGGTGTAATCAAAGATGGGACAGTTGGGATACATTTAGGGCCGACCTACCGCAGACTCTCTCCAACTCGTCGCTGCCATCCCCGCAGTCGTTGTCGTTGTCACATTTCCACTGGGCCCGAATGCAGCGGCCGTTCATGCAGGTGAACTGTCCCGGCTGGCATCGAGTTCCATTGTCGGGAATACAGTACCTGTTGTCAGCCAGGTACCAGCGGCCCTCCGACGGACACTGACACTCAGGCCCATTAGGGCCTAAATTGGGGGGGGGGGGGAAATGGCATTGAAAATGCATTCAGCCATGGGTACGTAAGCATGAAAGACGGCACCTGTGAGAGTCAGAGAAAGTTCGTACCTGGTGTGCAGATGTGGCTGCAGCCTCCGTTGAACTGCTGGCACGGACTATCACACTGCTGCTGTTTCCTGCCGGCCAGAACGTGCACGTCCATTGGCCGGGACGGAAGGTTCTGGATCATGACCCTCTGGTCGGAGCCATCGTGCTTGTTGGCGCGGTAGATGCTGCGCGTGTTCCAGTCGGTCCAGTAGATGAACTGGCCAAACATGGTCATGGCGAAGGGGTAAATGGCCGTGCTGACGATGACCTCCCGACTGGAGCCGGTGAGGGAAGAACGCTCGATCTTCTGTCTGGGGGCAGAGTGAAACAAACAAACGTGGTCGATGGATGGTGTTGGACGTTGTTTTTTCATTGGAAGAGTGCAACTTGTTGGCTCTTACAAGCTGGCGTCAGCCCAGTACAGTCGTTCTTCTTCGTAGTCCAGAGTGAGTCCGTTTGGCCACACCAGGCTGCTGTTCACAATCTCAGTCCTGAAGTTTCCGCCCAAGGTAGCACGTTCTATTTTTGCATGGGTTCCCCAGTCTGTCCAGTACATGTATCTGTGGATTAGGGAGCCATTAAATTCCAGAGAGTTAAATCTATTAGAGCAACAACCAAAGTGATTCCTGGGTTAGCATTACCCTCTGCAAGGATCCAGCATGATGGCCCTTGGCCTCGACACATGGGCGATGACGGTCCTGTGGGAGCCGTCCGCGGACATGGAGCTGATGCTCTGGTTGACGTAGTCACTGTAGTAGATTCTTTTATTGATCCAGTCGTAAGCGATACCATCAGGGGCGCCAAGATCTAATGAAAGACATCGAGCAGAACAACGTCAACAGCGTCTTCCCTACATCCAGGCATACGCAAGAGTATTTTGTTGCTGTGTGGACATAAAACCTACCATGAGCGACCACGACGGGCGGAGATGTGGGAGAGGAGAGGTCGATGTAGCTGATCTTGCTGGCTCCCGCCCCCGAGCTCTGAGTGAAGTAGATCCTCCTGTCGGTGAGGTCAAAGTCCAGCGCCACGGAGGTCCGTGGGACATTGACCACAGGGAAGGGCAGTCCGTGGTCCTCCGGGTCGAGGCGAAGGCTGCGCACGGTGCTCTCAGTGGTGTAGATGAGGTAATCGTCCCGCGACACCACGCAGCTCTCGTTATCTGCCGCGAGGTTCCCGAAGGCGCAGCTGCATTTTTTGTTCTGGCTGCCGGCCCCTGAGCCTGGCAGGGCGAAGCAGAAGTGGGCGCAGCCTCCGTTGGACTCGAGGCAGGGGTTGTGGTTGAGCTCCTGGGCAGTGGTGGGCTGAGTCCGCCGGTCAAAGACGGTGACGTCCCGAAGCATGTTGATGTTGTCTCTGATGACCGCCGGTGGCTCTGTGCTGCCGGGCTCTTTGCTTGCCTGGAAAACCTTCTTGAGGTTCCTGTCCACCCAGATGATGCTGTCCTCAAACACTGTGATCCCGTAAGGAGTTGGATAGCGACTGCCGTACCGGACGATCTCCGTTTCCCCGCCCTGGGGGCCGACCCGCGCGATCATATCCAGCGAGTCGTCGACCCAGTAGACGTATCCAGTTTTCCAGTCCAGAGCGAGGCCGCGTGGAGTGATGATCCCGGACGAGACTAAAACTGTACGGTTTGTTCCGTCCAATAGCGCTCGCTCAATCTTGGGGTTCTGACCATAGTCGGCCCAGAAGAGGAATCTGTTTCTGGGGTCCACCACTAAGTGGCGAGGCATGTCCACCTGAGTCTTCAGCAGCACCCTGCGGAATGTAGTGTTCAGGCGGAGCACCTCCACGTACGTCTCAGTCAGGAAGGCGTTGGTGAAATACAAGTTCCCTGAGGAAGGAATCCAGTTGGCTTTCACTCAAACATATTGCAAATATTTCATCATACAATTCATTAATGTTTCTTCAGTGAAAAATGGACAAAGGAACACATTTCTTGAGAAAATTGCTTTTTTAAGAAACTGTTTAATTAAACAAAATATGATTTAAATGTCCCATATCATCACCATTTTTTTGGTCCTAGCCCGAGAGCGATATGACCTCTAATAATTTCAAAATTAATCTAAGCCTGGGTTCTAAGATCCTCTTTACGAGTCTCAACTATTTCGAAAGAAAGTATGTCATGTACGGATGCGTAAGAGATGATCTTTTACAAAGAGACAGAATTGCACGAGACTGACAGTGTGTAGCCAAACAAAACCAGTACTGGACACTGTGAACGCCAGCCTACCTGCTGCCCAGTCCACAGCAATGCCTCGTATCCCGTTGCGACCTATTCCAGATGTTATCACACTACGTAATCCCGAGCCATCTGCCTTGATCCGTCTGACCCCATTTTGGCCGGCCACTGTGCTGCTGAAGTCACACCAGTAGATGAACTCGGAGCCCATGTGAACATCGATGTGTAAAGCATTACGGCCTGCAGGAGGACAATAATTGTTAGATATTGTTTTTTTTACGGACTAGTGGGAATGCGTGACCAAACAAAAAAGATGCATGAAAGACACTGAGCCGTGCAGACAGACCATCAGGAGGCAGTCAGCACCCACAACACCCCTTTCTTTTTGCTGCCCTGACATCCCGAGTCATTCTAAGAGGGGGGATGGTTGGCCCCACTGACCCCGTCTCCCCCCATTGTGTAGTAAGTGTCAGAATAATAAGATGATGAACGATTAACAAATAGAAAGAGCAGCCAACCTCTCCCGGCCACCGGCACCATGGCCTCAGAGTGGTCCGAGCCCTCCAGGCTGAAGCCCTTGACGGCAGACAGAGTGGAGATGACAACGTAGGACTGGTAGTGGTTGCACGTCCTGTTGTCGGCGTTCAGTTTGAACCCGGTGGCACACGCACAGCTGAACAGGCCCTGCGGCCGAGGCAGGCAGAGCTGCTCGCACACGCCCACGTTGTCGGTGCAGCCGTTGGCTGTGCCTGCAGAGGCTGGGTTTGGCGGACACAATACAGTGTAAGAAACTCATGGGGGGGGGGGAAAGAGTCAGAAACAGAAGAGGATGCTGATGTTTTTGCACTCACTCTCCCTGTGGTGCACTTTGAGAACTCTGAGGCCCGACACATTGTCTCGCAGAACGACCCTGTTGGCTCCTGTGGACTTGTCCACACGCTCGATGACCTCAAAGTCCCGGTCAGTGAAGTACAGGTAGTTGTCATAGACAGCCACGCCCCAGGGGTGGGACAGACCACTCACTATGGTGATGCGGTTGGTGCCATCGGGATCACCGCGCTCAATCTGTGGAGATTTACGCCAGATTAATAAACAGAAATAGAAGTTTAAGGAACAACACATGGAGTTTTACATGTAATAAACTAATGCGAGGTGAAAGCAGACCCACCGTGCCAGTGCTTGTAACTGCCCAGTAAAGCTTGTTCTCTTGAATATCCACAGAGAGAAACTCGACGTGGTCTAAGCTGTTGGTGAACAAGATGACGGGGTTCGAACCATCCATGTCTGCAGATGCCACCTTGGCAGGAATGCCGCTCTCTGTTCCCTGGTCTGTCCAGTACAGTTTGCTGTAAGAACATTTGATAATTGGTCAAAGCTTATTATTTCTTATCAGCGTTTATGACATGTGGAATTGCAAAAAAAAAATAAATAAAATAAAAAAGTTGATGGTGGCTTCATGGGATATGAACTTATTTTATTTAGAACAGAGCAAAAATTGTGTTTTGAGTCCACGGAGGAAAAGATCACACAATTTAAAAATGAAACAGCATCCAAAAAGTTTTGTGGTCAAAAGGCATGAAGCATTGGCTTAGAGTTGTCTTTCCAGTGCCTTTCCTACACAACAGTTCTCTGTTGAGGCGGAGCAGATGGCGATGAGACGGCTGTTAGAGTTCAGTAGCTGTGGAGATGAGTGGCCCTGCCAGCAGTGTGTTAATGGGGCTTACCCACGTGCTGGGTCCACCGCGATGCCAACAGGGCTGCCTGCGCCAGTTGGGGAGCCGTTGTTTGTGATCAGAGTTTTTCTGTACTGTACCTCCCCTCTCAACTTCAAAACCTGCAGCAGTGCGCACACAAAGAAGTGTTTGTCATCAAAATTGAACACATGTTCCGAATTTCTATTACAATTCATTGCCAAAACTTATAGCAACCTCAATAGACTGCGTGGCTGGATTTGTGTAGTAAAGGTTCAGCGTTATCCAGTCCAAAGCCAGGCCAACAGGGGAGCCAAGCATGGCTGCCGGGGCAAACTCTGTCCTGTTAGTGCCGTCTGACTTCACCCTGTGGATCTCACCCTGAGGGACAGAGGAAAACTCACCTCAGCCACACAACAGTATGTATTTATTCCATCAGTGTCCTCAAGCGAGAATTAACTGTCACTCTTTGGATTGAATGTGGTGCAGTGAGTGGTAGTGCAATCAGCTTTTCACTGCACAACACAGATTCATGTTTCCAGTTAATAATGAAGCGTTTGACTAGAGGAATCCCGGACAGGCTTGTTACCGGGTGTTCCACCCAATAGATGGTCTGCTCGTTGTCATCAAAGTCGACGTCGTAGCCGTTCTGCAGCCCGGCGACAGGGACCATGGCGTCGTTGGTCTTGTCATCTGGGTTCAAGGAAATGCCGTAGATGATGCTGTCTCTCACAACCACCAGGAAAGGGTCTTCGACTAAATCCCATTGAAGTGCCAGAAGTGGAAAAAAACGACAAAAAAAAGGCAACCTGTGAACATGCAAAGCTTAAACCGTGAAACTTTCTCAAGGCTCAAATTTTATTTAACAATGCCATATAGATGCAGCATGATTTACGTCATGGTATATTTATAGGCCCTTTATCTATGAGGAGAATTGACGGAAGGTTAATTCCACAGCCTGATTTTGATTTGTCATCAAAGATTAAAGTCCATGAATGTCTTGGGGGCATTTTCATTCTTGGATAATCATCGGCCTCAAGGCGAGACCGTGCTCAGTGTAGCCTGAATGGACTGCAACCTGAGATGAGTGAAGTCGCTCACCCAAGGGAGGCTGGCTTTGAATTAAAGGTCCCTTGTCTTCTTAAGACCTTAACGGGGTCCGATCGTTCATATTTATGATACGAAACAGTGGTTAAGTTGTGGCTAAATGGATCAATCAGATACATTTCGTTTCTTTAAAGATTTTCTGTGAGTTACTTCTAAAGAGTTACTGCTAAAAGTCATGCCTAAAAAACATGTTTCACAGGAACAAACTTGCTCTTGGATAAAGGACTTATTTGTATACACTTGTATAAACTATTCAGATTCATCAGGTCTGATTTGCTCTCCAATAAACCATGTGAAAGGGTTCCCCTGCTTTTGGCAGAATGCAAACCTCTCGTGCAGGTGATTTGGTCCGCTGCCAGCGTCCAGCCTGAGGGGCAGGCGCACGAGTAGTAGGCTGGTCCCACCGCGGAGAGCAGGCAGATGTGAGTGCAGGGACTCCTTAAGCAGTGATTTTCACCTACGCCGAGAGTTGAGAGATAAAATGTCTGGAGTTTTAGAGCCTGAACGTACCGAGAAAAAAACAAACGGTTGGCTGTGTTTGTTGGCCGTACCTGCCGGTTGCCTGGCTGGGTGCACTGTCACCAGACCCATTGGCTGAGGGAGGTTGAACAGCATCACTGTCTGGTTCTCCCCATGCCACTTATGAGCCCGCATCACGCGGTTGATGTATCTGTCGGTCCAATAGACAAAATCCTCAAAAATGGTAATTGCGTGGGGATGTTGTAGCACCTTTTCACAGAGAGCGGCAAAAGGAAAAAAAAGAAGTGTGTCTTACACAGGCTAAAAAGGATCTCAATCACATAACACAGAAAATGTCAAAATGACGACTTCTATCTCAAGTACCCACCAGGTCACTGGCCAGAACTTGCTTCCTGTTGTTGCCATTATAATCACAGTAGTCAATGAAATCCAAGTAGGCATCAGCGAAGTACAACAAGTTGTTGGGATAATCGATGGTCAGGCCGTTGGGCCAGTACAGCTTGTCGCTTATGATAACAGTCCTTAATTTCCCGTCCATGCTGGCCCTCTCAATGCGGGGATTCCTCCCCCAGTCAGTCCAGAACATCAGGTGAGCGCTGCCAAACAAAAAGCCAGACTGCTTAGCCCCTGGTTATTAAAATCCACCCAAACAATAACATTTCAACACAAATTGTTTCTCGTAAGTCACTGACCTCTCCCTCGGGTCCAGCACCAGGCCTCTCGGGTTGGTGACGTTTTCACTGACCAGCACGGTGCGATGAGTGCCGTCCAGTTTGGACACCTCAATTGTCTCCAGAACATAGTCGGTCCAGTACAAGTTGCGACCCACCCAGTCTACAGAAAGGCTCTCAGTGACGGTGACGCCGCTGTCAAATATCTGTCAGGAAAAGAGGCTTTTTTTAAGTGAGAGGGAATTTCACACCCTTTTCACAAATTCACACGCTAAAAATTAAAAGGACCTGGTGGGATTGTTAGATTCAGCTGCCAACTGCTGTGGCAGTAAAGAAGACGTTTGTTGATTAAGTCGAACCTGTTATTAGTGCATGTAGTTAAGTGGATGTGATATTTTGTGTTTGCTGGGTGTGGATGGAATGTTTATAATAGTAGCCTCCAAAAAGTTAAAGTCAGGAAACGTTGAGAGAGGATGTTGTATCCCAAATAATTAACCTGATGCTCTCCATGATCTTGTCAGACATTTGTGTTTCAGTGGCAAAAACAAAACTTTAGGTAGCCAATCCATTTCCAGTACTACAAAAACAAATATATATATTAATATATATATTTATATCCCCCTCCCTCAAAAAAACTCACCACAGTTCGGTCTGTGCCATTTTTGTTAGCGCTCCAGATTCGGTCTTGGCTCGTATCAGACCAGTAGACGCGATCGGTGGCCGAGTCAAAATCCAGGGCCACGATGTTGCGTCCGTCCCGAACCAGCGAGCGCACCACGTTGGGCTGGGCTGTGATGTCATCTTGCACGATCTGATTCCGGCTGGCCACCAGCAAGAACGCCTGCCGAGAATCTGCGCGCACAGAGCAAAAAAATCCCAAACATCCGTCCTCAAACTAATAAGCCCTTATCAGCCTGCGCTCGCCAGCAAAAACTCCGCGACGGGACCGGTAAATAGAGCCGACTCAAATGGCCGTCCGCGGGAATGCACTCCTGTCCAAATAGGGACCTATTGTATTACAGGGTCTTTCAGCGGGTCATCTGTGCTGAAGAGAAGCTCATGTCAGGCACGCTCCCCATAAACAAGCCCTTTGTGGGTGATTATGTTCTAATTACACCAGTGATGGCCAGTGAGTGACATCTGTGTTATTTGTCTTATCTGTGGAAATCAGAGGAGCCTGGAGAGGGAAAAAAAAAGGGCAGCGTGACGCTCTCAGCGTCTAGGAGCGCCAGGCAACCCTCACTCACGGCTCACTGCATCCAGTACAGTGGAGAAAATGTAGACATACCTGTATGCGCTATCGTCTTAAACAATCAAATTACTGTAGGGCAGATAATGAGGCCTATTTTGCCGTACGAAAATATGCCTTTTGTGCATTTTTCCCAACGTCAGACACATTTCTTTCCGTACCTGAAGCCTTGCATGTGCGCTGGTCTGCTTCAAGAGTGTAGCCCTCCTGGCAGTGGCAGCGGAAAGAGCCCCTCTCGTTGAAGCAGTGCTGGCTGCAGAGTCCAGGTGGGCTGCACTCATCGATATCCTGGCAGGTTTTGGAGTCGTTGCTCAGCTGAAAACCCACAGGGCAGGTACACTGGGCCCCGAACGGCCCCTGGATGCAGCCGTGGGTGCAGCCGGCGTTGTTGTCAGTGCAGCTCTCCTGATCTGAGTGGGGATGTGGAGGGCAGGCATTATTTCAGAGCACTAAAAATGAAATTAAGTGCTAACATATGAGCGCAAATCTAATCATTTATGTTATACTGAACACTTAATGACAATCACAAACCACTTTAAATAGTCTGCAAAAAGCCAGAGCTATTGATCAGTTCGGAACAAGAGCGTTCTAAGAAGGACAAGAGATTTTTTTCCACAAATAGGTCTATGCATAACAATGTAACTGACGAAGACACTGTGAAATTTGTTTAAACTGAATCAAAGCACTTGGGGCATTTCTGCCAATGATTGAGATTGTGGTCCTACCTGGCAAAGGCTCGTCTGAAAGCGGTGAGAAAGGCAAGAAAGGAGAATCACAGATCATTTTAAAGTTAATAACAGATCATAATCACACACATGCATGATTTTTTTTTTTTTTTTTAGCACAATACAAAGACAAACACGTAGCGTTGAGTGCATTATTTTGGTAACGTTAATCAAATACAGGCAGTAACAGAATCTCAAACAAATCCAGTCCAGTCAAAGCTCGATCCTGTTTGTCATGTGAAATTACAAATGAATGGAATTAGAGTTAGCCAGCAGACTTACAAATGCAATAAAAGTAATCAAGTCTTTCTGATAGGCCCTGGGGAAAAATATGTTTATATTTGTAAGACTCAGCAAGGAAAGCGAGCAGAGAGCTCAGACTTACTGCAGAGGGGAGACTCGTCGGCGCCGTTGGGACAATCGGGGGTGTTGTCGCACACCGTGGTGAGGTTGATGCACAGGCTGTGGCCGGGACACTGCCACTGCCAGCTGGGACAGCGGAAGGGCGGCGTGGGACAGTCCCTTTCGTCGCTCAGGTCCCGGCAGTCGTTGTCGCCGTCGCAGATCCAGCTGCGCAGCACGCAGTTGCCGTTGTCGCAGCGGAAGAAGGAGGAGGGGCAGGTGCGGGGGGCGCAGGCGTGGTGCTCGTCGCTGCCGTCCTCGCAGTCTGGGTGGCCGTCGCACTCCCAGTTGGACGGCAGGCAGCTCCCGTCCGACTGGCACTGGAACTCGCTCTCATGGTGGCACATGCCGGGCGGCCTGGTGGCTGGGATGGAGAGTCGCCACAGGTCGACGGGTTAATAAAAAAGAATTCAGCCACCGGCTGACTCGCGTCTGTGTGACAACAGGCCGAGACACTCACGGCAGTCGCGCTCGTCCGAGCGGTCGCTGCAGTCGAAGACGCCGTCGCATCGGTAGTAGGAGTTGACGCACTGGTGACCACGGGTGCACTTGAACTCGTTCACTGTACAGTTGTAGACTGAAAAATCCAGTAAAGTATGTTAAACCTCATGCTTCATTTTTTTTTTTTCTTCCTGCAGTTGTATATGAGCGCTGAGGTCACGTGTTGCGCAACACTGAACATGAGATAAGCGGCCTGCAAAATGCTCGTTAACCAACACTTATGGGATCATTGCACACGATGCATGATGACAGTAAACCTGCTTTAAATCAGGACACAACTCAATATACAAATGACTGAAGTAATGAATCAACACGAAAAAAATTAAATATACATTGTGCTTGAGAATAACTTGTCAAAGTCGTAATTGGCATTTATTTAATCAATTGAAATAGCAACTACTTTTGATTACTTTTGGAAACACAGATTAAAGCAGTTCATTATAGTTCATTTATCACGAGTGTTATGACCTGGATCAAACTATAAAAATAAAATCCGTAAAGACACTCACTGCAACCCTGCTCATCTGCTCCATCCACACAGTCCCTGTCACCATCACACACATAGTTGGGGTCAATGCAGCGGTGGTCTGGACACTGGAACTGTCCTGGATGGCATGTGCTTCCCAAATCTGTCACACACACACACACACACACACACACACACACACACACACACACACACACACATAGTCCTTTACCTTCTACATGTCCTGCCATATTTAATCTTCAACCTCCTTGCTAACATATTTCACAGAGCTTTACATCAATTTGCTCAACACTCACGGCAGTTGGCCTCATCCGAGCCGTCCCCGCAGTCGTTATCGGTGTCACAGCGCCAGGTGTGAGGGATGCAGTGCTGGTTGGAGCAGGTGAACTGATTGGCAGGGCACGTTCCAGGCACCCGGGTGGGACAGTTGGACTCATCGCTGTTGTCGAAGCAGTCGTTGTGGCCATCGCAGCGCCACCCTGAGGGCACGCAGCGCTTGTTGGCACAGGTGAATGCAGTCAAAGAGCAAGTGGTGTCTGAGGAAGGGAAAGGATTTGTGTTTTAGATTTTGAATAAGAAATGAGGCGCCAAACATTGACTTGGGGGTGCAATTAAAGCAGTAAGGCAATGGATGTTCAAGATCCCTTATCATAACCATTTTCAAATATTTATACGAATTATCCAAAAACGTCAAGTCGGACAAAAGAGCCTATTTAGCCCTCTGTTTACAGCCTCCCACAAACATTCTTATTTTTTTAGATTTCTGCTGAACCTGATGAACAGAAATGAGGCGTAAAGTCTCAAGGTTGGAACAAACACCTGGCTGGAAGTGTTCTCCTTAACCAAGGAGACCTATTAGTGCCCTTTGTGACACCATAAAGGGGTCACCTACAGATGTGTTTTAGGAGACACTTTCTGAAAGGTGGAACAAAGACAAGAAGAAAAGAATGGACTTCTGATAATGTGAATTTTGACCTTGAGACCTTTAACTGTTTAGCTTTGGCTACCTACAACATGGAAACACCTTGCAGCCTAAAGATCTAATGTATTTGCAGAAAAACTCATTTAAGAAGTGTTTAATCTTCACAGCATCACAAACTGAACACAAACTGAAGCCGTACTGTTGATTCCACAGTTGACTTCGTCAGTGTTGTCATGGCAGTCATCAACACCGTCGCATCTGTAGCTGTTTGGGACACATTTGCCGTTGCCACAGGAGAAGGAGTTGGCTCCGCACTGCAGCGTGGGGGGCTCGTTGGACGGGTCCTCCACGCACGTCTGCTGGTTGGGCATCAGCTTCATGCCGTAGGGGCAGCCGCACACCCGCTGCGAGTCGGGGGCCGGGAAGCAGAAGTGACTGCAGTCCCCGTTGGGATTAGCCAGCCTGTTGCAGAAGTTGGAACCTGAGAGGGGGAGGTGAATGTAATTAGCAGGTATGTGACGGACAATGCGGCACAGTGAAGACAGCCACTGACCGGTCTGGGTCTGGGTGCTGAAAGACTTGACGTGCATGATGTGGCTGATTCCCCGTCTGATGACGACCATCTCCCCACCGTCAGTCTTGCGCACACGCACAATGCCACCCAGGCGCCAGTCAGTGTAGTAAGCATAGCCTTCAAAAAGAAGAGCAGCAGTTATTCATCCTTCATCATCAATCTGTCCTTCTTGTTCAATCTGCTATTACTGCTAGAACTTCAAGATTTAGCTGTCCTCCACTTGGGGTTTGCCTGGATAAAAAATATGCTAAAACTTCAATGGAAAATTATGTTTTTGGACAAAAGAATTGTTTGTACCTTCAAAAATGGTAAGTCCGAATGGATGTGAGATCTGGGCGACCCGGTCCAAAGACATCCTGTTTCGTCCATCAAAATTGCTGTGCTCAATTTTGTCAAAGAAGGCATCCACCCAATACAGACGCATTGCACTGTGTGACAACAGCACAGAAACACGGCACAGAAGTCACAATGAGGGCAGAAATAAAACATTTAGTAATCCAACTTGGCTGCGAACAAAATGCCTGACTCACTTCCAGTCGATAGCGAGGCCGTTTGGCCAGCCCAGAGTGGTGTTTACAATGGACAGAGCATGTGACCCGTCACCCCAGGCCCTCATAATCTTTGCTGGCCTGTACCAGTCAGTCCAAAAGATATACCTGTCAAAATAAAACAAATTGAATTTAATATATTATTTCATTTAGAAACTTTGAAACCACATTTAAAAGAAAAAATTTAGATGACTGTGATGTTTTGGATATTACACACATTACAGAACTTTTACTTGTTTAAGCCAACTTCCTAATAGGCTCCACAATAATGCCTCTCAGGCTGAACTAATCTCAGCTCCCGGACGTAGAGGCCTTATGACTTTGAGGCAGTTGGAAACAACAGCCCGTTCTAAATAAAGGCTTGCTTAATAGGACTCAGTTTGACAAAATGTTTGAAAGGATAAACATGTCTTGGAGCACGGTTGGATTCACAGAAACAAACAAATCCCTTCACACCCGAGAAAGTTATATTTCCGACGGTTATGGTGGTTTTACCCGATCAGTGGATGGACCACAATGGCCCTGGGGTTGTTGAGGTTGCGTACGATGGCCCTTCTTGACTTATCGGCCAGCTTCATGACCGATATGCTCCGGTACCGCGGGTCGGTCCAGTAGAGGTTTTTCGAAATCCAGTCGTAAGCCAGGTCCTCCACTCCATCCACTCTATTGGCTGCCAGCACCTCCCTGCCTGCGCAGATCAAAAGCGCTGTTTAGCACGGACATGAAAGACGATCATGTTTGAATAAATAGGCTGTCAGCTTGCATTACACCCATGTAGACCTGACAGAGAAAACCAGAGCAGCTCCAAAAACAACAGCAGCGACCAGTGCGCTGGTGTTTTCTCTGCGCTGCCACTGCTTGTGGGCGACTCTTTTTGAAACAAAATTTTAAAAACTGCAGAGTGAGAAAAGCTGCACAATTTTCAGTCTTTAGTTTTATTTTTCAGGTCATGGGATTGAACTGCATCTTGACTATCTAATAGATTTTCCACTGTCTATACTCCTGTCTACTCCCTCCCCCATAGTACCAGGCGGACCCATCAGGCACTCCCTCACCTTCCTGTAAGCCTGACTAAATCACATGTGCAGGCTGTCCGCTTTTTCATACTGTTCGTCTGAATCTTATGCTATTTTTATGGTGTAGCATGTTAGGACATCATGCAAACAAATAAAGACAGACGCTCACCAGTCCCGTCCACTTTTTGCTTATAGATGATATCCTTGGCTGTGTCTGAGAAGAAGATAGCATCATCCTCAGCACTGAAGTCCACTCCGACAAAGTTGGAAGGGGAGCCGGTGATGGGCAGGATGATATCTTCCTGGGAGGAAAGGTTGAATGGGATGCCTCTCACCGCAAGCTGGCTGGAGAACAGCAGGAAGTGCCTCACAGCTGAAGACAGGAAGTAGAGAAGGAAAAAACACATCAATGTAAAATATATTAGGTGAATTGCTGTTTTTTTGTTGTTGTTTTTTTTATTTTATAGAGGATTGCGCAGCTTTGATGTTGACGATTCAGTCTATCAGCCTGATTGCCATTAAACGCTCATTAGCTGACGCTACCATGGCGCCACCGTTTGAATAAAAAAAATTGTGGATATTTCATTTGTTTGCACGATGCGTTGTCTTCGCAAGATACAATTGAACTTTACAGACTTACCAATGCATCTCTTGCTATCTGCATGCAGGTCATAGCCCAGGCGACATTTGCAGCGGTAACCCAGTCCTCCATTATCACTGCGATGACTCAGAACACAGATCTGCTCACAACCACCTCTGTCTGCACTGCATGGGTTTGTCACTGGAGAGGAAGAACCAGTCATGGGTGTAATTCCGTTTCAAATGGTCATTTACGCCTTCGCGTGTATGACTTTGTCCTCCATCCAAGTGATACTATGAAAAAGACAAAGGGTCTTACCACTCGGCTGTTTGAGCCGGTGTATGACTGCCACTCCGTGGGGAGTCTGAGATGTGCTGTAAACGACTTCGGGGTTGTTGTCGCTGAACTTGTTGGCCTTCATCACCGCCATCCTGGTCCAGTCGGTGAAGTAAACGTTGTGTTCAAACAGGCTGATGCCGAAGGGGTGCGGGACGGCAGCACCTCCGTGGACCACTGTTTTCCTGACAAAAGTGACATTTACCCATGAATTATAAACGCATCAACCTTTGTAATTAGCCAACACAGTTCTCTGAGGGCTACTTTCTGTCTTATTTCTTCACACGGTGGACGAAAGCTGTTCTGAGAGATGGAGCGCACGTGACATATTCACCTGTGAAGGCCGTCATACGTCGCAGTCTCAATGTAGTCGTAGCGACTGTCGACCCAGTAGATCCGCTGAGCGTCAATGTCTAGGGTGATACCGGCCGGCCAGCCCAGTTTAGTCCTGATGATCCCGTAACGGTTGGTGCCGTCCATGAAGGCCCGCTCCAGGCCTGGCTGTCCATTCAGTGCTTCCCAATCTGTAAAGAACATATACCTGTGAAAAGGAGGTTAAATGTTATTTGCCAGTGTTGTCTTACAGTGGAATCATGACACGTGCAATTGTGAGAAAAGTTGGCATTGCAATGGCAAGACTGAATATTTGGACCTCCTTCTGAGAAGTCTGTCAAACATGTGGGAGGTAAAATGTATGTAAGTTTTAACAGAAAATAAAACCTTATCAGAGGACCAATTGTATGCTATATTCATGCTGTGCAGCTTCTGGATAACTACTCATCCAAAGCTCCTCCACCGGATGAAAAAACGTAAAGAATCTGAAAATGGCTGTAGTATGGGACTTTTCCATTATGGTAAGCAATTTATGTGCAACCACCTGGCGCTCTTCCCTTCTTGAACTACACGATTGGATTACAATGAGGGTCATCACTTGCAATGCTCCTTACTAATCCACCCGGGGCAATCTGCTAATTCCACACACACACACACACACACACACACACACACACACACACACACACACACACATACACACACACACACACACACACACACACACACACACACACATACACATACCCCATTATTCCGCGCCAACGGAGCATGACAGATACAGTATGTGGGACCCGGGAATGGGAGGATGCAGGTAGATGGATGAATGGAGAGTGGGAGATGTGCTTACCCGACAGTGGGGTCCACCGCCACCCCTCTAGGGTTTCCCAGGTTCTCGGTGATGAGCGTGACCCGGTTGCTTCCGTCAAAGTCCACCATGTCGATCCTGTTGACGCTGGCCTCCACCACATAAAGTTTGTTGTTCACCCAGTCCACCGCCAGGTTCTCAGGGTAGTCAACTGATACGTTCAGAACCACCTGCACATTGGAACCGTCCATGTCCACGGAAAACACCTGGACACACAAGATGCCATTGTAGATTACTTTAGGTAGGTGGTCAGTGCCTCTCCAATGTATCTCCATGCAATATGGAGAAAAATGCACCAAGGTTAGGGGTGAAAGTGGTCAGTGAACATTCCTTTTTCATTGAATATCTGGAAAAATCATCAAGGCATTTGTGGAAAGGCCGCGAAAGTGAACCTCCAAGCCAGCTGATGAACATGACCAAATATCAAGCTTGAAAAGTAGGAGATGAACATATGACATTGACGTCTTGGAAGGACGGTGGTATCTTGCAAGTACACAACATGCAAAGCAAAATAAAGCAATAAAGGCAGTGATGAAATTGTTTAACTCCAATTGCACATTTTAGCTTTAGGTCTAATTCCAGTTATGTTTGATGAGGTCATAAATAAACATGGGTAAGACCGATACAAGATCCAAAAGAGTAAGGAGCCATCCTTGAAGAAGAGAACGGTCATTCATTTGTATATATGTAAACACATTTTTTTCTCTCTGCTTCCCCTTCACCGGTACTCTGGTTTTCTCAAGCTCTCACTCGACCATCTCAATAATGGCACGACTTCCTCACAGTGGGAAACTGTTTTTTGTAGGCGGTAAGGAGGAACTGCTCTCAGCAACCCTGCCTCTTTTGAAACAAGATCCAGGGAAGCAGGATTTCAGTTTGACCTGTTTAAAAGGAAACTGAAGAAGTGGAAATAGCCTAGTAGTTTAACCTTTCTGGTTGCGTTCACATGCTCTGTTTGTGCCTGCCCTCCTTCTAATCTGACATGGTGCCATGGAGGTGGCTAATACACACAGATGCCCAGTCTCAGATATGTCCAGGAACTACCAGCACACTGGCTGCAGTTCAAACTGCGCAGAAGCAAAGCACAGGACGAACAAAAAGTTCCCACCCGGGCCAAAGAATGTATATGGACTTATGGTGCCACTGATAACAAATACAGCACGACTACTTCCAACAAGATTTAGTTTCAAAAATTGCAGGCAGGTATGTGGAAATCATACCAGCCTATCAAACATCTTTCTAGATTAAGCAATTAGGATTCCATTCCACATACACCTCCATTCATTAAGACGCAGTGCCAAAGGAGCCAGCAGCAAGGCCCATCATTATAGTATCAGCGTTGCTGATATTTTAAAAGATAACTGAAGAATTTAATAGCGGCCTGTCCCAGTCGGACCAAAGCACTTTGTGAAACAAAAAACTGGTCTGCTCCACAGTAAGTGAACAGGATGAAAATAGCTGAGGATGGAAAAGTGACTCGACGATACCTTGTTCTGAATGGTATCCGTCCAGAAAATCCTGTTCAGACCGGAATGGAAGTCCACTCCGACTGCGACCCCTCGATTCTGGGAATTCACCAAAGTGCGCAGATTGTTGCCGTGAATGTCACCAATTAGCAGGTCTCTGCCGTTTGAAAATATCAAGGACGGGGCTCCATCTGCAAATGGAGCAAAAAGCACAGAAGCAAATTTGATCGGATCAGAACAAATGTAACACAATACAACAAAATATACACATGGATAACTATGCAACACAATTAATGGCTTATTTTAGGTTTGTCAAGGTGAAGTACATTGTAAAAACAAACTAGAGGAAGTGAGGTTAACATTCTAATCAACTCACAAAAAACGTTTTCATCGTAACAAAAAAAGAAGGCTATGTAAAAACATCACATGATTCACTTGATAGCTACAGCTTCAGCGCTTGCAAAAACACACTCTTATCAACGCGATATGAAGTGTGAAAAATGTTGGAAATCTTCAGTGGGACAGAAAAGTGGACCTACTTGAGGCTAAAGCTCTGCAGTGTCGGTGCTGCTCCAGGACGTAACCCTCTCGACAGCTACAGCGGTGGGAGCCCACACGGTCCTCACACAGCTGGTCGCACACGCCCCACATGGAGCAGTCATCAAAGTCTTCAGCATACAGTAATGGGGAGTAAGCAAAAAAGAAAAAAAGTCACCAAATCACTCCAATATTCCCTATTTGTTCTCAGAACGTCAGCGAGGGCGCTACATCGATGTTTGACAGTGCACTGTGTAAATACCTATGCATGTGCGGCTATCGTTGCTGCTGACGATGTACCCCAAGGGACAAGCGCAGGTTCCTCCGTCGGGTGACGCGTGGCAGTGATGCTGGCAGCTGAGAGAGGCGCACCTCCAGATACCTGAGCAACATACAGACGACGCCACAGGTGAAACCGCTGGGCAACTACTCACTACCCACGTGTGCTTGGCGGCAGTTTGCGTCGGCACTGACTGCAGTTGTGGCCGGCGGTGGCGTTGCTCTCGTCCTCTCCGTCGGGGCAGTGAGGCGTCCCGTCACACAGGTGGTCCATGGGGATGCACAGGCCAGAGGACGGACAGGGCCACTCAGCCGGGTAACACTCCCGCTGCACGTTGTCTGCAGACAAAAGAGATATAAATAAATTGAAATGTGAATTTTTGGCAGCTTTAACGGTCCAGTGTGTAAAATTCTTGGTCTTGTCTCGATCTCGATACTCTAGTCTTGATAATGTCTTTGTCTTGGTTATTGCGGTCTTCACTACAACACTAGGTCACTGTCAGGCAGCCTTCCTTAAAAAATGGCGGCAAAAGATGACATTTAACTAGAAGCAAGATGCTTGCGCTATATATATTCTTACATATATGAGAACCGTTTAAAGGGTCAGAAAACCAAATTACTTTTATTGTACTGCGAGTAAACACTCTCATTAATGTAGTTATGGGCAGTATGTTAAGCTTTTACCAATATAACAACCATAAATTAGGCCAAATTCTACATACTGGACCTTTAAACGAGTTGGACTATTGAGATTGAGAGAGACTTTGAGGAAATGTTAGGCAACAAGAGGAATGCAGTTTTGTCTTTGTATTAAATCAAAGAGCTGGCGGAAGGACTTCACTGTGAGGGACATTACTGTCACTTTAAATCGATGCAGGGGAGTGGAGCTCTAAGGGGGGTCAAACGGGGGGCTGAGAGGGCTCCTGCAGCCCATCCTCTAAAAACACACACTCCTCTCAGCTGTGTGGAGGAATTCTAAAGCCCTTTGGGGGTGTGGGAGGTGGGGGCGTGCGGTCTTGTGCCACAAAGAGGCATTTGAATAACACACTTAAAGGAGCACAGGCACAGCGTCTTGCCGCCCCTCATTCGACCATGGCGACAAGGGGCTGAATCAGGTTCACACAGGGGGCCCGGGCTGTTTCGCCCGCTCTAGTGTCCCGCGCGCCGCCAAACGCTCATAAATAACTGTATTCATGACAGCTTTTTTGCATGCATACCACAGCCCTTCTCGTCGGCGTTGTCCTCGCAGTCGTCCTCGCCGTCGCACAGCCACACTTGATGAATGCAGCGGCCGCTCGGGCAGGTGAAGTAGTTCCCTTTGCACGTGGGGTAGGCTGCAGTTGAAGAGGACAATAGCGATGTAGCCAAAAACAACAGAGACTTAGTTGCAAGTGGACTGGGGCTGTTGGTAAGATTCACAAGGCAGACGCTGGGCGAAAGGATGTTGGTTGGGAGGGAGAACGTACTGCAGTTTATCTCGTCGCTTCGGTCTCCACAGTCGTCGTCGTGGTCGCAGACGTATCGTTGAGGAACGCACAGCCCATTATGACACGCAAACAGGCCGTCGTTGCAGTGCTGTGCTAAAGGAGAGCAATAGAAAAGCCAAAATAATATCAAAACAACAGAATAAAAAACACAAATTTTAATGCGAGAGGACAGTTAAAATGACTTGAAATTGAGCACTTTGCAAATGCACTGATTTCTTACTGCAGTTTGCTTCATCGGAGCCGTCCCGGCAGTCTGGAATGTGGTCACATCGCTGTGTACGGTTGTAGCAGGCCCCATTAGCGCACCTAAGTTGCGTGCACTCGGGGTAATCTGAAAGATTAAATCATCATCAGGGCGACGCGAGTGCATGCAAATCAGCGTGACCGCCGCGTCCCTGTCACCCCACAGCTTTGAAAGTGTGAGAAGCTTGGCAAATGGGAAGGAAAAGAGACGGTGATTTCACGCAAAGCGGCGTTAACAAACGGCATTCAGGCCGCGGCGGAATTCTCCCTGCGAGTTGTGGGATTACCCCGAGAGTGTGTTGCTGCGAGTCTAACATGTCGGCACAATAACGGCATAGCGGCTGAACTTCAGCTTGACTAATCCACCGAGGAATCTGCAATCAACCTCTGATAACAAGAAGCATATTGTGGCTCATTGTGTCAGTCAGCGAGCCTCCTAATCTGAACAAATTGATTGAAATGCCACAGGAGCCTGATATTGGGAGAAAGAAGATGGGGCACAGGGGTGGGGGGGGGGTGCAACGTTGGAGGACAAACTCACGGCAGTCTCTTTCATCTGAACCATCCAGGCAGTCTGCGCGGTGGTCGCATCGGTACTCCGCTGGGATGCAGGCCCCGTTGTTACAGGTGAACTGGCTGCTGGTGCACGTCCTTCCAGCTGGTGGCAGAACAGAGGAGAAAGAGCACTTGCTGTCAGTTATCTTTATATTTCAGGCCCTGAGATGTAGACCTGGCCGGTCTGATCCACACAACAACTGCAGCAATGTTCTAGCTATTTCCAAACTGAAACACACACACAAAGCCAAGTCATCAAAACTGTAAAACATGGTTCAGTGGAAACTATTTGGGTAAATACTCGCGGCAGTAAACTAATAATTTCTGCCTGCTACAAGCTAAATGTGTAATTGCCTTAAAATGGAAGGAGACCCATGGACCCACCTCTGGTTAATGGATTACAGAATTGTCATCTAACTTGGCACTGTAAAAACTGACTTATTTGGCAAAAAGGGCAAATTGCTTTTCTTTGAGTGTATGAATGTGTGTTTATTCAAATGAATAAGTCAATAAACAAATAAATACTCACGGCAGTGATGTCTCTCGTCAGAGCCGTCCTCGCAGTCCTCCTCGTCGTCACACACCCAAACGTCAGGGACGCACTCGCCATCACTCAAACACTTGAAATGGCTGTCATCGCACGTGACCTCGGCTGTGGGGAATGCACATGGAGTATGATGACATTTGGGGCAATTTGTATATTTCTTTTCGAGGTTCCATATTATGGGGGAGTTTTAGCAAGAGGGCTACAGCCCAAAGGCAAGAGGCTACAAACAGAGGGCTAGTTATAAGACATGACTCTATTAGTTGTACCCAGGTCTAGGCTGGTGACCAAGTGTGACAGGGCTTTTGCCATCTATGCTCCCAGATTATGGAATCGGTGTATCGGTTTGAGAATCCAACTCTGGGTTGTTGGTGTATTGCATTTTCAAAACATTGGTACAAACAATCGCAGGGGTTAAAGAAGAGTTACTCACGGCAGTCATGCTCATCAGAGTCATCCCCACAATCCGATGTGCCATCGCAGTGCCAGTCACCTGGTATACACCGACCTGTCCCGCACTGGAACTGCCCCAACACGCATCCTACACACACACACACACACGGTGTAAATGAATACGGTAGGCTTTGTTACTTTCGTGCAACTACAACTTTAAATGTTCCTTATTTTATATACTCTCATGCAAAATCTTTGCTCAGAAAGTTGACTCTCTCCCCTTTGCTTTCTATTGTTAAATGTCTTGGTGAGCCTAACGACATGTTTGTAATGCTCACATTTTGTTAAAACTCACAAAAATTGGCTGTATAATGTAAAGCAAACGCTGTATCTAAATAAAAAAAGGAAAAAAAATAAATAAAAAAAAAGAAAGAGAGAAATTGCCGAATGCATTCAGAATGTGGTCGATGGGGGTGGAGGTGCCTGCCGCTGATGGAGCGCGTTGTTAACAGCACTGACAAGCCTCGGAGACAAGCGTGCCAGCCATCCCGCCCCCCTCAGGCGGTTGCGCAACCTCCGCCGCGCTCATTCCGAGGGCCGTGTTTGATGTTCTCACTGAGTGGCATCTGTAGAGATAAGGTAACACCACTCTACCTTCCCAGACGTTTTCCAGGGGAGATTGATTCAGGCGGCATAGTTTAGTGGCAAGGCACTCCATCAGAGCCTTCCAAATTGGAATGTGCAATTCTGATTGTCTCCTTGACACCTCGTTTTAGTGGTACACGATGGTGTTGTCCAGTAAAAAAATGATTTTTGAATTTATTTTTAATGTGCCACTGGGTTACATCACAGCAAATTCCCTATTAGGGGGGCCGTGATAGGCTGTGCAGGGTTGGAGTGGGTGGGCACCGCTATCTCTGCAATACTTCATCCACCATTCACATTCTTCATTATTAGTTTTTGCACCCAGAAGTTTATTAACTCCGAGATGGTCCAAGATGGATCTCTTCCAGACCATGACGCAGAAATAGGAACTCTTTCTGCTGTTATCAAGGGAGAAAAGTTGCTGTTGTTGTATTTTTTTATTTTTTACTAATGTTTCCTTTACAAATATGAAACAGCGTAAAAATCAGCTTGAAGGGTGCATTGTTGCACCACAGTGTCCCCACATGAGTTCCAGCATTACATGTGAAGTGATCAAAGGCCTAATCAACAAGTGCACACGGCAGTGAAGAAACAAGGGAAATCACCTCAAAATTGTGGGGGGGGGGGGGGGATATGACACAGGATTAAAACCTCACCATTAATTAAAAACAATTAAAATTTGTGATTGAAATAATTAAGAGTTTTTATATTGATCCATAAAACAGCAACAAAAAAAAAAACTACTACTAAAAAAACTATTCCAGAGTGTTTTAAATGCAGCCTTTGTCCCCTGACAGTGTTACTTGTGGGAAAGGTGACGGAGACAGTGAAGCAGAACCTTTCAGTGGCACTATCTTGTGTAAAGGTTCCTCTTTCTTTCGAAACAGTACGTCTCCTTTGTTCCTGCTGATTAATCCACAAATCTGAATGTCTCCATCCATCCCCACAACGTCACCACGTCACATCTTCACATCATCGGTGTGTTTCAGGCAACATGTGGATGTGCCGTTAAATGTTACTTCCGTTATCTCTCCCTTTTTTTTTTTAAGCCTTGTCCTTTCTAATTAGCAACTTAAACACCACAGCAGGAGAGAACAGCAAACTTAGGCAAACAGGAAGGTGAGGATGCCCTTCTACTGGCGGACAAAGAGGAGCAGTAAAGGAATTTTCATTAGAATGAAGCACCCCAAAATGCCTTAAATCCCACTGAGAAACCACAATGGACACAAAAGAGGTGCCGGCAGGGTTGCAAACTCATAAGCGTTACCCTAAAAAAGAGGGGAAAAAAAGCGAGCTCAGAAACAGAAAGCTGATAAATCGGTACAGCGAGGCACACTTGCTGCACAACACGTGGCCCACCCATTGAGAAAACGTCTGTCACACACAGAGACACCTGAGCGACGTCTTCAGCTGTTTACCGCCAACAGCCTTGATTTTAATGGCCGATGTGTGTGGCGAAAAGTAAAGAGAAAGGCTGCTGGCAAGAGGGGAGACTGGACCCGTCCTCGCTGTCAGACCTGAGGGCTGCTGCCCATTTCATATGGAAATCAATGCGGCCGAATGCAGTCAATTGCCAAACAAGTGACTTTGGCTCTTACTGCTTCACACAAAAACAGTGAAATCCCATGGGTGTTTGGCAGTGGCACTGGCATGGGAGAAAAAAAAAGGAAAAAAAGAGGGGGTTGGGGAGAACAAATGGGTGAGCAGAGTAAAGCTTTATAACTGAGAAATGCTTAATGTGAATATAGGCATGGTCATTTACGGCGCTAAGTGTGTAAATGAAGCTGTCAAAACGCGGCGAGGCAAAGGGACAGGGCGCCTCATCCTGTCTGCAACCCAGACTGGAGAAGCAGCAGGACAAGAAAGAATTTACTCTCCACTCGGGTCAATTGTGCTCCTGTTTCTGTGCCGCACAGGTATTTAGTGTTCAAGGAGGGGAAAAAAGAAAGCCTTGTTGCAAACTGTGAAATTTAAAAAATGTGCACGTGCAGGCAGTGTTGTTTTTTGCGAGCTGAAAGTTTGCATTCTAAGATTAAATTGAGCTCTGATCCGAAAACTATGATCTTCACTCCCCGTAATCAACCACTGCTAAACATTAAATGAAAAGAACCGTTAGTCACAGTAGCAGAAAAGTTGCAGATGTCTTTCGGATGACTTAAAATGAAAAAAACCTTATATACGTGGCCTCCACAGCTTTCATGCATACGTTTTCTAATACTTAAAACATAAGCTGTCTGGCTAATGGGCACTAGGAAAAACAAGTCAATTTACTGCCAACACATGTCTGAAACAGCAAAAACAGCAGCGGATGGTTAATAAGCCAGCAGACTGTCACATTAGCCATTAAGAGCAGCGTAAGCACTCTGCAGCAACATAAAGACCCAAGGCTGGATAATGTGCCACAGAGGGTGTTGGAAAAAACAATCAGCAAACTGCAGGATATTTGTGGAGGATCAGCAGAGATTAGAGAAAGTACCCTGTCCCCTCCCATCGCCACCAATAAATTAAAACAACAACAAATACTTCTGCTTTAATGACACAACATTCTGGTTGATGATAAATGAATCTGAGAATGTTTTAATCACCACCTCTTAATCAGCAGAAAACCCACACCGGTCATGACCTCGCTTCAGTCAAGTCATCATTTTCTACACTCGAGTTGTCACCGGCGAACCCGGGCTGCACGCTCTTCTCCTGCTGCAGTACCAAGGAAATGCCAAGTGAATTTTCTAAATGCTACAGTCTGTCCCTCCACTGGCAGTCAGTCTGCCTGGCACGAGCACGCTACCTTCTCTGTTTTTTCTGCGTGTCTGTGAGACACTGAGGAAATAGTTCCAGGATATTCAACAACAAAAAAATAACAAAGCTATAGCCACAGGCCAACACTTGTAACAGTTTGTTATATTCTTAACTCCAAAAACTGCCCCTGAGGTAGGAATGGCTCCATTCTGCTAGCAGCTGCAGTGTAATTAGTTGCTTGATTCACACTAAGGAGCTTACATACTAAGGGTTGAGCAAAAAGAAAGCAGATTACAATTTGAGAAGCAGGCTCTAGCTGGGTTACAAACACAACAGACAAACTCGGGAACTTGTTATACACAAAGAGAAATATCTCTGACAATCACGTCTGCCTTCACCGCCTTCAAAAAAATTCCCACTGTGACGCTCATTCCGAGCTGGGAATCAGGTGTGAATCGGTGGTGTGCAGCATAAAACCTGGCCCCGCTGAATGGGATTTGTACCAGCGGCTCTCAGTCCTCACAGATTGTCTGTAAGTCACATGCTCTTTTCTGTTACCTAGCAACAGTAAAGCTCAGGCAAAAGTTCCTCAGGAGAACTTCCAATCTGTGTGAGCAAGGCTTTGTGCTCAACCTTAAAACGTAATAACACTGTGCCGCAAACATTTCACTCCGGGAGCCAAAGATCCTCTACAAGGTGACTCCATCAGAGTTTTGGTTGTGGAGAATTTTTTTTTATTTTTTTATTTTATTTTGTCTGACACTTGAATACTTAATAAAAACGTTTCCATGTTTTTAATCATAAGCCTTTCAAATGTCATCTGACACACAGTTTCTGTTAACAGCAAAGCATAAATGAACAATCCGGATAGTTGTCCTGCGCAATAGCTGGTGCGGTTTTGAGGAGCAACAAGTGCACACGAGTGGAGGATCACTTGTAAAAAAAAAAAAAAAATTTAAAAATGACCCAAAACCTCAAACAGTGAGAATACATTTTCGACAGTGATGATGATGATGTTGATCATTTAAAAAAAAAACAACCACAACAACAACAACCGCTCACCTTCGGAGTGGCACCACCTCACGCAGCAGGTGAAGACGAGGAAGAGCTGAAGAAGCGGTGCTCTCCACATGGTTGGCTGCTCCGTCCAGCTCCGCTGTGCAGATGGAAGGAGCTGCAGGGACTCGCGGCTGGGATGCTGCTGCTGTTGCTGCTGCTGCTGTGGCTGTTGCTGCTGCCGCTTTCTTCTGACCGTCCCTCTTGGCCCGTTAGTTGATGAAAAGGGGCGTGCACAAAAGGCCGGGACACCCCCACAACCTCCACCACTCACCCACCCACCCTCAGCCTCAGCCCAGCCTCGGCCCTTCGGATAAATCCCCTACGGGCCCTGGAATGAGCATAATGCCATGCGGGCGGGTTTGGCCGCTGCTGTGTGCCAGTGATTTTTCACTCACAGCGGGTTATCATCACTGTTTACTCAGCCTGCACATGGGAAGTAACGGAGGGAGGTAGCACATAAGAGAAAAGTAAAGATGAGGTGGGGGGAGGGAGGGGGGAACAACTAGTGTTGAAATTTCAGTTGTATATACAACAATTCATATGACAACCCCCAGTGATTTTTTTTCCCCTTGAGGTTAGGAATAAAATACACCGAATCGAAATTCCTAGAGTAAATATGTTGGATGCACACTAATGCACACAATTTTGACATTACGTTGTCTGACACAATTAGCATAAATCAATTAAGCCACTCCAATGGCGCGCTAACTAAATGCAGAAGAAAGCACCGTTGACGCGGCTAAATTACACTTAATTGACGGCCCCGCACTGACACTCCGCTCATTGACCACAGAGTTGTCAAGTATATTGAAATGTACCATACTATATAGCGCAGCTGAAACGACTGGGTGACAACTTGCACTGGTTCATTCAAATAAGACCTCGGGACAAGTTCACAGCTCCTTGTTATGCTAGCTTTTCATAAGAAACTCAACACCCCCACCTTGCGACGGAGTTGGAGAATTTCAGCTACCGGTACCGTCTCCCAGGGCGACCAAGCAAAATCTGGAACGTGGAGCTCAGCGTTTAATTCACAACTTTTTTGGGGGGGGGGGTGAAATCGACCAAAGGAGGTCAATAGTCATATTGCCGGCCTCACCGAGGACCAAGGTAGGTGAAGTTTGATATTTAGGTCATTGTGGCCACTTTCATGACGCGTTAAGCTCATTTTACTTCTACTTTTTACTTCTGCTGCAAAATGCACCACAAAGGAACGTGCAAAGAGGTGCATCGAAAAGCTGTGCATACCCTTCTTAATCAGTAATTACCAACTAGTAAGAAAAAAAATACTTTATATAATCAGACTGAGCTGTAATTATTTCTGAGGACACCACTCATTGATGATTCAAAGGTACAGCATTATAAGTTTTAGGAGCATCTAGTGGCAAAAAAAAAAAGCACATTGAAAAATCCCATATTTCGTGAGAGTTCTTATGAACTACTACTTAATACCACACTCTGCCCATTGTTGCCAGTCTTGTTTGTGTTTCATTTCCCTGAGTGATTGGACATGTGATGACAATAGTTCACACCACACTTGATCTCACGATGTGGCTGTCTTCTTGCTACCAGACCTGCTCTATGTGTAAATAGAATTAGATGTTGGCAAATAAATAAAAAAAAACCTCTGACATATGGTCATATAGATTTGTACAGTTTCATCACATTTTCTATTCATAGATGCTTAGGTCAATAAAAGGTTAGAATGTGCCTTGATAAAACAAGCCCTCTGTCCTTTGACACTTTAATCTAATTGTGTGACCCAGTCTTCTGACTTAAAAGTCAAAACTTCTGCCACAGTGTTGTTGCCTAGCTGCATGAACTTCAAGTGGAACTCAACACTGGTACGCTCTTATTTAGTATACCAAACGTTTCATTTCAAACTCCTTTTTTGTGAACCAGATTAAAGTCTTTTGAATGTATCATATTTCAGCAAAATATCATAAGTGATATTTTTCTTTCCATTTGACATTAAAACACACATAAAGTCAGATTTTCTTTAAAAAGAAGAAAAAAGAAAAAGAAAGCTTAACAAATATGAGCACCTATTACTTTGGTTGACAACGTTCCTTTAGCACCATATAATGAAGATGCTGATACAGTTCATGTTCATCTGCAGTTGTGAATATATGCTTTTCAGATCTACATTGTCTATATATTTTCTTTAGATTTATTTGATTTAAATGTTCTGCCTACTGCATATTTGATTTTAATACAGACACTGAACAAATACCACAAGGATTTATCCTAACCTTGATGCAATCAGACAATGCGTAATTGTTCTCTGATTAGCTGCCTTTCACCTCTGGATTTTTTTTTTTTTTTTTTTTCACAGACTATGAACAGTATCCAGAGGTCACTGGAGGAACTTCATTGCTCCTCTGCAGGGGGAGATAAAGATGTGGAGACAAAAGATGAGCTGCGCTCCAGGTTGAACGAACAGTCAAATCTGATCAGGATCCTAAAACTGAAAGTGGATCAGCTGACTCTTCAGTGTCAAAGCCCACAGAGAGTCAATACAGAACTGAAGGGACAGTTGGTGGAGCGCCAAGAAGAAGTGGACAAGGAGAGAAGGCGTGCCGAGCTCCTGGAGAGGAGATTCGCACAGTTGGCCTCCAACAATCAAGGCATAATCTCATTCATGGAGGAATACAAATATCAAAATGCCAAATTAAATTTGGAAAACAAAGAGTTGCTGGAAGAAAACCAAACTCTTTTCTGCAAAAAGGTACAAGAGAGGGAAGCATTTATACAAAAACTGCTGGATGACACCAAACGGATGACGGATGAGTTTACAAAGAAGGAAAATGAGTATCTGTAAGAATTTCAGGTCTGAAAAATCACCCATGCTTTATTGATTATTTTTTTTAACGGATTGGCTAACCTAACACTGATTTTTATTTTATTTTTTATTAAATGCATCAAGTGAGGAATTAACAGAGTGCCACTCAAAAGCAATGGAACAAGCTAGTGAGCATCAAACCAAGGATGAAATCCTGCTCGATCAATTACATAATGCTCAAAAACGGCAAAATGACGCAAAAGCATTGTGTGAAGGTAGGTCTTTCACATTTTGGGTGCAGCACATGAGCTAAAGGAAAAACAAACCAATAAAATGATTTCTCTTTAAAATCAGATCTTAAGCTGAAACTACAAAAAGCTGCCGAAGAGCAAAATGTGAGAGAATTTAACTCTAAAGAACACATTAAAAATCTGTCCAAGGAGAGAGATGAACTGTTATATCTATCTTTGGAGAGAGGAAACATTGTACAGGTAAAGGGTGTGTGTTTTCTTTTCCATGAATATAAGCCACTGAATTTTACAATTAAAATTTACTTTTAAAATTTAGGAAAAAGAAGAGCTAATTCAACAACTGGAGAAAAAACTCAAGGACGAGAAGGAGGCAAGAATGAGGGCTGAAGACCGGTAATCTTAATCATCATGAGATGGACATTTGCAGAAGATGTGCCCCAAGTGTCTCAATTATTCTTGTTTCCTCTCATCCATCTCACAGGTTTGCTGAAGAGGCAGAAGCTGTCAGAACTGACATGAAAGTGATGTCCCTCCAGTCTGCTCTGGATAAATCAGCGCTAAAGTATTCAAACTTTAAAAAGGTTTGTGGAAAATGACGCATTACAGAACTTTTGTAGGCCACATTTGAGATAAACTGAACCTCCTATAGTGAAACAGCAGGGGGGAAGCAGAGAGAAACTATTCTGCGCTGTTCAAACATGGCATCTGTGATGTCTAATGTGGAATTCAGCACATTTTTGCAAACAAATGGCAAGGTCTATGGTAGTTTAATCTTTATATTTAAATGACCTCATCCAAATAATTACCTCCATGTTTATTTTCAATCACAACTTCCGTTAATAAGTTTAACGTAAGACATTTCAGTCACCGTTAACCCAACTTGTTGACTGACCATTCACCCAAAATACTGTCCTACATTGCAGGAATTCGAAGCCTTTAAAGAGCACAGCAACCAAGTCCTCACCCAGGAAAGAGAGTTAAACAAAAGGCTTCGCCACCTGATCTACTAACCATTGCTACCGAGTGGGAGTTGCCCACGTCGAAACAAGCTCACTGGCAACAAGAATATTTGTTTGCAGATGGTGTTGAACAATGGAATACAGAGAAATGAGGCATATTTTACAATGTTGTCTTTTTTATTTTATCTCCACCTTCTCCGGACAAACAGAACCACCACACAACATACTTAGCATGACATGATGGAAGTCTCACAAATAGAAATTATACTGTACAAATATTATTTGGCCTATATCTCCACACTTGACTTAAGAGTGCTCCTCAGCCAGTTTCTCAGCCTTCTGGACTACCTCTTCGATGGGTCCCACCATGTAGAAAGCCTGCTCGGGCAGGGCATCATATTCACCTTGGAGAAAGAAAAAGGACAGCCACCAAAGTCATCTATCAACAATGTACTTTAACCTGTATAGAATATATCATAACCATGGTACAGTTAACCTACCCCCTAGAATGCTCTGGAAGCCACTGATTGTTTCCTTGAGGGGCACCAGCTTTCCCAAGTGGCCGGTAAACACTTCTGCCACCTGGAAGGGCTGCGACAGGAAACGCTGGATCTTACGGGCGCGGGACACGGTCAGTTTGTCTTCCTCAGACAATTCATCCATACCCAGGATAGCGATGATGTCTTGCAATGATTTATAATCCTATAAATGGAGAGAAAAAAAAAACAGTTATGTTTTTTTTTTTTGTCAAACTTCATCCTGACAATATGTCATTTTGATTTAGAGAGAAAATAAAGGCTTGCCTGAAGGATCTTCTGCACACCACGGGCAACATCATAGTGCTCAGACCCGACGATGTTTGGGTCCATGATACGGGAGGTAGAGTCCAGAGGGTCCACAGCGGGATAGATGCCGAGCTCAGCAATGGCACGGGACAGCACAGTTGTGGCATCCAAGTGGGCAAAGGTTGTGGCCGGGGCAGGGTCAGTCAAATCATCAGCAGGCACATAGATAGCCTGAAATCACATGAGCAACTATTGCATGAGTAATCTGTATCTGCATAACCGTAAAAAAAACAGAAGAAACTTGTACTGTTCTTACTTGTACGGAGGTGATGGAGCCCTTCTTGGTGGTGGTGATTCTCTCCTGCATAGTTCCCATGTCAGTAGCCAATGTGGGCTGATAACCCACAGCAGAGGGGATGCGACCCAGCAGGGCAGACACCTGGTGGCCAGCACCGAGAGTTTTTAAAAGCCAATCTCATTTGAATAACATTAGCATTTAGAAACAAGTCTGTGTGGCTCTACGCACCTCAGATCCAGCCTGTGTGAACCTAAAGATGTTGTCAATGAAGAGAAGCACATCCTGACCCTCCTGATCACGGAAGTACTCAGCCACAGTCAGACCAGTCAGGGCCACTCTGGCACGGGCGCCCGGAGGCTCGTTCATCTGACCGTACACCAGCGCCACCTAGAGAACAGGAAGGAATACACAACGCATTAGAACAATAGGCATTTTAAGACATTGATAAACATACTGGTTTGTCAAAAATTATTTAAATTATCGGGGCATCACCTTTGATGTGGTGTCCTTCAGGTTGATGACACCAGACTCGATCATCTCGTGGTACAAATCGTTTCCTTCACGGGTGCGCTCGCCCACTCCAGCAAACACAGAGTAACCACCATGAGCCTTGGCCACGTTGTTGATCAGCTCCATGATCAGCACAGTCTTGCCGACACCAGCGCCACCAAACAGGCCTGAAATTTGCCAAAAATAATGATTATAAAAAAATAAAAAAATAAAAAAGGCTACACAAATTGTTTGCCATTGTGTGTCAGTTGCTCCACTGACCAATCTTTCCACCCTTGGCATATGGGGCAAGCAGGTCGACCACTTTGATGCCCGTCACCAGGATTTCCTGCTCCACGCTCATGTCTGTGAACTCAGGGGCCTCTGCATGAATAGGAGAAGTCCTGAAAGAAAAATAATTATTTTTTAGAGACACGTGCCACATTCCCTTCAGTCTATTAACCATCCCTACAAGTCCTTTGCAATCCACTCTTCACACTAATTTGCCTTACACTGTATTTGCAATTTTTTTTAAAAGGTGCTACAGTTAACCAAGTTAACCTGTGAAGTGAAAAACGTGTCACGTTCACACTCACTGTTTGGTAGTGATTGGACCTCTCTCATCAATAGGTTCCCCAATCACATTCATGATCCTGCCCAGGGTCTCAGGGCCCACGGGGATCCTGATTGGTGCCCCTGTATCCAGAACCTTCTGCCCACGGATCAGACCCTCTGTGCCGTCCATGGCAATCGTCCTGACCGTGTTCTCACCTTGAAATGAAGAACAAACCATTTCAGTTTCAGATTGAAACTTTTATACAAACACAGATTTCCAGGAGAAAAAAAAAGGTTCACACCAAGATGCTGAGCCACCTCGAGCACCAGCCTGCTGTCACGGTTGGCCACCTCCAGGGCATTGAGAATGGGAGGCAGGCCCTCATCGAACTGAACATCCACCACAGCTCCGATCACAGCCACGATGCGTCCGTTGGCCAAGGCAGCCTGGGCCGCTGGGGCAGCGTAACCCCGGCCTGAAAGGACAGATTCAGGCAATTGTCACCCATCATGAGTAACTTAAAACACGATAGTAACAACTCACTGTCAAGATTGACAAGTGGCATATGAATTTAAAAATATATAAAATAGGCAGAAGTTAGAAATAAAGCATGTTTCCACAGGTCAAACGAATAATAAAAAGTAGAAAATAGGAGAAAACGTTACTTCCTAGTTCATTTCAAAAGGTACTGTAAGGCAGGGGCTAAAAGTTGAGGCAGCTTACACTGACTTGTATTTAGCTGAGAAGGTCATTCAATGCAGACAGGGAGACAAGCCGAGTCAGAAGACACAAACCAACAAATTTCACAACAACGTCAAGCTAGCTCAATTTCAACAGACAGTTTCAAGTCCTTACAAACTCTCAAACGCGCAAAAGAATAACTGAAACATGCATTTAAAGGTAAACTTTAGGCCTGCCTGACACACTTAGCACGCTACACCCGGTGGAGCTCTACTAAGAGGGCACCAGGGGCGACAAAACGCAGACAACCAGTTCAATAATTCCAAAGTGTGTCCACTCACTCGCAGACAGAGCCGCATGTCTCCCACCGGTAGCCCTCAGGGAGCTGAACCCGGGTTTGAAAGCCTGCAGAGCCCCGCTGCAGCACCGTCCCACGGCACCCAACATGGTTAAGATGGCTGAAGGTGAGGACACACTCACCGCTAAAGCTTGTGCCGTGCAGTGCCGGCTGTGTGCGCAGGCGCAGTACGTTGCGCTTAAATCCCGATTATTATTATTTATTTATTTTGTTACCACCACCAGCAGAGGGCACTGCGCTTTCCGGCGAAAATAGTTTTCTGAGTTTGGCTTTTCTTGTTACCGCGCGCGTGTGTGTAATTGTTTGTAATTTTGATTTTCGTATTTTGATCATTTTATCATGTTCTAACTTTTAATAAATACGCTAAGTTCTGTCATATATATAGATTTTGGAAGATTTAGTTTACTGTTAAGTACATTACTATGCTGAAAAGTGCTCTTAAATAAACTTATTTGCATGTTGTTTTCCTCTCTTGCTCTTATGCACATTCTGCAAAAAACATCTGATACGTTCAAAACTAGCAGTCAAACAATTGCAGACATTTGCATTTGAAATGAAAGCTTTTCTAAAACAGACAGAAAAAGTAAAGTAGCTCAGCAAGGCTGCAAACTTCTTTCAAGTAAATGTGATAGATAATGATTGTGGTTTAAGAGGATGCAGCTGGTTTTCCATTGAACTTACACCAATTGAGGTCATTTGCAAGTCATTGCAAGTCCCTGATATCCGTTTGGGCCCCAAACCTTGCACTCAAATTGATTGCATTTGATAATTCGATGGCCAAATATCCATGATAATCTGAGTCTATCATTTTAATGAGTTGGAAGCGCTGTGGTAGTAATCTACAAGTGCCTTTCATTCACCATGCCGATAAGGGACATGCTCGATTTTGCCTGGCCATCATTCAGTGCAACATTCCTTTGTGTCAGAGCTGCTCCCTCATTACCTCTTGCCCGGAGGTCTTGAGCGCAACAGACATAAGGTGCCATGAATCCCCAGCCAAGTCTGCACAAGACCAGCCTAATCTTAAAACCGTGTCAGGAGAACTTGCTGAAAGGTCACTGTCTCATGTCAGTGGTCAAAAGGCCTCTTTTTTCCAGGAATTTACTTTCAGGTAAAAAAAAAAAAAAAAAAAAAGAAGAAGAAGAAGATAAGAAAAGGTGCCCGTCATGTTGAATGCAATCACCTTGAAAGAAAAAGGGTAAATCTGGTAAATCTCAAGAAATTATATAAAACATATTTGAATCTGAGACGATGCTCTCTTTGAATCAACAGGTATCAAGGGTGGTTTTTGTGTTTGCCCATTCCTAACCCTGACTTGATTATATTGTGATTTTGTGATTTGTCACTCTTTCCATTATTCCATTATTTACATGCATGTTTTTGACCATTTGGCATGTTTTTGTTTTTTGTTTTTGACATGCTGCTTTTATTTTCAGAGCGATAGAAACTTGTTTTTACATGGCTGGTCATTTGGAAATTTAGGCCTTTGTCCTCTTTACCCTCAGGCAGTGCTGTTATGGTCATTTAAAACCCCAGAGAAGAGGTCCAAAGGTGTCACCTCTACTAAACTCTGAAGCACCCCACCTGTGGAATTTATCATCCATGTCAAATTTGTTTGTCACCTTTGAAGAATGATTTCGCAGGAATTTTGTCACAGTTATATTTTAATACTATATCATAAAAGTTGCTCATTGCTCTCTCTGTAAGCATTCACCGATTTCATTTCAAGTTTTTCCTAAGTAAACAATGTCTTGTCGCTGAATGAACACACACTAAGAAACTCCAAAATGGCACACAAGCACAATTGTTATTTCCTTGATCTGAATGTGTTGCAGCAGTGTGGAGCTGCCCTGAGGGCTGGGGGGCGGGGGGCTGGGGTGGGGGGGAGTCTTGGCACCGCTCCATCAGGTCTGGTCTGTTGCTGCCTCCTTATAAAGGAGCTGGAGTGTCTTGGGATCTCTTACTCTCTGCTCCACACAATGACTGACACTTGCTGATGCCACGAACAGCAGAGAGGCGACTGGACCTCAGCGTGTACTGCAGCCTTTTGCAAAGGCTCACCACAATTTCTGGACAGGGCACTGTTGCATTTCTGAAGAGGAGTGAGTAAACTGTAAGTAAATTTAAACTTTATAGTTCATTTAATGCTGAATTTATTTTTGCTTTACATTAAGACATACATGTTGACATATATTTTCTATGGAGATTTATTTCAAAAACTCCCCTCTTAGACAGTGTATTTTTTTTTTTTTTTTTAGAATAATTAATTTGTTTCTGAAAATTTTTTTTTTTTTTTCTCCTTCAGTCGGGACAAGCATGTGGTCCTATTCAAGGTTGATGCTGTTGGTTGCAGCAGTCAAGTGTGTCTGGGCGCAGGACCTCTTTGAAGGGAAAATTGTGAAGAAATCCAACAGCAAACTTGTTGCCACAAATTTTCAAGATGGACAAGGTAAAGAAGATATATTAGTGTTTAGTTAGTTCAGTTCATAAGCCATTTTTGCTCATCCTAAAAGGTCTTGTATGTTTTTCTTGATTCATGTGATACAGACTATTGAACCCTTATAATGTGTTGCATTATTATATAAACTGTACCTGTAAACATTAACTATAAACAAATGTGGACAATATGGTGAAGAGTTAATAATTGTTAAGCTATATGTACGTTTGCATGTTGTAATTTAATGTACATTGAACAGAACATTAACTGTGGATTATCAATGTTCCATTCAAAACTTTGCACAACATAACGTCCATATATGCACAGCAATCTCAGACGAAGACTGCGGCCTGGAGCTCTCCTTCCTGTTGGACAGCTCTGAGAGCGCCAAGGACAACCACGAGCAGGAGAAACGGTTTGCCATGAGCGTCGTGGACCGACTCCAGGGCATCCGGCTGCAGACCGGCCGCGGCTTGAGCCTCCGGGTGGCTCTTCTGCAGTACAGCAGTCACGTCATCACGGAGCAGACCTTCAAGGACTGGAGGGGCGTCGAGAACTTCAAGAGGCACATTGCTCCCATCGTCTACATCGGCCACGGCACCTACACCACCTACGCCATCACAAACATGACCAAGATCTACCAGGAGGAGTCCAGCCTCGGCAGCGTCAAAGTGGCCGTGCTGCTCACAGACGGCATCTCCCACCCGAGGAACCCTGACATTTTCTCCACTGTCGCTGATGCCAAGAACCAGGGCATCAAGTTCTTCACCCTGGGCATCACCCGTGCAGCCAACGAGCCTGCCAATGTAGCCCTGCTGCATCTGCTCGCCAGTGCTCCTGCCTCCCACTACCTGCACAACCTGCAGGATGAAGGCATTGTTGAAAAAATCGTCAGTAAAATCGTGAGTATAATAGCCCGCCTTTCGACGGGGCGCACTGACGAGAAAAGTGGTGTGGTTGCATTGAATTAGTGTCTATTCAGGGTGGAAACATGGAACAGGCCGGAGCAGGAACCCAAAGAGGTGGAATGATGACAATGTTCTGAAGGAACAAATGAGAGAATGCCTCTGCCAGCACGGGATTAGAATGCAATGTTAGAAAAAAATACTGTTGAAAACACCATGTAATTAAAGGCAGTTGAAGGTTATTTATAGTAATTTTTTAGAAAAATAATTTTCTCTTTTCCATTTTTTTATTACTTAATTTTGATGTTTGCCAAGTGTAATGGCTTACTTGTTCTCTTCGTAACACGTTTTAATTTGTTTCTGAGTCTTGTCATGTCAAAAGTGAGAAGCTGATAATCTGTTTTTCTCTTTGCAGACCACTTTGGCTGACGAAGGAGTAAGTGTTGCGCTCAAATATTGAATACTGGCATTTATAAATGTGTAACGTCACATCAAGGTGCCCGCTTTGACTGCATTCAGTCACCTTTATAACACTCTAACCAACATATCTCTCTTTTTGAAGTGCCCTCTGGCTCAGAGATGTGCTTGCGAGAAAGGAGAGAGGGGGGCGAGCGGGGCGACAGTGAGTATCTAGCCTCAAACCATCCTAAATCTCCCTGCAGAGCAAAAGAAAGGGATTTGACGAGTCACAAGTCGGTTTGACTTGAGTCGGATCCCTGAAATCATGAAACTTTAGGAATGCTAATCACGCCAAACAATCAGGGTTACACGCTTTTAACCCCTGGTGCAGCTTGTTGGTATTTGCACAAGCAGAGCAAGCAGATAGTTGGTCTTGTCCCGCATTTTAAAAGCAAATCTATGGCAACAGGGCGGAGAGCAGAGGCTGCAGTCTGTTACTGTGAAAGAAAAGTGTTTGTTGCTGGTGTGTGTTGAGTATTCATTGCCCAGTGACTTTGCATTTCTCATACGCCATAAGAAGACCCCCATGGAAACCAGAGGTCGCCAGTTGAAAAGGAAATGTGTCCACCGCTACCAGACCATGAAACAGTCTGGTAATGGGTGCAGTTATCGCAAGATAAGCAGCACATGGAGGCAGGGCTAACTTCCCCTTGACCCAAATTTGCCTTCGGCATGACTTTCCACTGAACTGTCTCAGAACAGTTCAGACCGTAGAAAGCTCACCACGTCAGGATGGCCTGGCCAGGCCGATCATGTAGAGAGACAGCTGTGCGGCTATTAACCAGGTGCTTTCTCCTCAACAAGATTCCTCAGATTCTTACTGGCAAAGGCGAAAGAGGAACGCATAATTGCTCTCATTAGCTCACGGTCACAAACTACCAATTTAAAGAGGAGAGCAACCGACGGACGCTGCCCAGGTGCAGCCCAAGACACTGACCTCTATCCCCTCTTCCCCTCGCTCCCCGCCACCCCACACCCATGAGCAAGACACCTCATGTCCACCGATGGCGTCAAATGTCAGCCGCCACATTTTCGAGAATAAATCACACCCTCAGGCATCACGCCTGTCATCCCTTTAATATCCTAAAACAATTATTTTTCAAAGGAAATAACATTTTTCTGCACGTCCATGAGAAAGCAAGTGAAAGTAGGTGAAATGAACACAGCCTTGACTTGACTTGTTTCACTTTGCAGGGGAAAAAAGGTCGTCCTGGAGAGGATGGAGCCCAAGGGTCCAAAGGGCAAAAGGTTTGTGGGGGGTTTTTGGGTTTGTTTTTTTAAAAGAAATATACTGACTTTAAATGCCTTTGCTGGAAGGCTTTCATTGCAGTTTAAGTGTATTTGATATTAGACTGCTTGATGCTCAAAGCAAATACAGATGTTGATGGATGATATTTCTTACATTACCTGTTTAAAATCACTGTTTACACTTTGCAGTCAGTTTTTAATTAATTAGAAAAGCTATTAACATCAATGTAGAGGCCTCTATTGTTGCTAGCAGTTTTTTTTTGTTTTTTTTGCTTTGTCTCTTTTACCACTTGCATTTGCTTTCAACACTATTTCATTCATTTGTTGTTACGCTTCAAGGCTCCGGTTTCTGGCTTGTATCGCGCATCCATGTTTATCACTTTTTTCAAAGCTTTCAAAGTTCATATTTGATGTCATAATGACCATGTTGTGTGACACATCAGGGTGAAGCTGGATTTGGTGGTCTTAATGGGAGGGAAGGAGCTGAGGTAAGTTACACATTTGTTGGCACAAAACAAACATTCACTGTCTTGATCGTCAGCACTCACACTTGATTTAATTTATTTGACTTTCAGGGGAAACCCGGCTACAAAGGAGAGAAGGTTTGTTATTCAGATGACTGACAATAACAATATTTAGGGATAGTAATATTTTGTGATGTTGGAGACAAACCTACAAACCTACCTTGTTTCTACACAGGGTGAAAGGGGAGAATGCGGAACTCCGGGAATCAAAGGCGATAGGGTACAGCTCCTCTGTTAACACTCAACTTGATCTGACCTGAAACTCTCAAGCCTTCAGTGTTTCTCCTCCTGTTGATACACGTTTCAGGGTCTTGAAGGTCCACTTGGTGGAAGAGGACTTAGAGGGCTCCAGGTAAGTAACACTCTGATATCAAATTATTCCATTACATTGCCATTGCTGTTATATATTGTTCACAGGCTGTGATGACATCAGTTGTTCCACTACACATCTATCAAGAATAGCCAATATTGCAACTGGGAACGCGATTTCTATGAAAACAAAAACATTTCTAATAATTGTACAATTGAAATGTTGTGTTCTGTGGCCTGGCTCTTTTTTGGAGAATGAATTACACCACTACAATCTAACACAACTATGCAGGATATGATTTAAGTTTAAATGCAAACTAATGAGATACAGAACACACTGCTACATCTGTTAATGTACAAACCACAGTAGATAATTGAAACAAGCTGTAAAAAATGTTTTTTTTTCTTACCATAATTTGTCAATATCAGATATATAAAACAACTTATATAAGTATTTTCTGTCATGCCTTTAAAAATCTAGATTTGTAACGTTTGCAACGTGCATCACATATTGGACTGGTGTTCCTCAGATTAAACACTAAATTAGTTGCAGAAATCATCTCCCTCTGTCAAAAATTTTTATTTTCTAGACATGCAATAATTAATGCTGTGTATTTTTTTTCTGCCCAGGGGTTATCCGGACCACAGGGTGAAATTGGACCAGAGGGCCCTCAGGGAAATAAGGTCGGCCCCCATTGGAACAACCTTCAGTTACATTATCATGCACATCTGCTCCGATTGTAACATTTCATGTTAAGACTGGTTTTAAACGACGTGGCGGAGCACGTTTGCACCCAGATTTTTACCACCCAAAAATGAGGCATATTTGAGTAGTAATAAACCCCTGCATGAACATTTGGAAACGAGCCAGAATTACTTCCCCGTAATTTACCAGGATATAGATGAACATCAGTCTCAATATTACTTGAGGTTCTTTTAATGGCTTGTATCCTGTCTCTAAACACAGACATGAAAGTGCCTACAGGGTTGACAAATTCTCAGGTCAGGTCGGCTCCATATATGGAAGATGTATACTTGAAGAAGGCGTTGTCTAAATTACTCCCTGCTAAACGTGCAATTTTCTCATAGGTTTATGTTTGTATAATAATTGAAATGAACTAGAATGGTTGATTTGGCATTACCATAAAAGCAAAAGATATGGATGTAGAATTTTTTTCAAGAGATATTATGAGGTGCACCAACTCGGTAATTTGCAATTGTTACTATGTATGTGTTCACAGGGAGAACGTGGATTAACTGGACCACCTGGACTTCAGGGGGAAATAGGTATTGGACTTCCTGGTCCAAAGGTAAATTAAGTCTTGTGACGTCAGTAGTTTATTCCTTTTTCAATTATTTTTTTTATTTTTTTATTTTTCCCTTATTAAATTTACATACTTGAACGTGCAGGGTGATGTTGGTTTCCAAGGGCGATCTGGTCCTCCTGGCCCTACTGGTGTTGGAGAACTTGGCCCCCCTGTGAGTTATGAATACTCAATATCTGTCTGTAGCATTGTAACTTTTTCTTTTAGAATGTCCTCATTGATGTCATACAACTCGACTCGTTTAGGGACCTCAAGGACCTCAAGGTGTTCAAGGTGATAAAGGACCACAAGGAGAAGGGTTTCCTGGGCCAAAGGTACTTTTCCATTTCCTTCCACAGAATTAACAAAACAGGCTAAGTCTCGTCGACTGATATATTCATAATGTTGCTTGAGATTGCAAGGTTGTTGTTTTGTTTTGTTTTTTATCATTATTACTACTTATTTCAGATATTGTATGGTCTTTTTCAGGGTTTGTATCTAATGTACATTTTTTGGCTCTGTCTGCAGTTCTTGGCCTACAACTGCGATAATAAAAAAAAAGAAAACCCACTCTTTTTACTGTCAGTTGATATGCCAAGTGCTCACTCTACTCTAACATAAAGATCTGTTCTGGAGCCTGTAAAAACCTGCTGAAAGTCTTTTTCTCCCATGCTACAACATGCCAGGCAACATATATTACATGTAACTGCCTTTTCACTGGACTACTGAGATTACCGTATTCATCAACATGACTAACAGTGTGTCTTGCGAAGCCGCAGAGTGTTCTTATATCAAAGAGAAAAGAACAAATGGCAATCATGACAGAACTTGCCGGGTTAATTCACAATAAGCTCCTTCTGTGGTTGCGCTGAGGACCTGCTGCCATCGCAGTGTGTGCACACTTTAATTTGTTAAGGAAAATAAAACCTGACAATGTCCTGAAGCAACAACACATCTGTTTTGCTTCCTTTGCCAGATTCTACTCCTTGTTTGACTTCCACCTCCTAAAAGGAGATGATAGCACTGCAATAAAGATCGGGATGCGTGTCACTGCACATGGATGCTAGTGTGGCAGCTCACCTCGCAGCTTATTTGGTCAAACGTTGAAGAGCAATATAGCTTAAGGGGGAAAATGGCACATGTAGCATTCCATTTATGTAGGGCTCTTTTTCAAATCAAGTCGCAAGGGACGTGCAGGAACCAACTTGTCTCTTTTCCATACTGTCTTCACTGGAGAACAATGCGAACTTGGCTGTGACCCAGAAGAGAGGGTCTTCGGTGTAGACTGTCAGAGATTACCTGATTCTGTTCCACAGGGGGAACGGGGGCTTCCGGGACCGAGGGGACCGAGAGGCCAGCAAGGTGCAGGAATCAAAGGAGAAAGGGTGAGTTATAAATTTGTGTAAATATTCTCACCAGTCAATGGCAATAAACTGCAAGCTGCAGGCAGCTGCTGAGGAAATGTAAGAGGCAGGTGTGTACAAGCAGGCGATGGTTACAGGCGATTACGTAATGGATAGGATGACAACAACAGGGTTTTGCTACTATCCCAAGGGAATATTTATGTTGTTCTTTAACGTCTCTTGAAGTTGTCTGTCATCTAGCGTGCACAGTGTTAGGCAAGCAAATGGACCTGCATTGTGCTGGAGGGACATTGCTCTCACCTTGTATTTACTTGAATATTTTCTATAAAAACTATGAGTTATTAAACTCATGCATACACATTACAATGAAGCAGTTGTTGCGTAAAAGTAGTCAACCTTCCTATCTGTCTAGTTTTCAAGCTCCATTATACACATAGGAAACACTGAAGTATAAAAATCTAAAAAAAAAAAATGAAGATGCACAATAACAAAAACACTTCAAATACAAAAGCATCATTATGTTAAATTTGCATGAAACACTTGCCCACCAAGTGATTAGTCAACAACTGGTGTCAGCTGACGGACCATGGTGTTTCATCTACAGGGCGATTTGGGGCCTCCAGGTCCTGCAGGTCTCACTGGACTCCCAGGAGCTGGCATACAGGGGGAGAAGGTTGGTGACAGATCAGAATATGTTGCACATTCTGTGTAGTTAACTGTGCTAATTGACCTTTCTAATTACTACTTAGGGAGTCGAGGGTCCAAGAGGTCCACCTGGGGGCAGGGGGATTCCAGGGGAGGGTTTACCTGGACCAAAGGTTTGTTATAGCAGCGTTATAGTTTGTCATATACATCTGCATGAAAATAAATGCTATTGTTTTTTATTAGATTATTGATTGAGGTTGAGGTTTATTAATATTCATGGACTTGTTGTAATGCTTAATGGAGGCGTCTACCATTGGGAACAGGACATGAATTATTCGTGCTGCGATATTAAGGCTACAGTATACAACCAAAACCAACCAATTTGGTGTTCTTAAAAACCATTCAATGTCATGATATTAATGTCATTCAAAGGGGGACCAAGGTTTACCAGGAGAGCAGGGAGCTCCAGGAGATAGAGGTATTGGTGAACCTGGTCCAAAGGTGAGACATTGCACTCATTTTAACAAACCACTTAGTGAATTGTCTGTCAGTCCAATTTTTCTGATAGCGATGAATGTGACTGTTACAGGGAGATCCAGGAGCAGCAGGTCTGGGTGGCCTGCCTGGACTCCCAGGAGAGGATGGAGCGCCAGGACAGAAGGCAAGAACCACATGATACCACAAGCTGCCACTAAATTCTTTCATATAATTATTTCATATAATTCTCCACTGTCAGGGGGAACATGGGTTATCTGGTTTGAGGGGCCCTGAGGGAGCACAAGGAGTTGGCACCCAAGGAGAAAAGGTAAAATGAACAGAATTTATTCAATGCAGAACTGAATATAACAAGAGGTTAATCAGATTATATGTGCTGGAATCTCTAAAAGGGTGACCAGGGACAAAGAGGCATCCGTGGATTACATGGGCCTCCTGGAATTCCAGGACCCTCCGGACCAAAGGTAAAATATAGGACAAAGAAGATCCTGGCAACATGTTGCTATTTTGTAATCGCAACCTTGATATTAAATACTTATATCAAGCCAACCAATATCTAACTAGAACATGACTTGTGTCTTGAGTCTCTTGCCAATTCAAACTCTATTTCAGGGTGAGCGTGGAATGCCGGGCCAATTGGGCCTGCCTGGGCAGCCAGGACGATCCATCTCAGGTCCAAAGGTAAGCTTGTGAAAAAAAAGAAAAGAAAAGAAAAGCTAAAAGCCTCTTAGAATAAATGAAATCAGTGGAAAATGGTTGCTGACAATATTTCTCATTGTGTTTGTCCAGGGTGATGTTGGTCCTCCTGGTCCACATGGCCCTATTGGGGAAACTGGACACGGCTTACCTGGACCAAAGGTTACCTTTAAATTTGTTTCTGTTTTGTGCATATTAAATTGTATGCATATCTCTTCACAACCTGTTTTATCAACCAGGGTGAACGTGGTTATCCAGGACTGCCAGGTCCATTCGGTCCAAAAGGCGAAGGTCTCCCTGGCCCTATGGTCCGTTTTCGAACATCTACTTTTATTATTTCCACGATTTATGTTTAAATTCTGTAACTCTGTGTGTGTAATCATCATTGACCCTTGGTTTTTAGGGTCCTCCTGGTCTGCCGGGCTTGCCAGGTGAACCAGGCCCAGAAGGAATAGGAATTCCTGGTCCTAAGGTTTGTTGTGATCAGAAATATTTTTAAATCTGTAATATTGTTTTTGTTGTAATTATGTTTTTTGAGACTAAGGAATGCTTTGATGCATTTCATTGTTTCATGTCTTGCTCAGGGTGACGTTGGCTTTCGGGGTTTGCCAGGTTTGCCCGGGCCACCTGGAGAAGGCGTACAAGGACCACCCGTAAGAAAGACCGAAACCCAGTTGTTCATCATCAAGAAAATGAAATGTGATTTACTGATATTTGATCTGATACATTTGTTTAAAGGGTAATATTGGTAGGTCAGGACCTCCTGGACCAATTGGACCTCCCGGAGAGGGTCTCCAAGGCCCAAAGGTAACAAGAAGCTGCCTTACCAAAGTGATCAGTGTTCTGGTTTGTAAACTTAAAGTTGTAATTTCCTGCCTACGTGATTTGAGTGAGGCGATGTAATATGGAAGCCAACAAAGCTGCTGCAGGACAAATTGTATAGATGACTTTATGATCCACAAGAGAGGTGACATATTGAGTCAGTGAAAATAAAATCTAATTCCAGGGTGAGCCAGGATCTCAAGGTATAACTGGCCCAAGAGGGCCTCAGGGAGAAGGCTTCCCTGGAGCCAAGGTGAGGGATCCAAACGTATCTCTTAAAATTTTTCATTGATGTTTGTTTATCGGCTGTCTGACCTATCTATCACTGGTCCCTTTTTAGGGCGATCGTGGATTAAGTGGTGAGAGGGGAATGAAGGGAGCAAAAGGAGACACAGGAGACACTGGACTCCCCGGTGAAGCGGTAAACAAAAGATATCCTTTTCTTCACTTTTTCCAATGCAAACAACGGTGTAATGCACCAATGGTGGTTGCAATCCGGTTCAGTATACAGCATATTTTAGTGCTCTGTTTATGGTCTTGGGCAAATATCCTGCAACAATTGATGCTTTGTTGCACCTTCCACATGTTTGGAAGAGGACATTTTTATTGTACTTGGTAATGAGATTCTTTGTGTAAAAGTGTCGCAAGCCACTGCAAAACAGTGATCATATTTTCAACTTTTGTAAAATTTCAGGGAAGGTCCGGTGCAAAAGGAGAGCAAGGCCTCACAGTAAGGTTTACTCTTTGTCTTGTGCCGAAATGTTCAATTATTACCCTCAACCGTTATTAATGTCATTCTTTTCTTCTGCAGAGAGAGGACATCATCAAGCTTATCAAAGAAATCTGTGGTATGAGTCCAAGCCACTACAAGTCACCACATTCCAAAGTAGAATAGAATAGAAATATGTGAAGTCTATCCATAACTTTGTTTGTGAGAACACATTGCAGAAATCAAGGGTGTGTATAACAGCATTTTATTGTTTCCAGGATGTGGCGTCAAGTGCAAAGAGAGACCAATGGAGCTTGTGTTCGTCATCGACAGCTCGGAGAGCGTCGGCCCAGAGAACTTTGAAATTATCAAGGACTTTGTCACCAGGCTGGTGGAGAGGACCACAGTCGGGCGCAACGCCACCAGAATCGGCCTGGTCCTCTACAGTCTGGATGTCCATTTGGAGTTCAACTTGGCTCGCTATGTGACCAAACAAGATGTGAGGCAGGCAATCAGAAAAATCCCTTACATGGGCGAGGGCACCTACACCGGCACGGCAATCAGAAAGGCGACCCAGGAGGCTTTCTTCAGTGCTCGGCCCGGGGTCCGAAAGGTTGCCATTGTCATCACTGATGGACAAACAGACAAACGAGAGCCCGTCAAACTCGACATCGCAGTGAGGGAGGCTCACGCTGCCAACATCGAGATGTACGCCCTGGGCATTGTCAACTCCTCGGACCCCACACAGGCTGAGTTCTTGCAAGAACTCAACCTCATTGCCTCTGACCCCGACAGTGAACACATGTACCTCATCGACGACTTCAACACTCTACCAGGTGACAAGTGGAAGACACCACACCTTCCGCAGTTTCGTCAACGGAATCCTTGGACTCTTGTAATGAGTGCTTGTATTTGAAAGGATTGAAGTTGACTGACGCTTTGTTTTGCTTTTTCAGCCCTGGAGTCACAGCTTGTCAGCCAGTTTTGTGAAGATGAAAACGGAGCCCTCATCTACAACCGGATAACTAACAGACACTGGAATGGCAACAACGCACACGGGAATGGTCTCAATGGCAACAATGGACATGTCAAGGAAATCAGTGGACAGCACGACATCTCTCTTACTGTTGATGGTGATATAAGTTACAGGACGAATGAGAACAACAATTATGAAGAGGATATCCAAATTAATAGGCGCCCCATCATTCGAGGCCGTGGAGACACTTTCACGCTGCCCATCAGTGCCGATCCTCTTCCTTTCCAGGTAGCCACCAAAATACTATTGAAATAGTCTCGGCTGATTGTAAAGGTTTCTTCACAAGGCTAAATTCTTTTGTATTGTTTTCTTAAAAAAAAAAAAAAAAATCTGCAGGTGGATGATGAGGACGATGAAGGTGAGGATTTAGATCTTGGAGGCCACGCAAAGGGGGACAGCATTGCAGCTTTAGTTAACAAATCATCTTTACTGTCCGTGAGAGAAAGCTCTGTTGGCAAGGAGGAAGTTTCGTCATCATCATCATCATCATCGCCCTCGTCCTCGTCCTCATCAGCATCCTCCTCTTCATCGTCATCCTCGTCTTCATCTTCATCCATATTTACAACATCTTTGTCATCACCGAGCTCAGTTTCAGTGTCAAACTCAAACCAGTTTCAAATCGTTGTGAGTCCAGATGTATCTCAAGGTGAGAAATGTGTCCAAATAAAAACTGCTTGTGGGATTGTACGGGAACACATTTTGGATTTTAATATTGTCATATATCATGATAATACACTTAATTTCCTGAGTTTTCCTTTCTTTTGTTTTATAACTACAATTCATCCCTAAAAGAACTCACAGCCTTACATTTTCTTAGATAGAGGGAAAAATACACAAATATGGAAATATAAGAGCAAAGAGCACAATAATCCTGATTTTATTCAACTGAATTTCATTAATCTTTTATCTTTGTGTTTGCACTGGTAAGGGCTTCTGAGACTAATGGGATATAAAGTTTGAAACAACATACCTCCAACATGCATAATATAAATATTCTGGAAAATTTACCTTTTCCTCCACAGAGGCTCCGTCTGTTGATCCCCGGTGTGTCCTCGCATTGGAACAGGGCACCTGCCGCCAGTACAAAATCCACTGGTACTATGACAAGCAGGCCAATTCCTGTGCGCAGTTCTGGTACGGAGGCTGTGGCGGAAATGACAACCGCTTTAAGACAGAAGAAGAATGCAAGAGGACATGTGTTATAAATAGAAGAGGTAAGCAACACAACATACAAGCAAAAAATACAAAGTTTGTTTTCGTCTCTGACTTCAAACTGTTTGTCCTCTGCAGGATAAAGAAGAAGAGATCATCAGAAGAGGGACTTCCTCATTGAGAAAATGTCTTGGGATGTCATGCATTTTGTTGGTTGTATTTGGAAAGTTAATGCACTGTACTTGTTCTTTCATGACACAAATGCATATTGTATCATTTGCACAATGCAATGATAATAGTCATGACTGAATTGGATTCTCTAAAACAGACTAAATCTTAGTCCAACAGATACCTGGAAAATATCACCATTCTTACCTCATCGCTTATTGTGATTGATAAAGCGGAATAAATCTTTCAGCTACATCTTCTTATTTCTTATACATTGATGAGCCACATGCCTTGCATTTCCTGAATTTGCTCTAATAAGACACAAATACGATTATTGTTTGTTGACTATGCAATGATATGTTTAATAGTCGTATAATGTTTGTTTATACAACTTTATGTATGTTTAGGTTGTATCAGGCAGCTGTAAACTAGAGCCATTATTTCTTTCTACTGTTTTCAAAGAGCCAATGTGAAATTCATTGTGTGATAGACTCTTGCAGCAAAACATCTATTAAAGATCAGTTTCACGTTTATACCTGTATAAAGGTTTTTGTACCTTTTAAATAATAAAAGATAAAATACAATTATTGCATTCCTGGTTAATTTAGTCCAAAAAACGAGTCAAATTTGGAACGCACGTCAACATTATTGTCCTACTTGCTTGCCGTCCGTAACCAAGGTGATTATGACGCTTGGATCTTTCCCATTACCTGCGGGTATCCAGCAGTAGCAACTATCCTAAACTAAATTTACCTCTTCACAAAAGGAAACGAAAAGAGCAACAGTCATGTCGTCTGTTTTGGATGCTCTCTGGGAAGACAGAGACGTAAGATTTGACATTACAGCGCAGTAAGTTAACCCTTTTCAGGCTAAATGTTGTCTCTCAGGATAACCGCTGAACACGCTAATCTTCGCGCAGCTATGCTACTTAGCTATCTATCTATCTATCTTGTCTTCGCATTGATGTTCACTTTTTTTAACTGTTGAAGCTTCATTTTTTCCTGTTCTAAAAATGTTATTTTTGTATGATTTGTTGTAGCGTAGCCAAGCGTCGCCTTCATTCGAGTTAGCTTTGGATTAGCATGGTGAAGTTAATGTTATTAATCTGGCCATCCTGTTTGCAGGCAGATGAAGACACGTCCTGGAGAAGCACTGATAGACTGCCTGGACTCTATAGAAGACACCAAGGGAAACAACGGGGATCGAGGTATTGCTGCTGAGCTACAGAAGACGGATTTATTCTATCATTATCTGCCCGGTTAATACCTAATACCTATTTGCAGGTCGACTGCTGGTAACAAACCTGCGAATCATTTGGCACTCTTTGGCCCTGCCAAGGGTCAACCTGTGTGAGTACAGATTTCCAATTACTTTGAGGCAGAATATTTCTATTTACCATTGTTAACAATGGTAGTCATGCAACTGTGAATAAATGTCGGCTGTCAGCTGTGAATCACACAATAAACAAATGGTGATGGGGATTTATTTAATTTTTTTTCAATTTCAAAAGAAGTTATTATCTTGACTATTATGTTGAAATGTCAGAAAGAATAAGTAGCGCCATTTTGGGTGGGAGGAAGTTAACACAATTGTGATTTCCTCATACTTTTAGCTGTGGGTTACAACTCCATCATTAACATCACAACAAGAACAGCAAACTCGGTAATTATGGTTTCATTATCTCTTTTACTGAGTCATTGTTTTTCTGCTTTATTGTTTAAAAGGCAGTGATTTGTGTATAATATGTCTCATTTATAAAGTTCTAAATATTTCTTGAAGAATTTCTTTTCCTTTTTCAATCACGTTCGATGTTGACGAATGTTAGATTACTATCAGATCTGAATTCAACATTAAACTGAAAAGCTTCACTTTTTTCCAGAAATTAAGGGGGCAGACAGAAGCACTTTACATCTTGACAAAATCCAACAACACAAGATTTGAGTTCATCTTCACAAATGTTGTTCCAGGAAGTCCACGTCTCTTTACTTCTGTCATTGCCGTTCACAGGTGAACCATCAGTGAGACAATTGTCTAATTACTGTTTCCCTTCAGAATAATGAAAATACTTTTTTTTATTATGCAGGGCCTATGAGACGTCTAAAATGTACAGGGACCTGAAACTGCGAGCTGCTCTCATTCAGAACAAACAGCTAAGACTTTTACCCCGAGAGCAAGTCTATGATAAAATAAATGGAGTCTGGAATTTATCCAGTGATCAGGTAACGCTTGAAATGTGTCCATGAACTCTCAAGAGAAATGTGTTTTTATTTTTGATAAATATTTAACAAGTAAGTGAATATATAAGTAGATCATTTTAATATCAAACGACAAAAGTAGTGATTTGGAATAATTTGAGGGACAATTCAAAGAGTGTCATCTCTTTAAAAATGAGTTTCTGTCCTTCAGGGTAACCTGGGAACCTTCTTTATCACCAATGTTCGGATCGTGTGGCACGCCAATATGAACGAGAGCTTCAATGTCAGCATTCCTTACCTGCAGATTGTGAGTACAGAGTATTAAAACAAACATCACCCATTCAAGTTTAGATATTATCATTTATATGTTTGTTTGTTTTTTTTCTCAAAGTGGTCCATTAGAATCAGAGACTCAAAGTTTGGCTTGGCTTTGGTGATCGAGAGTTCACGACAGGTAATCAGTTTTCCTTTGCATTCCAAGTTCCGTGAGGATGAATTATTAATATGATGATTATTTGATCCTTCCTAGTGAGTTTCTGTAAGTCTCTGATGCGCAAACACATCCCGTCTGTTTGTTTGTAGAGCGGTGGCTATGTGCTCGGGTTCAAGATCGACCCTGTGGATAAGCTTCAAGACGCCCTTAAAGAAATCAACTCTTTACACAAGGTGTACTCTGCCAATCCCATCTTTGGGGTGGAATATGAAATGGAGGAAAAGGTAAGCGTGCACTCAACAGGGTCACATGGCAGCATTAGAATGTGTTTGGCACATGTTGTTGTCATAGCGCTGTTTTGTCCCAACAATGGTTGCAGCCGCAGCCGCTGGAGGAGCTCACTGTGGAGCAGCCCCCCGATGACGTGGAAATCGAGCCGGATGAGCAGACAGACGCTTTCACAGTGAGTTTGTCTGCGTCCACTCATCGCCCCTGCGGGAGCCAAGGCTTTAGTTTCCAGTCTCTCAGAATAGCACTTGTTTCACAACCACACATCACCATGAATAAACACGAGTTTATGTTGCCTAGCACTCTGTAATACAATAATAATACTCTATGATCACTGACGGCATGTGGCACTATTTCCTGTCCACTCCACGTGTGTGATATGTACATGTATTTGTCCACAGGCCTACTTTGCTGATGGCAATAAGGTAAAGTCTCATTATTATTTCCTATTTGTGTCATTTTTTTTGGAACACATTTTTTTTGGGATTCATCACATTCTGTTCTGTTGTTTAAAAGCAACAAGATCGGGAGCCAGTTTTCTCCGAGGAGCTGGGCCTCGCCATCGAAAAGCTGAAGGACGGCTTCACGCTTCAAGGACTGTGGGAAGTTATGGGCTAAAATGTTCAACATAAACAACAAGAGGACAAGCTCTGTGTAGATATCCAGATCACAAAACATCAACTTAATTATTTATAAGTCTTGTAAATGTATGTATTTTTTTGTATAGATTATATAAAAAAATTGAATTTATTGTTGGGATGTTAAAAGTTCATAAGTCTGTTTGTATTTTGTAATGATGTGAAATTTGTAGGTCTGTTCTGACAGAATAAATTTTTCAACACAGTCAGTGACTTAAATTGTATTACAGACAACATGGAAAGTCCGTGTGGAAAGAACCCACTGATCTCAGGCTAAATCCTCTGTGGCACAATGCGTTCGAGCATTCCAAAAAATCCAAACACAGGACACACTGACACACTGTCACGTCCTGTGGCAGCTGTCTACTTGTCACGTCACCTCCTCTCTGTCTGTGTCTTACACACAGCAGTGAGTGATCCTCGCTGCCAGTATATGCCTGACTCACTCCACAGGTAGATGCCCTTATAGTACAATTTAATTTTGTGACCACAGTGTGAGATGACAGCTGTAACAAACACTTCTGCCTTCGTGTTGAGTGTTGTGTGATTCAACTGTCTGTTGGAAATTTTATGATACTCTGACAGATTACATAAAAAGATCACAGGCTATTTTTTGCGTGGCCGCAGGTCCTAAAACAATGTTGCCCCAAGGCTCCACAGTCATTTTTACACCATGACAGCTGAGGGAGCTCTCCGCTATGGCCTCCCCCAAATTCTTCATGGATGGAGGAGCCGGCTATATTTAGAGGGGCCACAGTTATATTGAAGTGGCTTCTGACCTGGCTGCCTATAGTTCTGACTGTAGCAGCTCTTAAGACGGTCTGCTCCTAAAAACGCTCCCACAGCGACAGAATGGATCCTCAGGGCTTGAGAGAGGACCTCCGCTTGTTTCAAACCACCTTGCTGCAGGACGGCCTCAGGGAGCTTCTCAACGAGAACAAGCTGATCGACTGCGTGCTGAAAGTCGGGGACAGGAGCATCCCCTGCCATCGGCTCATCATGGCCGCCTGCAGTCCCTACTTCCGGGAGCTTTTCTTCGCAGCCGATGGCAAGGAGGTAGGCCAAAAGGAGGTGGTCCTGGAGAACCTGGACGCCAACATGATGGAGGTGATCGTCAACTACATGTACTCGGCAGAGATCGACATCAACGACGACAACGTGCGGGACATTTTGACTGTGGCCAACCGCTTCCAGATCCCCTCTGTGTTCACGGTCTGCGTGAACTACCTCCAGAAGAAGCTGTCAAAGAACAACTGCCTTGCCATCTACAGGCTGGCGCTGATGCTGAACTGCGCCCGGCTGGCAATCGCGGCTCGAGATTACATCGCGGATCGGTTTGAAGCCATCGCCAAGGGCGAGGACTTCCTGGAGCTGGCGCCTCCCGAGCTGTTTGCCATCATCGGGGCGGATGCGCTGAACGTAGAGAAGGAGGAGGTGGTGTTCGAGACCCTCATGAGGTGGATCAGGAAAGACAAGGAGCAGCGGGTGAAATCTCTTGGAGAGGCTTTCGACAGCGTCCGTTTTCGCTTGCTGCCTGAGAAGTATTTCAAGGAAAAGGTGGAGAAGGACGAGCTGCTCAAGAGCGATCCTGAGCTCCTCAAGAAATTCAAGGTCATTCAGGAGGCTTTTGCAGGGAAGCTTCCTGAGAAGCAGAAGGGACAAAGCGACGAGGAAGGCGAGGAGGCGAAGCTGCCAGGCTTCCTGAACAACAACCGCAGGTACGGCATGTACGCCAAGGACATGGTCCTGATGGTCAGCGACACGGCTGCAGTGGCCTACGATGTCCAGGAGAACGAGTGTTTCCTCGCTGCGATGGGCGAGCAGATCCCCAGAAACCACGTTTGTCTGAAAACGAAGAAGAACAGCCTGCATGTGGTCGGTGGGCTCTTTGTGGATGAGGAGGACAAAGAAACTCCCCTGCAGTGTTACCACTATCAGGTAGGAACTGAAAACTTTGGATGCCAAAGTCATTTTCAGTTCATTTTCTCATTGCACCTGCATTCATTTGCACTTCCTTTTCATTTTGTGTTGCAGCTGGACTGCCTCACTTCTGACTGGATTGCTCTGCCGCCCATGCCCTCTCCCAGGTGTTTGTTTGCGATGGGGGAATTTGACAATCTGCTTTTTGCCGTGGCAGGAAAAGATTTACAGACTGACGAGTCTCACGACACCGTTGTGTGCTACGACACGGAGTGAGTTCAGCAAGTGCCAGCGCACTGACTGACTAAATTTCTTTTCATGTTCCACTGATCACTTCATTTTTCCTGCTATAGAAAAATGAAGTGGAGCGAAACAAAAAAGTTGCCGCTGAAGATCCACGGCCACTGCGTGGTCTCTGAGAACGGGCTGGTGTACTGCATCGGAGGCAAAACAGATGACAAGTAAGAGTCTCCTCAAAAAAAGACCAAAAATTCCATCAAAGGCTCAAAATCTGCCTTCACATTGTATCAATTTCCTATTATTCTCTCTGGTACAGTCAGGCAACCAATAGGATGTTTGCCTACAACCACAAGAAGTCAGAATGGAAGGATGTGGCCTCGATGAAGACACCCAGGTCGATGTTTGGTGCCATTATTCACAAGGGGAAGATTGTTGTCGCCGGCGGAGCCAATGAAGAGGGTCTAACGGCTGCGTGTGAAGCCTATGACTCCGGAACCAACAAGTAGGTTCATCCCCAGGGGCCGTGACGGTGATGCAGCTATCATGATGACTGTTATTTCCACCTCTGTGAAGATTGGTTAGGATATCCTTGGGTCAGGAACATAGGAAAACTTTAAAAAAGAAAAAGAAAAAGAAAAAAGATACAGACAGGATTTTGATCATGCTTATCGCCCTGTTTGGAAGGTGGTCACCCTTCCCGGAGCTCCCCCAGGAGAGGAGTTCAGTCAATCTGGTCAGCTGCGATGGGGTGTTGTATGCTGTCGGCGGCTTCGCAATTGTGGAGAATGAGAACAAAGAGTGTGCACCCAGTGAAATGACAGACATTTGGCAGTATGTGTTCTTTTTTTCCAAAAGTGTAGAACATTATTGAATACAAAATATTTCCTTTTGTGCATTATAGCCTAAATGTTTTTTTCCTGCGTTCTCAGGTATGAGGAAGACAAGAAGCAGTGGGTTGGTGTGATCAGAGAGATGCGTTACGCAGCTAGCGCCTCCTGCATGTCCATGCGCCTGAATGCAGCCAAAATGCCAAAACTGTAAAAAGGGACACAAAGAGCAAGCTGCCTCTACTGCAGTGGGCAAGCGTACAGTGTAACACTCTCTTGTAATTTACATTTTTATGTTTTCATTTCATTCATTCATTTTTGTTTTGTTCAGATATTGCATAGTTGCATAATTTTATGATAAATTAGAGGCTTCTTTCCTCGTCTTGATAGCCTGTGACCTACTCCAATCATTTGTACTGTTTTCCACCAATTAAAAGATTATTTAGGATAATAGGTGTGACTGGTTTCATGGCCAATGGATTCTGTTACTACTCGAATACAGCATCTTAGAACAGATTGTTTCACTTTTCAAATCTGACAAGTATATTTATGTGGAGTGCACGTTTACAGTTGCAGCAAATACAATGAAAAGACTTTCATACCATGTGACATGTGCACAGCCTCAGACTAGACTAAAGTGTTATGTAATCTAAAAGAATACATGGGCGAACAATGTACAAATACAATTCAGCTTATTAAGGCACACTGATGATACCCTGTCACCATACAATACAAATAAAGACGCAGAAAAGTTGTTACTAAAATATTGCTTTTAATAAAAAGTACATCAAACACAATCTCATTCAACGTGAACGAGGTAGATTCATGATATCTTCCACAATAACAAAAATAAGAAGCACTTTATGCAAATCAACAAGAAGACCCAAATAGCTCAGACCTGAAGGTCACATTTTATTCTTCGATAAATAAATAATTCAAGAGGAAAGCTCTTTAAATATTTTGCTTTTTAAATATTTCTTCCAGGCATCCTGTGTTGACAGCTCCATGGAGTTCCATTCATAGTGAGGAATCTGTTGGGTTTTTTTTTTTAAAAAAGAAAATTATTCAGCTGCTCTTAGAATCAACATTCAATAACACACACATGATCTTCAGTGAATGATGCTGCCCTTCACCTGAACCACACGATATCCCAGCATTTCCAGGTGTCTTTTCCTCATCAGGGCTTCACCTTTGATGTGGCGAGAATTCTTACAGAAGGTCTTCGAGTCGAGAAAGTCCACAGCAACACTGAAGCGCAAGCAAAGGAATGTCACAACGCAGCGTCTCTTTATATTTTTCCTTGAAAAATGTTTAAAGTCTGTGATGTGTTACCGCTGAGCTCCGGGCGGCAGCTCGTCCCCGACGTTTACGAGCGAGCTGGTGGCCCAGTGAACCTTGTCAGACATCTGCAGCGTGCTGGGTTCGCTGAAGGCCAGCGGCTGCATGTGTCTGTCCAGTACGCATTCAAAATCTGAGATAAACAGAAAACACGCAGCACTTTCATTTCCTGTCTGTGAGCCAAGGGGCATTAAGTGTTTCAATGGCAGAACTGATGAAAGATTTTGCCAAATAAACGGTTCAAAACTCACCAACAGTGTAAAAATAAGGCGTGACCACTGCTACTCGAACACGATTGATGCCATCCAGAACTTCACCCAGCATTTTATGGATGCGCTGCTGTGCAGGACTGATTGCATTGTTGCCTAAAAATTAACAAACATATTTATGCAAAAAAAAACAACTTTCAAAAAGACCAAAAAAAACATCATCAGAAATGTCTCTACCTCTCTTTTGTAACTGCTGGCAGTAGCGTTCATGAAACCAAGGCACCTGGAACTCAGGACACTCGAGACAGACGGCGCGGTTGAGCTCCATGAGGCGGAGTCTGGTCCGCATGTTGAGTGCATCAGGGAGGGCTTGAAGAATTGACAATAACCAGTTATTTGACTGAGCATGTGTGGAATGGATATGTTGCTAATGGTGCAAACCAGTCATGAATAATCTAAACACCAAATTGGCAAAAAAGGGAGGCGTACTTTCCAGCTGAGCGTCCAGCCTTCCCAAGAAGTCGATGCTGAAGATTGCTCTGATGAGTTCTTCAGGGAACCAGTCGGCCACGGCCAGGGAGTACGCCAGGAGAACCAGCAGATGTGGATCGAAGGAGCCTTAAAAACACAGAACAATAAATAAATAAATAAATAAATAAGAGAAGAAAATGTGAGGATAAAAACAAAATAAGTTTTTGTGATCCACTCACTAATATGAGGAATGACTCGCTGAATGCAAACATCATACAAGTTGTCTGCTTGTCCAGGGTCATAATTCAGGATGGAGAACGGCAGCAGCATGGCATATGTGGCTGAGTAGTGAATCTTAAAATGTTGCAAGAAAGTGCGATTAGTAACGAGTTATTTTAAATGACTGTAGGCTTCAGTTGTGAACTGTCAAAAAAAAAAAACACCTTCTCAATGTCTTTAATGGCCACGCTGGCGATACGATCCATAAGAGGAGGGCACAGGTGATTAATCCTGGTCAAGAAGAACGCCAACTCCGGCACGTTGGTCCAGTTTATTTGGTCCATCATCCTCTGCAGCATGACCAACATCTGCTCCACCAGCACTTCCTCGAACCACTCGCCGGAGATGTACTTGAGCTCCTCCAGCACCAGGTCCAGCCGATCAGCCGTCTGCAGCCGCTCGTGGCCGCAGTGGTTGAGGGTCTGCAGCAGCCGCATGTACTTGCTGGGAGTGTTGTGGCGGTAGGAGTGGTCATTGCGCATCCACTTGGCCACGGCCGCCGACAGAGCGCTGAGGTCGTTGAGGCTGCACTGGGCCACCACTGCCTCCACCCGCGAGATCACGCCGTCCTCAAGGCGCGGCGACGGCAGCATGGAGAGCACGCGGGTCAGCATGGTCACCTCGTACGGGAAGACGCTCCGCTGCAGGAAGCTGTAAGGGTAGACATGTCATCGGTGTCTGTGTGAGGAAGCGCAGTTTCACAGTTCACAAGATCAAAAAACAAAAAAACAAGCACTTACTTGACCAGGATGTTTCTCAGTTTTGCAAAGAGCTCTGGGTTCTGGTATTGCATCAGAAAAAGGGCTTGAGTGATTCTGGCCACCTCCACTGGCTTGTAGACATGAAGGTTCCTTTGGATTACTGATGCAATTCTATATTACAGCGTTGTTAAGAAAGGGTACAGAAGGATGAAGAACAACAAGAATTACATCATGGAAAGCTTAAAATATGTTCAGATTAAGCTGAAAACTTTCAAGTGGGACATATATGCAACAATGTAACATAATATGGATCCAAACTGACCATTTTGACACAAATTACGATTTCTCACCTGTCAGCACCTGTAGTCGGTTTAAAAAATATGAGCTTACTAATGTGTAACTGATTGAGATAAACACTCACTTGTTCATCAGGCTGAGATTTCTGCTCTGGATCTCCTCCAGAGCCTCAGCTACAGCCAAAGCCTGCTGCGCACTGAGCTCATCCGCCAGCAGGAGGGCGGTGTTCTCCAACCTAAGAGGGACCAAACCACATTAAACGGTCCAGGAATCCTTTCAAGAGACATTTGCAGAGAGCATTACGAACCGTTCTCTGGTCTCCGGACAGGCCATCGGACCCAGAGCCACAAACAGCTTGGTGAAGGAAAACGGCTCCGTGCTCGTCTCAACTAGTTCTGTGAGTCTTTGTTTCACCGCCAGCCTGAAGTCACAGTTGCTAAACTGCAGGGACTGATACAAGCCCATGATGATGCTGATGTTCTCCGCGTCCAGCCTGGGGATGTTCCGCAGGAGGATCTTGTTGCACTTCTCCAGCAGGGACCGGTGATTGTGCTTGATGTTGCGCAGAAACTGTACCACCCTCCGCGGGCTGTTGTAGTTGGAGGCGTCCATGGTCTCCAGGAGATCGTCCACCCTGTGCAGGAGGGCGTCCCGAAGTCGGGTGGACACCAGGGACGACACGCTGATCATCAGCGTAGTAAGAACTCTGCAAAACATTGCGTAGTTATTAACACATGCAACGACTGTTCACATTCTAAGTTAAATGATTTGGAGTCTGATGACTAACCTTGCATCATCAATGGACGATAACCTCTGATCCACGATACTGGTGATGTGGCCCATGAGAGGGCTGTGCTGAAGGTGCTGATCATTGAGACAAATGGCAAACTTGGACAAGGATGCCATTGAAAATCTGCAAAAATCCATTCTATTAGTGCATCAGCAAAACTAAATTTTTTTAAATTATCATTTTAGGAATTTTTACGAATAATTGCCAAAGCTTCAAACATCAAAAATATAAAAGAAAAAAGTGTGGCACAATCATACAGTACCTGTCAATTCTGAGCGATGCTTCTGAAACCAGCTGCTGAACCAGAGAGTCATGTGGTTCCACATTCAACCTGCAGGCAATCAATAGCACATTATACTTTAATTGCTGCATTAAGAACTTAACGCTCTACCTTAGATCTGATTGTGTCAATAACTCAACGTACCTAAGAAAACTGTATAGCGTGTCGACCAACATAGAATCATCCATATTAGAAATCTTATTCTCCGCCAACACCCGAAGGGTCAAGAACTGCGGGTGGCTCCTGATGAGATCCACGGTCCGGAGAATTTGGGGTTTCTCCTTTTGCAACTCCCATAGCATCCCCACAGCGCTGCTGACGTGCTCCACTCTGAGCTTGGCCTTGTTCTTGCCAACCACATCAAACACCTGGTCTTCAGTGGAGCACACCTGGAGATGCTCCAGGACCTGGTCTCGACTGGCTGACCCCCCATGCAGGAGCCTGCGAAGGAAGGTGCTGACACGCCGGAGCCGAAACATCACCAGAGACCTCGGCTGAGAATTAAGGTATGTCCATGGAGTGTTTACTTCTCCAACATAGTTTCCGCCTTAGTGTCAAACCAAAAAGGTGTCTGTGCAAGGTGAGATCACATCCAATGAGTTGCAGTGTAGATGTACACGATGCCTTGGGCTCGTAAATCTATGTCCTCTAGAAAAGAAAAGAAAACACACAGACGATAAACATTATTTAACTTGATAGATATCCTAAGTAGTGTTCACTTACAAAACATCTTCAGGAAAGACTTGCATGACAGTGATGTCAACGCGTTTGAGAAGCTGACCTCGGGTCTGGCTGGTTTCACCTTGCAAACAGACCCACTCAGTGAAGTCTTATCACTTTTCCTTTGCTGTACCGCTATGAGTTATCAGCCAATGGTTACAAGGAGGTAGCTTAGCAACTTAGCTAACGCGGTATTCACGTGGGTAAAAAACAAACGCATAAAAGACCGGAATTTCATGATTAATCCTTCCCATTAAGTCGTCACGTAGATTTCTGCATACTGCCGAGTTTCTAACGACGTAAACGCTGACTAGTCTGAGATAAATATTTTTAATGACAGTATTCAAAGTCAATTTACCTCTCATGTGTTATAACATTTCACTTCCGTATCCAGTGACGTAGTTGAGCTAAGAGTTTATAACCCCGGGATTTGTCTGTCAGGAAGCAGGTCTTGGAGGCTGGAAAGGCCCATTGCCATTTTCAGCTCATTTACGTAATTAAACCAAAACTGCTGTACAGATGGGCTAGTCAAATATTCACAGCCATAATCGTATTGGCGCCCTTTCAGAATCAGCAGTTACATTTTGATGGGTTTACTGATCATTGCTCTTTTATTTGGATACTTGTGCCAAATATGCTGAAAACATATTTCTGCTGAATAAAAACACTAGCTTATCATCAAAAATACAGAGTTTAATTTATTCCACGACAATACATTAAAGTGAAGGAAGATATACAAAGTGCAAAGCTTAGAACCAAAAATAACGAAGTCTGTTGTGGCGCCTGGCAGGTATTGTCCAGGGTTTCAATCGCTCCCTGCTCCTCAGCTACGTGCCCCGCTCGATTGAAATACATTCACGTCCCCACGGCGCCATCTTTAGAAAACAGTCGCTGTGCGCTGAATGAAACTTGACTTAAACTTGATTTTTCGTCACTCTCGAGAGCTGCTCGATTACATGGAGTGACGCCGTTGGAATTTCTGGTAACGTATTTTAGCTAGCGCTGCATTTGCGCCGAGTGTGTGTTCACGCTTCAAACCCGCGCCCATAACGTGGTGCGTACGTAGCGGGCTCTCTGCTCGTTATTTGGCTAAAGCTACATCCACAAGCAGGCCCCACGCCGACGAATATGATCGCACGTGTGCCTGCATTAATCGATACCGGCCGAGGCAATGCTGGGGAGTGTCAGTTGAGCTGTGTGTGGTCGGTGCATTAAAGTGTATCCGGCTACACACAGCCAGGCTAGCTTTTTAGCGGTATGGTAGTGTGCTACCATTTCCAAACCTGAGCCTGTCCAATGTTCCATGTGATGGTTGTTCGTTCTGCGAGTAACGTTCACCAAGACAATGCAATGACCCATTGTTCTGCGATTTGTAAATATTTACACAGTCAGTATCCAAAATCACTTAATTTAAATCTTGAACATTGTTCGTTTGGAAATGTTAAGAAGTACTCTTTGTTGTCCTCCATTGTAGTCACTCAGAACGCAACATGTCTTCTTGCTGGTCTCTTCCTCCAGTTGTTTGACCACCAAAGGCGATCATGGGGATCAAGGTTCAACGCACCCGCTGCTTCCTTGACATCGGAATCAGCAACGTGCTTGGTAAAGAAGGAACCCTTACTCTCACTGCTTACATGTTTATATGTGAAGTTCTATGACAACTTCTAGGAGTAATGCACACAGTCAGACGATTATGCAACTGAAAGAAAACCCACTTTTTTTTTTCCTGAATTGGTTAAAACAGAAAATAAGAATGCATGTTTTTCTCTCATAGTTGGCAGGGTGGTTGTCGAACTTTTCTCTGACATCTGCCCCAAAACTTGTGAGAACTTCAGATGCCTCTGCACAGGTGAGCAATTTTTAAAAAAAAATATGTAAAGATGCCCTTGACCTTTTGCAAAGGTTTGACTTGGAAACGTGTGGTTTTATTCAGGTGAAAAAGGCATCGGCAAAGGAACACAGAAACCGCTTCACTACAAAGGATGTCTGTTCCATCGCATCGTGAAAGACTTCATGATTCAAGGAGGAGACTTCAGTGAAGGTCAGTTAGTGAAGTTTAAGAATTTTGGATATTGCACCCATAGGTATCCAAATAGTTTGGCTTTTGAAGAAGTATCCCAGTGCCCGGTGATTTAGAGCATTTGTTGTTGTTGTTGTTGTTTTTTGTTGTTTTTTAAACAAAACCGTCTATCTACATCTGCCTTCTACAAAACATCATCAGTGTTGATAACCTCCAGTCAAATAATTATTTTTCCAAGGAAATCCTCTCTGGCTTTCATGCTTGGCTCATGTTTGATCTTTCATGTCATCACAGGTAATGGAAGAGGAGGCGAGTCCATCTATGGAGGCTTTTTCGAAGGTAATCAGCCACTGTGAGAGTTTGCGCCAACGTAATTCCACGGGAAGTTGCCTCATGATGGCAGTACAGACTTTTTGTTTTTCTCCCCAGATGAAAGCTTTGCTGTCAAACACAACAAGGAATACATGCTATCTATGGCTAACAGGGGCAAAGATACAAATGGTTCACAATTTTTCATGTAAGAATCATTTCTATTCCCCATCCTAGCTTTCATCCATTTTTAGTCAATTCTACTCCACTAAAAATGTATACATGTTTTTTTTTTTCTTTCTTGAATCATTGCTGTGGTGCTACAGAACAACAAAACCCTCGCCACATCTGGATGGGTATGTCCTCCTCCATCATTCATTATTGTTTATACTTGAATCGTTGGCATGGAGCATTGGCATAGTGTCGTGTTCACTGTTTTTGTTGGCTTAACGTTATCATTTTTCCTCAGTGTCCATGTGGTTTTTGGTCATGTGATTTCTGGCCAAGAGGTTGTTCAGACAATGGAGAGCCAGAAAACGGATCCTAACAGCAGACCGTACGCTGAAGTAAAAGTGATGAACTGTGGAGAGCTGGTCCCTAAATCTAAAGGTTTGTTTGCAATGAATTTGAAAATAAACTTTACTTGTGGAGGTCTTTAGTCTTGTTAGAGCTTCATCTAACAGATGTTTTTATTTTTCAGCGCATAAAGGGGAAAAAAAGAAGGTGCAAGCCTCCTCAAGCTCCAGCAGCAGCTCCAGCGGGTCTGAAAGCTCCTCAGACTCCTCTTCAGACTCAGAAGAATCGGAGAAGGAGTCTAAGAAGAAAAAGAAGAAGGCAAAAAAGCTGAAGAAACGGAAGAAGAAGAAGAAGGAAAAGAAAAAGTACTGAAATGACATTCACCTTTAGAGTTTTCCTCATTTTACGTTTAAACCTGGACGTTAATTCTGTGCCTGAATGTTTTCAGGGAGGAGGTTGAAACCCCTGAGCCGAAGGAGCAAGAAGAGTTGGTCACATCTACTGTGCGTCCTGAGGAAATTCCACCTGTCCCAGAAAACCGATTCCTCATGAGGAGGAGCCCACAGGCCGTCCAAAGCACGAGAGATGCCGAGAATGATGCAAGAGGCAGAGACAGGCAGAGAGAGTTAGTCTGCCTGATGGACACACTATCAAGTCAAACATTCAAGCCTACTGTAGCTCCCAGTTTTAATGTTTTCTTTTCCTTTCTCCCTGCAGCTCTGGTAATTCTCAGTCGGGGTATAACAGACGACTAATGATGACGCGTTCTGGGAGGAAGATAAAAGGCCGAGGTCACAGGGTATGACCTCTGTTTGCTCCTCTTAACACGTTGAGGCTGGATACACCACGTTGCAGTGGCACTCAGTGTGGACGAGACTTGCTGTTCTAATCAAGTATTTTCCCCTTATGTTTAGTGGTACCGGACCCCGTCACGTTCTCGGTCGAGGTCCAGGGACCGCTACAGGCGCAGCGAAACCCCGCCGCACTGGCGTCTGGAGATGAATCGACAGAGAATGAGAGCGGTCACCGGAGAGCGCTGGATCAAGGGTGACAAGTAAGGAGACGCGTCTGTAGTTGCTCCAGTGCAGTAATTTGTGACAATATGTAATACTGTGCATGATTAGTATTTCTTTATTTAAGAATTATTGATTCAGTATAATTATGTACTTGTTTTTGCAGAGGGGACCTGAATGAAGGCAAAGACGAGGCTGATCCAAGGAGGACCTCGGACACAAAGCCTGAACATGCTGAGGAAAGTAAGAAAGACAAAAAAGACAAAAGCCGCTCGCGTAGATCCAAAAGCAAAGAAGGAGACGCAGCCCAGAAGGATGAGAAGCATAGCAAACACAAGTCCCGCAAGAGGGATAAATCTCAGAGCAGAGAAAAAAGCAAGAGGTCAAAGAGCAGAGAGAAGGCTCACAAGCATAAAAGTGACGACAAGAGGGGGCGCTCACGTAGCAGAGAGCAAACGAATAAAGAAAAGCGGTCAGAGAGCGACCACAGCAAAGAAAGAAATAAGGAGCAGGAAAAAAAGCCTAAAGAGGATGACAAAGGGAGAGGTGAGGAGAAACCTAGGTCAAAGTCTCGAAGCAAGGAAAGAACCAGAGACGGACGCAGATCTAGTAGCCGCGGCAGGGACAGGAGCAGACCGGCTGCTTCCAAAGAGAGGGAGGAGAAGCGGGACAAGAGCAGGGACAAGGGCAGAGAGCGCAGCAGGAGTCGGGAGCGGCGACACGACAGCGAGCGGGGCAACAAGAGGCGCGGCTCATCCAGGGACAAGGAGCGTCGCTCCAGGAGTCCAGACAGGAACAAGGCTAGAGACTCGCACAGAGGCAGGAGGTCCAGGAGCCGCAGCCGCCAGAGAGACCGCAGCAAAGACCGCTCGTCTCACAGAAGGGAGCGAGACCGAGAGGCTGCGAACCAAAGGAGGCGACGTAGCAGCAGTAGTAGTAGTAGCAGCAGTAGCAGCAGCTCTGATAGCGATAGAGACAGAAAGCGGAAGAGTCGCAAGAGCCCCGATTCCAAACGGAGCCGAGCGAAAAGCTCGTCCCGGTCAAAAGAGAGAAGGAGCCCCGGCAAAGCGAGAGCTGAAAGCACGAAAGGAAAGAAGAGAGGCGAAGGCAAGAAGGAGAGGTCCAGCTCCAGCTCCAGCTCAGACAGCGACTAGCATCCTCCCAGTTTGGAGTCTCAAGTCCTCGTTTTGTTCCCGTCAGTTCATCACTCTGTTTTACCAAGATCATAAAGTAGAAAATCTGGTTTAAAATGCAAAAAAATTACACCGCTGTAAAGACTCCCGGTTAGGAATGAGAGACATCTGAAAATATTTCAATGTGAAGGAGTTTCAGCTGAAGGAGACTCATTGATCGACTGAGTGTGAAGTGCACCACTCTGTCCTTGGTCAGTGGGACAACGGGAGGCTTTTAGACTTTAAATCATAAAGAAGCATTTTGCTTACAGCAGATAAATGTTTTTTTTTATTATGTGCTATTTGTTCTGGTTCTTTATCGGTTTTTATTTAATTTAGTACAGACGCTGCCATAAAACTGTTTAATTTCTCTGTGAATTAAATTTCATCACAATATTAAAATTGTCATACTATTGGTTAAAAAAAAAAGAACAAATTGAGTCTATTTTGTTACCAGTTGAACTTTTGAACTTTTTTTCCCGCCAAACTTGTTATTTTATCTAAGATGATTTTTCTATGTTTATCTGTTCACATATATGGTTTTTAGTGATTCAACAACTGGTCCCTTTAAATTTTGTCACCAACTGAGGTGCCTCAAAAATGTCTTCTTTTTTTTTCATTCTGTCTGAACATTTAATGATTGATTTAGTGATGTATGCAGACTGTAGAACATAAAATCAACAAAGTAGTGACGTGTGTGAAGTCTATTCTTAGTGGGTTGGTTTTAAAAGCTGGGTCACGTTTAAGAAAGATTAAAATTAAAGCTTGACACTGTCACTCCAACCACCAGTTAATTGGTTTTACAGGTTTGAGCCTGTCCACCTGCGTGAGATCAGCCATTCAATATTTTTCATGGCAAATAATAAACTACACCTCTGTTCTTACTGTAAGTTATCTGCTCTCTATTTTGGATGTAAATTACAGGTTTCTCCACACAATGTATGAAACTAAAAAAAAGTTTGTAATAAAATGTAGAGCATTCCAAACGTCCCAAGTTTTATTCCTTCTTAAAACTCCTATCATGTTTTTAAAAGGCTCCTACTTGTGTTGTAGACTCCAGTCGAACAGCCTCATTTATAAAGCAGCTTATTTGTTTTGGTAGCTCCCTTAGTTACACAACCAACCATCATGTGATACAATCAAACACCTGCAAGTAATATAACCAAAACCTATATTTTTTTTATTATTATTTTCTGTTCATTCAAGCACCTGCAAAGGAATTTTATCAATATTCGGTCTATCCCTAAAGCCTTCAGTGTGCCATAAGAGTCGACAGCCCGATCAACGTTGGTGACCTACGACCACGTGAATCCCAGCCTCTTCTTCCCACCTTCAAAGTCGGCCGCCTTGTTCAGCTTCTTGATGCTCTGGGTGTTTCCCGTCACGTACTGGGGCATCTGGGCGCCGCTCTGGTCCTGAACCAGGTAAACCGGAGCTCCTCCCCCAGCAACGCCCTCCAGGCTCCCTGCCACTCCCCCTCCCCTCGCCGCCTTCTCCAGCGGAAACGCGTTAAGTTGCGCTTCCGTCGCCTCCTGGATGAGCTTGTGAGAGTAGCGCCTGAAGCGCTCGTCCTCGTCGGCCTCAAACTCCGCCTTCTTCTCCTCAAACTCCTGCTCTTCCTGCTTCTTCCGTTGGCGCCGTGCACTTTTCTCAGCCTGCAGCGCAGGGACGGAGGATTAGCGTCTTTTCAACCCAAGAGGCTCAGAAATTACAGTTCTCATAAACGGGGCAAACATTTTCAGTGTTACCATCTGTGCCACGTTGAAGGCCTTCAGCTCCCGTCTGTCTTCCGTGAGCCGCTGAGCCTTCAGCTTCTCTCGCCCGGAGAACATCCTGTCGGCCTCTTTCCTGGCCTTGTGAGCTTCTTGGGCTTTTCGTTTTGCTTCTTTGTCCTTCTGCTCCTTTTCTTTCCTCTGGTTAAAAACACAGTGACATTTTTGAGCTCCAGAGATTATCAACGTAAAGGTCATCTTCGACCCTCATCTTATCATTTTCTAACGATGACGTGACCAGCCTGTCACTCAACTGAAGAAGAGAAGCTCCTCCTTTGCTTCTTTTGCTTGCTTTGTTTTTCAGGAAGCGTGTGCTAAAAACATGTCTTTGTAATGTCACTTTGCCATTACCGGTAAGTGACAACACCTTCGGCAAGATATGTGGCGTAAAACACACAACGCATCCGTTTTATCAGGAAGATCAACAGACCCATTTTCCAGGAGGCAACACATGCTGTTGTTGGAATTCTGCAACACTGCTCAACTCTGGATAAATTAGTATAGTATGAGGCCTTAGAATAATTTTGATACTATAAAAGCTTGAGCTTTTTTGACCGTTTTGGTCGATCAAACTCCCATTTTAAAATCTTTTGTTTTCTTTTTCTTTGGAAGAGTATTTTGAGAATTGGTATAGTCGGAATGGGAAGTGCAGTTATTTATTTATTTTATATGGAATGACCAAATAAACATTTTATTCTTTAATTCATTTGGAGCACTGCTTACAGTACACCCTCGACAACACTTTCAGTTACCGTCAGTTCTCTGTGCTTAGCAATGGACTGCAGCAGGGCAGCTTTTCTCTCCTCCTCCTCCCACTGCAGCTGCGCCTCTCTAGCGTCCCGCTGAGCGACAGCCACGGCCATCCTCTGCTCCTCGTTGCCTTCTTGCTCCCGCTGGGTGACAGTCAGCTTGTCCTTGATCACTTCTCTGCGCCTCTGGGCCTCGCTGCAAAAAAAAAAAAAAGCGATGACATCACAACTGCGCTGTGTTGTTTCTATTGGCCGATGATCTGCACATTGTTCATCATGAGACTCGCCTCATAAGTTCAGCCTCTCTGTCCTTCCTTAACTTTTTGATTTTCTCTTTTGCGCTCAGATAGAGTTTTCTCTGCTGCTCTTCCGCCTCCTGTTTCTGTGCCTCAGCCGCCCTCAAGAGGTCTCTGTTGCTTAAAGTGTCCTGGAAACACCAACAATCGAGCAAAGTCAGTATTGAACAACAGCATCGCATATAGGAACCCTGCGCTGCAAGAACTCTACCATGTGAGCTTGCATTAAATCCCTCTTTTGCTCGGCTTGTCTCTCTTTCTCCATCCGCTGTTCCCACTGATGCTGCGCGAGGAGACGTTGCATGTTCTCTCCGTCTTTCTTTTCCTCCATCTTCTCTTGCTCTCTCACCAGCTCATTTTCCTTGAACCTAAAGGAAAAAAATCATTTAAGATTTCTCTGTTTAAAAATATGGACTTACGATCAGGCTGTCATTATATTGTGGAATCCCAGTTCTGCGAGTGCACTTTTTTGTTGCGTTTACAGGTGTGAATACTGTCAAATTGTCCCTACTTTTGTTTCAGGCCCTCTGTGATCGCCTGCCTCTCAAGCTTTTTCTGCTGCTCCGTCTCCTGCTCCTTTTTCGTGGCTTCCTGGTCCTTCTGCTTCTGCACGTCTATGAGGAGTTTGTCCATATCTTGGCGGGCACCCTCGACGCGCTGCTTCAGCTCAACCTGAGCCTCCCTCTCCTTCAGAACCTCAGACAGCATGAGCGCACCCTGTAAGGAGCCATGTGCACACATCATCACGTTCACGCATCAGCACCCAAACACATGCAAGGAGTAATAAAATATGAAGAGATGCCCACGTGCAGTCCTCTGACACGGTGAGTCTGATAGAACAGCTGAGTCTTGGCTTTCTCTATGGCCTCTTTCCGCATCTGCTCCTGATACTCAACCTCCTCTTTATCAATCTCCTCCCATTTCTTCCTCTCAATCTCATCCCGAATCTTTTTGGCCTCCAGTTGTTTCTGCCTTTGACCCTTTAGAAAACATGACATTTTAATTTTGATAAACTGGAGTTATTTCAACCACACCATCACATCCTCATTCAACCAAGTGAAATTACTTTTTTTTTTAAAAAAGAAGAAGAAGAAAAGAAAGATCCTGGTGGGCAACTCACAGCGAAGGTGTCAGACCACTGTTTCACCACCTCTACCGACTGCAGGTGCAGAGCCTCCCTCTGCTTCGCTTCCTCTATCATCCTCTCCTTTCCTTTGTCAACGTGATCCATCTCATCTTGAATCCTCGACCAGTCTGTCTTTGACAAAACAAGGATTTGTCGAAGGTCCGGAAGCTCAGCCACTTTGGTCATCTCATCAGACACTATTAAAAAAAAAAAAAATTTTTTTAGATGCAATCAGTTTTATATAAATATTCAATGAAACTTACAATGTTGTCCACTCAACAAGTTCACATTCTTATACAACACAATATACAATACAACGTGAAATGTTTTGGATTTCATTGTAAATTTCAATAGTACTGTGACAGTGTGAATTTGGGAAGTATTAGAACAGCCAGGAGTGAAACTTCAGCAAAACACCAGCAACCACACCAAAAGCTCCAATGCACCTTAATCAGCTGCCTGAAGTGGCACTGTAATATGAGTTGGCGTTGTTTGTCAGCAACTTTTAAAATTTCTGAAATTTAAACCTTCTGCTGTCAGTGACAACAATGCAAACATGCTGGGTCTTTCCTGGCTGAAAGTTAATCCTAAAACTGTCCCACCTTTCTTTCCAGAGTCTCTCCGTCGGCCCCGTTGAACCGCTGTTTCCATTTGTGTTGGATTAATTTGCTGCTATTCAATTTAAAAGCTTGGAGAATAAGGCGAACCTAGTCGCAGCTCACTTTAGCAGAGCTGAGACTTCTCACTTTAAGGCCTCACACTGCTACGGCAGGAGCCACTTTTGTTGAATTGTATCCAGGCAACCAGAGAGGGAGGGAGAAGAACAAACACCCACAGCCAAGTTTCACACCTCAATGACAGTTCTCACCTAAATATACTGATATATATGTGTATGTTACCTTTTCATTTTTCAAATGATTTAATATTTTGTTCAAAAATGCAGCTGTAAAAAAAATATTTCACAGTGTTATAAGTGCAGCAAAAAAAACAAACAAAACATTTAGTTAATAACCTGAATCTGGTTGTAGGGACAAATGAATGAAGGGACAAAAAAAAATCTTGTAAAATGTTCAAAGGGTCGTGCAAATCCACTGAGTTTGGTTCTTTTTGGACTCTAAAACTATAAAGTAATCATTAAATCAATGACTGACATGATACAACACATACCTGTGTTCATCCCACTGCAAAAGGACCTGGGGCTGAATGGAGCTGTATTTTTCACAGATTTCGTGTCATGACAGGATTACTGTTTGTGCCAAGTATTACTAACTACAGTTCCAAACAGGTCTCTTTCTTTTAGTGTGTCAACTTTCCCTGTGTGGGTGTGCATGTGCACAAAGAGAAACTTGATTTGATGTCAGAACTGTAATGTACTGTCCTGTACTGCACCGTACTGTCGTATCTATACATGATTTCCAGAGGTGGCTAAGTCCCAGGTGGGCTGATACAACACACAGATCCTGCTTTTAGACACATTGAAATTATCTGAAATCAAGCCTTTCACAACGGTGTAGCGCTGCCATGTGCCGCCTAATGAGTCATGTGATAAACATCGCCTGTTAAATTAGGCATGATATTTCCTGAATTGACCTTGTGTTCTGTGAACGGACAGTTAAAACTGCCTCAAGGGAGTTATCTTCTTCTTCTTCTTCTTCTTCTTCTTCTTCTTCTTCTTCTTCTTCCAAAAAACACTAAACCTCTTTTGTGTTTATTTTTTGATAGCTTCAGAAAAAGTGTGTTAGAGGAATGACGACACCTCTTCGATCCCTTCAAGTTACTTTTGCGTGTCAACATATCTTTGTTGTACTTCATTCAATAGTCAGATTGTACGTATGGTTAAAATGTTTAAATTCAATTTTGCTATAAGTGATTTTTTTTTTTTTTAAATAGCATTTAACTGCCTCCCAGAAAAGATGATGTTAGCCAGTATCTAGCAATGCTAAAACTTTTGGTTTAATGTTCAATCTCAAGCTTTTGTGAGACTATTTTAGTTTATGTCTCGCAAAGTATTATTTTTATTTTAAAAGGTTTTTCAAATGTTGCAATTCATTTAAATCTGCACTTTGCTCATCTTGTTTTAAGTCCACCTAATAGTTTCCAGCTCCATGCTATTTCGGATGCTTTGAACGTATGAAAACATTCAGTACATGTCCAAAATACCTAATGACTGTGTGGGTCTACTTTTGATAACGTACTAATACGTGCACATCATTGTGTCAGTCAGACCGGTCTGGTCGTTGTGCTCGCAGCCTACTGGTTCCCAGTGACCCTGCGCCTTACGTCACAGACAGGAGATGCACGGAGAGGCGGGGTTCTCTCCAAAGTGGGCAGTCTCAAATCCGGGATAACCACTCAAAATCAACTGAGTGCACAGAAACTTCCATCACTCCGGCCATTCATCAGCACCAGTTGCCTCGCCTTGCAAACCGTGGACACAGATACACGCACGCCGTCGACATGGCCCCGATCTCCATCACCTCAGTGCTGATCAGCGAGAGCGTTGACCCTCGCTGCAGGGCCATCCTGGAGGAGAACGGTATCCGGGTCACGGAGAAGCAGAACATGAAGAAGGACGAGTTGATCGCCGAGATAAAGGTGCGTGCAGCGTTACACAACGTGCAGTCACGGGTTCCCCCCCTCCTTCCCTCCACGCTCCCTTGGAAAGAAAAGTTGTGTCGCTGCGTAAATTTGCATCTCCTGCAAAGCTCGGCAGATCGATCGTCTTGCTGGCGCTCCACAGGGGAAACTTTAGTGTAAATTTTCACTTTCCAGTTGGTTGCCGACGTTGCTCCCACGCAGTATGTGAAAAGCGTCACCAACGCACCGCCCAATGGCGAGATGATGCAACGCAGCCCCCGGTTTGCTATCCATTGCTGCTATCCAAGTGCCACATGCAGCCGATGCATTGTGCACTCTGCCTGTACATCGTGTACATCTGCTGTTCGTGCATCTGAACAGCAGCGATGCGCTAATGAGCGGAGATCTGACTGCGAACAAAGGAACAAGAAAATTCTCTCACAACTGAGCTGAAGGAACTTGCAGAGGAGGTTCTGAGGTGGACTGGTTTAGTTATACGGGGACCAGCGATGATCTGTGCTTTGTGCAGAAGCTTGCACGCTTACTGCTTTTAGTAGCATGGCCAGAAGATGTAAGGTCACCATGGCCTGTTTGATGGTGCTGGACATCTGCTCCAACTAAACCTGGACCTTTGCACGGTAGTCGAGTGGCTCAGATTTCAACTCTGAAGTCAAGCGCATGGAGGGATTCAGGTGTTTAATCGGGGTTATTCGCTGCTTTGCTCTCATCTAAACTGCAAACACGTTTTCTCTTTCTGCTACAATGGTTTCTGCAGTTATCCTTCCAATTGCACTTTTCTTTGCACAGGCTTGCATTTGACCCCAGGTAGACGTTTGCTTTAATGTGCATTGTTTTTTATAAAAGAATTTGTTCAGCACTCATCTTTGGACCTCACATGACCTCCACGACAAGCATTTGTTTGTTTGTCCGTCGATTGCAGCCTATGCTGTGTTGTGTTTATCAGCTATTGTGTAGATGTGCTGACTACTGTAGCGTGCAGCTCTAAAAGAGTATAGAAGGGACATGTCCTAATGAAAGTAATGTGCACTCTGCTGCCAGACCTTTATTTCCTGCTGTTGTGTTGTGTGGTAACGCTGCACATTTAGTAGAGACTCTGGCCCGAAGCCAGCTGACTGCCCCACAGTGAAATGCATTCCGTTGGGAAGTTTCACACTAATGTTTTACGGCGTTCCCAACGAACCTGTCTTTATTACCCACAGCTGAAACTCATTCCGGCTTTTGAAACCCTCAAACAGGAAGTAGAGGATAAAAGAGACACGTTGCGCTGAGGTCTTCAGAGAGTGTCTGCACACTCGGCTGTCGTTCGGTGGAGTGAATATAGAGTAAATGTGGGTGTCTACACTCACACACGCTTCAGCCTGGAATAGTTTGCTCTGCGCTGCGAAATGCTTCAAACGGAAGCTGCCTGGCAAAAAGCCAAGACTCTCCACATTGTTGGCTTTTTTTGAAGTCCCTGCCAGCTCTGCTACCGGACTATGAGTCTAAGCTGAACCAAGCTATGTTAATGTGAAGAAGACCTCAGTTGTAAATAACACTAACATGCATTCAAAATTCTACACAAACTCTCTTCCAAAAATTTAATTTCTTGGTAAGTGTGGGCTTGATGTAATACTTCTTTTTTTGGTCCTCAGTCTGATAGTTTTCCTTGCCTCGTATATCCAATATTTTTTGGGATGTGTGTATTGTTCATTTCTGAGTTCAGTGGAGCAACTACACACAATTAAGTATTCAAAATTCTCTGTTGATCTTGTTTACAGCCCACATAATCAGCGTTTTGGCTTCCTGCTGAGACCTGTGCTTTGTGGACCCTCTGATGAGTTCATTGAAGAGAGAGAGAGGCAGAGATTGATTATTGTTAGAACATTGGTAAAGTGAATTTTCTACGTAGAGAGAGAAAAAAAAAAGTCAAATGAATCACATGTTCTGAAAATGTCTCTCGATTGCAGAACTATGACGGCCTGGTCGTCAGATCGGCGACAAAGGTCACAGCAGATGTCATCAACGCCGCTGATAACCTGAAAATCATTGGGAGAGCCGGCACTGGCGTGGACAACGTGGACGTGGACGCCGCCACCAAGAAGGGAGTTATCGTCATGAAGTGAGTCTTCGTTTTTTTCCGCCTCGCTCGTGTTTTGCTGTTGGTGTTTTAATCGCAGTCGGTTCCTCTCGGCAGCACGCCGAGCGGAAACACCATCAGCGCTGCGGAGCTCACCTGTTCCATGGTGATCAACCTCTCAAGGTGAGAAGAGCTCTCCAAGCTATCCATGCCGGTGTGCCAACAGCAATTGTGTTTAAACTCCTTCATATTTTCCTGTTTCAGAAATGTGCCTCAAGCCAACATATCAATGAAGCAGGGCAACTGGGATCGTAAAAAGGTGAGCAGACGATTCGCTCGTTGGCCAGTTGAACGGCTGCCCAGAGCGGTCACGGCCGCGCGGTCGCCCCCGTTGCTCGGTCGCCCGTCCCTAATCTGATGTGACTCCTGCAGTATTTTGGATTTCCAAGACTGGGCTCAGTGTTTTGTTTCCGATTGTTCACAGTTCATGGGCGCGGAGCTGCTCGGCAAGGTGCTGGGAATAGTTGGACTGGGAAGAATCGGGAAGGAGGTGGCGACGAGAATGCAGTCGTTTGGCATGAGGGTAAGAAGGGGTCACGAGCGGGGGGGCGCTGTCGAGTCAGATCTGTCAGTGCAGTTAAATTATTCATAAAAATACAAATTGAAAGATGGAGGTCTGCCTCACCCTCTTCTTCACAGACAATCGGCTACGATCCCATCACTCCCCCTGAGGTGTCTGCCACCTGGGGCGTGGAGCAGATGTCTCTGGAGCAGCTGTGGCCTCAGTGTGACTACATCACAGTCCACACACCCCTGTTGCCTTCTACCGTTGGTGAGATACCCTGATCTTGACACAATTCCTGCAAGAATAAATGCAGGAGGTGCTTAAAGTCTGACATTTGTATCCATTGTTTTGCCCTCAGGTTTGCTCAACGACGAGTCCTTTGCTAAGTGCAAGAAGGGAGTGAAGGTGGTGAACTGCGCCCGCGGAGGCATCATCGACGAGGCGGCTCTGCTCAGAGCGTTGGAGTCCGGACAGTGTGGAGGAGCGGGGCTCGACGTTTTCGTCGAGGCAAGGCAATCTGCGATTTGTTTTTGATCCAGACTTGGATCTCTCAGCGGCATCTCGCTAAATGTATGTATTTGGTTGTTGCAGGAGCCTCCGAAAGACCGTTCACTGGTCGAGCACCCCAATGTGATCAGCTGCCCGCACCTCGGAGCCAGCACAAAGGAAGCCCAGGCCCGCTGTGGGGAGGACATCGCTCTTCAGATGGTGGACATGGTGAAGGGGAAGCAGCTGGTCGGAGCTGTGAGTTCTCCTTCAAGTTCCTACTCCTCGAAGCAAAGAGTCACAGGGGCTCAGTCCCATTTCACCCAAATTATTGAAACTATTAAATATAACATTTCTCTATAGTAGCAGAGTAAAGCTTACAAATATACATGTCTGGAAAGTTGTTTGTGTGACAAGTGCAGCAGTAGTAGAAGACCAAAGGATAAATGAATCCCTTTGAAGGTCATCAAGCAGTGGCACCATAAGGCTCATCTTATCCTGGACTCAACATTTAATTTGAGGTTGTGTCACATTTTGAACCAATCATCAAATATGTTGGATCCCTCTTTAACAAAATTAAAGTTACTGTTGTGCATTGGGCTTGGACATTTTGGAGAAAGATGTTTTGCGTCACCTAGAGATGCAAATGTAGTTTGAAGGTTCGTTACTGACCCGGAATGGATTAGTGCACAGGATGGCAACACCCAGTATATGTCAACAAGGCGTGGAGTGTACGCACACGACATTTGCTCGTGACGAGCTGCATTCAGAGAAGGCTACCTTTGTAAAATAAATAAATAAATAAATTAAAGCAAAAGAAATATTATGCTCATTTTGATGCTTTCAGTGTGAGCATTTCACTAGACTAAAACACACGCAGTATATTAAAGATTTCATTCCTTTAATCAAAGCTGCCTCTTTCAGGTGAATGCCCAGGTGTTGGTCAGCACGTTCTGCAAGGAGTCGCAGCCTCTGATGAAGCTGGGAGAAGCTATGGGAGCTGTGCTGCGGTCTTGCGTCGCTTCTCAGAAGCCCATCAGCAGTGTTCAGATCACCACTCAGGGTAAAGTTGCAGCACCGAATCCTCTCCCAGCGCAGGGTCCTCCTACAGGGAATGCGTCGCAGTTATTTTGCGAGGTTTCTGCTCCCTCTAGTGGCAGCGTTGCGAAACAAGCACTGAAAAGTAGAGCCAGACACACTCTTCTGTGGAGTTCATTCGCAGCAGTGGTGTAGTTTACGTGATACGCAGGTATACACCGTATAACCTCTAGAAAAGGTCCCGAATTACCGTATACCCACGAAAAAAAAGTGCACAGAACGTTCATTCTCCCGTTTAAAAATGTGATTAGAAAGATGTTATGTTATGTTCTGATCTGTTTGAGTCGGCCATTGCTTTAGTACCACTTTAGAGACTGTATTTGTGTGTTATCAGCACTTTTTGTACCTGATTGCTACTACTACTGCAGACTAGAAACACGTGATGTTCTTAGAAAACATTGGTAAAGAAAAATTTGCATTTCAGACTCATTTCAATGTTGTTGCAGCTAACAGATTTTTTTTTTTTTTTTCCTCTTTAAAACCAGGTGACGGTATGAAGTCCTCCACCAGTTACGTGACCTCCTCAGTTTTGGTCGGACTGCTGAACCAAGAAGGCGGCTCTTGCCACAACCTCATCAACGTGATCAGCTTGGCCAAGGAGTCTGGAATCACGGTGCGCAACCTGGAGCACTTCACGTGACGATGTGTCGAGCCTGTTTTCATTATGAGAAAATAACATTTCCACTCGCTGGACAGATCACCCAGAGCCACTGTGTGGCGGACGGCGCCGCTAGCGGCGTGTGCAAGGTGGAGATCGTCGCCGGAGGCTGCAGCTACGCGGCCGGCGGTGCTGTTCAGGGCGGCGTGCCGGTGCTGCTGAAGCTCAACAACAGTGTTTACAGACAGCCAGTGTCTCTCGCTGGACATCTGCTGCTCTTCAAAGCCTCGGCTAATCCTCAGCTGCTCTCCTCAGTGGCCGGTAAGAAAGTTTCACGTCCCGTAAGGCTGAAGTTGGGTGCGTTGGGTTTAACCTGTTTTTTTAAAAGAGTTGGAAGCCCTTTTCAAAGAAAAAAAAAATGTGCGTATTTAATCCAAACTTTAACAACCAATTACTGGGAATTCAGGTGTCGCTCAGCCAAATGTGAAATTCCACAGTTAAGCAGGTTAACTGGTAATGACATCATAATTTATTGAGCCGTCACTGGACAGTTTGTTCGTAAATGATTTAACTCCGTCCCTAGTTACATTTTAACGACTCCCAGTGAGTTAGCGTAGTAACGCTGAGGAATGAGGAAAAAAAAAGTTTTAATTGTTCGTGCAGTGAAAAAAATCGATGATGCCAAAAGAATAAACTGTTCTGTTGAAAGTGATGAATTGTTAACTTTTTTATGCAGCTCCTGTTGAAATAATTCTGTCAGCACAGTATTGTCTTCAGTTTTTCTCTGCAGGTCTGACACGTTTGAATGAAAAAGGCTCCGAGCTTTGACTCTCTTCTAATTCGCACCGATTCTCTCTGCCCAATTGTTCTCCGTTTTAGGCGCTCTGGCCACAAAGGGAGTGGAGATTGAGTCTTTCAGTGCTCCTGCGGACCGCACTGGAGATCAGTGGTTTTCTGTGAGGCTGTCCTCTCCCCTGACGGACCTTGATGCCTTGAAGCCTGCGGTGAAAGAAGCTGCTCAGCTCACCATTTAGATGGACAGCGGCCACCAACGCCTTTCTGAAACCTAAAACCTCTCTGAGAGTGTCTGAAATAATTGATCTGTCTGGGTCTTCAGCATTTGTTTTTCTACTAACAACTTGTTCAGAAGTTGGCCACCTATGGCTTAGAAGTTGCGTTTTTGATAACATTCCAGTGTTTAGATGCAATAACTGCACTTTTATTAAAGTAGAACTGAATAACTGTTTTTCCCGTTCTGTTCTGCACTTTCAAATCAAAGATGTGAAATAAAGTGCACTAACTAAAGAAAGTGTGTTCGGAGTACTTAGAAGATGCTGGGATTAACATTGTTTACAGTCTTCTTTTTAAGCATTAGTGTGTTGGAGTGTTAAACAATCCAATAAATCATTTTGCAGCGCTGCCTTGCAGAGTTTAAATGTTTGCAGTTTTACATTTGAGGGACGGAATTTCAACTTTATTGCTGGTTTTTCAAAGAATCCTTTTAGTATATAATTAAATCACCTTGTCCTGACTCACTTCATAAATATGCCATATCAACTATAGTACTTAATCTGTAGTTTAATTTTATGTCTGCAGTAGTTTGTTTGAACATCTGTATTAAAGGCCCAATCCTTCAGTACAGATGTACTGTTAGGCACAGCATCTAACGTTAAGAACTGCAGTGCATTTTGCAAACGGTGTTAAAGGTTCCCTGGGGGCCCACACCTACACCCAGTGTGATGTCAGGATAAAACAATCAAACACAAGTGGTACAAAGTGTCCACCTCCCTACAAGGGGACCTGGCCTTATGTAAACATAGACACTTATTAAACAACAATTGTTTATAATGACCTTGTCTCACGACAAACTTGCACTACAGATATGCACATACATTCTCTGCTCCATCTCATGCCTTTACATGTTAAAAGCTGAGCCTTTAAAAAAAAAAAAAAAAAATGCAAGTTAGTACCTGCAGCTCACATATTTGTACTGCAGTGAACAGCCATAAATCCTGCGTTCTTCTGGTTTGCATTGCGTGATATACAGCCTGTTTCAAACATAAAAATGTAGTTATTGCCCCTCCTTCTGTAAGACTGCTCAGCCTTCTTACATGAGACCACCTCGAGCAGCCCGCGCAGTCCCGTACAGGAATGAATATTGTGCACTGTGCGGTTAATCCTCGCAAGGATTAGACGGAGCCTTGGTCACTCTGCTCTGCTCTGCTCTGCTCTGGAATCGGGCACGTAAATAACCATGACAACGGTGTGAATGTGGGGTGAAAACATGAATAGCGAGCAGCAAGGACAGCGACTGAAACACATTGGAGGCTCCAATGACCCGTTGCTCGGATGACCTATCCTGGGGGGTGGGGGTGCGATGATCATGATTGATCGATTGATTGATGAAACTGCATTTGCTCCAATATTTTAGTGCTGTGTTAAAGAATTAGCAGGATAAAAAATAGGCGTAGAATAGATGCATAAGCATAAATAATGAATTAAAATTACCTATATATAACTCATCCAATAGGGGTGTGTGTGTGTGTGTGTGTGTGTGTGTGTGTGTGTGTGTGTGTGTGTCGGCTTGCTTTTGTCAGTGAGCGGCTGGTGTGGTGGACGGACACTTGAGCGTGCTATAGAAAGTGGGGGGGGGGGGGGGAGGAGGAGGAGGAGGAGAAGGAGAAGGAGGAGGAGGCACGAGGAGGGGGGTGGCCGCTGCTGCGCACAGATACCAAAATAGGATAAGGAGAGCTGCCTGTGACCGTCCCGCTGCAGCTATATTGGGCCTGATGCGTGTTTGGGAGAGCGGCGTCTCCCCAGTGGAGGACACGGAGGAGGAGGGTCGCTGACGTTACATGGACGTGCGATCGCGCGGTAAGCCTCTCGACTCTGTGGGGTGGTCGAGTCTTTCCATTTACAAATCAGCTGTTTAGAAAAAAAAAAAAAAAATGGGGGAGGGAGGTGAGGGGCGATCACAGATGACAACAATCGTGTTTACACGCGCGCGTGTCCTCGCTTCTCATCTCTCCTCCTTCCTTCCTTCCTTCCTTCCTTCCAGGCGCGATGTCCCTCAAGCCAGCCGAGGTCTACGCCTACGACTTCTGCGACGGCGGCCACCCGGCGGAGCTCCTGGACGCCCTGCGGCGCTTCCAAGCGAGCGGCCTGTTTGCCGACGTCAGCCTGCGGTGCGGCGAGTCCGGACAGGTGTTCCAGTGCCACCGGGCGCTGCTGTCGGCCCGCAGCGCCTACTTCCAAGTCATGTTCACGGCCGACATGCGGGAGAGGTCCGACCGCGTCGTCACGCTGCGCGGCGTGGACGCCGCAGTGCTGGGCGCCCTGGTGGACTACGTGTACACGGCGCGGGTGCGCATCACGGAGGGCACCGTGCAGAGCCTGCTGGAGGCCGCCGATCTGCTGCAGTTCTCCGCCGTCAAGCGCGCGTGCGAGGAGTTCCTCGTGCGCCTTCTGGATGTGGACAACTGCCTCGGCATGCACGCCTTCGCCCAGCTGCACCTGTGCGCCGGTCTGGAGAGGGAGGCGCGCAGGGTGATACTGAGCAGGTTCGGCGAGCTGCTCGCGCAGGACGAGTTCCTGGAGCTGGGTCACGAGGCGCTGGGGTCCCTGTTGGCCGCGTGCCACGCCGTGCAGCGAGATGAGGCGCTGGTGGACGCTCTGGTCAAATGGGTAACGCATGACTTGGATAATCGAGTTCACCGTGCTGCGGACTTGCTGCGATCCATCCACATGGACTTGGATGAGGTTTACTTCAAGGCTGCTTTGGACGTGCACGGACAGTGTCGGCTCAGCAGTGAGGGGAAACTGAAGACTTTGCTCACTCAGGCTCTAAGGTGCGGGGACAAGGGCATGTCAGCGTGCAGGAAACTGTCCTCCAGCATGTATGTCATTGGGGGATACTACTGGCACCCTCTCTGTGAGGTTCACATATGGGACCCTGTCAGTGACACATGGGTGCAAGGAAAAGATATGCCCGACCCAGCCAGAGAGAGCTACAGCATCAGCCTACTTGGGGGCAATATCTACGTGACCGGCGGCTACAGGACAAACACAGTGGAGGCTTTGGACACGGTTTCAGTGTATAACTGTGACTATGACGAATGGACAGAGGGCCAGCCCATGATCACGGCCAGATACTACCACTGCTCCGTGGCCATGCACGGTTGCATTTATGCAATTGGGGGATACAAGGGAGGTGCTCCAGAGCAGGAGGCAGAATTTTATGATCCCTTGAAAAAGAAGTGGTTCCCTGTGGCTAAAATGATCCAAGGTATGCAGTGTTTTCTACAGAAAAACTATGGGTCATAGTATTTGCGTGGATGTTGTTTGACTCAAAGTTGACCCCCTCATAGGAAAATTCCACCTGCTGGGATTTATGATTCAGCATGTCTAACTAAATTTGGGTTTGGAGCATTTTCAGTTGAACATTTTTGAAACGATTTACCATAGCCACATAACATTCACCACAATCAGTCAAGCCATTGAGCGATTAAAAGTTCTAAACCTGATCACATCAAAATTCACACCAGTCTTTCCAAATCTATCAAATAGCTTTTGATCAAATTGTTTAGTTAAAAGTAAACAAAACATAGCCTGTGTAAGCTTAAGGAAATGATTTCAAACATTTAACCTCTCTTTCTTTCCTAGGTGTTGGAAACGCCACCGCTTGTGTGATGGGAGAAAAAATCTATGTGAGCGGAGGTCACCATGGGTACAGGGGAAACTGCACCTATGAGAAAATCCAGGTTTACAGGTCAGATGTCAATGAGTGGAGTGTCCTTACTGTGGCTCCCCATCCAGGTATGAAAAAGAAGGAAAGACTTAAATGGGGGGTGGGGAGTGGAGGAATGCTTGATTCTGATGACATCCCTCTTGTCTTTCCAGAGTATGGGCTGTGCTGCGTACCCCTGAACAACATGCTGTATTTGGTGGGTGGACAGACGACGGTTGCAGACTGCTACAATATAGAGAGGGATGAATGGAGGCCCATATCGGTGATGAAGGAGAGGAGGATGGAGTGCGGTGCTGTGGTGATAAATGGTTGTGTTTATGTAAGCGGGGGATACTCCTACTCAAAAGGGACTTATCTGCAGAGCATTGAGAAGTATGACCCTCAGCTGGACTCCTGGGAGATTGTGGGGACTTTGCCCAGCCCGACCAGATCACACGGATGCGTTTGTGTTTTCGGTGTTTAGTTCCAAAACCAATCAGATGTTGTGTCTTTTTGTGCCAAATAGATCAATTGTGGAACTATGTTACATCACCATGTGTGATGCACTGTAACACATGACATGTGTCTATATTTTGCAAAGGATTGTTACACATTTCCACACAGAATGTTATAAAGAATGTGAAGCTTTAGTTGATACTCAGGTGCTTTATAATTAACAATTGTTTTTATTTATGTTTTAATGTATTGAATAACGAAACAAGTCCACATTTAGACATGCCACTATATACACCAAATAAACCTCTGAGGAGCACAAGTGTCCTCAAAATTATGCACTCTTAATTTTTTACTTCTTTTTTTTTTAAAAAAAAGAAAATAAAATAAATTTATTTTGAAAGACTTGACTAAAGAAAAAGAAGCTATTATTTCATCATTTGTCTGTGTGTGTGTGTGTGTGTGTGTGTGTGTGTGTGTGTGTGTGCGTGTGTGTGTGTGTGTGTGTGTGTGTGTGTTGTGGTGCGGGGGAGGTAGGGCACTTTGGTCCCACAATTTGGTTGAGTCACAGCGACATCATGTGACTGTGATCCGATAGTGCAGTGAGCTTTGCTTTGAATTAACTGATTTTGGACCTTGGGCGTTTCCGTAGCACGCAGTTCGCCGCAACGTGCAAGTGGCGAAGTTACGACTCTTGGTTTGAACGGCTAGCACAACTCTACGCGCTACTGTTGCAACGTGTTGTGAGTATATCTTCTTTGTACTTTTGTCAATCTTTTTAAAGCGACAATACTTTTCTTTTAAATATCATATTAAGAGTATTCCACAGATTTTAGAGGAAACACAGAGCCGACTGCGTCTTTCATTTTTGAACGGTGTGCTCTGCTTCTTGCTATAATGGAGTTGCGACCAACATAATCAAGTGACATTACCTTAATGAAGGAAAAAGTAAATAACGCAATGGTCAATTTAATTTCGTGTTCAGTTATGTTATCTATAAATGTGCCCTTGTTCTCGCAGCTGAGCGATTTGGAAATTTAGGTGAAATTTACGAACAATGTGAACGCAGCTGCGGCAGCTCACCCATGCTAGCTGGTTTGCTATCAAGCTAGTAGCAACAGAAACATGACTTTAGGGAAACTCTTCTCATTTGAATATTTTTATTTATTTATTTATTTATTTTTTACTGTACACGTTTATTGTTAATGTTAACAGTTACATGGCGAATATGTTGCATGTGTAGTTTAGTTATTTTGCACACATGCACAAAATTGTATTATTGATAGCTTTTAAGACGATCAGCACATCTATTGCATGCAACGACAGCTGCAAAAGATTAATGAACTGAGAAACGGCTGTCTGCAATCACGGTAACCACTCGGTGTGTGCCATGCGTGCCAAAACATCCAGAGCAAAACGGCCACTCGTTGTCTTTGGAAGCATCGAATTGTCTGAAATGAACGCTAAATATTTGAAGAAGGAAAAAAAAAAAAGACACCATTATTCAATAATATTAATAGTAAGACGAAGATTTGCTATTTATTGAAATGCCTACATTGCAACCACAAAATAATTGTTTTCTAAATAATTCAATTCATTTAAGACTTTTTGTTTCCTTTGCTAGAGCAACCATGGCAGAAAATCAAGAGATGTCTCCCATTGAAATGAAAGTCGCACAGCAAATTGAGGTAATGGTCATTTCATTTAATAAATTACTGTGTGTTCATTGGATTTAGATTTGGCTCTAAAAGTCTTTGCATCTTACCTGCAGTATTACTTTGGCGATCACAACCTACCAAGGGACAAGTTCCTCAAAGAACAGCTGCAACTTGACGATGGCTGGGTGCCTTTCGAGACAATGCTCAAATTCAACAGGTATCTTTAATTGCTGGACAGCAATCAATCGCTGCTGTTGAATTTTTTTTTTCTACTTTTAAAACTGTAATCATCACACAAATGATTGTTGAGTGACTGTTCAGTCTTATACTTAGCTGATGGGGGAATAGCTGTTGTGACTCAGCAAGACAGACTGTGATGACTAATCAGTTTGGTCTAATTAAATGACATGGAGTTCAAGATGCACTTGATTTTGCTTTAAAGTGCTCATTACTGGTTTGGTTACCTAGAAACCGTAGAGCACTTGCACCCAAAAGCAGGGACACTTTTTGAAGCACAATGACAACAAGGCAAGGAGTTTTAGTCTCTCTTATTAGACTGTTGCACCTGGTTGAAGATTTTACATACTGTCATGGACTGCTGTGAGTCAGCTGTTTGTTTCATTTGTTTCTTTTCATCAGGACTAATTACCTTAATAGAACTCTTCTTGTATTGTACTGAGCCAACAGGATTTTTACTCAACCATTAAAAAATACAGCAAATGTCATTAATTTCCTTCTTCCATAAAATCTTAGTGTCAGCTAGGAACCTTATTTGACCAAAAACTACAATTACTACGTATCTGATATTTTAGACAATGCTTTGAATTGAAGATTGCATTTCATATGCATCTGAGACTAATAATAATATTTTCTTTCTAACATTTTCTCCTCAGACTGAAGTCTTTAACTACGGAATGCAGTGTCATCGTTGCAGCTCTCCAGAAATCAAAAACTGGACTCTTGGAAATCAGTGAAGATGAGAAGAAAGTCCGGAGAGCTCCAAACAAACCCCTACCTGAACTAAATGATGAATACAAAGATGCTGTTAAGCACAAATCAGTGTACATTGTAAGTCTTGGCTTGCACATTTATTGAGGATTATTAAATGAAACTATACATTTATGTTGAACCCAGTTCTTGTATTGCAGAACAGTTGAATGGTAGTTGACACTTGTGTATTGAATTTATAATGTATTTCACTTATTTTTTGCAGTTTCTAAAATATTTTCTGTAATGAATATCTAAAAATGTTCTCTGCCTTAATAATGCTGTTAATTTAATATAATTTAACTTCCCTCATCCAGAAAGGTTTTCCTCTCGAAACAACCCTCGATGAGATTCAGGAGTGGCTGAATGGGAAAGGTACCATTGAAAACATTCAAATGAGAAGAACCCTGCAGAGGCAGTTTAAGGTGAGTTAAACTTCTTCTGCCGCATCTTTCTAATGCATTGTAAGATTTGATTTAGCCCCATTCGTTATATTTCACAGGGGTCAGTGTTCATCTGCTTTGATACAGAGGAGTCATCAAAGCAGTTCCTTGAGCGTTCAGACATCAAATCATTCAAAGACAATGAGATGCTTGTCTTATCAAGGTAAAGAACAACTTCCTTATCAAACATGTAGCAACTGTCAATGACTCCTGAAATGCAGATGGGAAGTGTTTTTTTAACATGAATTTAAAAAGTCTGTCCTGAACATTCATATATACAGTGGCACAAACCATCCCATAACAAATCTTTGCCAAACGTTATCAGTTTGTGTCATAGTAATTTTATGTAATACTGTTCTGACTTCAGAGAGGACTATCATACCAAGAAAGCGGAAGAAAGAAAACAATTCAAGGCTGAGACAAAAGCAAAAAATAGACAGTAAGTATAAAGAAAATACTTTTTTAAGTTGAGATGCAGTGTTTCCTACTTTATTATCTTTACATAGTTGAATTGCTGTGAAATTATTTTAATTTTATACTTTTTTTTTTAAGGGACAAGGAGCAACAGCAGAAACGGGTTGAGGAAAAAGAAATGGTAAGCGTTAACAAGCTGGAGGTCTGCTAGGATGAGTTGCGCTCATTGACGTAATAAATTGTCGTTTCTTCAGGGCATGCTTTTGGATGAGCAAACCGGTTGCCTGTTGAAGTTTTCGGGAGAGCTTGAAGATGTTTCCAGAGAAGACTTTCATGACGTGTTTTCCGGCCATGGAAAGATAAAATGGGTTGACTTTACAAGAGGAGCCAAAGAGGCAAGTACAAAAAACTGCCCATCGCTCGTTTATCTAGATCTCTTTAAAAAAAAAAAAAAAACATGGTTTAAAATATGCCTCTTATTGGTTTCTGCTAGGGCACGCTCCTCTTTGATGGCATCGCAAAAGAAGCTTTTGATAAAGCCACAGAGGCAAACGGCGGAGAACTGAAGGTCAAGGGGAATAGTGTAACCTGGCAGCTGATTGAGGGTGATGAAGAGAAAGAGGTCCTGAAGAAGATAATTGAAGCTCAACAAGAATCGCACAGGTCCAAAGGCAGAGGTAAAAATAAAAAAATAATTAAAAACATATTTTCAAAGTAGAACTTATTAAAAATGTAAAATCCATTTCGAAAATGATTTTTTTTCTTTTTGTGTCGAGGAGGCCGAGGAAGACCAGGAGGAAGAGGTAGAGGAAGAGGAGGCCGACGGGGAAGAGGTGGAAGAGATAGTAGCGGAGTTCACTTCAAGGGGATAAAGACGAAATTTGAAAGTGATGATGAAGATGATGGTAAGTTCATCACGATTTGGAGTTGAAGGTTTTGTGTTGTCTTGGGTAAATTGTGGCTGATGGAATTTATTTTCTCTTGTCTTTAGCCCCCAAAGCCCCCAAGAGAGAACTGGAGGAGGCTGATGCTCCTGCTGCAAAGGTTGCCAAAACTGAAAATGGATCTTAGTCACAGCATCAAAACCAGATTTTCTTTTGTGTATTTTTTTTTTTTAAAAAAACATTTATTACAAACAGTGAGAATGCAAATGTGATTTGAACCCATTCCAGTCAAGTTGTCAGGACTTGGAGAACCGCAGGAAGTCCACCTGGATGTCAACCTAAAGAACATTTGGCAAAGCTGTGTCAGTTTTCTGCATTTTAAGTCCCTGTACATTCTGCCTCTTTTATTGTAATTCATTATTTCTGTTAGGGTGTGTTTGATTTTTATCATGTTTAACAGAAAGCGGCTTTTGAACCGAAATTTAATTTCTCTAGAACAATAATTTGGTTTTATAAGACCTGTAAGATCATATGTTAACTTGCAGATTTCCTACATTAAATTACAACATACATGCTTTGCTATTTTTAAGTTTGGCTCTTTGAATAGCAAATAAAATGTTTATTACAAGGAATCAAGATCTCTTTCACCCTGTTGCAATCAAATCGAAAATATCCTGCAAGAAATGTAAACTTACAGATTTCTTTTTGTGGAACTTGTAGGTTGCTGGCAAGTCGAATCTTAGTTCTGTAAAGATATCTCAGTCAGTGTTTTAATGTTTGAAATTAGGAAGAGATGTGCTGTAGTTCTCTCACCTGCTATTACTTCCATTTTCACTCCCCAGTCATTAGCCTTCTTCTGTATGTGCTATAATCAAGGGGGGAAATCAATCATTAAACATTTCACTCGTCTCACTAGAGCCATAATGGGACATAAAATTGAATTGGTTTCTTAAACTTGTGGAATTAAAATACTCCAGGTGCACAAATCAGACTTTCAGCAGTAAAAAGCAAACCACCTGAAATGTTAAGATCAAAACGCACAATATTTGTCACCCATTGGTCTTGTCAATATAGGATGTGTAGGAACGCAACTTACTTCTCGTGTGGAGGTTTTGTGAAGTGAATACACTGCCGTCCTTGCCATTGTCAAAGCAGCTCTCAAGAACTTCATGTCGATACCTTAAATAAAGAATAGTGTCAAGTTATGTGTACCCTCTCTGTTCACCACTTGGGCAAGGAGGTGAGTGCGTCGCTCTTGTGAACAGCAACCTCCTAACCTGTGTTGTGTTTTGTCCCGAATGGCGGATTCATGATCACTGTGTCGAACTTGTTGGCGTAACCTTCAGCCTCCAGCATGCACATGTCACACTGGACCAGATCCACGTTGGAAATCTCAAATTCCTCAGCATTTCTCCTGAATATCTCCAGAGCGTCGACGTCAATGTCGAATCCGACACAGAGACTGAGACAACGCAGGCGGTTAACAAAAAAGCTCAAAGAAACGTTGACTGCGCTGTTAAAACGAGCAGATGTTCTCCTACCCTGCGTCGAGCATCGCGGCACCAATGCTGAGGACTCCACAGCCGCATCCCAGGTCAGCAACGACTTTCCCCTCAATATCATCAAACGTATTGTGGATTGTGTAAAGCATGCATGCTACAAGGAAACAAGTCAGTTAACGAAAACAAAATAAAACAACTACACAGAAAACGATCAAATCACAGGTTGATACTTTACCTGCTATGTGAGGAGTCGTAGGATATTGTTCGAGAAGGATCTTCGGCTCTTCAAACACGTCCACTTGCTGAAGACAACTCTCTAATTCTTTTAGCTTCATAACTAACAATTGTGATATTTAGAATCGAAAATGGTAGGTCCGCAAACCCATGAACCCATTTAAAATCGGGTTCTGAACCCGTCTGACCACGACTTCCTTCGTGTGAGTAACCACCAAAACAGTCCGACTATCTCCTTGGGAACCTGATTGCAGTTCCTCAGCGTATTTTGTTTTTGCAAATTGTAAACCCTTGAAATAAGTAAGATTTGGTTTTAAAAAAAATATATAAATAATATGATAAATGAATGAAATGAGGTTCGAATTGAAACATTGAAATTAGTCCACCACCAGGAATCAATTGCCCCATTAATAACTATATCATACTTATATTGTAACATTATTAAATCTTAAATATATATATTTATATATTAAATGATTAATACAATGAAACGCAACAAATTGAGCAAGTGTTCCAATAACTACCTACTACTTACGATTCATATAGGAATCACGTGCAAGGAGGAGGTTGACAATACTGTTTGTCATAACTGAAATAAAAACTAATGTCACGTCACAGGTTCTACATGAAAGGAGAACGGTTGGCTTTAAAGATTTCTAAATTATCCAAAGTTGCCTAAGAAAATTCTACAGTCATCCAACGCGCAACGGGTTGTATCGCGAGAAAGTCCGAGAACATGAAAAACACGACAACAAAAATAAATTTGTGGACAACAAGCCAGAGTGCATGATGGCGGCGTCGCTGCTACGCCGGGATAAGAAAGCTACTGCCGCCCATTTGAAGGCAGACTTAAATCGGACTGACAATAGCTCCGGTGTGCGGCAACTTCAAGAGCTGCTTGACGTCGTCGTCAACCCCGAAAAACCAGCGTCGGACACAGAAGCCCTTGACTGGTGCAAATGTCTAATTGCAGGAGGCGAAGGTTTTGAGGAGTTCTGCAAGACGGTCCGGTCCTATGACAACGCGACTCTGTGCGGCTTGGTTTGGACGGCTAATTTCGTGGCATATCGATGCCGGACCTGTGGCATCTCCCCTTGCATGTCACTGTGTGCCGAGTGTTTCAACAACGGAGACCACACGGGCCATGATTTTAACATGTTCAGGAGCCAGGCTGGCGGGGCCTGTGACTGTGGAGACAGTAATGTCATGCGAGAGAGTGGGTAAGTCCAGACTAGCCTTAGCAGCTAGCCTAGCGGCCGATGCTAACTGTCCGGTATTGTTATGACAGGTCCGTGTGGGGAATATCTACGTTTGTGTCATTTCTTCACGACTGTCAGCTGCGGAATCATTTTGCACGTGTTGTCATTTCGACTTTCTGCCAGTCGCCCACAGTATAATACAGGAACATTCCTCTTATTCATTTTACAGTAGCCTACGACTGAGCAGCTCTACCCGGAGAGTAGCTCAGCAAATCTTGACAAGCACTCCAGTCTTCCGCAATAGCGGCTTTACACCTTTAGAGACAATTCATTTTTTTTTTCTTTTAGTGTGTTATTCTATCATTTCCATTACTTGTTAATTTTCGTCTGGTTTTAACCTCTCATTTGTAAACGGCGTCAATTAATGGACAGTCACGATTAGGAAAATTAACTGTAAAATATTTAAATCAAACCAACAGAAAGTCATTGAAATTCTTACTATCTCTAGCTCCACTAATTTAATCTACACTGCTTGTCAAGTTTCTCATACAATTTTTTTGCAACATTTACAACTTTCTACAGTGCAGATAGATACTGAAGACATCAAATATATGAACAAGATGTATGTAATTATGCAGCAAAGAAAAACACGTTAAATAACTCTAAATAGGCTTCTTTTTTTTTTTTTATGAAAGGTGGCTATTTTGAAGAATTTAAATATAAGGTGTTTGAATTATTTTACACTTGGGTGTGTTCATACATAGTTTTGATGCCTTCAGTGAGCAACTGCAACGTCAATGGTCATGAGAATGAAATAAAAGACGTTAAATTCATAGAGTGTCTCCAAACTTTTGACTAGTAGTGTATAATCATAAACAAGACTGTGCAATGGCATCAAACTGGTGGATGGAACTTCTAGAAATTCTAATGGCGTCTACATTTAAATTATACTTATTCACCGATGCCTCTTAGTAGGGTGATTTAATCTGCTCATGCTTGTTTGTACAGAGTAATGGAAGAGGAAATGAATTGAAACCAGAACCAACAACTGCTCTGTTGTTGGGACACACCTGCAATATCAGTGTTTTTTTCTTTTCCTCAACAGATTTTGCAGAAGACACCATTTGAAAACTGGGGAGAATGTCCCCTCCATACCCAGAGACCTTCTCTTGATGTCAGAGATGGTTCTCCCCCGCTTCATCCTTTGTATAATACAGTATCTGAGGGATGGATACGTTGAGCCTGGTAAGAGCACTTGTGACAAGTGTTTTCTCTACAAAGATGATCAAATATGAGTTGTTGTCCAGTTGCTTTATCTTTGATGTCTTGAATAGAATGTAAATCCCTTGTTGCATGGCTGAATGTCTTGTGAGTGTCAGGCAGCAGTCAGTGTTTACCACAAAACTCAAGCGCACAGTTTTTTGATGTCTTGGAACCCCTTATCTTGCCTCACCAGACAGCTCAGCTGAGAGAGATCTACAGAAAGTCCTGCAGCAGCTGGACCCCCAGATCTCCTTCTTGGAGGAGCTCACAAAGATGGGTGGAGCTATGAGGACCGTGTTGACAAAGATCTTGACCAATCAGCAAACGTTCAAGGAGCTGTGCATGGGTAAATTTGTAAACAACAGTTCGCTCAGTGGTTTATGGAATTGAAATTATATTTTAAATTCATAATGTGTCTTGGCATACAAAATATGTTTTATTGGTGTATTTGCAGTCTAAGAAAATATCAATGATTTTTCTTATATATTTTTTCTTCAAATTTTTATTCCCCCATTCCCCCAATCGTTGTGCCCCTTTATTAGGTCAAGAGGAGAATCTGTTTGCTAAAAAGAACTATGAGAAATATTTGTCAGCGCTGAAGGATTCTGGTTTGGTGTACATGGAGGACAAAGGCCAAGGTGCTTCTTCTGATGTTGCTGTTGGGGCTGAAGGTGGTGCAGGAGCAATGGTGCTTTTGGGTAAGAGAAACCTTCAACAGGATATGAAGTTTTCTTTTCCGGCTGACATTTGCATTGTTTGTATTTGTCCAGTGAATTCTAAATTGCGCCTGTTGCTATATGCAGAAATGGTTTACTGTTTATTTTCCTAGGAACAACGGCTCCAGGAAGCCCGGATGAGTCTAATAAAGAGGTATGACCCAGCCCTAATGTCTGGAAAAGTATTTATATGCATTTTTAATTTAGATTGAGTTTGGCTAAACATGAAGGAGTGCTCAGCATCACCCAAGATTAATGTTTATGTTATGAAATATTTAATCAACTAGCATTTTTTCTTTCTTTCTTTCTTTTTTTTCTTTCTTTCTTTTTTTTTTTTTTACAAGTCATGTTTGTATATGTATATTTTCATTTTTTTTCCTCACAGGAGGACCCGGATGCTGGGTTGTCAGTTGGTCAGAGAAAGAGGGTAAAGTTGAGCAGCAGTACCAAAGGTGAATGTAAAGAAAATGTGATTGACCTTTTGACCTTTATCAGCCCAGTGATCTGTCTGTCTAATGCTTTGTCATCTTCACCCTCAGACCCATGTATCATTGAAACTCTGAAGCATAAGTGTTTTCTGGAGGAGCTGTTGTTCTGGACAATAAAATATGAGTTTCCTCAGAAGATGGTAACCTTCCTACTTAACATGTTGCCAGATCAAGATTACAAGGTATCGTCTGTTCATTTATAACTTCATAATTGCAAATGTCTCTGCTGTTACTCAACCCTTTCTCTCAGAAAGGTTTCTTTTGTGATTTTCTTTTATCCTCTATTTTGTGTGTGTGTGTGTGTGTTTGTGTTAATTGGCAGAGACGTAATACTATCGGAAACGCTGCTTGTCATATTAGACACTGAAAGCAAATGAAAGCGCCCTTGAAAGCTGCCGCATTGTGACAGCAAGCTCTGATTGTGTAACGGTCTTTTCTCTTGCTCTTCTCGTCCGGCAGATCACTTTCACAAAAACATTTGTTCAGCATTATGCATTCATCATGACAACGCTGATGAAAAGCCACGAGTCGGACACCATGTCTAACCGCATTGTACATATCAGCGTCCAGCTCTTCAGCAACGAGGAGCTGGCTCGGCACGTGACAGAGGAGTGCCAGCTGCTGGACATTATGGTGACGGTCCTCCTCTACATGATGGACAGCTGCCTTGTAAAAAGTGAGCTTCAGGGTGAGTTGTTTGATCACCACTTTTTACACTGACTAAAGCATGGCGAGATGTGTTCCCAGGTTGCCACCTTTTCAATTATGGGCATGCAGCGTTTTTAACGGCAGTTGCTACCTTTCTGATGTAACCGCTAACCTCTGCAGCAATGTGTGTGTGGAAACATTTTTTTTTGTCGATTTTAATTAGGTAGATGCAATGAGGAACATACATAAAAAATAAAGGCATTCTCTGTTTGTTTTTTGTTTTTTAATATGGATGCCTTTTGGGATGAGCCTACCATTTGCATTCTGATGTATTTTTGCAGGAAAAAACATCAACGTGTTCAGTATGTGTCTTTGTGTCTACTTGCAGATGAGGAGGGCAGTCGCCATGTGGTGGTGAACTGCAGTGAGGCTCTTTTGAAGAACAACACCTACTGGCCATTAGTTAGCGATTTTATTAACATCCTCTCACACCAAAGTGTAGCAAAAAAGTTCCTGGAGGACCATTCCTTGTTGATGTTGTGGATGAGCTTCGTGTCTGTTTTTCAAGGTAAGAAATTCCTTTATTTGCGTATTTTTCAGGGGGTTCCACACTGTGGTGTCCTCCTGGCAGATCTTGGGATTGTGCTTATGTTGGTATTTTCATGACGGTGGCTTTATAAATTGTTCACCGTACATATGCTTTGGTAGAAGCTTTTTCACATTCAATTTAAAAACTTTGAATGCCAAAAGGCTCGTAAGTGATGAAAGGTGGGCTTGTACTGGGGGCAGTGACTGTGCAAAAATTGGGAGAGACCTGTTTATACCGCAGTTTTAAAGGTTGCAAATGTGGTAACACTCATTCATTTGCCGCGTGTCCACCACAGCCCTAAAAATAACACAGTGGACTTGAGTATCTTCTTGCTGCGGCTATTGGCGCAGGTGTCACCATTACATTGTGCATGAGTCTGCAGGACATCACTCATCTTTTTCTCTCTGTAAATGTAGACTTTTATCAGGAACGTGCATTTCTTTCAAATAAGAATGACTACACAAAAATACATTCTGCAATATGCATGAGTTAAATGTACTGCCGGTGAAGCGGTTTGGAATAGAAATGATTTTACAAGTCAAATTTCAATTCCCTTTGATTTCGCTCACATTTGCTCATCTGACTGTGTGATCCTTTTGACAAGCATTGATTCTTTTGTGTTTTTGTGCTAGGAATGAATCTGAACAAGAGGGAGTTGAATGAGCACGTGGAATTTGAGTCTCAGACATACTATGCAGCATTTGCAGCAGAGCTGGAGGCTTGTGCACAACCAATGTGGGGCCTCTTGACCCACTGCAAAGTCAAAGTAAGTCCCTTCTTTACACGCTCAGCATCCTCCGTCCGCATTGCTGATGATCATATATGGTGCATTCACCCCAAATATAAGAGCTGTGTTAAAAGTGGGCGGGGCCATGTGCAATTGTATTGTGGGGGTCAATGCTCAGGATAAACATAACTAGAGCTGGAACAGGGTGACTAATTGTAGTGAATGGAAAGCAGTGTTTTTGGTGCGAATGCAATCCACTCTGATTATATATCAAGTTCTGCATCTGTTTCCTGTTTAATCCTGTCTGAGGTCTTAAACTGTTCATTTGTTCCAAACAGGAGACGCAAGAATATACTAAAACTGTGGTGCGCTACTGTCTGGACACCCTCCAGACGTGGTTTGATGCCATTGGCTTCATCGATGAGGTAAAGGTTAACTGCAAAGGTCTCTATTCACCATGTAAGCTTGCCCTTCAGTTTCTCAAAGCTGTCATATCCCTTGTAGCCGGCTCCAAATCAAGTGACATTTCACCTGCCACTTCACCGCTACTATGCCATGTTCCTCAGTAAGGTATGTCAGAGGATTTTAATCTGTCTAGGAACATTTCCAGCAGATTGTGTGTGTGTGTGTGTGTGTGTGTGTGTGTGTGTGTGTGTGTGTGTGTGTGTGTGTGTGTGTGTGTGTGTGTGTGTGTGTGTGTGTGTGTGTGTGTGTGTTTTGAAATCCATTTATTTGGTTGGCAGGCCGTAAAGTGCCAAGGCCTTGACCTGGACAGCCTCCTGCCTGACCAAGAGATGTTGATGAAGATCATGGTTCATCCTCTTCAGATTCAGGTATAGCGCAAAAGGATGGTTGATTTGTTTCTGTAGATGTTTATTTATGTTTGTTGCAACATATCAATTTGTATCATATCAACACGTTTGTCTGCAGGCAAGTCTGTCAGAGATCCACAGCAACATGTGGGTGAGAAATGGTTTGCAAATAAAAGGACAAGCGATGACCTACGTGCAGTCACATTTCTGCAATTCCATGATCGACCCAGACATCTATCTACTCCAGGTTTGTGTTTTTGCGGCAGAGAAAGTTGCCGTAATACATTTTGAATCATACCTTACGTTGTTTTTTCTTCTTTTCAGGTATGTGCGTCTAGGCTGGATCCTGACTACTTCATCTCGAGTGTTTTTGAGAGGTTTGTGCTGCTTCCTTTGCTAACATCTAGCATTTAAAAAAAAAAAGAAATAGTTCAGCACTTTCAGTTAGTATTTCTGTTATTCTCTTGTGTTCACCCAGGTTCAAAGTGGTCGACCTGCTCACTATGGCATCGCAGCATCAGAATGCTGTTTTAGACTCTGAGCAGGAGAGGCCCATGCTTGAAGGTGCACTAACCTTTTTAGTCATACTGACCAGCCTTCGAATTCATTTAGGTAAGTGCTAATTTACAGAGAGCTTGCGCATTACACTGCCATCCTAAAGTACTTTTTTTTTTTTTTACTTATACGTGTGGTCATAGCGAAGTGTTGAAATTACATGACTAAATGGCCGGTGTTTCATTTACACTAAAACACAGTTTGCCTGCCAAATGTCTTCTATAATAGACAGCCCTAAGTAGTGTTGCAGGGTTGAAGTATTTACTGTGGTGAAATCAATAGTGAAATTCAAATAAGTGCTGTTTTCATTTGGCTAGAGTTTGAGTTGTTATTGCTTTGTCTATGGAAATCTGCTGCCTGACCGAGTATTAACACAACAAAAGATGCAATGAATTTTGCTAGAGTTGTCTAAATTGTATTTTTTTTTCTCATCTGCTTTGTTTATCTAATTCATCTTTAAATGAGGCCTCTTATTATTGAATTGAAGTGCGTTCAACATCTCATTCTCATTAACAGGAATGACCGATGACGAGATCCTTCGGTCTGAGATGGTCTCTCAGTTGTGTATGAATGACCGTACACACAGCGCACTGTTGGATCTTGTATCCTTCCAATTTCAGTCGGCTTAGAATCAAGTGTGGACACGATGATGGAATTCATTTTTTTCCTTAATAGCAATTTCCTTAGATCCCTGAGAATCCCAACCCAAAGAGTGGCGTTGTGCCAGGGAGCTGTAGTTTCGAGGAGATGCTCTCTGCTGTGGCTGACTTCAAAGCACCTGTGTTTGAGCCCGGAGGCTCAATGCAACAGGGCATGTACACTCCCAAAGGTATGTGAAGCTGAAATTGTTGACCTTCTGAACTAGTTCAAAGTCATAAATAGTGTTACACTGCTTGTCCTGTTATGATAACCTTTAGGAGAGTCAAGAATAGTATTTGCTACTATTTCTTTAAACTACCCCTTTTTAAAGTGTGATGTTGATTATACATTGACGCATAAACTAAATGTATGGAGATTATTTTATATATAGTTATATCCATTCTAAAAGGTAAAGTGTGAAAAGCAGTGCAGAAAATGTTGGTGTTTGGGTTGTCATTATTCCTCAGTGGGCCACTAGGGGGCATACTTACCCCACTGACTCCCAAGGTGAAACAAGAACATCAAGTACATCGAGACCTCTGTGTTGAGGAGGTTATAAAACACTCCCCCTCCTCTCTCTTGTCCTTTCTAGCGGAAGTGTGGGAGAAGGAGTTTGACCCCATCATGGTCATCCTGCGGACCGTCTATCGCCGCGATGTCCAATCAGCAATGGACAGATACTCGGCTTTGTAAGTAAACACGGTTGCCTTAACCGTGTATGATTATGAAACTTTCTTAAAGAAAAAAAATAAAAACACCGCGTTAGTATTTTTTCCATCCCATGTTGATGCGTTTGGTTTAACTGTGGTCCACCATGCACGTGGGCAAAAAAACAAAAAACAAGGTTCTGTCCGCTCTCATGCTTTATGATGCAGGCCAGGGGGGCCTCTCCCACCTGTGTGTCCAGGGACCCGATAAGAAAGGTCAGGTCTTGCGGGTACTCAAGTGGGTTCCAATTAGGTAGCTGTCGAGAAGAATCAATATTACAGTCCCAAGTTGTAATAGAATCGAGGAAATCTTTCTTGTTCGGTGGGCGGCACGGGCGTCTCCCGAGACAAACGCGTGACTGGAGGAGATACCGCACGCTTCATTTTCCTGAAGGTCGTCGGAGCGAGTCTGGTGGCTAATTATAACGAGCGATTCTCCAGCTGAATGTCTCTGTGTTTGACAAAGAAAAGATAACTTTTTTTTTTTTTGGGGCCTGAATTTCTTTGATGTGCCTTTTAATGAGAAGTGGTTAGAGCAAACTTTGCTTTATTCAGTCGCACAAAGCAGTATTCACGGCCAGCTGTGGCCCAGAAAAAAAAAAAAAAAAGATGTATAAGGAACGAAGGCATTTATTTCTCCTTGGAGCATATTGGACCTGCCATTGCCACCTTCAGAGCGCAATACAGCCTCATGTTGCTCATTCACACCATTTGAATATGATGGATTGCCTGTCAGAGCGGCTCGGCTTTGTATAATAATGATCCCATCATTGCTAATAGAGCGGCTGAGCTGCCCATTGCCTTCTTGGTTGCCTGGACTCAATCGGTTTTTCTTTTTACTCATTGAATGATTTTGAACGATGTCGGCTTCACTTTCACTTCTTGAAACTTTTCCTTCTTTCGACATGATGTTTTTTGAAGTCGGCACACCACGACGTGGTTCGCTGTCTTCTGTGTTGTTTCTGATGTATTCCCCCTTCCCATCCAGTTTAAAACAGTCGGGCATGCACACCGGTAACCCGTGGCCTCCGTACAAGGAGAGGACTCCTCTGCATCCGTGTTACAGAGGCCTGATCAAGCTGCTGCACTGCAAGACTCTCCATATTGTCATCTTCACCCTTCTTTACAAGGTGAGGTTTGCTTTTTTTTGCCATCATTTGGCCATGGCACTGCATTGAGGCCAAAATACAATACTAATTCCCTTTGCTGGTTGTTTAATATGTTTTAGATCTGGATGGATCATCAGAACATGTCGGAGCATGTCCTCTGCATGGTGCTCTACCTGATCGAGCTCGGCCTGGACAACCAGGTTCAAGAAAGCAAGGAGGACGAGGTTAGATGAGTTTTGTTTGGGTCACAGCTGTTCTCTTCATCGCAGTGTAGTTGTACAGTGTCTGACAGGGGTTTTTCCTCCTAGGAGCCCTGCATCGAGGAGCACTGCCATGACAGCTGGTTCCCCGGAACCAATCTCCTCTCCAACCTGCACCATGTCATCAACTTTGTCAGGGTGCGGGTTCCCGAGACGGCGCCCGAGGTGAAGAGAGAGGCTCCGCCCAGCACCAGCACCGAGGCCTCTTCTTACGGCCAGGTAAGCAATACTGCACCGCTGCAAGACATCCTCCGCTACAATACACGTAATGGTGTTATGTCGCTGTCGCAAAAACAAGGCAGAGCTTTTTTTGACACGACTCCCAACACCACCAGTTCCATTTCTGCACTTCCTGCTCGTGCAAGAAAACCACTCAAATTTTTAAGGTTAACCATCGATACAGCAGAGAGCATGCAAGGCCAGTGTTTTCTGCCACATTTGCTCGGGTGTCTTTTTGTCCTCCAGCGGGCAATGGACCGACACATTAGCGATCAGGTGGGGTTTTCACTCCTCCACTCAGTTTAATGGCGTATGGCACATAAAAGGGGGACGGGTGTGTACAGCAAGTAAACAAAATATCAAGTATCCTCGGGGAGTCTCAACATGGAGCCGCGCATCTTCGCTCATCGTGGCTGCTCACTTTGGCTGTACTTTTATTCACTTGTCTTAAGTTGAACGGGCAGCAACCATGGTCAAAAGTTTGAAACAGTCCCCACTTGGGTTAAACACCTCTTATTAAATACTTCAGTGTTGTTTTTTTTTTTTTGTTTTTTTATCTGAGCATATTTATTTCACATCTTTCATTTTGCTGTTACCTGCTCCACAGAACTCCAGGCGTCTTACAGGCAATTGGAGAGAGGTAGCTATCCACGTCTGTGCCTGTGGGTGGGCTGTCGGCTCATCATGTGCCCACATGCGACTGACTTTTTATCTACGTTATGGCAGAATTCCTTAACGACTGTTTGTTCTGTGCCTTTCAAAGGGTTATCTGCCGTTTTGTGTGCGTTTGTGTGAAGGCACGTGTACAGTGCCGCGCTTCAGCGATTTTTGTTCCCCCCTCCCTCCCGCCTGCTGAAACTAATTTCATATGTCATGCAGGTTAGGGTAAATGCCTTTTAACCGCATGTCAGTATGATTGATGTTGCCGTGACTGGGCCATATGATGTATGTTTATTTAACAGCGCAGCTGGGGTCCTCTCTGGTCAGGTCAGGTCATGCGAGTCCCTCCCATTGCCTGCGTGCTTTAAAGCCAGGATTTTTCTCTTGGAATATGTTTGTTGCGTGTTATCAGCAAAGGAGCTGTGAAGCGTCAGCTGGAATTTTATTGTGGGTCTCTAATTAGGCTTTTTCTGCATAATTTGCCTGTCTGCCTATGGTAATGTAGCTCCTGGCCAATGCATCAAAGTCTGTCAGACTATTGATGATTTAATTTTATTTTGTGTATATGTGTGTAAAGGCAGATCTTCCCTTTAAAAACTCAAGTGAGGCCTTTATTTAAGGAATTTCTATATATTTGCATACTTGAGTGTAGTGTGGACTTGAATTGTATGAGTTGATGTTTTAATGTGTATGTCATAATTTATGGACTTGTGCATAACAATGCCAGTACCAGTGTGCTCAAAAGATGTGCGTCCCTTACTTGAAAATGTTCGGATGTAGTCTGAAAACACTATTTACAGGACTGTTGAGTTATGGCACTTGAATCTGTGCGCTCTTTTCTCAGAACCTGCGGGAAGCTCAGGTGTTCAGCCTCGTCGCCGAACGCCGGAGGAAGTTCCAGGAGATCATCAACCGCAGCAACACGGAGGCCGCCCAGGTCGTGCGGCCCAAGAGCTCGTCTACGCGCTGGGTGCCGCCCGGCACGCCGCCCCAGCTGGTGACGGAGATCCTGGAGATCCGCGAGAGCATGCTGTCGCTCCTCATCAAGCTCCACCAGAAGCTGTCGTCCAAGCAGAACTCGCTGTCGGAGACCTGGCTGGAGGACATGGACTCGAACCGTCACGCCCACGGGGACGGCATCACGGCCATCGAACGCATCCTCACCAAGGCGGCCACGCGCAGCTGTCAAATCAAGCGCAGCATCCAGGACATTTGCGGGAAGGTCTGTCCTCCGGTCCCGCCGAAGAAGAACAGCCCCTCCGATAAAAAGACCATGGATAAAGAGGAGAGGTAACACAACAGTCACAGTTTTACAAAAGAAATACGAAATGATAAAAAAGACACATTTTACACAAAAAACTATGAAGTTACCACAGGTTGCCCTTGAGTCTGTTATGCAAATCTGTGCTGCCTATGATAAATGGGGAGAATTCCTTGTTGGGGGGGTGAAAAAAAAAAATCTAGATTGCTGGTTTATGCTTTTCACCTCGCATTCGCCAACTTGTCTGCGTCCGCCCTCCCCTTCCCGCAGCTGTAATGATGATGGAGTGGCCCATAACCGTTTAATAATTGTCTGTTTTGGGGTCGACTTCACCTCGTGCCCGAAGGCAAAAGGTAGAGCTCCCTGCCGGCCCGCGCAATCTCGCCCTGTTTCCAAGGCAACGGTCAGGTAGCAGCGCAGCCAGCGAGCACACCGAGGGAGCGGGAGACGGCCGCCCATTCCTCATGCTGCTTGTCAGCACCCTTGACACCATCAGTGAAAATTATCGAGCTGTGACTCTCCTGTCAGCATTTGTTTATGTCCTCTTATTAGGGACTTAATTTACAGTCAGCTCTCATCCTTGGGAGTCTGCAGAGTGGGGCTTTATCCACCGTATTAGCTCCGTGATCGACATTTCGATCGCGCACGTCGCCGGCTTTGTTAGAAACAGGCGGCCGCGACACGAAAGAGTCCGTTACACGTGCTGCAAAGCGGCATGCTTTTTTTTTTCCATGCATACCACCATTGATTTTTGTTTCTTTAAGCTACTGCAATGAAAATGTGATTTTTTTTTTTTTTCCTAAACTTGTCGGTGACATAAAAGATTTTCTCCAATGTTGTCCTTTTACTTGACTTTTGTTCTCCAATAACAGTCACTAGAAATTAAGAAAAATCTATTTTGTAGTTGGTTGTATTACAAATGTGAGTTGCTGTACACATTGTGTATTTTATTTCTCTCAGACGTCAGAGAGCCAGGGAGAGACAGCAGAAGCTGCTGGCTGAATTCGCTTCCAGGCAAAAGAGTTTCATGGAAACGGCCATGGATGTTGGTAAGAAGCCAGCCTCTTTTTTTTTCCCCTCATCTTTTTCTTTGTGTCATTTTAAAACTCTAAATAAAGCATTGTAAAACCTAACTATAGAGCCAAGATGGTGCTCTTCTGCAGTGCAATGTGAAAGACTGTGCTCAATAAAATCACCTAAATTTCACGTATATCTCCTTTGAAAAAAAACACCTTGGGGTCAAAGCCACTCTGTGAAGACCTGGTCGTAAATGTGAGGTATAAATCTGCTATTATCAGCCAGCTGATCTGGACATTAAAGCTGTTAATCGTCTCGGCAGGACCAGCACGTGAGCTGCTGCACTCCTGCAGCATCTGCTTATTAAATGGGGTTGTTTTGACATTGACATTCAAGAGCTTAACAATAAAATACACAGTGTATTGTTGTTTGAAAGACGGTTCGGTGCGGTCGTCCTTGAGAGGGGGAGAAAAAGTGCTGTCAGTGAAATAAACTCATCGCCGCTGTGTGCTTTCGCACGGGGGCAAGGTGACAGCGGCCCGCGTCACTGCTGGTGGTCTCTGCAGGCCTGTTAGGACAAATTGAGAGGAGGGCGATCCTTGTGGGAATGTGGGTGGCTGCAGGCGGAGGGCATATAGGATCAAAACGCTTATAGCAGTGGTGGACTCCCAGGACCCACCCTGACACAGCATGGTTAGCAAATGAGTAATGGCTGCTGGGATCAGAAAGAGTATTCTGGCAGGACTTTATTCTGACCTTTATATAGGTTGTTTTTTTTTTTTTGTGCTAAGCAGGAAATTTTAGTTGCTTTAATTCAAAAGCCACTGCTGGCTTTGCACTAAACGCCGTCGCTTGTGGAATCGAAAACAGTTAAATGTCATCGAGGCAGCTCGCTTTGCAGTAAATACAGTCCAAGAGAGTCAAACGTTATTATGAGCACACTTGTGAGTATATCGCTGTTCGTGTGCATTAATTCTAAACAACCAGTTATAGTAATTGAGAAATCCATAATTCTTGGAGCTTCTGGCAAACGAATAGAAAAGGATGGCAAATTTCTATACATTGTTTAGTTTATTTTCTATCTTTTTATTTTGTATGTATCCAAGAGAAATAAAGTAGATTTAAAGTTCTCACGTTTAGTGGTCAACTATTTTAAGTATCTAAATGTTAAACTTTGACGGCTCAAATTTATTTAGGCTGTATTAATATAGTGTGTTTTCTAAACCAAAAGATACAAAGATATTTCTGTGTATTTGTTCAGCATTCTTTATAAACGAGCTTCCAGCTGAAAGCCTGCTGTGCATATTCTTTGTTATTAAGGATTAAACAGTAGCTTGTGTGACCTTGTTCCATCACTTTTTAAATTTGTGTGCGTTTTTTTTCTTTCGTTTTCCAAAAAAAAAAACAAAAAAAAAAACATGCTCACACCGTTGTTGCTCCGTGCAAGGGGTTGTTCCAGCCCTAATGGTGTATCACTGACATCTAATACATCCTTCATTTCCCCAGGAACACCATGACCTCTCCTGAGAACATGTTTCCCCCATAAAGCAATAAATCAATTTGCAGCCACAGCCTGACATTTACCCACAATATTTATTGCTAAAAAAAAAAAAAAAAATCAAACACAGTTCTTAACATTTAAAACTAATTTCACCATCTTAATTAGCTCCTATCCTATGGCCAGTGATGCAGATGGAAGGCATGTGACTGTGACCTTATTTAGATTGACACTATTTACGTTGTGTTGTTGCGCCTGTGGTTTTGGGTGTATCTTTTTATGAAATTAGATTTTTTTTTTAAAGATTTTTTTTACTTCCCCCACCATCTCATCATGCCTCCCAGAATCCCCTGAAACCGAGGCAGCCATGGAGGTGGGAGCCACTGAAGTGGTGGAGTCTGAGGTTTTCTATGACTGCGTGATATGTGGCCAGAGTGGACCCTCCACAGAGGACAGGCCCATCGGCCTCGTGGTTCTCCTCCAAGCGTCCTCAGGTAACTCGCTCCATCTCCCAGAATTCCCACATTCACACTCACTGTTTTTGCAATGTTGGTTGTTCCATGCTTGTAACTACGGCAATTTAAATGTATCTATTCTCACAATGCCTTGTGATTGGCAGTGCTGGGACACCGCTGCAAAAGTGAAGAAGCCAAAAAGCTCCCGACTAGTGATGAAGAACATATCTACGCTGCTGACACGTGTGGAGTTGCGAATGACCTCAGGCTCACCCTCATGCAGAGGTTCTTCAAAGACGTACGTGTAAAAAATTCACAAGTATATCATCGCAATACACACAATCGAACAAAACTCTCAAAGGGTTTTTGTCTGTCAAAAGCTGCTGCTTTGAAGTGCCTCAATATTTTAGTTGTAGTTTGATGTGTTCATACACATCAGTAGCTGCGTTTTCATTATACCTGGAATTGTGGAAAATATTGCAATAAAAAACTGGTAATGGAAACACCCAAACTTCGAAAAACCTCTCAAATATGGCTAAAAGGTTTTGATGAGGTCGTTTTTCAGACATATCGATAGAGGTATATGGCAAAAGTGTGATGGAAACATTTTTTTCGTACGTGTCACGTGACCAGTTCACTTCAAGTGAAAATGCTAACTATTTTGTACCTCCATCCTCCTCAAAGTGATCTTGCAGGACGAAATTTTACGAGAATTACGCCCAACGCACTTCACACCATTCAATGGAAACACCTGCAGACCGCAGTTGTAGTTTGTCGAAATTTTCGAAATATCACTTCTATTTTGCGAAAAACTTTCATGGAGACGCAGCAAGTCAAAGCTCCTAAGATGCTGTTTGCCTTCAGCCGTGTTTGCATTCTGTAATTCACCAACGTGTGTCTCTTGTAAATGCTGCAGAGCTCCTGTCTGCAGTCCGTGTCTATAGGCTGGGACGGAGGCGTCTATGTCCAGACCTGTGGACACACTCTGCATGTTGACTGCCACAAGTCGTACATGGAATCTCTGAGGGTAAACTGGAATGAAGAAATCAGTCTTCATCTCAGAACAGCAGAAAATGTTGGCATTCATGTTTTGTTTTGTTTTGCCCCCGCTCAGAACGACCAGGTCCTCCAAGGGTTTTCTGTCGACAAAGGCGAGTTCACATGCCCGCTCTGTCGACAGTTTGCCAACAGCGTCCTCCCCTGTCGCCCGGGGCGGGACGTGGAAGCGGGCGCATGGCACGCACCCACCAACAAGAAGATGTGTCTGCTGGTGAAGGAGGTGGAGGACCTGCAGGAGAGAATAGGACGTTTCCCGGTAAGGCATCAGACTCGGCATGATTCAAGTAACGTCTCCACTCTGGGTGTTGCCTCACACAATTTCAGTATCAAAATGTCATATTTCATATAGCATCAAATGCCAGTCTTTTTTTTGTCCATTAGTTTCTCCTCTTAAAAGTCCATTCTTCATTTTTTATTTCACTTTTTTCAGACGGAAACCAACTTGAGCAAAGAGATGGAATTTGTCACTAAAGACATCAAGAACACAACCAAGAAGAAATACAGGGACTACGGCAAGAACCCTGGATCTCCTGACAATGACTTCCTGTTCATGTACTCTGTGGCCAGGTGAGGATCAGTGCTGGTCAGAACTGTCACTGCCTTCTTCACCTCATGTCACACACCTGCATTCACCACCCACCACTGAGGCCACTCGTGTTTTTTTTTTACTTAAGGTTGACGTTCTGCAAAGACATCGTCCTTGCACAGAGTGAGAGTCTCGCTCGGTTTGTATTTTGCCCTGGAGAGGCACTTTGAGATGGAAGTAAAATCCAATACCGCAGTTGTCGCAGAGTGCTTGCGTTAAATGTATGGATTGCTTTGCTTTTTCTTTTCATATCTGACCAGAGGGCTGTGCAAGCGTTTGTTGATTTGTTTCCCCCCTGTCATTCTGCTGCTGCACTGGTCCTGGAAGTGTCGGCAGGCAGGCAGGCAGGCGGCCGCCGCTGTTCGAAGGCAACATAAGCAGATTTGTCACTTTCAGCCACTTTGAAGTGGTGTTGGCTCTCGGTTGATCTTGACTTATTGGAACTGCCTGATTATTGATTTGTTTCAAATTCCCTGGCTTAACTTTTGGACTGCAGGGGTCCAAGTACTGCCCTCTGCAGTTCATTTAAATGATGACGTCATGGAGCATGTGTATCTCATATTTAAAAACCTTTATTTTGTCAATTTAGGAATCTAGGTTATGCATCCTGGTTGTTCTTCCCTTTTTATTGCATTCTTAGGAAAGAGCACATGGAAAGCAGAGCAATGTCCCCGTTCCCTTTTACAGAATTGGAAGCTGCTTCGTCAGCTCCTCAACTCAAACACAACGGAAACTACCTTTGAGAATAGTACACGGTTCTTTATCAGGTATTTGTATCGTCACCGCAGGCCTGTCAGAGTTTGGAAAGTGTCTTTGAGTGTAACTCAGCCGCTGCCCTTCATGTCGTGTGTCCATGCGGACCTCTTGCCCACCGGGCGCCACCGCTCCCTTCGCCCTCCACCATGATCACAAAGATCCCCCGAGTGTGTCTGGGCGCCTGTTGGCTCTCTGAAGTTCAATGAACAGCGCAAATTGCCTGAGGAGTGGAAAATTCCTTTGTCACAGGGACACTCTTATCAGCAAAAGCCAGATGGAGCTCCGTCGTGGCTGCATTATCTATGTGAAATTGCTTTTTCTCCCAGGAAACCTCAGGATTTTCCCCATCTGCCCGGCCCATAGAGAGAAGTGGCCGGTCCCCAGATGAAAACAGGCCCACATTGTCCTCATTGTAGTAATAATTATCTCTCAACTCAATCGATGTAGTTTCACAGAGGGTTTTTTTTTCTGTACAGTTTGTTACTGCCTTGCTATGCAAGGATTAAAATTTGGGGGTGAAGTGTGTTTGCATATGCATGGGAACATTCACAGTTGGGATTATGCATACACTGTGTGGGAAACAGCATTTATGCTAATGCTTCAGTCTGTGCAGAATCAGTCTCGGAAGGCTGTCATTTATTTGATACGGTGCTGCTGCTGCTGCTGCTGCTGCTGCTGCTGCTGCAAAACAGACACACTGGAAAAGCAGATGGATTGACTTTTGCACCATCTTTCATCTTCCCTAATCAAACCAGCAAGAACAGGCAGCCATAACCGGGAAGCTGAATACGATAACACTCATCTGTTTGTGCCAGTACACCCTGCCACGCTCTCGCCTGCTCCTGCTGGCAAAAGACACGCACGCGTGTTCTATTGTGCGACGGTTCAAAGAAGTTCTGCCACAGAATCACGCCACGTACGATGAATCCGTGATGGGTTTTTTCTACTCCTCTACTACAGGGTGATCAAATTTAAAGGACCTGCCTTCTGACAGAATAGGACGTGCAAAAGATGCACTTTCATTTAAGAAAGGATGAAAAGAACAGTATGATCTCAAGTTAATGGCACATTGTACCCGGTCACCAACGCTAGCTAATGAGCACAACCCTGAAGCCCACCTTCATCATGGAACCACAGATCAATAGCATCTCATGATTTATTATAATTTATGATGTGTACATTACTTTTATTTTTTCCTATTGAAATGTATATAAGAAAAGACCTTTTTAATTAAACATTTCCTTGTCCGTTTCCAAGAAATGCCTACTTGTCCTGCTGAAGCTGTGGATTTGTAATTTGCTCTCATTGTGACACAAGCTCTGTCTGTCTGTCTGTCTTTCCTCAGGACAAACCTGGAGCTGGAACTTGTCCATCGGGGTGGGAACTTGTGCTCTGGAGGTGCGAGTGCAGCAGCCAAACGCTCGTGTCTCAGTGAGTACTAAAAGGCATTTTCTAATGTTTCCTGTGCAATTTCCCCATTCAATTATTCCTGCCACACACAAGCTGAAGACACAGAAGGCACAATGTCCTGATACTATTTGGGTAACGAAACCGTTTTGATAGGATTCTAATTTTCTTACGTCCTTTTTATCCGTTTTATTTTTTGTTTAAATTTGCTCACTAGTGCACTGTGGGTGCTTGGGTGGGTGCATGAACACTGTGAGCACTTGCACTGCTCCGCGTCATTGATTGTATGTCACACTTGCTCTGCTCTATTCATTTTGGCAATTACCGGGACTTGTGCGGCTGCAGGTGCCTGTAAATAATTTCCCTTTTTGGCCTGTTGAGTAATAAAGTGTTCAGCCTGAGATCAAACCCACCGCTGAATCACTGAAAGACGGGGGAGGGGGCGAAAAGGAGGTCGATTGACAATTTGAGGCGAGGCAGACAGTGCAGCAGGTGAGCTCTTGAGAACACTCTGGGTGAGCGACGCAGACAAATGGGTCAAGTGGGGTTGCACTTGATTCTGGGTGAGTGAGTGAGTGAGTGTGGTTTGAGACTGGGAGTCCAGCTTGACCTCAGAGGAAACCCTGAACATTTAGCAGTATCTGGATTTTTATTTTTTAATGGTAATGAATGATATTAATTGATTCATTATTTGATTAATTTGTTGCTGCTGTGTTTGTTGGGTTCAGTGCTCCCTGTTTTTTTTCTGCAAGAGATGTGACCCAATTGAAATAGTTTTTTGAAAGGGGGCTTTGTTGCAATATTTGCTGCGCAGTAGTAATTATTTGTATTGTAATCAATTCTCAGGAAAAGGTCTGTCGCCAACAGAGCTTTTACTGCATCTTTAATTTATTTGTTTGATGCAAAGAAATGGTTTGAAGAGTTTTTGTCGTCAAAGCTCAAATATTTTAATTTTTTTAACCCAAACCATCAATGCATTTTCCAGTTTTAATGAAGACAGTCACTGAAAATCAGATCATGAATGTCAGAAGTCTCCTTCCCGTCTCTGAGCTCTTTTTGTGCAGTTTTTTAGGGTGACGTGGATTCTGCCGCTGAAGCAGGACATTTTGAACTGGCAGAATAGCAGCAATTTCTTTTCAGATAGCCTGGCGTACCCTTTTCAGAAAGCTGTATAATGGGGTGTGACACCAGCCGCCCTCATGCGGCTCATCCAAGGACAGAACAACCACTGGCAGACGTTGTGCGCGAGCATCACGTTAAATCTTCCTCATCTGTATATTTTTCAATTTCATGACTTGTGCATGTTGTGGAACAGACGGCAGACCCGATTTTTCTTTTTTAACCTCACCTCTGACTCCTCTGCACTTCTTCCCCCCTTTGCTGGGCTGAGAGGAAAGAGGAACCAGGCTGCAGAAATGAAATGGGACGTAATGAAGGGCCGTCAACTTTCTCTTTGCCGTGTGTCCGTTCACCACTGGAGGGCAGTATTGCTCCAAGTATTGACAGTGTCCAGTCGCCCATTAAGACCTGATGGTTTGAAGCGATTTGCTGCATTACGGCCTCTCATTTGTCTTAAAACAAATAAGAAGGGGGTGTTGGTTTCTCTTTGTTTCAGAAGCTGTGCCACTAATTTAAAAGGTGGAGTTGGTTTTGAAATGTGCTTCATCTGCAACACAGTTACATGTCCATGACTTAGAATTTGGTCTTGGTAAATTGTTTGTGTTTTTTGCTACAAAGACATAAAAAAAAAAAAAGCCTTCCAATTTACTAACACAAGAGGGCCATGTAGCTGCATTAATGCTTTTTCACACTTGACTTTTCAACCAGAGTGTCCTAAAGGGCTTTGAACCCGATAAAGCCAGTCAGCAGCGTCAAGTGTTCATCTCACACTCAGAGCTGCACACAAAAGATTGTCAGGATGTGTCATGGCCTTTTTCATGTCCCATTAGTTTGACAGTAAACAGGTGAGGCCTGACCACAGAGCAGCCGCGTCTGCGTCTGGCTCGACCTGTTTTCTTCTCTTTTTTTTTTTTTTTTTTAAATCTGACCCAGACTGTGACAGCATTGGGAATATTTTTTCTGGAATATTTTTTTTTGCTGCTGTACGCTAACGGTGCCTCTCTGCCCTTCCTGCCTTGCAGATCAGCTGTTCCACGTGTTGGCCATGCACATGCGTCTCTACAGCATCGACTTGGCCTACAACCCCTGGACTAAGCTGACGCAGGTCGTGCAGAGCAGGGAGCCCGAGTGAGTGACTTTGTCTTGCGCTTCTCGATGTGTTCATACATCCTTCATCCCCCCCCCCCCCCCCCCCCCCCCCCCACACACACACACACACACACACACACACACACACACACACACACACACCAGCAGCAGCAGCAGCCACTTCCACTTCACCCCCACATTATTCCTCCCTCCTGGAAACATGCAATCAAAGTGCCACTTTGTCCTCCCGCTCGCCCCTGCTTGCTCTCTCTCTCTCTCACTCTCCCTCTCTCCCTCTCTCACTAAACGCCACCATTTCCTCCTGCCCCCCCCCCCAACAGCTTTTTCCTCCACACAAAGAGGAGCTAAAAACGGAAGAAGGAGGCGGGGGGGGGGGACCGTGCGCGGTTTCCATAGATACCGATAATTGCTGCATCTGGCAAATTACCGGCCGCTCCGCCGTCGCTCTCGGTGCAGCGAGTCCGACGGCGGCCGCCAAGCTGGATCGATCCGGCGCCGTGCTGGCGCCTTGGCACCGTGCAGCAGAATACCAGGGACGGCTCCCTCAGGCGCGGCGTCTCGGCCTTAGAATTCGAACATCGTTTCTCCTGACGATGCAGGTCGAGCTTCTCCTCGTCAATGGAGCCGTTCGCCATTTAAACATCCTTTTGCCGGGTCTCTGAGAGGGGGAACTGAACACAGACGCCGTCGGGCGCTAAATAGGACGGAGACATTTTTAAAACATTGTTTCTGTCCATAAAGAAGGGAGAGTGTTACGGTTTCACACGCAGCGGAGGAAAGGCCGCAGCCGCCGAGGCTTTTCTTCGTTGCGCGGTCAAATTAAGTGCTGAGTGCTTCCGTAATGGAAAGGTGTTCTTCTTTTAAGTGCACTTGCTCTCGTTTGAAAAGCCCCGAGGCCCCATTTAATAGCAGAGTGCCGGCCTGTCTACGGCGTTGTCAACAGAAAGATCGCATTAAAATGGAGTTGGCTTTAAAAGAGAGGACAGGATTGGTCTTTACGTGGTCGTCCCCCACCACCACCACCACCACCCGCTGCCCAGCCGTCACAAAGGACAGCTTTTTATTTCAAACGTGTGCAGCGACAGGAAGTTCACTGCCAGAGAACATTTTGCATTTTAAAATGTATTGACTGTCAAGAGCTTCGGTGATTTGGGGCAAAGAGGTGTGGCTGCTTTGGAGTGAGTTCACCAAAAGCTTCTCAGAGATGATTTCAGTGATGAATTAATCAATTTGTGCAAAGATTTTAATTTGGACCTTTGCGGTGGAAAAATAAAGTGTCATTTACTGTGTTACTACGATCATTGGGATGCTTTTTTTTTTTTTTTTTTTTTTTTTTTTTTAATTTAAGACCTTTTTATTGAAGCTTTTTCAATATAACAAATGCATGTTGTTTTACAGTATTGCAGGAGCTTAGAATGAATATGGGTATTAGTTGTGGCATGCAAATGACATGTAAAATAGTACAAAGAGAGAAGAGAAAAAAACTGCTTGTCGAGCCACTAGGATGGCAAAGGATAACATGCTTTGCTAGTTTTCCCTCCCCTCTCATGACAATGTGTCTGGTTTAACCTAACGCTTGTTTGCATGTTTTGCAGTGGCTACGAGGACGAAAGACCCGAGGTGCCCATGCTGTTCAGAGACGTCCCGTCCCTCCTCATCATTTTCGTGCTAACGATGCCACAGCCGCTACGAAGAGGTACCGTTCTCGCGTCTTGAGTCACGTCAGGCCCTCCCCTGTCAGCCTCCCCCTCCTCTAACCAAATCACTGTCTGCTGTAATCAAGGCCGACCGCTGGCAAAGGAGCCTTTCCCGTCTCTTATCTGTACGGCCGGTGCGGCTGTTTGGCTGCAGGGGTCACAGAGTCTCGACCCCTCCGATGGGAGGCCAACGCCCCCTACGGGTGCCCTTCACTCACATCTTGCCCTTCTTCTGAAAAGATGCGTTCTGGGCTCACAGTGGTCACGTTCAGTGTGGGATGTTTGGCTGATCATGTTATTGACTGCTTTAGCAGGTGGGGACAGTTGGGCAGGGAAAGGCACATTTATTGGGAAGATTAGCTCCTGATTGGATTGATTACCAGGGCAAATGGCTAAAACAGTGTCAAAATGTCAGAAATTCATTTTATTTTCTTCACAATTAATTACAAAACAGTGGCTCTGTTTTTAGGTAGATATAAAGTCTGACACATAATCAGTCCCCGAACACTCAAATGTTATTGGCTCTTTTTCTTTTCCTCTCTTTCTCCTAATTGTGTGTCCTGACACTCACCGGAACCAGGACAATGTTACCTGTCAGCATCTCTTTGTTCCAGAGCAAATTACACTCTCTTTTCTCTTCTTTTTTCCCCCTCCTCTACTTCAATATATTCCAGGCTTCATTTTCCACATGGAGCACTTCGCTAATCATCCCGCACGCGGCTCACTGGGGCCAAATGGAATGTTTCCGAGACTGAATTTCTATGCACGAATGATTTACCAGTGTCGCTTTTCCCTCTTCTGCGCAGAGCACTTCAGCTGCGTGGTGAAGATGCTGTACAACCTGCAGTTCATCCAGGCTCTGGCTGCTCTCTCCTCCAAGTTCAGCCCAGAAGAAAGGCAGGCCTGGAGTGCGACCGGAGCGCTCAAGAAGGTAGAAGTTAAACAGAAGCCTCGCTGTGAAATGCCCGAGCCAAAATTAATTTTCTCAGGAATCGTGCTGAAATATGTCAGTGACTGAGTTTTGTTTGTATGACGCACATCGTTGGCATCATCAATGTTCATTGTGTGGATAAGCAATTGCCGGGGAGTGTTTCTTTCAGTGCATCTCCTCAGTCTGTTCAGTCTGTATTGGCGAGCTTGATTGTGAAAAGACAAAGAGCTGAATCCCCCTCCTACAGAGCGTCTCCGCTCATCATGGATTAGCCTCACCGAACAGCAGCACAGGTCGGCCGTCCATAAGAGAGATCTCATACTAGCGGTCTGACCCACACATATATGGTGGAATTACCTTTTAATTCATTTGAAATTCTTTCAAAAATATTCAGCCTGAACAAAGACGAGGAGCCTCGAGGCAGGGAGACCGCGCGCTTGAAATTCCTCCCCAATAAATCTGTGACAAAACCGAGCAGACGAGATAAGAGCGCTGTTTAAAATTCCTCCACATCCTCTCTGATAAACGCTCGCAGCATCCGCAGGAAAATGACAACACAAACAGCCGCGTTCTCCCCAGAACGCGCGGCCGTTTTCAAATCTGAACCTTTTAATCAGATGCTAGAGAATATAATAATATAATAAACTGTAGTGAGCTTTAGTCTGGTGACATGAGTCTGAAGTGATTGCTATTTAGATGCCTTCGCTGCAGCGGCTACACATTCTATTCTTCTTAAGCGAGCTGCAAGGAACCCGCTGATCATACAAGACGGCGCCATCTGTCTGCACATGGTTGCAACGACGCTGATAGCAAATTGCTTGAGTGTTGGCCAGTCGAAGGAGATCGCGGCTGAATGTTTTCCAAATGTCCTCACCCTGCGCGTCTCGCCACAGAACGCCACCAACGCCGACAAGTCCTTTGAAGCGCTGCTCAGTCACACCATCGGCGAGCTCTCCAAGAGCGAGAGCATCTACAGGGCGAACCCAGAGGAAACCTCGATGGTGAGTCAGTCCCCCGAGGCCACTCCACACCTCTTCTCACTCGCTCTGGGTGAATCGCGCGTCCGGCTGAGAAACGGCGCTCTGGACTCCCGCCTCGGGTGGTGGTGGAGGAGGAGAGATACATCAAGGGGATTATCAGCGAGCTGTCGTGCCAGTTATTGATCGGCCGTTCTTGTCGTTTCCTCCGCAGCTGATCTCCAGTGTGTGGTCCCCGCAGTCCATCGAGTTCAGCCTGCAGCAGTCCTGCCTGCCCTTCCTCCGCCTCTCCTGCCTGCTGCAGCACCACCTGTATGGAGATGGCCTCACCGGCTGCCTGGTGTGTTGTCCAGGGTCACCTCACCGCTACAGTCACAAGTTTTTTTTTTTTTTTTGTGAAGTTACTTTGCTCGCACCTGAACTAGAGGATGTTTTTGCGGTTAATAAACCAGGCTTGCTGTGTGTGTGTGTGTGTGTGTGTGTGTGTGTGTGTGTGTGTGTGTGTGTGTGTGTGTGTGTGTGTGTGTGTGTGTCATCAGGAGGAGGAGGAGTTCCTGTCCCTGGCTGTGTGTTTGGGCCTCTTACCTTCGGCCCCTCAGCCTTCCAGCATGGTGCACAGTGCCACGTGTCTGCAGTGGGCCGTCAACGCCTTCGACCTGGTGACCCAGTGGTGCGCTGAGGTCACCGGGCCCTCACAGATGCAGACAGAGCAATCACTGGTGCGTACAAAAACTTCAAAGTTGTCCCCTTGGCTCAGTATCAGACTCAAGTTTTGTTGATATTCCATTGAGCCTCCAACTCAACGTGTACGAGTAGAAATAGATGGCAAAAGTTGTCAATACTGCAATATGAACTAGCAATAAGAGAAATAAAGTACAAAAAAAATACAGTACATAAGAAAATGAAATAAATAATTATGCATATTTTATCAATACAGTGACAAAGATAGACTTTCGAGGATCACATGCTCTATGTTTATGCATTATTAACAATTATTACTATTATTCTACAATTAACATTATTTGTTGACGATCATATCACACACTGCTAAAAAAAACAATATTATGTTGTTACTGGTGCCATGGTGCTGACGCCGGCCTCTGTCACCTCCTCCCTGTGCAGACCCTGCTCGTGCAGGACTACCAGTGGGTGGCGCCGCGTCTCCTCCAGCTGCCTGACAACTACAACATCATCTTCCAGTACTATCACAGGAAGGCCTGCACTGCTTGCAAAAAGGTGCCAAAAGACCCCGCCCTCTGCCTTGTCTGCGGGGCCTTTGTCTGTCTCAAAGGTGCGTGCTGCAAGCAGCAGGGGACCTGTGAATGCGTTTTGGTAAGTTCTCTCAACTTTTTCCAAGTTTCCGTCCAGAGATGCCTGAGCCGCGTGGCGTTTTTGCAGCAATGTCTTAACCGTGCGAGCGCTTGTGTGTCTGTGTGTGTGTCGCTTACTATGCAGCACTCCCAGCACTGTGGCGCAGCTACGGGCATCTTTCTACTGATCAACGCCTCAGTCATCATCATCATCCGTGGACATCGCTTCTGCCTCTGGGGCTCCGTTTACCTCGATGCTCACGGAGAGGAGGACCGCGATTTACGGTGAGTGGCGCCACATCACCTCAGTGTGCATGTTAAGTGTATTTGGTAGATTGATTAAAAAGCCAAATTGTGTCCGATTTTCTTTAGAAATTAAAAAATGTCCATGTGACAGCTACTGTAATAGGAATAATTGGGATTTCCAAAGTGCTTATTTTGTTCTTTCATTTGCTAAGTTTATGATGTGTAACAATTTTTGCCCAAGCTCAAACATATACTGGTAATATTAGAAATATAATCAATTTCTTTTCGTGCCAAACATTTAACCATGCTCTTGCTCTTCTTTCCCATCCTGCAGTCGTGGCAAGCCTCTCTTCCTGTGTGAAGAGAGGTATCGAGTGTTGGAGCAGCAGTGGGTATCGCACACCTTCGATCACATCAATAAGCGTTGGGGGCCTCACTATAATGGACTCTAAGATCTTCCAAAGTCCACTGAAACCCAATGACGGAAAAGATTCCTTTTCTTTTCTTTTCCCTCCCTGGCTTTACGTGTCTGCCTCAATCCAAGCTGTTCTGCGGACGACTCTTTAACATGCTAAAACACAAAACATCCAGCGAGGGTTTCTTTTTTTCTCTCTTTTGCTGCCCCGGCTGTGGTTTTTACGTGAAGTTTGGTGTACAATCATGCCTAAAGATTAACACATGTGTGCGTTGAAGTGATGTATTGTGTGGTTTTCAACCAGGGAAACGGGAAAAAAAACAAAACAAAACCAATTGGATCAAGGTCAAACTGTAAAGCACAACTCTGCCCACAAAAATCTGTATGCTTTGGGATGGACTTTTGAAGTCTCCTATTTATTTCAGATTAAAAAAAAAGAAAAAAAGAAATAGATATTTATATAGTAAGTGCTGAATGTCCCTGGAAGGTTGAGTTACATTTTGCACCATTCATGCTAACGTTGATGCATATCAGTTTTTTGTTTTTTTTCTTCCTTCATGGAAACTTGCTCTGCTGCAGCGCGAGTTTCAGGCTACTGATGAGTGTCGCGATGTTGCAGCAGCCTGCACTCATTGTGTTCCGCTGACAAGTCCACCCATCAACACACCAGAGGGGTTTTTCTCTCTCTTTCTCTCTTTCCATCTCCCGTTGCCCCCCCCCCCCGAAAAACAGCTGTCAATGGGTCTAGTTGCAATCCATCCTCAGGAAATGTTTATTTTTTTCTGTTTAAAATAAGTTTTAGATATTTAAATAAATGCTGCTGCTCATCATTCTCATTAGTAATTTTAACATTGTGATTTTCTATTTTTTTTTTCTCTCTCTCCTCCTAAAGGTTGCATTTTCAATTCTTAGGTAGGCGGCTGGAAATGTGGACTCGAACCCGTTTTAAAGTTTAAGGTGGTGTGCGGTCACCTCTTCACGCTCACATAAGCTCCCCACAGTCTCGCACTGTCCTGATGCAGAAAGCTAAATGCCACTGTTCTGACCTGCAACCAGTCAGATAGATGTATTTCCCCGCTGACGCCGAAGCGCTTCGGTAGCAAACACATTAAATTAAGCAAAGTATTACAGCATGGAAGGAAATACTCCCCCCTCCGAGAAGTAAAACGCAATTAAATGCAATTTTTCTAACATTTTTCTGGTACAGTTAAAGTATAAAAAACCTTTTTATATATTTTGATTGTGATGTTTTCACCACAGTCGGAAAAAAAGTGTGTTGACTCTCCCGCTCTCGCGCACCTTGTAGTTCGTTAGGATTTATTGCTTCATTCCAACACAAGAAAATTATGAGATTTGAGTATCCGTTCTACACTGTGCATGACACCCTTTAATGCCACCATTAATCAAGTGTCTTGGGCTACTTTTCTCCCTCTTTTTTTTGGATCATCATCATCATCTCTATTTTTCTGGAAGAGAGGAAATTTATCCACTCGTGCCTGCAAGCATAAGTCCATTTTATTGAGTGTTCAACAGCAAACTGCTGACGTCTGGGTTTTCAAATGCTGGGCCACATTGTGCTGCTTCGAGGACTCTTTAAGAAAGTTAACACTTGAAGAAACTTTGTTTTTTTTTTCTCTTGAAATCATGCATGCTGCTTTTTTTGTTTTTTGTTTTGTTTACCGAGTTTCTTCTCTACTTTTCTTTTGCCGAACTTACTTTGTAAATGACCGCAACCAAATAGCCAACGAATAATGGGTGTAAATTGTTAACAGGAAGCTTTTGTGGTTGTCCCGTGTGAATGAAGAGAGAATACAGTACATTACTGTAGGTGCTGACTCAAACTTTCTGAGTTTGATCAGAAAGTGTGACTTGGACATTTAATGCAAAATGTAACATATGTGAATAAAATATAATCACACTGATCTGCGACTGTGTGTGTGTCTTTTAAAAAAAGAAAAACCGAGTGTGAACAAAATGATTTCATGAGTGTGGTCCTTCATGAAGCCTAAAATGATTTGCTAAAACGGCCCCTTTGTCCCTTTAATGTCTAAATGCGGCTTTATCTCAAATCGTCCAGCAGGGGTCTCAGTTCATTGGACCGCAACCTCCCGCATGGCACATAACTTCATACAGGCCCTGAAATGCCCTCTCAAATATTACACACAGAAGCGTTATCGGCTACACTTATTTTTACACACTTTGTGGGAGATAAAAATAACGTTTTTTCAACCTGCTATCAGTGACAGACATGCATAGAAAACACCAAAGCCACTTACAACAAAAACATAAAAAAAACAAACATGAGAATTCTTACCGTGTTTTGGGATGGATTGTTGAACGTAAATGCTCTTTATGTGAATGACTGCTGTTTCACTTTTTTTCAAGTGTGACCTCACACTACAACACTCAAAGGGGTGTGATCAGATGTGTCAACACACAATACTACAATCAAACGTATCAGATGTGAGCCTGTTTTTGCACATGCCCAGTTGTTCACTGGGCCTTCCAGGGCACCGAGGAGATATTTCCCTGCCATGTGACTTGGCATTTTTGAGGGTAATTGGGTCGCAGGCCTGTAAATGCGGGAGGCCCTCTGGCCGATGACCAGTCCTCGCACAAAGCCTCTCTATTCCGCCTGTTGGACAGGAAGAAAAGCAGTGGTTGGAGCAGCTGAGGGGTTTTTATCTATGAACCACCGAGATTGTGTGACTAACTTCAACCTGAGCGATGTTGGCCTTCCAGGCAGTGCTGCAGCGAGCATCGGTGGATGTCCCCTCCTTCACTCTCAGTCCAGGTTGGTGTGAATATCCTCACAGGGCTGCACCGGGTGAGAAGGCTGTGCACTCGGGTGTCTGTGGGGTCTGTTAATAATTCAAAGCTCTCAGTGAGTAAACAGGAAATCACTTTGGTGTCTTGCCATGAACGGTAAGCTGCACATGAAGTTGCTCACAACTTCTTTATTTTCCTCCCCTCTGCAGTTGTGCGGATATTAAGGCAGGCGAATTGTAGGCACATCGGTGTTGACCTGAGATCTGAAAAAGCTTTTTCCTCTTTTGCAGAATTCAGGAATGGAAATACAGCCAGGACAAGGTAAGACTCAGCGGGAGGCACCATTACTGTCTAGTGTGGGAACGGAACTCTGTGACATTCTTGAAGCTGTACATTGAAAGGTTTTAGTAAAGAGATGAGTTTGACGCCTTTGTAGCAACTGATAGCATCATGAGCAGTACCACTGAATTATCAGTGTTGATTTGAAATACCTGTTGCCTTAAGAACACACTCAAATCATGTCTAAAAAATATCTAATAATAACAGTTTCCAATTTACTGTTACACGTTGGTGCAAATTCTGATAATGGAGTTTTATAAATCAGACATACTCTATCTAAACTCTTTATTTTCCGGCACAAACATTCAGTGTTTTTCAGATGGAGATGAAAAAAAAAATGATATGCAGCACAATTCAAACTGGAGAAACGGGGAAAGGTGTAAGATTTAAGATTCGGACTATTTCGGGATTTGACATTGACGCCGTCGCAAATTACATTTCTGCATCTGCTTGCGCAAAGTCTTTTTTTTCGGAGGCGGGAGGGTTCAGGAGGATGAGGGCTTAAAGCTCTGAGTTGCATTTGCAACGAGTTGCCTCATACAGAACGACTCTGCGGGAGGTTGCAGAGAAAGTCTCACCTTGCCAATGAAAGAGGTTTGCTTGTTCAGGGTTTGCTTCTTTTTATTTTCTTCTTCTAAATGTGTTCACTTCTGGTCACGTGACTCTTTGGCCCATGGTGACAACAAGGGCACAGTGCTGCGGGCCTTGACTCGTGGCGAGTGGAGGTTTGAGGTTTTACTGCAAAGCCTCTTCATATCCCCTTAAAGGGATTATGGTTGAGACTTTCTTCTCCCCCAGCTCTCTCTTCCCCCTGCAGACCTACCAACGGCTTTACCGACTAGAATTCCTGTAAGGCTTTGACGGGGAGGGTGGGATTGTGCGAGTTTGATGGAAGCAGAAAATAAGATTACTCACTTTTACTCCTCACTGTTTCACGGTGACAGAGACGGTCCCTGTGCCGCAGCTGTTGACGGCATCTCATTCCGACGATGCCGCTGCCAACCCTGTGTGGAGGCAGATGTGGGGAGACGTTTTAATTTTAACCCAAGAAACATCTGCAAGTGTCATTGTTGTTGTTACATGTATATATTAAAAAAAAAAAAACGGCGCTGTACGCATATGCCAGTTTGGATGCTTAGTTTGACGATGGATTAAAGATCAAATTGACCCGCAGTGACCCAGAAAGGTGCTGATCAATGCCTTTGAACACCAACGTCAAGGCTCCTTTCATGCTGCCACATTGTTGTAAACAAAGGGCAACCTGAGCTCCAGCCTCTCTCAGCAGTGGGTGTCCAATTCTAAAGCAGCAGCCACATTTGAAAAGGCTGGTTTGTTGACTTTGCTTCCCTGATGCTCAAAAAAACAAGATAAGTCTGATCCTGTGGACAAACGGGGCTGATACAGCTGAGCAGCTGCTGTTTAATTCTGATGTAGGTGTTTGACAGCTATTTGTGTAGTTTGCAATTTTCAAATTCCACCAAGAAAATGTTGATGTCAACATCACAACCTGCATCACTTTGAATTCATGACGTCCTCTGGGGTTCAACTCCTGGCAACCTCAGCCTCCGGTGTTGTGATCCTTCAGGCGGAATAACATCTTGTTTTCTCGCCTGTGTACGGACTCAAACTCCTTCACGGTTCTCTCCCACTGCCTGTCGACTCTGCTGTGCTGACATTTAGCCCAACTGTCGCTACGCTGCGCGCAGAGAGACAAAACTGTCAGCATAAAACACAAACGACTAACTGAAAGAAGCCTCCGAGGCACAGGTGCACAAGAGCGACGGGGTCACGTGACCTGGCAACTTGGAAGGAACTTCCTGGTTACCTGCGTGCAACACGCAACCTGAGACGCTTCATATCAGCTGCCATTATGAGTGGATACATCTGCTGCCTGAATATTTAACCCTGCAGGCTGCAGTAGCAGATCAGCTTGCAGATTAGCGGTCAATTATTTATCCCCTCCTAGATGAGCATAATTTAGCCCCGGAGCCTCACTCTCTGTGCCGGGGAGACAAACACTTTGCGGGAACAGGTAGGTGTTGGTTTTGGCTCTGTGATCTCAGTTTAATTCATTCCTCCTACCGAGTGAGAGATGTAAGCAAACCTGCAGATGTTGACATTGGCTTACAGAGCGAGGTCTTTGCAGACTCTGTTTGAGGATTGCTGTTTATTCGTGTTTGTCAGTGAGAAATTATGGTCTGACAGGGTTGGGCAAACTTTTTGACTGGTGGGCCACAGTGGGTTCTAAAATTTGACGGATGGAGTTTTTTGGTGACCCACCTCATAGGAGAAAACATATATCATCGTATATGTGGGGGGAAAAAGTGCTTTAATGTCAATAGAAAATGAACAAAAGCAAAGTTACAACAAAATATCTGTCTTTGAAGCCCCACGGTATTTAGTTCTTTATTTCAATAAAGAGAAAAAAATTGATGAAATACAGCTATTTTATGACTTACTTACTATTTTATATATTTTTTTCAAATTCAGCAAGCTGGATTAGAAATCTTAACAGGCCGCATGTGGCCACTTGGCTATAGTTTGCCTGCTTGGCCTGTGCCAGGATGTAGGATGCATCTGTGTCTTTCTGCTTTATTGAGCATGAATATTTGTGTGGAAACCGGCTAAGTCTGTCTACTGCGTGACACCGGGAAGGGAGGACGGAAGGTGACTGGACAGGTGATGCATTGAGTGTGTGTTGTTGTGGCTGCTGGATGCAGGTTGCACGCCTGATGCAAAGAAAAACAAAAAACTGACAGTTACAAATGCCGAGTAAACAGCGCGTCGCCGCGTCGATTAATAATGCAGAGGTGGTAGTTCGCTGGAGGACAGTTTGTGTCGCGTTGGTTGGAAGTGGACTGAGACTCATTTAGATGATACAGGGTCATTTTAATATTGAGGAATCAAGTTATTAAGTACGTACAAGGATCTCTGGATCAGAGCAGTTTCAGTCAAGCTGAGAAGAAGTTCCTCCAGAAGACCCTCACTTAGCATTTTGCAGTGTTTAAATGAATGTGATAATGTCTTAGTGTGTTGCTTCATTCATAAACTCAAGCACAATATATTCAAGTGTTGCTTTTATATGTTAATTATTCTAACACATGAGCATGTTAATTGTGAATGCATTCCCATATCATTTTCACGCCAACATGTGACTTCAATTTTGACCTCAAAAAGGAGCAGCTGCTCATGGATACAGCAGGGCGGTAGCTCTCGGCGCTTATGTTTGATTATAAACACGTGGCCGTCAAAGGCGGCGCCGTGGTCGCTCGCCGCTGCTTCCTGAAGGACGCATGCGTGTAAAAGGACATCTGCTGGATCTTGCGGCGCGGAGAGTGGCAGCGCGGTATCCATCCCAGATCTCTCGTGCCACAACAGTTTATAAATCAGTCAGAGAGCTGATGCTTGTGTGTGTGTGTGTGTGTGTGTTCACAACTGTCCCCTTCAGGGTCATGCAATTCCCCACAATGCACAACACGTTGTTTTTTTTCTTGTGACAAGTGAAGCAGCCGGACTGTCCAACGCAAACATTCCTCATCATCTGTGTGTTTTATTTTTCAAACCTGTGTCACTATGACAGTCGAGAAAAAACGACGACGGCAACAATAACAATAAAGGCCTTGCGCTTCTCATCCATCACATCCTTTTCCCAGAAGGCCGCGCGCTTCACTGGTTTCACCGCATGGACGTATTTTTAGAACTGCATGCTGAACTGCCATATGGCGGCGAGTTGATTTTTTTTTCTTTTCTTCAGTGGCCACTCAAGGTACTGCAGCATGGGCTCAAATAGCATTTTTTCTTTTTTCATAGGTCGCAATACAAAAATAAACACCTCTAAAACGGCTGACAGGATGACTGTGATCTGGAAAGCGATTCATAGCAAGTCTTTCTATGCAGATTTTCCAGTCATGGTCTTTTAGTCTTTCAAAAAAGTTATTTTTTCGCCGCTGTATGCACTGGTTGAGCCCCCGAGACTCCAACCTGTCAGCCCATTCATTTCAATGTAGTTGCTCTCCCAGCGCAATAGGAAGAGTTGCTAACAGTCGTCCTGTCAGCTGTTTTATGGGCGTTTATTTTTGTATTGTGGTCTATGAAATTTTTTTTTGCTGCAGTACCTCGATTGGCCACTAGTAGAAGAAAAAAAAAAATCGGCGCGCCGCCATTTTTCCAGTGGCAGTGATGAGGCTCGTTCCACTCCGGAGGTTGTGGTCCTTGATGCTTCGGTAGTTGCCCAGTAGTTGTTTTTTTTCTTTCTTCTAATTCTCCCGACACTGGTTTGCAGTACTGCGGCCATCAGCTGCGAAACCAGAAAACCTTTTCTTTGCTCTCTCCGTCGAACTCTCTTTGAACTTTGTCCTTGGCAACCGAGGACACAAACGTCTACGCCTACGTCACTACTTTGGTCCCCCGCTCGGCTCGCTTGGAACTCCCAAGGATCATGGACCAAAATGGTAACGATTTGGAACCATGTTGGCGAAGCCGAGCCGAGCCGAGCCGAGCCGAGGCGTGCTCGTGGAAACATACCACAATACATCCCCGGTCTCACCGCCACCACTTTGCCGCTCGAGGAGGAGTGAGTTGATTCATTCCCGGGGTGCCTCGTGCCCCCACCAGCCGCTCGTGTGGCCCATGTAAATCACCATTAAGCCCTTTACATAAGACTCCTCGCTCGGCCGAGCCGAGGCGCGCCGCCTCATTCAGGACGCTGCCGGTCCACTTAATCCCCTCGCAATCCAATTGATCTTGAGGAGATTGCGCTTCTTTAGTGGACCTTGACGAGGTCCCGGCTGATGCAGGTGTCTGGCGTGTGTGAGGGGCGTGGAGTGCCACTTGTTGCCGTGCCCCTGGCCGAGGCCATCACTCTCAGTGGTGTCGGTGTATTATGACCGCCGGAGGTTCTTTCCTTGTCACTGCTGTCGGCCTCCATGAGTCAGAAGAAAATAGCACTGGCCATGTAAGTACCGCCGCTGTCTCCTCCTGCAGCTGTCTGCTGCGTGTCGGTCTGTTGGGTCCGACCCTTTTCCTGTAGCTGTAGAACCTGTTGAGGGGTTTGCCTTCCCTTTGTTCCACAGAGCTGAATTTAAAAACAAAACAAAACAAAAAAAACACACACACACTTCAGGGAGAGGGTGCCATGAATGAAAATTGTTTCACTTTCATTGTGATGGGAACAATGACATTTGATTCTCGTTGTTGGTGCTTTGAGGTTGGGCACCTCATTTGGTGGTAGTTTTTCCCCCCACCAATAACAGGTGTCAGTGAACTCACCAGAAAGGATCAACCCCTCTTACCCTTCTTCTGCTCACTCCACTCTACCGGAAATGTACACAAAAACACAGGAATCAGCCCTTTGTGATGTCGCAGAGGGCCAAAAAAAGAAACCTCCGCGATTCAGTGACAAAGAGTTGATGAGGCATCTGCAGGCGCCTCATCATCTTTAGTCACGTAACGCTAGTTACATAAATCTCACAAGGAAGACACATTAGTGATATCTTGCATCCGATTGTTGTTTCATCTGCAAAATCCACCAACGTGTTTGTCACCAGACGGTCCCTGTATGGATTATATCCCTACAAGTCAAGCATGATCGGCATGGAGAACCTGACCGACCCGTCGGAGAACTGGGACATCGTGGAGACCATCGGTAAAGGGACCTACGGCAAAGTGTACAGAGTGACCAGCAGGAAGGACGGAAGCCAGGCAGCCGTCAAAGTGCTGGACCCCATCAATGTGAGTCGCAGTGTGTTTTCCCGGAGGGATGCAGGGTGTGTGTGCGCGTGTGTTGTAGTTTCTGCATGTTATTTATGTAGTTTGTTTGCATTATATCACTGCACCTGTGTGTGTGTGTGTGTGTCTCTCATTATCTGTCACTTTTATGCGTGACTGCGAGAAAAGAAACCTCACAATGTTGTGACAGTGTAGACGAGCCAAGGCTTTAACCACTCTTTTTCCTCCCCCTCTGACCCCCTCACCTCCTCACACACACACACACACACACACACACACACACACACACACACACACACACACACACACACACTGGGATTCTGTCATCTCAGCACGCCAACCACTCAAACAGAGTAAGTTGCGTGGCCCGCCGCGCCTCCTCCACGCTCCTGCCCCTGCTTGTAGAACTCCAAACACCCCCTTCACCGGTTATATACATCACCGTCTCCCCTCCTCATTTATTTCCCTGTCGTGTTAAATCCACACTCCTCTTAAAAACGCAGCTCCTCTCTCCAAGTGTGTGTGTGTGTGTGTGTGTGTGTGATGTGTGTTTGTCTGTGCGATAAGGACACCGCGGCTGCACAGTGGAGCCTTTTTCTGTGACGGTGAGGGGGGGGGGCGACCATCCCTGATGGCCGAGAAGATGAAGCCGCCTCCCCTCCCGTCCCTCTCCCTGATGAGACGGCCGCCTCCATCACTCACACACCCGCGGAGAGAAATCCTGCCTCCCCCGCTGTCGCTCTTCCTCCCAGATTAACTTTGATGGAAAAAAAAAAGGAAAGCAGCGGCGCAGCTTCCAGAAATAGTTTAGCACCTGACGCCAACCGCTGACTTGATAACCCTCCCTGCCTGTTAGCAAGTCTTGTTATAGAGCCCAGCTGACAGTGAATGCCGTATAGGCACCGTGCTCCCGCCATTTATTCCCATCGGCCGAGTCGTTTGTTTCTTTGATTGTCTCTCACCGCCTCGTCCGTCCTGTCGCCCCGCCGCTGATTCAAGGACGTGGACGAGGAGATCGAGGCCGAGTACAACATCCTGCGCTCGCTGTCCAACCACCCCAACGTGGTCAAGTTCTACGGCATGTTCTACAAGTCGGACAACCTGTCGGGAGGACAGCTGTGGCTGGTGCTCGAGGTGAGCTCCAGTGGGGCAGCCTCCATTCCTCCACGCGTCCCACAGTCGCCCGAATGACCCCGAATGACCTTTAGTCGTCTGGTTACCAGGTGCTTTAGAAACGTAGAGTGCAAGTGAAAAAAAATGACAGAAAACAAACTGAGCAGTTTATTCGCAAGCCAAATTAAAAAGGCCAGTGTGTTTGAGCAGGTTTTTGCAAAGCTAACTAGGCCGAGTCAGTCTCCTAATTATTCATACTGGCTGTTTTTGTCTTGCAGCTAAAATGAAGGTTAATGCACAGTCCCAGGGATGATGAAAAGGTTTTAAGATTTATAAAAACAAAACAACCTAATCGGTTAGTTTTTTTGTTTGCTGTGTGTGGAATACAAAACATTCAAACATGTGGATTGTGGTGTTTTAAAAAAAAAAAACACAGTCCGAGCGCAGAGGCGCCACGATGCCCCGTTGTTGTTTCCCCTCTGCCTTTCTTCGAGTGCGGTGGGGCTCTCGCTCCACATGAATCATAATCTGGAGCGGCTGAGTGATGGAGGGATTTTTTTTTTCCTCCTCTCCTCTCCCAGCTGTGCAACGGCGGCTCCGTCACCGAGCTCATCAAGGGCCTACTCATCCGAGGCTGCCGTCTGCAGGAGCCCGTTATCTCCTACATCTTGTACAGCGCCCTGTTGGTAAGACGGCCCCGCCGTGAAATCCTGCATGCAAAAAAAAAAAAAAAACCTGCGGCGGCGAACGGCTTTGCCGTGGATTTACTTCCCCACTTCACCCCCCAAACCCCCCCGCCGCCTCCTCTCCCCGACAGCTGTGGGAGTTCTCGCACGCAGTTTGTACTTCCATCATATGTTAACGCGCGCTAATGACAGATGCATAATAGCGTGGCGGTGTGACTCACGCTGCGCACCTTGTCACCCCCCTGTTCCCACCCCCCCTCCTTCCTGTCTTCCCACCTGAAGGGTCTCCAGCATTTGCACAACAACAGGATAATCCATCGTGACGTCAAAGGCAACAACATCCTGCTGACAGCGGAGGGAGGAGTCAAACTGGTCGACTTTGGTAATGACTTCCACCCTCCACCTCCCCTCCCGCCTTTGATCAGTTTGATCAGTTTGTTTTTTTTGTGCGTTCAGGATAACCTAGTTTTTACATTTTCCACGCTTTAACCCCTCCTCACCCCCCCCCCCGCCACCCTTCCACCCACCGACATCTTTTTTATTTCATGGACCGTGGCCTCAACCCCGAGGCTATTATTGCTCATTTGAATTGCATTATTTGATCCCCCTTTGCATATTAAAAGAAAGCTGCTATGGCAAATGACTGCGCGTCACCCCCCCCCCCCCACTCCACTCCCTCCACCACCCTCCCCCCAACCCGGGGGGCATGTTTATGTCCCCCTGTGTCACGGAGATGAAGTGGACTCACGCTGATAAAAATCTGTCCTACATAATTTGAAATGATTACAGGCTGCTGTTGTTATTAACCGCCTGGCAGGTTGCCACCATAGATTATATGCCAGATTTTATTGACTTGAGCGCTTTGCCTGCTACCACGGGTCCTATTTTATTTTATTTTTATTTTTTTTTGCGAAGACAAAAAAAAAAAAAAAACAGACTCACAAACACATTTATTCCTAACAATTACAAGAAGTGAGTTTTTTTTCTCTCTGTTGCATTGAAAAGGTGTTTCAGCTCAACTGACCAGCGCGAGACTGCGCAGGAACACGTCAGTGGGGACCCCATTCTGGATGGCTCCAGAGGTCAGAAACACACACACACACACACACACACACACACATACAACTGACATGTTCATTGTTGATACTGCAACAGAGACATAGCCCACTCTAAACATGCTCTAAGGAGAGAGTGGGAGAGAAAGGGAAAGGTGTTTTTGCTTATTCCCGTAACTCCTCCCACCTCAGTGTCATTGTGAATTCTCTTCCACGGGTGCAGCTCCAGAGGTCAGCCCAAGGTTAATAGCTATGAGTCCTCCCCCCTTATCCGCACACTCACATACACACACACACACACACACACACACACACACACACACACACACCAAGCCTCCAGTCTGCTCCTTGGCAGCCAGTGAGCTGCAGTGATTGGGGATGGTAGGCAGGGACCTCGGGGGCAATTAGAATAAACTCAGCTGGAGAATGTACTGTCACTTATAATTATCCAGTGTGGAGATGAAGGGAACTGACCTGACTCGCTTCTCAGTGCTGAAAAGAGTCTTAAAGGTCGCGTAATACGCAAGATTCACTTCTTTTTTTCCCTCCCACCAGTAATCAGCGTCTCTGCCGGCCTTCCAGCGAACTCTGAGTCCATCCTGTGCTTCCCTTGCTCGCCCCACTTTTTTGGAAAAGTATACGTCCAAGTTCCGGAACTTGGATGTAGATTCTTTTCCAAGGGTTATTTTTCAGCAAGCTGGGTTTTTCTTTGTTTCCAAAGAGGTTGTAAATATAGAGCAAAATATTCTGTTTTATATATCATTAAACACTCCTTGACGACTATATTAAAAGTAGTCCTAATAATGGCGAAGCCCCAAAAAATAGTCCCTATTCAGTTGACCATGTAGACAGCCCTAATGTTGCTCTCTGGGATCACATGGGAACAAAAATATTAAAGGTTTTTAGAACTTTTATCAAAAATGCTGTGCAATCACAAGGAAACATATAACACTGCTTTTTGGATGTTTTTTGGAAACATTACCTTCAGATTCCAGTCCGGCTAATTGACTAAAGCCACCACAGCCGCTGCCTCTGACTGCCTGTGTTTGTGTGTTTGTGTGCAGGTCATCGCCTGCGAGCAGCAGTACGACTACTCGTACGACGCCCGCTGTGATGTTTGGTCTCTGGGCATCACCGCCATCGAGCTGGCCGACGGAGACCCCCCGCTGGCCGAGATGCATCCCGTCAAGGCTCTCTTCAAGATCCCGCGGTGAGTCCAGCAGAGGGCGCTCCAGTCCCGCAGCTGAGGGAACAGGGACACACGCAGACACAGAGGCAAACACACACACACATACTAGCCAAGTGTTTCCCGCTGTGAGGGGGGACAATAGCAGACAAATAGCAGCTCCTTTCCTCGACAAATTAATTTATATTTATTGATATCAATTTAAATCAAATGTAAAACGAATTTGTGTTATTCATCACAGCCGCACAGCCAATCTCAGAGGCAGCATCTGCTGAATAATCAGTCTGTTAAAAATGCTGTTCAGAATATAAAACGGAGCCTCTGTTGGGCCTTAGAATTAAAGCAGCCGTCGAGTCTGTAAAAATATTCACCGCTGGAGACGGTGTGTGTGTGTGTGTGTGTGTGTGTGTGTGTGTGTGTGTGTGTCTGTGTGTGTGTGTGTGTGTGTGTGTGTGTGTTGTGATTGTAAGTGTGTGTGTGTGTTTCTGGTGATCGTCGTCTGAGAGCTCGGTGGCTGCACACCGTTGACCTTTTGTTATCAGCACAATCACACAAATTATCTCCCGGTTAGGTGGCAGATATGCCCTTCTGATTGCAATTTGCATGGGTGATTAGCTCCATTCACATTGAGATGAGGCCGTCATCTCCTCCCCGTCACAATGTTATCTCCTCCCCGCCAAGCTGGAGGAGGGACAGCGGCGGCGGCGGCAGCGGGAATTTAGGGGGCGATCGCAGCCGTTGTTGTCGGCGCCAAAATTCAATCAAGAGTTTACAAAATGGGGACAGGAGGTGAAGAGGAGATCAGAGCAGCGAGAGGCCGCAGGAAAATATCATTTCCATCCTTGATTTCCATTTTTTTTTTTTTTGGTACAGTTGCTCAACGTTCAATGCGTTTTTCTAATATTCTCCTTAATTCAAATGTTAACCGAGACTTCGGCGGTATTGAACAGGCGTCTTCAGCCGAGACTCCTGCGTGCGCCTTGTCGAATCCAAATTGATATTTTGCCCTTTTCGCCGCAAATCGAGACCTTACGGGGCTTCGCGCTCGAGTGATAAATCGCAGCCGAGGCGTCGGGCCATGAAAGCGTTCTGTTAACATGTCACCTCTCTCAAATATATTTCCGCCGTCGGCGCAGACACACACACACGCAGGGGCACAAAAAAAAAAAAACGTGCGGCGCGGCTGGGTAAGTGATGACCCCCCTCCCCCTGTGTGAATCCCGTTCTAAACAACCCAACCTGCTTCACCTTTCGGGTGTGAAGCGGCAGTGGAGGATGATTTAAAGACGGCGTCGCTGAGATTTGTCATCGCGGGTTTTAATGTTTGCAAAAGAGGGAGATTTTTCTTCCTCTCTATCCAATATGTCACAAACCATTAACAGAGGAACCGTCCTTGGGCTTTTACGTGTTTCATGCAACCGCGCCCGCGCTGAAGGTGCGCAAATAAGGCGTTTCTCATCATTCTTCGGACTTTATTGTCGCTCACCTGAGTGTGTTTCCACGCCCAACGGTTCCCCGTTGCGTAATTAATCCCGTGTGTGTGTGTGTGTGTGTGTGTGTGTGTGTGTGTGTGTGTGTGTGCACCATCCACCTTATCACTCATCCTCTCTGACACCTGTCTGGGTTGTTTACAGGAATCTGCAGCTCCGTGTTTAGTGTTCAATAGAAAATACAGCCTGCCGCAGCTTAAAGTGAACGGTCCCCCCTTCTAAAGCTCAACATTTATTTGCTTCCAAAACGACGGAGCAGAGGAGGAGCTCTGCTCTGATTCCATCAGAGGTGGCGCTGATGAGTGGTCCCCTGTTCCTTGGGTGGGGGGGGTGGGGTGGGGTGGGGTGGGGGGTCACCTTGGCGTGGTATGTTTGCGCTTCAGGTTACAGCTGTTGCTCACTGAGTTGTGACGCATCATCACGGAATCACGCGGCCGCTGCTTTATTTTTATGTGAACAACCCCCCCCCACCGCGGAGAGCCTCTGATGAAGGCACCTCTTTGTTATGATTGAGCTAATTGAATGTGTTCCAGTGTGAATTAGAGATATGTAATTTCCATGGTGATCACGGGATATAAAGGTAATGGGCCGTGTCAGAGGGTAAAGTTGTAAAATCAGCACGTGCAAACTTAATTACGGGGACAAAAAGAGACGAGCTGTGATGTTTAATGAGCAGGAAGGTTAATTGCTTCTGCCACCGTCGACGACGTTGCAGGGCCCAGAAGCCTGCGGAGTCCGTGGAAATTCCGAAAAGCCTTGTGAGGGCGCACGTGTGTGTAAAACACGCTGGAAAGGTTATGGAAGCGACCGCGTCCAAGGTCGTGCTTGTTCAGCCACATCCGTCTTGATGCGAGCGCCCCCGCGCCCGTTAAGCAGTGGGCGTCGCCGCGCAGAGAGCAGAACAAGTGTTATGGAAGACGGCGCTAAATGATGGCTTGTCAGAGGATAGAAAGGGTGATCAAAATCACGGAGCGTCGGACCAGCGTCCCGGAACAGACAGTTCTTCCTGGGGAGGGAAAAAAGGCAGCGACGCATATCGGGCTCATTTATTGTTTCTTATTACACCTGCGTCTTAAATCACAGAGAAACCACGTGTCGTCACAGCCAAGAGAAAAAAAAAATGTCCAGGCAAAATGTGTGAAAATGACCAGAATCTTTTCGATTCATAATACATTCACCATGAACATGATTCAAAAGGTTAAGCGCATAATAGTTTGAAATTTTGAGATGAAAGAGGGACATCAAGTGGCTACATTTGAGATTGCAGCGCTCATTCGCTCACCCTCCCTCTCCTGAGCTTGCCAGTGAACTACGGTGGCCTGCACAAGCCCGGATACCTCGTCTTCTTTCTTCTTCGTTCTTTTATTTGAGGACGCATTCACCCTAAATACGAAACCTGTTGTCAGGTGGGTTGGATTGTCCACACCAGGCTTCCTTAGAAATATGGAGGTGGGAACAAGATTCTTACTCACTGTATTTTGCAGGCACCCAGAGTCCAAGATGGCGGCCCATTCATTTCATACGGCGTACACTGGAAAAGTCTTTGACTTCCACATTAATGAGCCGGTGCACTAGTGTTACTTCCCATCACGCTTCTGTAACTCGCATGATCTCAAGTTCCCCAATCAGTTGGGTTGGCGTTGCAGCCAGAAGTTTGATTTTTATTTACTCATTTATTTTCAGTTTTGCATGTGGTCACATAAGAGCTGCTTGACCGTTCACAGTTCTGTGCGTGTCCATTGAGAAAAGTGGGTGAAACTGCTGCTCATCTTATTTAGCAGCACAAGGCTTGAAGCCCTTTCCTAAGCTTCTTCTTCTGTGGTGTTTTAAGAGCAATTTGCAGCTGTTGCCTGCTGCCCTCATTGAAAATGAAGCTGGTTGCTAACAGAATACTAAAAGCGACAGATAAGGATTTCGACTGGAGCTTGGCAAGATGGATGTGTGCGCTCCAGCCGGTGTTGCAGTTTTCAAGGTAGCGTTGCTGAAACGTTGTGCTTATCGCAGGAAATACTGGCAACTCTTTGCCGCTATCGCTGACATTTTCTCTCCAATCTTGGCAGGTGAACAGCGCCATCTACAGATGCTGTGGATTATTTTTTGAACAGCTCGCGCAGGCCTTAACGTCTCCATCTCAGATTTGGCTACTTTGCCGCCGTGCGCGCCGTCCATGGCTGCAGCGTTTGATGATGCGGGCGCCGAAGACATGATAGATGCAGTGCTGGTTCTCCCTCTTCATGCATGTATGCATAAAGCAGCGCCGGCGCTCTCGCCGCCGTGATGGATGAGCAAAACTTTTAAGCGGGTGGTCCGCTGGCTGAATAAGTCTTTACCCTTCTGCTTCTTATCTTGGCACGCTTGGAGAGGCCTGTTTCTGCCAGGAGGCACAAACTTTAAATTTTACAGGAATAATTTCAGGGCTGCTTCTGTCTGTTGTGGGTCTTCAGTTTACTTTTGTTCCAAATTGGCCACGGCTCACGTCCAGCAGGTCAAATACAAAAGCACAAGAAATGTCTTTACACTCAATGAAATTGCAGTCATTTTTTTTAGATACATTTTTCATAGCACTGTGGGTTTTTTGAAGTTTCTTGGTCATTTACTGATTTAAGGAATCACTTAAATACTGTATTCCTCAACTGTGTAGTTGTTTAAAATGTGTAATTGCGCATATAAATATATTAGTACCTACTAAAATGACACAAATATTGTTTTATTTTTCGGTTAATACTGCAAAGTATTTTTTTCAAGATAATGAACCTTATGGTGATGAGTAGAATTCAATTTTACGTATGTAGCCGATTCCTTTTGTCTTTAAATTTCTCTTTCAAAAGAGTCAAAACCTCTCAGTTTTGACTCTCTGTGCTGACAATGCCATGTTAAGTGTCTCCCTAAAGACTTCTTAGAATGAAAAAAAAAATTGCAATGTTTAACAGCATCAGGAAGACGGATGAATTATAAAAGAACCTTATTCATATGCGTCATTACGCCCAATCTTCTTTTTTTGGCTTAGTTACAGCCGTCAGGGGTTGCCGACACCTCTGTGATTTTTGCCTCAATGCACTCGGAGGGAAACGAGTGACAGCGCGAGCTCTGCCCGGACCTGGATTTGAATAAGCCATTTGTGTTTACAATGTGAGCCTGCACTCTTACAAATAATGAAAGTGGTGGTATCGAGAGGAGAGAGTGTGTTTTGGGGGGCGTGGGGGGGTGAGAATGGCCTGAATTTGCTAAGCACAATGAGGAGCGTTATCAGCGGCGCGGCGTGCGGCTATATTGACTTTGTGAACGTATGTGCGCCGCAATGTGGTGCGACATCAAGGAGAGAGAGAGAGAGAGAGAGAGAGAGAGAGAGAGAGAGAGAGAGAGAACGTGTCTCCGGGCTGCTATTAGAGGTTGCATTCATGCCGTCACTTTGCCGGCTTTGATCTGCTCTGCGGGGGAAGGATTGCCAGTCTGAATCCTTATCGAGGGCCGCTACCGCTAAGTTAGCGCCGCGGAAAATGACAGATTTCTGTAGCCCCTCGCATCCCTTCCCGCGACCCACAACAACAACACCACCAACAAACAGACAGACATTTTAACAATATGTTAAATATGCCTCCTCTGGGCTTGGATGCGATAAAGAAGATCAAGAGTGGCTCAGTTTCTTCGGGTTTCGTGTTGCGACCCGGTTAAAGCGAAAAACGCGAGGGATCTCGACTCTCACTGTCGCTATTGGTCTGACAGTGACGTGGGACTCAGCCTCCACCTGTGGGACCAGCAGCTCCCTGTGGCTGTACTCAGGGCCGCTCCGGCCCTCCTGTCACCACAGTCCATCCTTTAATAAAATATCCCCTCCCTCATGATGGATGTCCTCCGTAAATGTCGCTGACAGAGGTGCAAAGCAGCTGCCATAACTTTAGAGTGTGAGTTCCGCTGTGGCAGCTGCTCGCTGCCGACCGGCCGCTCCAACATTTGTCACTTTCTCTGGCGCCCCGCCGCCGCCGACCTGGACCGCGACCAACTCCAGTTCTCCAGCCAAAAAGTCTCCCGAGAGTCTCTCGACTGGTCACACTCGAGCCGCCAGCCATCGTTTTCTTCCTGCTAACTGCTAAACACCCTCAACTTCTCCTCCCTCAGCGCCCATCGCCCCCCGATGACATTTTGGGAAGCGTTGAACACTCTCCAAATATCACACTGACATTTGTCTGTCTAATCCTTTTCCTGTTTTTTTTTCTTTTTTCTTTTTTCTTTTTAGGAATCCCTCCCCTACGCTGAGAAACCCAGAGCAGTGGTGCAGAAGTTTCTGCCACTTCATCGGACAGTAAGTCGCCTTCAACTCCACGTCATGTGTTAACACTGTGAATTACAATGTCTGCTCACGAGTGGCATCCAGGCCCCCAGAATCCATTCAAGCCCATTCATTTCAATGGAGTCGCTCAGTGGTGGCTTCCGGCGGTGAAGTTGATGCCTCGCAGGCCGACGACTCTCATCTGTTTAAATCTGCCACGGCGGAATAAAAAAAACTCGTTGACCTGAGTTACCGGCGCCGTCTCGGCTCCACGTAGCTTATCATTTGCTCCACTGTGCAACGCTAATGTTATCAGGCCGGGGCGGCTTGTAATGGCCACTCGGAATATACGGCCCTAATATCTGCTGTGCTGGGGGGGTGGGAGGGGTGGTGGGGGTGTGAGCGGGAACAATAATGAGAAAATAAAATTCAATTTGTTTTGGCATGGGAGGGGGGTGGGGGGTCGTCTTCAGTGTGGAGGATTTCTGTCTAAGGTGGAGAAGAGGATAATTGAAAAAACAACACAAACAAAATCAGCCTTGAGCGGGTTTTTTTTGTTGTGTGTGTGTGTGTGTGTGTGTTACTTGAGTTATTGATCACTGATCGGACGGATATCAGCCCTGAGACAAACAGGCCGCTGCTGCGCTGCGAGGCTGCTTTTTATGACTTACAGCCAGTGTGTCTATCAGGGGATCGCGTCCCTTTAATCTCTTAATGGATCGTGTGCCATCGCATCAGAAATAATCTTTGCCTAAAACAAAGACCCCGGCCCGGCCGAGTTCAATGTGGGCCGGCCGGACAATGTTATCGAGCTGCGCCGGCTGTTCGGGAAACCTTTTCAGGACTGTGTGTGTGTGTGTGTGTGTGTGTGTGTGTGTGTGTGTGTGTGTGTGTGTGTGTGTGTGTGTGTGTGTGGAGCTGGAGCTGATCTCGGCGCTGTTTTCTCAAGGTAATGAATCCATCAGCAGCATCTACGCCGGTGCAACCACAGAGCTGACTCCTGTGACAAAGTGGGCCCGCCACCCCGCCGCCTCGGCGCCGCTCCACTACTAATAGCAGCCACCTCTGCTTAATGTCCTGATGCTAATGAATTCACCGAATTAACTTTCGCCGCCGAACAAACAGATAAAGCAAACAGAACAGAATCCGGGTGTAGATTAGCTGCTGGGAATTAGATTGTTGCTGCTAATGCTGCTGCTGCTGCTGCTGCTGCTGTTGTTGCCTGCCTGCATTTGTTGGCGCCGTTGTGATCGCACACAAATGCACAAACACACTTATAAGATCATTAGAGGTGTGAGGGTGTGAGCTATTCAGCAGGATTCACGGGTAGCAGACGTATCATTTCATCATTTCAGAGACTCGGCTCCCGTTCTTTCCTAAGCCTCTGTGTTCCATGATGATGACGATGATGATGAGGATGATGAGGATGATGGTGGTGGCGGTGATGAGCTCCATCAGCATCAACACAGACTCACAAAAATGCTCCGTTCTGCGCAAATATTTTAGAGATTCAGCTCCAGTTCTTTCCTCGGCCTCTGTGTTTTATGATGATGATGATGATGATGATGATGATGACGATGGTGGTTGTGGTTGTGGTGCTGAGCTGCATCAGCACCAACACAGACTCACAAAAATCACCCGTCCTGTGCAAACACTGCACACCTCTGATAGGGAGCAGAGCCCCCGGCTTTGTTTGGACTTGGGACCATGGTGACAGAGACCAGGTGGTGGTCAGAGTCAAGTCAGTCAGTGAAGCAGCCTTTAAAACAACCTGTCCTTGGTTCTGCCTGTGCCAGAACTGGATCAGACCGGTCCGCAATGTGGAGGTGATCAGAAGGTTTTTGTCTGTTGCTGTTAAAATTTCTGAGGGTTTTTGTCTGTTGCTGTTAAAATTTCTGAGGGGAAAAAAAGAACACCCAACAAACCTCCCCGTCCTCTTTTCAAGGTGCCTGATTAAGGATTTCGAGGCGCGCCCCTCCGTCACCCACCTGCTGGAGCATCCCTTCATCAAGCAGGCCCACGGCAAAGAGGTGGCGCTCCGGCAGCAGCTGGCCGCTCTCATCCGGGAGCAGCAACAGGAGGCGGCGGGCAGCAGGACCAAGACCAGGTACATTTTCCCATCTAACTATCAGGAAAATACAGCGTGTGGTGCCACTGGGGAACATTGTTGCATCAGAGGAGCCGCTGCCTCCGTGGTGGTGTTTTTTTTTTTTTGTTGTTTAAATCTTTTTGTCCAGCAGGGGGCAGGATATCCTGCGCTTCTGCCCAAGAGAGGAGCTGACTGCAAAACCTCAGTAAATGGACATTGCAGACGTGTGATTAAAAGGAGGTCAGGGGAGTGTGACTAATTCAGAGGGAGTGATTGTGCTGACTAACCTCAGATTAATACACGCTGTTTAGGCTGGTGGACGTGGTGGTGGTGGTGGTGGCGGTGCGGTAATAATCTGCCCGGGATTGATTTACCTCTGACGACGGGCGACGTCTTAAATGTTTTTGCGTCCTCTCGGCCCCGGTTATAAATGAGCAAATTAGGGCCTGTTTTCTTTCCAGGCTTTAACTGCCGCACTGCCGACTCCTGATATCTCTTGCAGACGGAGGATGTGTCCGCGCAGAGTGAGCGCAGGGAGTGAGCGCAGGGCAGGGTGAGCTCTGGGCCGGATCAGTGCACGGTGGCAGGCGAAAAGGGACTGATAGAGCAGAAAGTCTCCTGTTATTTACCAGGGAAATACTGACTTTGGCAACGCTTAATCTTCATTATAAAGGAGTCGAGCGAACCTGCCCTTGACTTGAGAGTCTTGATGTCGCGCCAGCTCTGTTTACTCCCGGGAGTGTGCGGCGTCGCAGCCTGAGCCTGATCCCGAAATTCCTGTCCACAGTGAAAGTGGATAATGGGATTAGGGGCTTGTAGGGCGAGAACCGGGCTCGCCCCGGTTTTACTCCCTCATGCCCACAGATCGGCACACAATGGCCCCCAGATAAGAATAAAGACATAGAGGAGTTAAAAGTAGCTGCCGTAGGTGGAATTTACTTCAAAGCGTCGAGTCGAGAGTCGCGGCACTCCTCTTTTCAAGGGACGCGATGACGAGTCTCCGCTGTGGAGGGGCCGCGTGTTGAGCGTGCAACTTGCCGCAGTTGCATTTACACTATATTCAGAATATGAAATGACTGCCAAGGCAGACGAGGAAAGAATGTGTGCCTAACCTGAAGCATGAATATATATATAAATATATCATATATAAATTTATATTTCACCCACAATTTGATTGATTATTTATCGTGATACAATATAGATGCATCCTACAGGCGTTTTATGGCTTTTGTAGTTGTGAGCCTAGATGGGCAGAGGCGTTCAGGTGCTTTTTCAGTAGCTTTGAATGTTGTTCCGTCAGCACCCGAACTTACCAACCTCTCTGTTTGAATGTCGGCCTTTTTTTTTGACTCAGGGCCATTTGTTGGCGCTGAAGGCTCCAAACCTAAAAATTACAATTGTGCAGTTTCCCGTTTCAAATAGGAATGTAACATTGTGATGAAAACAAAACCTTAGAAACCCTTTAAATGGTGTGAATGCTACATCATTTATTGAGCGTTCACAGTCTCAGAGAATGACTGCTACGCAGTGCATCATTTTGTCACAGAAGTTTTAAAATGACGAAATTAACAGGCTGCCGGGCTCAAGCTCATTTTTCACAATATTATATTGCAAAACAATTACACAACAACACAAGACCTTCAAGGTTCAATTTAATAAACAACTGAACTTGAACTAATCACCAGCAGCATTTAGCCTTTGTTTGCAATTTATACCCCTGAGAAAAAAAAAAAAAATTATGTAATGTTTCACTTTTGTGACATCACATGCTGCGTGTTGCGTTGCCCCATTGGTGGAAGCTGTGGCATGAAACACTCAGCTGTCGGACTCTGCAAAGTGGAACAAACTGAGGAAGTGGTAAAACGCCTTTGCAGACTTTCTGCAATAGAAGCAAGAACTGCTTTTAATCAACACATCAACCAACTTTGCTGTCAGCAGTGCACTGACACGCATGTGTTGGTTGCAATGCTAATGTTTAAGCTAATACCTCTCATACACAGCAAACCCTTAACGTATTTCAATGTACATTATCGACCGTCTCAGTGCTCTTCAAAACAAATGAACGGCCAAAACAATACCCATTTAGGTAATATGAGAGTGAGAATGTCCTTCTCCCCCTCTGGGCATTGAACTGCACTGCGCATATTCACATACACACACACACACACACACACTCGCTCAGTCACATATGGAACGGCTGACGCTTTACTGCTTGGCCTCCTTGGCAGCGAGTCCCTCTGGTGTCCCCTGAGGTTCTCCGCAGCTCTGTGAAGCCAGCTGGCTCCGCGCTGACCTCTGCCCGGCGGGGCTCATTGGAAAGTGATAGGTCAAAACACAGATGAAGTGCAATCAGGGCCTATGATAATGGGGGGCTGTGTTCCCCAGGGAGGGCGCTGAGGCCTCCTGGCAGGCCTTGGAAGTGGCTGCGCTTCTCTCCTCTGCCCCACTCAAACCGCTTCTTCTCGTTCAGTGCTGTTGTTTTTTTTTTTTATCACGGCTTTCTGAGGCATTATCACCTCCTTGGCTCCACACAGGCACGAGCGGATCAATACCCGTAAAACCCTCATCATAGAGAGCTGCCCCGACGACGATCTGGTGAACCTGGAGTTCCTGGATGAGGTGAGATTCAAGGTGTTTACGTCTCTCTGTGCATCGATCGCGTCAAGGTGCGGTCTGTTCGATTACCCGCGCGTGATTCTTTCTCCTCCTGCAGGAGACAATAATCAGGCACCTGCAGAAGAGGTACGACGAGCTGCAGGTGTACACCTATGTCGGCGACATCCTCATCGCTCTCAACCCCTTCCAGAATCTCAGCATCTACTCGCCGCAGGTTGGTCGCAGGATATCAGTGACGGTGTGAGACGAGTCGGTCAATCCGGCCTCACAAAGTGCATTCAGTGTATTCATATTTAATTTGAAGAAATAATCAGATGATGAAATTCTAATCTCTTTCTGTATATAATGCTGTTCATCACATTTGGGATTGGTAGTGCCTGTTTAAACTGGGGTTTATCATTCAAGGTCTCTCAAGGTTATTCTTAAAAGTCCAGTCCATGTAAAATTTCTGAAAATAAAAAAAGGTTGTTATTTAAGTTAGGCGGACAGTATGTTGAGCTTTTACCCATATTAAAATCTCAAATCAAGCCAAATTTTACACAATGGACCTTTAAGTATAATAAAATCTTGATAGTTATGTGTTTTTTTGATGCTCCTCCTTCTTTAGTTTTCGAAGCTGTATCACGGAGTGAAGCGTTCCGACAACCCCCCACACATCTTCGCCACGGCAGACGCTGCCTTCAGAAGCATGGTGACGTTCTGCAAAGACCAGGTAACGAAGCATCCAAACCTGGATGGGTGGAGCCGAGTGGATGATTCCCAGATTTCACTCCCTGGAAGTCGTCCACCTGGCTGAATGAGAGAAAGCCTTTCTAGAACTGGTCCTTCCTTCACTTTTCTGGTGGTTTCAGTGCATCATAATCAGCGGGGAGAGCGGCGCGGGGAAGACGGAGAGCGCCCATTTGATTGTTCAGCATCTGACCTTCTTGGGAAAGGTGCAGTCTCACGCTTGTGCTCTGCGATGCTTTAAACTCGTCAGCTCTCCTTTTTTTTTTTTTTTTTTTGAAACGGAACGCGTTTTTCGTCGTTTTTGCAGGCCAACAATCGCACGCTGCGTGAGAAAATCCTGCAGGTCAACCCGCTGGTGGAGGCCTTCGGAAACGCCTGCACAGCCATAAACGACAACTCCAGCCGCTTTGGCAAGTACCTGGAGATGAAGTTCACGCCCACCGGGGCGGTCATTGGGGCCAAGATCTCCGAGTACCTGCTGGAGAAGTCCAGGGTCATCAAACAGGCCGCGTACGTGCTGCTCAGGCTGGATTTCAACGACCAATTGGTTGAATTTCTCAGATTCCGAACAGCTTTTCACTTGTTTTTTTTTGTTTTTTTTCATTTAAATCTTTCAGTGGGGAGAAGAACTTTCACATATTTTATTACATCTATGCCGGCCTCTACCACCAAAACAAGCTGAAGACCTACAGGCTGCCAGACAGGACGCCTCCCAGGTTTTATCATCGTTTGTTCGGTGGTCGTCTTTTTATTTTCCTTTGCATCGTATCAGCGACTTAAAATGAGGATGTTTCTCCCTGCAGGTACATCGAAGGTCAACACCGCAGGGTGATGCAGGACATCGTCTCCAGCAAACTCTACACCGAGCAGTTTGACGCCATCCAGGAGTGTTTCAGAAACATCGGCTTTACCGAAGAGGTACTTTAATGATGAGGTCACAGGTCAAACTCTGCAATGTTCCTTCTTCGATTCCTCCCGTCTTTCTTTCTTCCCTGCAGGAGGTCAACTCGGTGTACAGGATCCTCTCAGCCATTTTGAACACGGGCAACATAGAGTTTGCCTCCATCACGTCCCAACACCAGACGGACAAGAGCGAAGTGCCGAACGCGGAGGCCTTGGAGAACGGTGCCAAGTTCTACACAAGCTGACCTTCATTTATATGCAAATTTCATGTTATAGAATTCACTTTATTGGTGTTTTGTGCCCCAGAAATGAGTCAAATCCATGTTTTACTGATTTTGCTTGCTCTTTATTTCTGCTCAAATGCAGTATATTGGAATTCATCCTGTTGTGACATCACAAGACCTCTTTTATCCCCCTTTATCCATTTTGGGTCCCTTTCCAGAAACGTACTCTGTCTAACATAGCCTCTGTTGTAGCAAGATGATAAAACCACACTTTCTTACAAGGGGCTGCAAACAGAGGGCTAAATATGAGTTTTAACGGGTGGGTAATTAATTGTGTGAGGCCTCTGGAGACCAAAAGAAAATAATCCTCCGATCTCTCCGGGTGTAAAGTAGGACCTTATATCTTTACACACCATGTTAGCTTAATAATTAAAGTGCACCACACTGTGATGAAACACTCTATACTGGTTGTTGCATTAGCATTTCTGCCGATCCTTCTGTGTTCACACACAAGAAGACAAGAGAGACTCCCTCCATCATGAGACTGACCGACCCTCTCCTCCTCTCTCCCTCCTCTTCCTCCCCTCAGCCGCCTCCCTCCTCAGCATCGGGCCCGAGGAGCTCCAGGAGGCGCTGACCTCCCAGTGTGTGGTCACCAGGGGCGAGACCATCATCCGCACCAACACCGTGGACAAAGCCGCCGACGTCCGCGACGCCATGTCCAAGGCCCTGTACGGCCGTCTCTTCAGCTGGATCGTCAACCGCATCAACTCCCTCCTGCAGCCCGACGCCAACGTGTGGTGAGACGCTTTCTGTTTCTTTATGAAAAAGAAAAAGCTCTGGCGACCTTCGCCGAAGTCCATAGAAGGTACAAGTCAAAGGAACGATAGAGGAGAATATCAATGGGTGAACGCAAGACACGTAAAAAGGGCAAAGAGGGGTAGGAAAGGAAAGGAAAGGAAAAAAACAGTTTTAATGAATTTTTGATATGGGGTTGCGTGCAGAGAAAATAATGTTGGGGTGATTAAAAAGACTTCAGAGAGACTGCGGAGAGGCCGCTCATTGATCCGAAAGAATTCCCTGATAAATACGAGCGTCGACTGTCAGGGGGTCGTCATTCAGACACGCAGCGAAGCCGCAGTTCCTGTCCGCATCCCAGTCATCACTGCTGCTTCCTTATTGCCGCTAATGACCCGGCAGCACGGGCGAGAAAGGTGACCTCCGCAAGCGGCCCCGCGATAACAGCCTCTGGAAAACCAGGAGCAACAAGTCCTGAATTTAAAACGCGGCTGCCTCCGTCGGTGAAGACATTGAAAAGGACTCAAGGTTAAATCAATAGTAGGCTGGAATAAAAAAAAAAAACATTTAAGAGGCTTTTTCTTTCTCAAAGCCGATGTTTTTTACGATTTCCCATCAGGCTGCTGCACGGCTGAGACCAGCGCGCTGTATTTGGGTTGAACCCGCGTCGTCATTAAAGTTTTATCAATCAATACGGCTGCTTGGGGGATTCGCCTTCTTCCATCGCGCAGAAGAATAAGTTTGTTTGTCCCCCTTTTTTTTCCCCCTTCCCTCCGTGCTCGGCTTTGAAGTGCCGCGGAGAGCAGCATGAATGTGGGAATCCTGGACATCTTCGGCTTCGAGAACTTCAAGAAGAACTCGTTTGAGCAACTATGCATCAACATCGCCAACGAGCAGATCCAGTTTTACTTCAACCAGCACATCTTTGCCCTCGAACAGGTGTGTGTGTGTATGTGAGGACTCTCTAAATGGATGGAATGAAGGTGTTGTCCCTGAGATTGTGGGAAGTCTTTGGTTTTTTTTCCTGATGGAAATGAAGAGACATTAATCGAGACGCGTTTTGCGTTGATGCCTCTCAGTCGACCTTAATTGTGACTATTTAAAAGCTTAAAAATATATATTTTTATATCACTTTCAACAAGTAAACTCATCCTGCCAAACATCTAAAACCCAGGCATGTTCAGAACGATACACTTATTTGCATGTAGAGTACAAGAGAGTACAAGTCAAATCAACACTTTATTTATTTTTTATCAATTTTCATTTTTGTCCAATCTGAAACCAGCTGTGATGTCGGAGTGAAAAAAAGAAACCTTGAGCCGAACCTTGTTCTGGCCTACTGGTGGAACTCTCCGCCACCATCTTTGTGAAAATACTGTCATCTTATGATGTTGTAATTATTAATATTAGAAGAATTAAAATTATTTGACACATTTGGGACAGCCTCATGTATAAACCATTTTTCTTCCTGCTTATTTTTAGCAAGCGTTAGCGAGCAGGTCTGTGGCAGCTATCCGATGCTACCATTAAGCATTAATGACACGAGTGATCAGTGAAAATGAGGCCTGAGGAAAAAAAAAAAAAGTTTCCACAAACAAGCGCCGGCCTGCCGATGAAACTGGGATTCCACACACTAGCTGATTATTCTGCAGTCAATGACTTAAACATGAGGACGGTTTAGATCCACTGGTTCCTCTTTATTAGTAAAATATATATTTAAAGCAACTTTTTGATCTGAAATTAAATAGATGCAATAATACCATAGGACTCTGGGTTATTTGCAAAGTGAAATAAATTATGAATAAGTAAGTGGTTCTATTTGTTAGTTCAGAGCCGTTCTGTCTCGTGCACTCAGTAAAATAATCCATTATGCCTCAAAACTTCAGCTGGAGACACACACGCATGCACATGCACACGCGCACGCACACACACACACACACACACACACACACACACACACACACACACACACACACACACACACACACATACACACGCACACATCCTGCTGCAGCTGTTTGGTTGATTAGAAACTCATTTTTCCCCTCATTCATGCATCCACAAATCATATTCAGCCCAGATAGTATAATTGGGTCATTTAGAGAAATCATTGGTGATATTATGCCGTTCTAATTAGATGGAATACCAGAGCGAGGGGGTGGATGCCAGCCTGGTGGAGTACGAAGACAACAGGCCCATCCTGGACATGTTCCTACAGAAGCCCATGGGTCTGCTGTCTCTGATGGACGAGGAGAGCCGCTTCCCTCAGGCCACCGACCAGACCTTAGTGGGTAAGACCGCAGCTATGCAACATCAAACCCACATAACCATTTAAAATGATTATAGACGGTCAGGAAGTAATTCTTCTATTCTAGAAATAAAAAGCACATAAAATGTGTGTTAAAACACACAGATGTAGAAATTTCCATTTTGTGATGTCACAAAGGGCGTTCTTAGTGCTTCCCGGTTACAGCATCTAATGCCAACCAAGTATTTGTTCTGCTCTGAGAGGCAAACTCAAATATTTCTTGTTTTTGCTCCCTTCCTTCTAGTCTTATCAAGAAGCTAAACTCTTTTTTGCAGTGTGCTAAAAGCTAAAAACAGGGCTAAAAGCTTTAGTAGAAAATTAAGAATGCAGGGTCATTCCAGCGAAATCAGAGATGGGAATCATATCACTAGGTGCATATGAGATGATGATATGGGTGGGGCCTTTTAGCTCATACTTCGAGCGCTCTCATCTGCACCAAAAGTCATGTTTTGTTATTTTTTTTCTTTTCTTGCAGATAAATTTGAGGATAATTTGCGTTGCAAGTACTTCTGGATACCAAAACGAGTAGAACTCTGTTTTGGCATTCAGCATTATGCTGGAAAGGTAAGAAATATGTCTTTCGACTAAAACATTGCTTACTTTGTGTTATGCAAAATGTTTTTTCTTTCCAAATGTCATGGTTGAATCAAAAAGAGGCTTGTGATTCGACTTAGTTGTGCTTCAACCTTCTGACAGCTACAATAAATATGAAATTCAAGATTGGTCAAGGTTGTTACAATGCTTTTTTTTTTAAATCTTTCATCTGGTTTAGGATTATGACGTGTTAACTACAACAACCAACCACATATTGATGATTGATCTGATTTGGTTCATTATTTGCAGCTGAAAAACCGACATCCCTTTCAGAACTTTCAGAAAGAATTCAGCCTTTCATTCAGTCCTACTGTTGTTTTTTTCCAGGTCATGTACAACGTGGACGGCTTCCTGGAAAAGAACCGGGACACCCTGCCGGCCGACATCGTCGTGGTCCTGAGAACTTCGGAGAACAAACTCCTGCAGCAGCTGTTTTCCAGCCCGCTGACCAAAACAGGTTCGTTGAGATTCAGCGGCGCGAGTGTTGAATGAACATCACTTGCCCGCTCGCCACAATCAAAACTGAAACTTTTTGGAGGAGGCAAACTATCGTGAACAATGCCGGGGCTTTTTTTTCTGTCTGCATTACCGTGCGAATTGTGCCAGTGTCTCCCGCTTCCCCCGTGAACGTTCAGGTAAGTGGGTTTCTTAAAGAGGCGGCTCGCAGGCATCTCTCAGACCCCCCCCCCCCACCCTCCCCACTCCTCCAACCCCCCCACACCGTTCGTCTCAAGCCTCTGTGCGCCGCGCTTGGGTAAATCTGCAGTCTCCATTATCTCCTGAGAGGCTCAGCTCTCTGCACGGCGCTCTGTTTTTATTTTCACTAAGCTGTCCCTCTTGGTTTCCCCACTGCTGAATGCTATCTGCAGATTGTGGGAGCTGTGGGATATTTTTATGATAAGGTTTCTAAATACCCATGGGGATGAGGGAAAAGTATTTAGAGAACACAAAAGCCACTCTTCCCGCCTCCTTTCTGCCGGCTAAATGAAGGCCTCGTCATTAGAGCGCGGCTGCGGCCTCCTGGTCACTTGACTTAGCCGGGATGCTAATAGACGTGTTCAATTATCAGATTCCCCCACTTCCTACTTTATTTCAGCTAAGCCACATTATAGGATTCACTTCCTCTTTTTTTCTTTTTTTTAGGGAGCCCTGTAAATGCCTCGCGTGCGGCCCCCCAGCGGCATTAGGCGGAGCCTCAATTCACAAAAGGCACCTCAGCCGAGAGCCGGGCGGAAACGTGCGAAGTGTTTCTGCAAACTCGAATTGCGCGTCGCCGTGCACGAGGGAGCCCTTAGCCACTTGCATTGTGCAATTAGCAGCGTCGGAGGAGTAGCCAGCCGTAAAAAGCAAATTCGCCGAGCTCCACGTTCCAGTGCACGGAGGCGCCACCGGAAGCCCTTTAATGTTAACTGTGCTACTTTATTTCCACTTAGCTCCCACCGCCGGTGATGAGTAAAGGTTGCTGGAATGATGTGTTGTCGAGATGGACTGCCCGCATTTGTTGCGCAGGTACATTTATCCCCATGCGCGCGGCTGCGAGGCGCTCTCAGTCGGCCCAGTGTTGTTTCTTTGGAGTTGGAGGTCCAATTTTATTATTTCGGCTTCAAAAAAAAAAAGTCTCAGATCATCTCATCAGATAAGAAGCCCCCCTGCCGCTTATCACTCTGGAAAAGACGGAGCGGCGTTTAAAGTGAGATACTGTATGGCGTAAGAAAATTATAAATCTATTCTTGGGGCTAAATGTTGTGGGGGGATTTAATTTGCATTTTACTCCACATTATGGATTCACTGTTATCTGTGAAATTACCATTATCTGGGGGGATCTGATGGAAATCTGTTTTTACACCAGGGTGGCTTCGCACGCCTGCGCACACTGCTGCCACTAGGGGACACTCTTGTAAACTCCCAGCTTGACACTGTGTTGGAGGTTAAAAACAATGGAAGAGGGATGAAATAATACACATATTATTACGGAATGAGTAAATGATGGGAAAATACCCTCTTATGAGCAATTAGAAAAAGAAATCAACACTCGATATTTCTCTGCGTGTAATTCACGGCCTAAAATTAAAATGGATCACACCAATATAATATTTCAGCCAATTCCCCTCTTTGATCTCACTCCAGTTTGAGAGACTCATGTTTGGAGAACAGTAGCAGACCAGGAGGGCCCCAGAAAGTGAAAAAGAAAGAAAGAAAGAAAGAAAAAAAAAAAGATCTCCCGGGCAGTGAATAGCGGGGGCCTCTCGAGCCCTGCAGAATGCAGGTCCTCCAGGCTCGGACATGTGGTGGTGTTTTGTCAGAGGAAATGGGATGTATTTGCATGGACAAATTCATCAGAGCCGGGGCCTTTTCCCCCAGTTCACAGGGATCCCAGTGTTTGACTTGGCTGGGCTCAGCAGGGCCTGCCAGGGCCTGGGCAGCCTGCGGTCACAGCACGCCTCTGTGTGTGTGTGTGTGTGTGGTGTGTGTGTGTGTAGCTGCAGGGCTGCCTGGCCTCGCCGCTCGTAGGGCAGCACATCTGCACACGCAGCTCCCGCACACTGCCAGGCCTTTGTTCCGACCTGCTGAAAGTGGAGGATGCGGTGCAGAGTGACAAGAACGGCACAATGTAAGGACACGTTTCCCCTCATTTTTACACACTTAGTGATAAAAAAAACAAACTAAAACTAAAAGGACTTTTTTCCACATAATACACTGCTGACAGAAAAACATAAAGCCCTGCCTTAAATATACAATTCAAAAAAATTAAAGTTCACAGACAAGATTTCTAGCTTTACGCTACCACTTGATTTGAACCTGAAACAATGAGCAGCAGTCAGGCCATTTTAGCTTCTAGGACTGTATGCTGTAAAGCGAGGTTAGAAGTGAGTATGCTGAAAATACAAACGCTTGTGTGAGCACTGTGACTCCAGTAAGACTCATAAAGTCAAACCATGATCTTCTCTTTTATCATCCACTGAGGTGGATTTTTTACTGGCTCATAATCAAAAAACAGGTAGTCTGAGAATCAATATCTCATACTGATACTGTGCCCTTTTTTTTTGTTTGTTTTGAAAATGCAACACAAATTACTAATAATTAACCCACAAGGATCAAATTTGATGAACTGCAGTGGCATATTTAATTTACGTGTTAATACAAACTAACTTAGCGCTGCTATCATAACACAGATTTTTCAAGCTGAACTGTCATTCAATGTCATTGAAGGCATCTTTTATCTTCTTCATTCTTAAATACATGAAAACACAGAAAGTTATGTTTTCTCAACGCAAAGACACTTTTCACTTCACAGTTCGAACGCAGGATTTCAAGGCACCTGCACAAGTTGTGCCTGTTGGTTTATTTTCTAAACTGCGTTATAAGTGCAGGGTTTCAACCGGTGTCCATTTTTTTTAAAAATTTAAAATTTTGTGTTTGTGTGCTTCAGTCATCTGAACACAGACAAGCACAAAATAAAACATTTATACCCAAAGTGAATATTTCCCCTTATCATTTACGTGTCCAATCTCAGTACAATGGTGACAGTGCAGTGCGGTCACCAGGTCGTACCACTAGCAGCAGTGACTATGAGGGTGCCGGGTTCAAACCGGCTCAAGTGTGTTGAACCCCCCCCCCCGCCCCCCTCACCCCCTTCAAACGGGCTGAAACCCCTTTCGCACAGCTGCCGATCTGCCATCCTGTCTGCGTCTCCCCTCCGTCTGCCTGCCTTCATGTTTGGGAGATCCTCCCTGCGAGGAAATGACAGGCCTCTCCCGGCGACGTGACACGTTCGGCCCCTTTGTTCTCCCTCGGCAGAGGCCCGTTTCATCCCAGTGGGCAGACGCCGCGCTCCCCTCGCTCCCTCGCTCGACTGGTACTTCTTGTTGAAATCTCTCTCTCTCGCTGTCGCGCCCCGTAATCGCAGGTTCCTGCCGAATGTTTTGAGTCAGCAGCTGGATTTCTTTTTTCACCCCCACACATCAATAGCGAGGGAGCCGACTCTCCTTCCTTCCTTGGGTCACACGGTGCTGCATCCTTTTGAGAAATGCAACATGGTGTCGTGTCACCAAAAGCCAATTACAAGCCGTGACTTTTCCCCTGCGATTGATCTGCTCTGACACTGGTGGATGGTATTTAAATCAACAGCACCCCACCAACACACACACACACACACACACACCCCCGGAGCCATCTCCGGGCATAAACGGTGGCTGTGGCGTAGGTTGAGGGGTTGTGGGTGGGGGAGGGGGGAGGGGGAGGTTATGGCTGCTTTAATCTCATTTGCTTGGTTGCTGACTTGAGTTTCTAGATCGCATGTTTTTTAAAAAAAAAAAAAAAAAAAAAAAAAAAAGGGCTGGGGGGGAACCGGGGGGAGCACATCCAACACAAGCCTCTGCTCACTCAGCTCGCGGAAAAGAAAAAAAAATCCACGCTCCCTCTCTCTCCCTCCGTCTCTCTCTCTCTCTCTCTCCCTCTCACAACTTTGATTGTCCCCCGTGTCGACAGCTCGATCCACAGCTTCTGAAGTACAAGACGCACACTGGGACTCATAAAGGCGTGCGGGGAGGTGTCATATTGAACGCAGGATTGCTTTTTAATCCCGGGCACATTGACTATTCTTGTCAATAGAGCCCCAATACAACTGCCAGCTTGAGCTTTTTTTTTTCCTACAGGATTCTTGCTGGGCTTAATTTTCAAAGTGAACGCACAGATGCCAGGGAAGGCTTTTGCTCTGTCTGCAACCCCCCCTCCCCTCTCCACACACACTCATACTACACACACACACACACACACACACACACACACACACACATGCTCACTCTCCGTAGCCCTGGAAGTCAATGCCAAGAGCAACATGCATGAAGCAGAAATGATCAGTGGGATGCTTCTCCGCCGCCTGTTCCCCAGCACAAAGTGACCTGATGGGAAACATTACCCCTCACCTGCTCTGCTCTTTTGATTTTCAAGCCTCTTCATTAAGGATCCCATCATATATACTTGTTTCCGTGTTTTTATTTTCTACCCTGAACTCCAGTGGAGCAGCCAAAAAAAACCCGCATGAAAACAGCCTATTTAGCCCTCTGTTTCCACCCAGCTACTAAAATGCTCACTTTTACCTGCCGTGACCTTCACATGGCCTGGAAAGGGGCAGTCGCAAGGCCATCAACACCCAGCAGGAGTCACTAGCTCGGTTAGTGGGTCTCAGGAGGCTTGTCAGTGCAGCTGATGACATCATAAAGGGCTGTTTTTCTTGAATTGTGTGTTCCATAATGCCTTTTTTAACTCACATGATGCATCGGAATGCATCAGCCAATCAGAACAAGCCGAGACACAACAGCACATACGACGCTGTGATGTCACTAGGAACTAAACTTTTCTGCAGATTTTCCAACCTTTCCAAAAAATTCTTTAGCAAGATTAAAAGTTCATGCCCTAAAAATCTGCAATAGAAAGATTTATGATGAACCGTCTTTGAGATCAGAGGCGTCCTCGTCAGCCGTTTTACAAGTGTTTATTTTTGTGGTAAATGGGGGAAAACATTTGGTCCACATGAGATTTTGGCTGCAGTCCCCCGATCGGCCACTGGGAAAGAATTGCTGCCCCGCCATATTACCCTTCTGGCATCCAGTTCTTACAATACATCCATGGGTGACAGTGACAGTCTAGAGAAGCATATTATTGTTAGTGAACGTCGAGTCAATTTTGCAGAACGTGAGACCTTAAAAAACTCTTCCCACATTTTATTTTCATCATGTGGCTAAAAGTAGGAAGTGCCTCTGGCTTTAACCAAAAGCACATGTGGCCTGTTTCTTTAAGTAAACCCACTGTCAAAGAGAGTGAGGGGTTGGGAGGGGGGGGTAAAAAAAAAAACTCTCTCTCTTCTCTCTGTCTCCTCTCGCTCGCCTCTTATTTGAATAATTATAATCCACATCATTAGACAAGTTTCCCCCCCCCCCTACTGTATCTAAATTAGAGGGTCCGCTTTCAGGCCGGACATCACAGGTGTTCCCCCTCGGTTTCATGTCTCGGGAGGCAGGAATCTTTTGAGGAGACGGACTATTAAACCGGCGCTCTAATCATCCCAGTCAGGAGGGGATAGGAACCCCGGCGGAAGAATGAATTAATACCAGCCGCCGCCGCCGAGGAACACGGCGAGCAAAGCGGCGAGTGTCCATTTGCCAGGCTTAGGTACAACTGTCACACTTCCTCTCATTGGCGCCGCAGCCCCTTCATCCACCCCCCACCCCCCCCAACCACCACCCCAACTCCCCCCCGCCACCCTTGATGGTGTCATGCAAGTGAGAAGCGTGAAAGCGCAGTGACACTCGGCGAAGCCCCCCACCCCACCCCACCCCCACCCCCCCTACGTTCCACCCGCGGCCCGCTAATTCATCATGACAAATGTGCTCAGATGATCTGGCCCCAGCAGCGCTAATGGGGAGAGGAGAGTGCGCACTTCATTTGCACAAGACCCACTCCAATTAATCCAGGCCGGCTTTACTCTGGGCTAATTGGAGCGGGGCCCTCCCTGCCAGTGCGCCGCTAATATACCCGACACAGTTTTACGGCTCCTGTTCTCCGAGATCATACTTTTTTTGGTCGTACGTGCGTGCGTGCGTGCGTGCGTGCGTGCAAGCCCACTTGCGCTTTCGCCAAAGGGGGGCTTTTGAGGTTTATTTTTTTTCCGAAATCCGTCCCCGTGAATCCCCACCAACACTGGAGGCCCTCGCCGCCGCTCGAGCGTGCGTTCATGATGAGCAATCAACAGCTTTTATTTACACGTTTTCATATTGTTTGCTTTTTCCCCCCCCCCTCCTCCCCTCCTCTCTAATCTAAGGTTGTGCGACAGACATTTTTTCGAGGGTTTGCGTGTTTTCCAATGTGACAGACAGAATGGCTCGGAATTTTGTCGCGCCTGTTTACCCAAATGCAAAAAAAAAAAAAAGTATTAATAGCAGAATGAGCGCGAGAAAATTAAATAAATAAAAAATTAGGAGATAACTGTCAAACGCTTAAAGCAGCACCATCGCTGGCTTTAAAGACTGTGCGCAGAGTCCTTTTGAAGTGCTCCCACATCATATGTTTTGGGTTGTTTTGACTACAGCAGTATGTGTGTGTGTGTGTGTGTGTGTGTGTGTGTGTGTGTGTGTGTGTGTGTGTGTGTGTGTGTGTGTGTGTGTGTGCGTGCATGTGTGTGTGCGTTTTCCCCCCGCGAGGCGCCACATTGCCTTGGCTCACTTTAAACCTTTGGCACAAATAGGACGTTCTTTGTCTAAAGTTAGACGGCTGTTAATGAATCCATCATAAATTGATTTTGATCTCCTTTTGCCTTGTGAGCGACGCCTCCAACAGACTCGGGATGCGGGTGCGGGGTCCTCGGAGGGAGGGAGAGAGAGAGAGGGGTGGGGGTGGGGGTAGGGGGGGCCTGCCGCTGATCCACTCTTTATAAGTGTCTGGCTCGTTGTCAAGCGGCGTCCTGAACAACTGACGTCTCGAGTCTTGAAATTATCACCAGGCGGCGGCGGCGGCAGCCGGCTGCGGTGTTTTGCATTTCTCCGAGTTCCGTCGGTAGAAAATCTAGAACAATTGTTGGCCTGTCACTTCGGCTTTATCTTTAAAAACTTACAAAGGTTTTTCCTCCTCGCCGTACACGCCTGCCTGGCTAATGCTGCCTCCCTGTGTGTGTGTGTGTGTGTGTGTGTGCGCGCGCGCACACATTTTATTTTTTTTTTTCCTTCCAAAGGTGTGTGTGGCACATCTGTGCAGCTATTGTTTATTCATGGAGTAAACCCTTTGAAATGTGTTAAGATACTTCCCACTCATTATAAAAATCCTGCCACCCATGGATTAGGACTTTGATGTCACCAATCCCGCTTCAAAGGCTTCTTTCACTGCTATTAATCACAGTTTAGCCTCTGAAGATATAGCCAGAGAAAACATTTGGACATCTTGTGCAGAAACTTTGAAACGCTCAGACTGTCTTGCATATGCTGACGTTCGTATCCCTTTTTCCCCGCTGTGCGTGTGTGTGCGTGGGGCTGTTGCACTGCTGTGCGTGCAGCTGCAAACCCTGAAGTTCCTCTGGATCACCAGCTCAGATTTGGGCTTCTTCTAACCTGCCTTCTGTGCTTTGCAGGAGCTTTCGAGACACTGCAGTGAGGAGGTGTTCAGTCCTAGCTAAATGAATACACCTCACAAAATACCACCAACACGGTCAAAACTCAAAAGGAAATGCTGATTTTAAGTTTTTCAAAGTTTAAATAAGTCCAGCAAGAGTACGGTATGTGAGTTTAAACAAATCTGTCCGGGAAACAGTGCACTGTTGCCGTTTCATATAAGACACCAGTGAGACAATGACGAAACAAAAATTGTCTATTATTTGCATTTGTTTTTGAGAATATGCAACAGCAAAACCATTGAACAATAACGCACCAATTTATGTTTGGCAAGTCACCCTCTTGTTCTTCCGCCATCAGATCTCTGGGATTAGTTAAGTCTTTCAGGCTCTCACCAGTGCTTATCCAATCACAGTTCAGCGTCGGGCGCAAGGCCAACTCGATGACATTTGGCATCGTAGACTCGAGATCTGATTGGCTGTCACAAACTAATGGTGGGGCGTTCACTTACAGCACACATGTGATGTTGATTCTGCTGGACTCAGGCAGATTTCAACATAAATCAGCTGAAATGTGATTGGATAAAAAACTCTACTGTAAGATATAACAATGGAAGCAACCAAGTGGATGATATGGCATGAGGAAAACAGACTATGGAGAGTAAATATATTGTCATTACAGGGGAAAAAAGTTATTTTTCTGATTGTGTTTAGGCCAGCAGGAAAGGCCTCGCTGACCCATTTATCACATGTTTAAAACCCTGCATGACCTTGAGAACCAGCCCTGGTTTGAGCGTTTTTTTGGTTCCAACAGGAAACCTGGCGACGTCCAGGGCCCGGGTCACCGCCGCCTCCAGATCTCTGCCGCCGCAGCTGGGCTCGGGCCGCAGCAAGGTGAGCCTGAGCGCACGCCGAGCTGTGTGAGAGGCAGCGGTTGTTTTATTTGTGGCTCACAGGCACGGCACTCTAGGAAACACTGTTAAAAAAAAAAAAAAAACCTCAACAAAAACAGAGCGATGGAGCGTAGCCTCATTAATTGACCGCCCTGTTATGTTTGCTGTGTTGTGCTCGTGGTGATGCAGCATCGCCATCTGGCAACGGGTGTCGACCACATAAAACAAGCTTCTCAGGTTTACTAATGGTTGTTGTTTTGTCGTTAACGGGCACCACGGCACTGTAAAAAAAGGATTGTGGGTCCTCGCTAAGCGCTGCCGCGACACAACTAAAAGGGAGCGAACTCCACAGTAACCCTGCAAGTGTCTCTTCTGTCTGCTTCCCTTCTGTCTGGAACTCTTCACTGCCCAGTCGCGACGCCTCTCTGGATGTGTATCGTAAAAATTATAGAAACATATTTCAGCGTCTTCACTTCCTGTCTGCCTTGCTCTCTCTTCTTTATTTCCATGTCACTTGCCAACATGTGGCGTACTCAAAGTCTCCCAAATACCTTCTGAAGGTAAGCTCTCTGTCCAGCGTGGTACTAGTACTAACTCAATACTAAACACGTTGCTGAATCTGAATGTATCTCCTGAAGTCATTCCAACCACTCAGGTTAATTTACTGCCACAGTAATGCCAAACTTGAACTTTTTGCTTCCTGAATTTCATCTTCTTCTCCCATATCAGTCAAACTACTGGGAAAAAATGCAAATTACATCGTTTGAACTATTTTTTTCACGGCTCCTCCATCCTTCCTCATCAGTGTAAACAAATGCTCCGTGATGACTCCTTACATATTCCACACAGCGACTCAGAGGCTCCACTTTGTTCAACGTTCCTGGAGCACCGACTTGATTACTTCTCAGTCTTATTTTAATCTTGATGTGATCTGCCTGCCGCCATGATCTCAAACTGAATCTTGGGAAAACTCCTCATGTAAAAGTAAAAGTGGGTGCGAAGTTTGCCAGAGTGGTTTGAATATTCCTGATCCAGTAGAACCATCAAAAGCCTCCGATTCCTCTTTTTTTTTTCCTGTTACTCAAAGAATGCCTACCAAAAAAAAAAAAATGTTGAGATATGCATTTGCCATGTAGGCCCTGCCATAAAAGCACCTATTGCATCATTAATTTTGATGAAGCAACAAATTGCTCAGGCCATTAGAGAGCTTGTAGTATGTTCTCGTTAATCTGTCGACGTCGGATGACAGTCTGCTCACTGACGGTTTGTCTCATTACTCAGACAGCCCCCCGCCACCACTGCCACCACTGCCACCGCCCCTTGTGCCCCACAGCAGTGCAGAATTGTTCTTTGGATTGTTAGCTTTAAGTGTTCGTGGAGGCTAAGATATACAGACACTTGGTGCAGCTTTGTATTCCCAACTGGCCCATTTTGGAGGGAAGGAGGACCTGCTGCAATAATACCTTTATCTCCTCCAGAACCTGAAGAAGGAAGCAGGTTGCAAACTGCGCTTGAATTTTAAACCTGCTGGGGTTTTTTTTTCTCTTTCTTTGCTCCTGGCCTGATCCCTGAACAATCTGAACAATCAGAGCAGCATGTTCACTCTGAATCTGTCTGTCCAGGTGGACACCATGGAAATGATGCGTCACCCAGAGGAAACCACCAGCATGAGGAGACAGACTGTTTCCTCCTATTTCCGTGTAGGTGTTTTCTATTTTGTTTTAATGTTCATACCTTCATTTCATGATATAGACAAACCAAACATGCTTTTAGCACGTTTGGCCGGTGCAGCCGTTCAAGATCCCTGCTGGCTCTGTTATTTTTGTTTGGTGCTTCAGAAGTCTGGCTGATTCCCAACGGACTGATCAGATATTCAGCTGCTATTCAGATACCAGATGGATGCACGTCAAGTGGAAAAAAAATAAAATGTAATAAATAAATTAATAAATAAATAAGGTCATGTTTGAAGTTCATTAATCTGCGTAGCTGGACCAACACCAGAAGTTAAATTCTCGATGCCTCCTCCCTGTGTTTTGACGGCCAGTTGTTTGTCCTCAGTACTCCCTGATGGACCTGCTGTCCAAGATGGTGGTGGGTCAGCCGCACTTTGTCCGCTGCATCAAGCCCAACGACGACAGGAAGGCGCTGAGCTTCTGCAAGGAGAGGGTGATGGTGCAGCTGCGCTACACAGGCATCCTGGAGACGGTGAACATCCGGCGACAGGGCTACTCGCACCGCATCCCGTTTGAGGATTTTGTCAACAGGTAAGAGCCAGCGCGGCACAGTGCTGCTGACACCCCCGAGATGACATGAAAAACAAAGCTTCTTTAATTAGATTGGGGCTGAGCCACGGAGGCCGACTAATTGGCAGTCACTGGTGGAAGTGCAAGAACTAAATTCTGCTGCTTTTTTTTTTAAGTCTGAAAAAGGGAAGAACTGTGACTATGAGGTGCAATTTATTGTAATGGATTTCTTATCACCATTTACATATAGTCCTAGTCTTGGTTCTTGGACTCTGCGACTCTTCACAAAAAAAGCTGACACAACGTCTCCGCGTCCCGCCGGAGTTCTGCGAGAGCACAATTAAAAACTTCATCATTAGAGGTTATTTGCATAAGGGTGTTGTTTTTTACTTTGAGAATGTGGGACAGGATGTGATAACCACTAATAAGTGCTGCAAAAAAACTCCCCTTTAAATGTCCACCGCTGAGTTTTTTATTTTTTTATTTTTTTCAAAACGGGGCCCCGGCAAAGCAAAAATGAAAAAGATTTGCAGACCGATGTCTGGAAAATGCAAGGAAACCTAAACTTGATTGATTTCTCTTTTCTTTTTTTTTCCTTTGAAAAATATTCCAGCCACCTCTTAATGTGGAGACTTTAAGATGATATGAAATTTAATTAACTCAAGCTTGTGAGCAGTGGAGGGGAGGGGAAAAAAGGCTTTTAGATGGCTGGTTAGTCTCGGTGCTTTAGGGAAACTGGAAACTCGTTTGGTCGACCTAAAACTTTCAATGACTTGTTTTTTTTTCTCATTCTTTTCATGTTCCATTTCTGACGCCATTATTAAAGAGGGTTTTGATTGTTGAAAGACCTGATAGATGATTTTTGACTGTCTTCTGTGTGTGTGTGTGTGTGTGTGTGTGTGTGTGTGTGTGTGTGTGTGTGTGTGTGTGTGTGTGTGAACGTAAGGCAGTATTACCACTTCTGGCTACATTTTAACCCCTGCCAGCGAATCCGTCTTATCCCACCTGATCCCGGCAGAAGTCATGGCGAACGGATGCGAGCGGCTAAACTGCACCTTCAGTGAAAAACTGATTTAAATTTGCGCTGCCGGTATCAAAGGAGCCCGTCTGATGTTGCCAAGCAATGCTTTGTATTTACCATCAAAGAAATAACAGGTATCAACAGGAATTAGAATGAAAGGCTGTAGAGCGAGGCAGGGAAGGGTGAGTTCAAAGACGCCTCTTTCTTCCTCGTCTTCTTCGTTTTTGACCCACGTCGGAACACGGCGCCGGGTGAGTGAGTGGGGTGGGGGGGGGGTGAACCCCTGGTTCTGGAGCCGGACGAATCCGGACAATGCGAGTGATAAATAGTTGATGATCACTGATAGGGCTGTCGGGCTGATGGACATTTTCTGAGAGCGCTGAAATAGTAGAACAGGATCCGATCAAAGAGTCCCAACAAAGGGCCTCTGTTGGGACTCGTGTCTCAGGCGGGCTCACACTGCTGCTTTAGAACCAGGAAGTCTGCTTTCCAGCTGTTCTGACGCTTCCTGTTGGTTAGGGATGAAAAAAGAATGCAAAGATTTATTTCACTGTCCCAATTTTATTTATTTATTTATTTATTTTATAAAAATGATTAGTGTTGTTGTCTTTTTGTGACAAGGTTCTGAATTGTAGTGAGACAGCTGGTTGTAACCGCCTTGATCTCTTCAAGCGAGAGAGAAGAAGCTCACGAATGCACAAGATTGACCAACAGACATGAGGTCGGGGGGGTTAATATACAATAAACAGGCCCAGTCAAGCATCTCCATCGAAAAGATACATGTTACATGTTCAACACTGATACTTGTATGTTTAATTATAGTTAAACAGAGGTTATTAAAATTTTTACCAAATTAGGAATCTACATCCCAAATTCTTGGGTTGTGTTTTTTTTTAGGTCAGTCTTTCTTTAATTAGCAATTTCCATACCAGCATTTTCATATCCATTCATTGTAGGTATTATTACCTGGCCTTCCGTGCCCACCAGATGCCGGAGACCAGCAAAGAGAACGCCGTCACCATTCTGGAACGGGCCAAACTGGAGAACTGGGTGCTCGGGACGACAAAGGTAACGCAAAGGATTCCATCAGAGATGCAAGTTTAAACAAAATCATATGTGGGGAAACTGTCCGTGCAGCACGCTGATCCTCGGAGACTTTTTTGCTTATTTTATTTTTAAATCATCTAAAATAGAAAAAGTTTAAAATTGGACTCCTCAGAAGATGTCTGTGGTTTATGAACACGGACCCAGACATTAAATAACAACCAGACCTCCTCAGATTCCTTAGATACAGAGATATTTATGCTAAACCAACACATCAGATATTGGTCCATGTAAAATCCATACATTCAAACCTAAGTACATACATTTAAGACAGCAGTTCATTGTTTTAATCCTCGGCTATTTTAGCAGTTAATTTAATACATAGAATCAGACAAAATGTAACCTCTTTTAAAAGAATAGAGATTCAGACTCTTACACTGCTGTCACTCTCATCCCAAATCCTATCCTAAAACTTGTACATTTCAGTTTCCTTTTTCTTTCCCTTTGGAAAGTTGCTCTCTCCTCGTATCGTGTTCACGAGTGCCACCCTCCCTTGTCGGCGGTCAGGTTTTCCTGCGATACTACCACGTGGAGCAGCTCAACCTGCTGCTGAGGGAGGTGATCGCCCGCGTGGTGGTCTTGCAGGCTTACACCAAAGGCTGGCTGGGCGCCCGGCGCTACCGCAGAGAGAGGGAGCGGAGAAGCCGCGGGGCCGTCGTCATCCAGTCAGGTACAGAGTAGCCATCGCCGACCCCCACCTCTCACCCCCACCGCAGCAAACACAGGACCAACCGGTCTGAAAAGAATGTAAATAAGCTCCTGGAAAAAAAATTCTGATGCAATCGTCTCGGGCCGCACAAATGATGAAACAGGTGCAAGATTTTGGATGGGAGCGCAGCCCGCCGAGGTTTTTTAGCAAATGACCTCCACCTAAACCCCCCCACCCCCCCACGCCGGAGGCTATTGTGCAGCGGCCGAGTCTTGATAAAAGAGATGAGTTTGATAACCGCAGCTTGACCTGCGGGGGTTAAGTGCGATGCTTCAGAGTGCACAAAGAGACCACAGAGAGTTCAAAGAGATCCGTCCCTCCTGCCACCTGGTGCAGCCACGGGCTTTTTTTTGAAGTGGGATCTGGTGTGCTCGCATGCCCGTCCATATTTTGTTTCACAGCGGACGCTCCTGTGTCCTCCCTCCCACAGCGTGGAGGGGCCACGTTGCCCGGCGGGACCTCCAGCAAGTGAAGGAGGTGCGGCGAGAGGCGGCGATCTGCATCCAGTCAGGTGAGGGACATGTTTTGCGTCTTTGCCAAAAGTTTTCTTTTGGACTTTCTCACCGTGTCGGGCGCCGCCAATACTACTTCCTTTTTTCTTTTTTTCTTTTTTAACCCTCCTTCTCCTCCCACCCCCTGTTCCCGCTTACATGTTTAAGAGGAAAAGGGATAAAGGGCCCCCCGAAAAAAAAAGAAAAAAAAAACCCTCCATCTTTGTGAAGCACCTTTTTGATCTTGACGAGTGGCCCGCGAAACAGTAATAATTAATTAATAATGCATAAAGAGACGGCGTTTGAAAGTTTGGGCAGCATTTGGTCCCCATGTTTCAGAAGAACACTGCACACTGAGCTCCCTCCCTCCTTCCCTCCACCCCCAACCCTCCACCCCACTTTCATCTCTTTCCCAGTAAAGGCAAGAAGAGGGGCTTATCCCTTCTGTTTCCTCACCACTTCCTCTCTCAAATTCCTGGCCCATTACACAGCTCCCGCATACCAGAAACAAGATGCCTTTTTATACTGTCAACCTTTTCATCTGAAATGTAAATTAATTCTTACTCAGTGTGCCTTGACGAAGATCAAAGTGGGCACATTAACCTTCCCCGGCCGCCCCCCCCCCTCCCTCCTCCTCTTCTCCACCCTGCACCCCCCCACACACACTCTCACTGGAGGACAAGGGAGGGTGCCAAAAGGGGAAGGAGAGAGGAGGGCAAAGGGGGAGGAGACTTGGCATTGTTACTCCCTGCTCTCCTGAGGGCGGCCCTCAGCCGACACATGGAGCACCTCGGCCGCCTGCGCACCTCGTGTAAATGCCCCCCATTAAAAAAAAAACTGACAAAAAAAACCCCTTGTAAATAAGGCGGCGGAATGGGTAAACACGGTTGTGGTGTGATGGGAGGGTGGAGAGGTGTTTGTGTGTGGCCGCCGGGGGTTCAGGTCGGATTGGGGGAAGGGAAGAGGAGGATGGTGGGGGGGGGGGTTGAACCTGACATAAGTGGGGGCCTTAGGCCCCCCGGCGGAGCACTCCAGCACATTCACATTGTGTGTGTTCTCTCGGCAGCTTATAGCCCTTTGAGGTGGGGCCCGCATTTGCATTCTGAAAATAAACAGATGCCTTTCAAATGTATGAGCCTGGTGGCGTCTCAGATCCCCGCACACCCCCCCACAACCCCCCCACCACCACCACCACCACCCTCCCGCCGGCGGGACGTGCTCGCCGCCATCGATCAGATTAAGGCCGTGCAAAAACACTGGCAGGCAGGTCCACCGTGCGCTCCAACTCTCCGCTCGTCTCCTCGCACATATAGTTTTACAAGGAAAACAACAAAGGGCCGGCCGACGGGTGTGAGGGAGGAAGGGAGGGGGGAGGGGGGAGGGGGAGAGGAAGGGAGACGGCAGACGCACTTGAACGTCCGTCTGAGGTCGGGACGTCTCTGTGATCACTCGGCTCCCCCTCTCCTGACAACACCCAAAGTCAATGTCACTTCCCGTAAGCGACTGCAGCGTTTGCAGCAGATTCTGCTGCGCGTCGTGCGACAAATGTGTTCAATAAGAGCATCAGTAGTATGTTTTTCTGGCCGCGTGAGAAACGTCTGATGTTCATATCCTGCGCAGCTTACAGGGGCCATCGGGTGCGTCGGGACCGTAGACCCCAGAGGCACAGATGTCACCCCGAGGCTGCAGCAAAGACCACCAAGGAGGAACACGCAGGGTGAGCCTCCAACATCTTTTGTCCTTCAGGCTCTGCTCCCATTTAAAAGGCCCCCGTGTTCCCGCCCGTCGCCTGATCTTTGTCTTCCCATCCTGTAATTCAGTGGCGCAGCGGTGCAAAATTATCATTATTATTATTGGGAAAAATAACAAAACCGCAGATGTACGAAAAGCGGCATATTTAGCCCTCTGTTTACAGCCTCCCACAACAAAAATGGGCTCGGCTTCTTTCATTAACTGATTTTGTGTTGTTTTGATTCAGATTCAGACAACTTTATTGCAATTCATTTATACACAAATAACATGTTAGTGTACAGAAGTCATGACAACAAGCACAGATCATACAAGGAAACCACTCAGTTGTACAAACGGAATAAAAGAGGAAAAAATACTTAAGGTACACTGTTACACTGTTTGCGTTCACAAAAAAAAATTCAGAGGGTGGAGCATACAGCTGGGAGGTAGAGAGATAGCAGTGCCCTCTGTGACATCACAAAGGGAGGGATTCTTGAGCTGCGTGTTCCCTAAAGTAAAACATGGCCTTTTAATGACATGTGTTGTCAGAGGTTTCTTTCTTATAATGCAAAAGGCCGCTCCTAAACTCAGACCACCAGTAACAGCAGCACCAGCAGCACCAGCAGCACCAGTGAGGGTGGCATGTGGCCCAGTCGTACGCAGGCCTGCTGCTCGGGCTCCTTGGTTTCACTGTTGTTTTAAGCTAAAGAGAAAGCACCACCCTCTCGCTTTTATAAACGCTAATAAATATCTTTCCACCAAGATAGCACACGGGTCCGACCACAAGTAGAGGGTTGGTCCCTGCCGCAACTGCTGCTGCGACTGCGACTGCTGCTGCAACTGCTGCTGCGGCTGCGCTGGTCTCCAGATGTACGAGCCCACAGCCTGGTGTTTATTCAGCATATGGGCCGGCCACTCATTAAGAAAGTATGCGCAAAGCAACTGAGCCGCCACCAGCCTGAACGGCAGCACACTGCCGTGCAGATGGGGGTCTTGTTGCCGTGTGTGTGTGTGTGTGTGTGTGTGTGTGTGTGTGGACGCTCTCAATCGCTCTTCTGAGATCACATGTTCAAGATTTAAAAAACAAACAAACAAACAAACATCCCTGATTAAAATTTCACTCATGTTACGTCCTCAGAAAATCCAGAGTAATTACGTTAGTTTGCATGAAATTCTCAGTCTTAGGTGACGTTTTGGCCAAGGCTGTCGGTCCCCCTTCAGACTCCAGCTCCAAAATACTCCATTTACACATCTGAAAGTGTTGTGCTGGCTGTGCACCCGAACCGAGCGCAGCCTCATCTGGGATTTTTCCCTCCGTGTTTACAATCATATTCCTCGGTGAGAAAAACTTCAAACCTCCACTTAACAATTCTGTTTAATCAGCGTTGGAATCTATCCATATAGATTTATTTTGACATGATTTGGCCCATTTCTCCCCCCCCCCCCCCCCCCCCCCTTCTGTACGATCCATGTTCTCACCTACATGCTGTTCTTTTCCCTTTTGATATCCCTCCTTGCGCGGGGCTGCATCCAAACAGCCGAGCCTCCAGTTGGATGCGATTTTTGTTTTTTCGCGACTCCAGGCGTGACTGCACAACGCTGCATGCCAGCCGCAGATGTGGAGCCGGCGAGTGCTCTGTATTCTGCAGCGCAACAGCATACGGAAAACACATTTCTGCCTTGGTCTTCACAAATTATATAATTCAGAGTGGACTGGGGCTCTTGCCTGAACAGGGGAAATGCTAATTATCTGGAGCTCCTCTGTGCCCCCTTTGTAATAAAACCCAATATGCAAAGTGAAATATGCAGAATGCACGATGTTTTACTCTTATTTTTTTAATATTTTTTACAGGTCTAATAACCTAACGAGCAAAGATGCGCACCCCAATGGCATATGCAGAGGAAGTGTAAGTAACACAATAACAATGAGTATTTCCTTATGCCTAGCTTTAGCTGCGTATTTCCAAAAAAATGCTGCTTCTCTACAAAGCAGCTTTAACCCAGATTATTCTTTGGGATTTTTTATTTTTTTATTTTTTTATTTTTTGGTGAGGGGGTGGGGGGTTGGAGGGGGTCCTTGAGACAAAAGAGTTCTCTTGCTCGAACCTCCATCTCGGCGGAGGAGACAGGGTGGTACGGGAACGAGAGAATCAAAAGGCTGGAAATTCACGGCTGAGAATAAATGCTCGCTCTTCCCCGAGGTGATTTGTCTTTGCGCTCCTCTTTCTACAGATGTTAGACCCCTTTTTTAGTAAAGACCTGAGGTTCTTTGGTAGCACTTTGATATCCTGCTCGGATTCAATATGTGAAATAGAAGAGCCACTCCGTGACTTGGAGCACATCACAGTCTTTGAAGTCTGATCCAATTTTTGCTGCTCACCATTTGATGTTGAAAGGATGAAATGAGGGAAATGTACAGTTTTTGCCAGTAACTCTGCTGAGCATATGTAAGATTAAAAAAGCAAAATCCTTTGGAGGATGTACTTAGAAATGTTAAGCAGATTAATACTTTCCTATAGCTCTTTTATTCAAAGATAAAATTAAATATGAGAGGAAGTCTGCATGAGCTGTTTTTCCGCGCTCACAATTAAGTCAGTGTGCCGCTGTTTGCTAGGAGGTAGGGCCAGTAAAAGGGGGGAATATGCAATTGCATTAGCATTTGATTAACATTGCAAAGCACATTAATGGGTTTGAGTTATATGAGTGCCAAATTGTAAATTGTAAATAAATGAATACAGCCAGTACATGACTAAATTGAAGGGGGAGCAAGAAAGTAAATAAATAAATAACTGAATGAACAAACAAACAGGTTTTGGGGGCTTGCTTTAACTTGCATCTATTTATCCTGCGCCTTCATTGACATTGCTCTCCTGGCTGTGTGCGTGCGTGCGTGCGTGCGTGTGTGTGTCTGTGTGTTTCTTTTACGCCGCTTCTTTTAAGGTTGCCCTCGACAGCCGAGACAGACAAGCGAAGAGAGACAAAGGCAGAGCCGAAGACAGTGCAGCCAAGCCTTGCAGGGAGACAGTCAGGCTGCGAGACATGCAGTGTAAACAAGGTAAGCCCAAGCACAGAGCTGGCGGGTGCAGGTAATTACACAAAGAGACAGCAGAAATCCCGCTTTAATGGATAAAGTGCCATTTTTAATACGGGGCCCCTTTCAACCTTTCATCCCAGCCAATCCTCTGCTGCCATTCTCTGTTGACGGCGAAAGAGAGAGAGGCATTATGGGTGATCATTTTCTGCGGTATTTTAATAACCCAGGTCAGCTCATCATAAATGTCTCATGGCAAGTGGCAGGGTGGATGGGGAGTTGGAGGTGGGGGGACTTGGGGGGTGGGGGGGGGGCACTTTTTTTTTTCCTTCCCAGAAGTGGCACCAGCACTTCAAAGCCTTCGCTCTCCGGCGCGGCGAGCCCTTCACTAAGGATCTCATCAGCGACTCTAATAGACCTGCACAGTTACGGTGACAAGAAAATACACAAACCCTGATTTGTTGAACACATGTTTGGTTTGCTTTTTGCCCCCAGGCGATGAATTACATCAAATCCTGCTGCCTGCGAGGCTGATCTGGGGGGGGGGGCTGGCGGGGCTGGCGGGTGGCGGCTGTGCAGGGGGCCGGCGATTACGGCCGTCACCGCCGCGGTAGCCGGGGTAATGGGCGCCTGGCCCTTCATTAATGTTATTAGAAAGGGGGGTATGAGGTAAGAGACGGAGGTGAAATAGCATTTAGCGGCGCGGCTGGGAGATTACGGGGATTAGACATGATAATGTAACACAGACAGGGCTCTCCAGCGAGCCCGGGATTAGTGTCAGCACGCCACAGCAGGTCTGGGTTAGATAGCGGCTAATTCGCTAATGCTGCGTACAGGTGACCCCCCGCTCCCAGGCATCACTCGCGCTGAAGGAAAGACAGAGTTTGATGAATTCATAATGTCAGAGTGACTCTTCACTGGTGGGGAGGGGGGCACTTGCTCAAATAAGCATTTTTTTTTTGTCCCCTTTCAGTCAAACTACAGTCACTTTGAGACGTTTTAGACTTTCGATAATGGAGATGCATAATGTTGTGCAAATTCACCTCGTCAAAGTTTTCAAACAAAGTTTTCTCTCCATTCTGCAGAAATTAGAACAGAAATGTTCTTTTGCTCCCTCCTGTTTTCAGGAAATAGCGCACAGATGTAGGAGTCAGCCCTTTGTGATGTCACACAAGGCTCTAGGCAGAGGATTAGATGTGGTATTTTATGGAAATGTATAGGGTTTGTTGGCGAATGAACCATGTGAGGCTGAAAAAATAATATCTGAAAATGGGTAAAATAGTGGAGCCTTAAAAGCTGGATTTACTAATTAATTCAATATATATTCTTTTTAAACCTCAATTGAACGTTCACAGTAGATCTATGGAATCATGTATAGAAGTGCAGCTCCCACCAGCGACAGTTGTACCTCAACCACTTCCTCAGTCTTCTTCTCTTGTGTCCACTTTCTTATGAAGCGATTCATCGTGCTTAATATTACATGCAGTATTGACTTAAATAGAGGGAAATTTCTCTATTTACCATCGGGACCTTTTTTTGGAGATCTATCCCGAGGCCCTTCCTCTAATTCCTGGGTTTGTATTTCTGACACATTTCAAAAAAAAAAAAAAGATAAAAACCCTCCTGCACTTCCGCCGTGGGCTCCACCGACACCTGATCCACTTTAGTGTGAAGAAGCTCCGGAGATTTCCAGGTATTCATCGCTGGCCCTTTCCCCCCTTGCCTCATTTGTGTTGTGAGGTCTGCCAGTGGCTGCGACCCCCTTTTTTTTTTCGGGAAAGCCCATTTGAATACGCTGAGGGAGGCCACGGTGGCTCAGGCACCCAGGGCACACTTTGATCCCCGCAGATCTGAGGACCTTTTCTTCTGTCCCGAGGTGAAGGCAGCCGTGGAAGTCTTCCTCTGCCAGATGTTGGGAGACCGGAGCTCCTTCCTGTGTCTCATCCTGCCCCCGTCGCCTTCGGTGATCGCCTTGTTCCTCTCGGCCTCTGGGGCGGGGAGGTGGTAGGAGGAGGGGAGGGGTGGAGGGGGTCAAAACCTAAAGCTTTACTCGGGGACGCCGGTGGTGGAGAGGAGGGGAGGGGGAAAAAAAGCTGAAAATTAGCCACGGAAATTGAATTACTCCACCCCTCCAGACACTTTTTTTGTGCACACTCCCTGCACCCTGCTCCCATTAAAGGGTGAAACACTGGGGCCTGACCTGGAACCTCCTAATGTGTCTGACGGATGTTGGCTGATTGAAGAAAAGCCTTGTCTTGCAACTGACACGCTTTTTTTTTTCCTTTCATGTGCCAAAGAAAACAGACAGGGGGGGCTGGGCGGGGGGGGGGGGGTGATTTAGATAGATGCTTGTTTTTAGCTCTTTTTTTTTCACCGTTTTTTTCTTTCCAGACACCAGCGCTATACAGCAACTGCGAAAAATACCCGCATTTCCCCCCCCGTTTTATCACGGAGAAGAGCACTTTGTACCGCCGGCGCTCTCAGATGTCTCGCCGGCGCACAAAAAAAAAAAAAAAGAAAACCTTTGATTTTCCCTGTGTGTTGTTTTTTTTGTCAGTACGAAAAGTTACGCGACTGCGGCGCGCCGTCGTGTAAGCAGCCGCACGCGCCGGAGACGATGTCACCTCTCATCACCTGTCTGGCGAGCCTGAATATTAACGCAACATGTTTGGAAATGAAGTCGCGGAGGCAAGAGCGCAGCACCAGAAGAAGAAGAAGGAGAAGAAGGAGAAGAAGAAGAAGAAAGCTTCTGCTCGCTGGCAGATATGATCAGAGTGCCGCTTATGCTCCTCGGCATGGTAAACAGGATGGTGCTGGGGATCAGTCAGAGCTGACGTTATGGTTTATGAAAGCTGAGCTACTTATGTTAACAGGCTTTTTTTTTTTGAAGATTATAGTTGTGGTAAACACACATGTCGAGAGAGAGAGAGAGCGAGAGAGAGAGACTGCGATAAAGCGGAGCCACGACGCGGGGACCAATTACCTCCGCGCCTCAGAAGACGGTTCACCTGGCCGTTTGAAGGGGAAGCGGAGGGAAATGAAAAAGGGGCGCAAAAAAATAGTGGGGGAGTTCACGTTGCCCTTTTTTATTATTTTATTTTTTTTATTTTGCTGGTAATGGACTCGTCCCCTCAGCGCATAACATGGTGGAGTCAATACGAATTGATTTTGTTTGTTGCCCTGAGCTCTCTTTTACGCTTTAATGGCTGCAACCGTGGATGCAGTTTTTGCTCACATCGAGGTCAAACCCCGACTCTCCAGCGCGTCTCGCCCTCCTCTCAACGTCCTCCCACGGGTTCCTCCCGCGAGGTTTTTCGCGGCTACCAGGTGCCGCTCCGTAACCCCGCCACCGGCCCGCAGCAGCAGCAGCAGCAGCAGCAGCAGCAGCAGCAGCAGCAGCAGCAGCATCACCGTAATCAACGAGCATCTTGCAAGACAAATGATCCACCCTCTCCGTGTTCTCCAGACAAATACGCTCCCACCCTCTAGCTGCTCCTCATCCTTTTGATTCATCCGTCTGTCTCGTCATATTGCACCCCCTCCAACTTCACTCCACCCCCCCCCCTCCAGACCGGATGCCTTCAGTTTTAGGCAAATTATAGGCTCTGCGTTTGCGGCAGCAGAGATTTGGAAGGGATAGGAAAGACTCAACTTAGCGGAAGGAGTTGCCTGCGTCTGACGCTACCTACGTAATCCTCTTAATGTCAGTGGGAGTAGTTAACAGGATGTACTTCCAAACTACTCATCATCACAATTCCAACGGAATAATCTCTTCAGACGTAAAAATCACGGTGCAGAGCGGTGCTACAAGTTCTCTGCAATTTCATGTGTGGATTCCATCATGCAATGCACTTTTCTTTTTATTGAAGGGAAAAAAACGTTTTTCCCCTTAAAAATATATATTTTTTTTTTGATCTATCAATGTTACGAGAGCAGCCACCACCGGGGAGAGGAAAGGCTTTGGAGTCTTTCAGTTGCATATTTCCTCTACTTTACTTTTTACTCATTTTGCATTATGTCTCAGACGGATGATTGACTTGCACAAAGTTATGAAATTTCTTCCAGAGTTCCATATCTGCTGTTGGTTTGGGATTTGGGGGACAGTGATTGATTTCCCAGTGAAAAAATTGGTTGTAAGTAACAACATCCTCTGCCCGCATTAGTTAAAAACAGATGCAGGAACCTCCCCTTTTGTAGGATTATCAATAAGAAATGACCTGTTTTGTCTTGTAATCCAAAGCACATGACTTGCTGTTTTGATTTGATGCACTGAGAGGTGGGGAAGGCGATAAATCTCTGCCGCACTGACAAGTTCTGGAAAAGCTCTGCAGAGTTTTTGTTGGATATTAAAAAAAAAAAGTATTATCGTGCGAGCAATATTGTGAGCATGAGTTTGCACGCACTTGTCTTGTTTGGCCGTGTGTGTTTGTCTGTGAATTACATCAAGGACTCTGGGCTGCTCATGACTCATTTTAACATCAAAAGGTCCCTGCTGATGATTTTTCCTTATAATCCATGCCTTTTGGTGCGTCTGCTCCCTCCATCTGAATAAACAAAGCCCGAGTGCTTCTCTGTAGTCCGGGAGACGTCAGGTGATCGCACCATGTGATCTAAGAAGTCAATCAATACATCTCTAATTTATTCCACTAAAGGCCCTTTTTTTAGACGCTCTTTCATGTTGTTTTTATGTGAAGCGCTCCGAATTTTCAGGGGATTTCAAAGTGGCATTTAGAGATAAACCGCAAGTCCTCCTCCAGCTGCCCCCCCGCCACCCCCTCCTTTAAGAATGAAAGAATCACCTCTCTCCAAAAGACTTGCAGTCTCCTGAAGAAGCAAACATCTACGATATTTAAGTCTCTCGCCGAGAGCAGCAAACTCTCCTCGGCTGTCTTTTGATACGATTGGAATCAATATTGTATGAACCGCGCCGCCTCTCTATTCCCAGCTGACCATTATTCCTCCCCTCCCCAAACAGCAGATATTACCCACCATCATTTAGCAACCCCCCCCCACCCCCCTGGTGTGAGCTGCAGCCTGACCCCTTCAACAGCTCTGCCTGCCCACGTTTGGGCTGCCTCCTCCCTCCCTCCTCCTCCTTCCCCCCCGATGCCAGCAGCCAGTTTTGGCTCAGCCCCTGTGTGCTGTAATACATCTGCGGAAGCAGCAGCAAGCATTCCTCCAAGGCTGGCCTGGATCAAATGGCAGTGATTTCCCCAACAGAGGCACAGGGATGGGGAGGCCTGACCCGTCCTCTGATCTGCTACATGCTCTAATCGCTGCGGGTCTCAACAGATTAATGGTGAACCTTGGTGATCGCTCTCCCTGACGCCGGATCTGAAATAGGAGAATCGGAAGACAAAAGTTATTTATTTATTTTTTTAGATTGCTTCTTATTTATTGTTATTTCGTGGTTTGTTATGGAGATGTATTAAGTAATCATCGTCTTTGATGGAAGTTTTATGTTGACAAAACGTGGCCTGCATCCAGAGTTGGCAAAAGTATTCACATTCTGTACTTAAGTAAAAGTATGGATACTCCTTTACTCAAGGGAAAGTAATTAAGTACAGGTTCTGAAATGTACTTAAGTAAAAAGAAAAAATATGTTTTTTTGCAATAATGACACAATGTATTATTTGCTAAGCCGAGGTAAAATGACCTCCCTCTAAAATATGATCCAGTTTTATATATAACACAACAGCATAGTTCAAATGTAAAAGTACAAATACCTGAAAATCTACTTAAGTAAAGTGACAAAGTATTTGTACTTCATTACATCCCACCACTGCTGGCTGCCATAATCACATGTTGTCCGTGATGAAAAACATTTGAAAACAGGTTGGACTTCCATCAAATGCCCTTTTGTTTTTTGTTTTCCAAGTCCAGTCAATAGCAGCTCTGTGTCAGGTAGAATGTTTAAGTTCGCCATCTTCACACGTCAACGTGCTCGTTAGCCGGCACCAAGTCCGGCCGCAGACGGTGGGAACGCCGTTAGTCTTGCGAGCGCAAAGCATTTGTCCAAATGTGTTCCATGTGTAACTGAATCCACTCGCGCTCTTGATGTGGCTTTTTTTTGTTGTTACAGTCAGTTTTGCTGGGCGGTCCCTTCCGGTGTGGCCGAAACGTTCGCACGGCTGAGGTGGCGAGGAAAAAAAAACAAAACACGGCGTGCGTTTGAACGTGGCCGGATCTTATCTCGGCCCACTGCGGGACGCAGCTAACGCCTGCGGACCTGTCCACGTCGTCACCCACAGGGCGAGCGATCAAACCCTGGAGGCCAAAAAAAAGTCACTGTACCAACTTTCTGCAACTACAACTACTGCGGTTGCGGAAAATACACAACCGACACAAACTGCGTCGGTATTTCCCGCAGTGTGTGATTCTGTTTTTGGTGCGTCAAGGACGCGAGGACTCATTATCCATGATTGAGCGCTTTGATGCCATTTCAGGGGAATAAAACATTTGCTTATCAAATCAATTCCGACATCATTAGCACAACAATGTCCTACATGCAGGCATTGTTTAAAACGCGTGAGTGAGTGGCAAACACTCGTGTTTGTGCCGCCGCGAAGATCCAGCAGCTCCTTTTTTTTGGCGTTTTTAATTTAATCGCAATGTAATATTTAAGCCTGAGCTCTTTTGATGCAGTCAGAACCAAGCTGCTTGATGAGAAGAAGTACATACGGCTGTGTCTTTAAAACCCACAATTTTTTACCCAGCATGTGAGATCTGTGCAAATATTCTTAAATGCTCACCAGGGTGGAGGGGTGTAGTGGGGGAGGGAGTGGGGTGGGGGGAGAGAGAGACGGCAGACACGGATTGAGTGTGGATGGTTTCACACCTCTGAGGCACGGCAGATAAGATTCACGGTGAAAGTTGGCCAATATCTAAAGGGACTGACAGCAACTTTCGAGGCATGTACAAAGTGGGACTTTAGTAAACCTGAATAACATCAGAAAGAGCTGCGGAAAGATGGGTGAGGTGGTGGTGGTGGTGGTGGTGGTGGTGGTGGGGAGAGGGTTGAGGGGGAGGGGGGGCTTCGCCCTTTGATGTATAGGATTGAGATGTGATGAGGTCTGTTCAAAGTGGCTACAAAGTCGTGTTAAGATTGCGGGGGGGGGGGCAAATGCGGCTTTCGTCGGGGTGGAGGAGCCGAGGTAGCGGGAGATGATGAGGAAATGTCCTGCCTCCCCTGAAACGTTGGCGCCCGAGATGAAACAACGCTATCTGACATTAAATATAGATGCACTCCCCGTAACGCCGTCTCGCAGTCTTTTTTTTTTTTTTTTTTTTTTTTTTTTTAAATACACGTTCCGAGCCCCATAAATTTTGAAAAGCTCTGTGTACTTTTTCGGCTGAGAGCGTACGAGCCGTCATAGCTGTCTCATGTCTGAATAATAACCCCGTGGTAAAAGTCTTCCGACGTTGGACCGTCTGTGGTTTTCATAATGGTTTATTTTTCAGCGTGCGGGGAAGGGGGAAAAAAAAAGTTCTCTGAGTGGGAATGCGGTCGTGTCAATGACCTGTCTGTGACCAAAATAGCCACAACTCTAGTGTGTGTCATCAGACTCTGATGGGAAGGTTGCAATTCAAACAGCCACAAATCATGTGCTTTTTCCCCTCTATTTTATTGGCTGGCAGTTAAAGTAATCAACTTGGTCACAGGTGTCTTATTAAATCTGCGACCAAGCACAACATCTGCATGAATGTCTCGATACGGTTTCAAAGAAAAGGTCCCACTTGTTTGACAGATGTTTTCTCAAAATATGTAAATGTAAAAATCTGTATCTCTGGAAATAACCCCTTGTGATGTCAAAGAGGGTGTTGATAGTTCTCCTTGGATGATAGGTGATAACCCAAGGGTTGTTTTGGAGACTCCACCAAGGTGATTGTTGAAGGTCCAACAGAGAATCACTTTGAAGCGGGAAGTTGAACTGAGTTTTTAGCAGGAAGCTGTAAACAGAGGGCTAAATATCTGGCATTCTGTAGCTAAATAGAGTTTGCTGGGACGGTTGATCTTGAATAGCTGCTCCACTGGAGTGCAGGAGAAAAAATCTTCAAATGAAGAGATTCATAATGTAACAACAATCCACAACCTTTTGACTCTGAACTCTGTTACAGAAATATCTTCTATGCCAACATAGAAAACACTTTATTTTTTCCCCTGAAACTTTATTTAAAATCAAGTGTCAAGCCTGCAACCATATCACTATTTTTTCTAAAAGTATTACTGTATATGATAATGTACATGTAAAATATTACCTTTACTCAAACAAAACTGTTTTACTGAGTTCACAGTTATTAGATCCTTTGAGAAAAATCTCTGGTAAGTTTTTAATTTAACGCGTTAACGTCTCTACTCAGAATGCCTGCTGCTGGTTTAGAGCTTGTCGCAGGAAGTAGTTTGATTTTTCTGAGCTTTAATGTGAAGGGACAACCAGATCTGATCAGAGCTGCGTTTCAAAAGCGTCATCTCTTTCTTAAATGGGTGTTTTGGCCACAAGAAAGCAAAAGTGTAACTATAACCACACACACACACACACACACACACACACACACACACACACACCAGTCGTGCTGTCGCTGTTGACAAAATACAACCATCATCTGCCGTGCACCTGGAGATATAAGTACGTGCGCTATATGCATTTGCATCTCTGTAAATGTTCAGCCTTTATTGAGTCAGCCCGTTAATTACAAATGACATAACCTTTCATCTAAAAGGCACTAAATCCAAATGATTTTCTGTCACTCGGTCACACGGGGGTGCAGATTTGCTAAGTCGGGGCTGTTGGGGATGTTTTTCCTGCCGCCATTAACGCTGGCTCTGCATTAGAGCTCGTCGTCGTCATCGGGTTTTTTTGGCTCGCCTGGATCACTGCCCTTGTTTTTCCTCTGTTGCAGGTCCAGTGACGAAGCTGCAGCAGAGAACTCCTCGCCGGCGGGGCCAGCAGCCCAAGCTGCTCAACAGCCCCGAAGACAGCCTGTACTACAACCAGCTAAATGTGAGTTCAAAGTGCCGATAAAGGCCTTTGTCTGACTTTGGTTCCACATGATAATACAATTAAACCTACCTGTGCCAGACCCTGGAGCCCCACCCCCACGCTCCTCTGCCTCTTGTCTTGAACATGTGCTTATGCTCTTTATCTGTTGCTTTCATGTCAGGATGTCTGCCTTCACGGTGAATAATTGATGTGGTTTATCAAAGCTGAGCAAGATGCATGCTTCATCAGACTCACTTGAGCCCTTTGATCAGAAAAAAATTATGCTGTGACTTCTGATATTATCAGCATCTGCTCGCATTCAACACAAAATCACTTTGAATTAAAAATTAATGATTCTCCGCTCATCTTTTGACTGTGTGTGCTCTTGGCCCTTTCCTCAGAGAACTCTGGATTACCAGGGGAGCGCGAGGAAGCCGAGAAAACTTGGGTAAATAACTGCTTTTCCTTCTTACGACTCTAAACAGAGCAGGCCCTTTGTGGAATAGGAGAATCCAGAAATGGAGTTGTTTTCTTATGATGTAAATGGAGAGCCGAAAATATCCGCCTGTTTTTTTTTGTTTTTTTTCCACGGGCGCTTGCTCTGCGTCATTAGAGGAGGGTGTTACATATTAAGGCTTTGTCAGCATGCTAATTGTAACCATTGAAGGTCTGGTCTGGATTTGTACTATAAATGGCATCCTGATTCAGCTGGAAAAAATACAACGAGGGGGAGAGCTTTGTTTCATTTTGCAGGTTTTATTCTTTATAAGTCGACTCAACTCGAGCTCGACGTCGCCGTCCACGTGTCCGCCACCCTCTCACCAACTTCCTCCCTATCTGCAGACAAGTCAAAGTGCTGGATGGAGAGGACGAGTACTACAAATTACTGTCAGCCGTGGAGTCGATCCCCGAGGAGGAGTACCCGACCTCCGCCTCCACCCAGCCCCTCTAGTGGGCCTCCTGTCAGTCAGGGCTGAGCCCTCGCGCCCGCGTCAGCCGGTAAGACAGACGCGCCAGACGTGCAAGACAGACACTCCAAAGGGCGCGCTCGGCGTTGGATGTGCTGCGGCATGTGGAGCAGAGCGCGGCGGCGCTGCAGAATAAGCAACCTGTCCGCGGCTCTGCCCCGCCGCTAATCCGCCGGTTCTTAGCAGTTCGCCGCCGCGCCTCTCTCTGTGCAAGCAAACGCAAAGTCTCTCGCGCTGAGTGCACTTTTTAATGCGGGTGCAATGTTTGAATTGAAACCCATTTTAGAAGCTGCCTGATACAAAAGTGCACTTTGAGCAATGAAAGGGAAGATCTCACTAATTAAAACTTAATTTGTTGCGCTTATCGTGCTTGTACTCCCGTTTCCGTTGTTCTGTTTGTCAACGTCTTTATATTACAGAAACGTATTGCTGCCGTACTGAAAAAAAAAAAGGGGGGGGGGGGCTTCGTATCACATTGTTCTGTGAAAGTGTACTAGAAAATGTCTCTTTTATTTATGAACTTCACTTTATTGCATGAAACGAGCACATTAGTCTTCACAGAGCAGGTTCACCATAATACCAAGACTTCACAAGCACACAGATTATTTCCTTCATTTTCCCTTTGACCTCTGTACATCCATTGTCTCCCTGGGGAACAAAAACCCAAAAAACCCAATCCTGCTTGTGCAGCTCGCTCCTCCTCAGCTCTTGCGGCGTTTAACCTGATTTTGGAAACATCTCCCCCATTTCCCACCACTGTGTCTATTGTCTCAGCCAGATCCAGAGACAAATCCCTCGGAAAGCTCCAACTCGCACTCCGCACGAGTTGTGGCCGAGCGAGGCGCCCGCAGTGAGCAGGGCTTTGTGCCGTCTGAGCGCAGGGAACTGCTGCACGCAGCTCAGACCTCGCTCTGAATTTTCACCCTAAACACTGAAATTTTCTTTCAAGATGTGAAGTGTCGGAAATGCAGGGTTGGCGAGTTGATTTGCGCGGCGCCCCCCCCCCCCCTTTTTTTTTCCTCCCCTCCCCTTCTTTTCAATTTGCATATCATTTACTGCATCTCCCTTTGTTGACACCCGAGGGCCCGAGAGGAGATTTTGATCTTAATAGGAAGAGTGGGGTGGTATGTCTGAAGATCTCATCCTCCTTACACTCAGCAGGAAAAACATTAGAGCTGCGCTTAGATAGCGAGGCTGGCTTGACTCGGGTTCAGGTTCTTCACAGGGGTGCCGGTTTTGATGTGGAGGAGCCCAAAGTGTTGATCAAATCCCAACGTTTAGCGATGGTGAAGTGTCAGACTCAGGCCCGCGGCCTGGCTCTTCGCCAAACAGACACCGGAATTATTGGCTACTATCCCATTGACTCCACTATATAAATAAAAAACAACAAAAAGAGCATCCAACATTTTTCAAATTCTGTCGGTCTATATTGTATTGTTGAGATAGTCATTTGTTTCTTTCAGTTTTTAAGTTTTCATGGGAAAGTCATTCGTTCCCCATTGCCAAACAGACATCACATCATTGAGATGCGCGATTAATGAGATCCCAATTTATCATTACTTTTTTTTTCTCTGTTCGGTCATGAGGGTCTCAAAGAGAAACAGCCCGGACCACTGGCGCTCTTATAATGTGGTGTCACAGCGAGTTCAGAAGCATTTCACCTCCGGTCGTCGCCGCGGATCCTGCAATAATTAAAATCCTGGTAGTGCATTTACTCCCTTGCTGGGATAGTTCTGCTCCTCTGAAGAGCAGCCTGAAATAGGTCACCCCAGCACCCTGTAGTGCATCTTAAAAGTACACTGAATCAATTAAGTGTGATCATGCTCCCTTGATTATTTCGGCCCTGTTTTTTTTTTTTTTAATACGATGGAGAGAGGAATTTCAAATAGGCTCGCTAGTTTGAATAACAAGGTTGGACTGTGGTGACAAATGGGTTCCGGAGTGGGTGTTTCTTTGCCTGTATTTTCCCCGCCAAATTAACTCCCTGGCTGATTGCCTGCTTTAGCATATGCGAGGAGGTGAGCGGAGGTGTGGAAGTAATTGCCTCAGTTAGCTGATTATGCGTTGCAAAAGACAAATGTTATGAAATACTGTCGTCACTCTGGCGAGAGACGATGCACTCCAGCAAAAACAAACTCGAGCTCCCGCGACAGCTCGGACTCCCAGTTTCTCTCTCCCCCCCCCCCGACTTCAGTCTCCGGGGTGATGGAGGGAGGGAGGGAGGCAGGGGGATCTGATCTGAAGTCTGTGAGACGTGGAGACCTGGCACCTGCCTCCTTCTCTTTTAGTACGTCTTCATAAAACCCAACTCCCTCTTGTTTTTCCCCATTAAACCTGACAACATCTGGCATGTGAGAGCGAGCGCCGCTTTAATGTGGCCACCGTCACCGCCGGTGTTGTTCTTCTTTTGCCCGTTTCGGTGGCTTTGCCGACAGGCGGGAGCGCCTTCTCTGCGGCTCCGACGCCGCCATCCATCAAAGTTTCAACTCCCTCCTTGTGAAATCGCCGGAGCTGCAGCGCCTCAACAAATGATGAAAAGCTTTTTTTTTTTTATTTTCTAAAGAAGCGTACTTACCTTTTCACCTAATGGTGATGTCTCACTTCAAAGAGAGAACGCGATTAGGCCAACATTGTCCTGTTTCTATATCCTCCCAGTTCAAAGGCAGAGCTTGAATACCTGCATTTCATGTGCAGCCTCTTTCAAACACTAGTTTTAATGCAGTTTACGTGCTTTTCATATCCAGACGTGTCAGTGCTTCGCCGCAGAAGACTATCGCTGCATATCGCTATTTTTTTTATTATTTTTTTTATTTTTGTGTGTGTCTGTGTGTGTGTTTGGGGGTCGTGTTAAAAAGAGTGAGGCCTCTTCCGGGAACTACTTTTTGTTCCCGCCGACTTCAAGGACAGAGAACGAACAAGACACCTACAATAGTTCCAAACTTTGCATTGTGATGCTCTGTGCCGGCTAATGATTAGCGCCAACGGAAGCGGCACCACGTGAGCATCACCCAGATGTCAGGTGTGTGTATGTGTGTGTGCGTGCGTGCGTGCGTGTGTGTGTGTCTGTGTGTGTGTGGAGGGCTCTGAGCAAAAGAGCGTTCCCTAAAGACGGCATTAATAAAGAAACTGCTTGAGCCGGGCTAGAGACAGAGAGGAAGGAGGAGATAAAAGAGTCTGTTGAGTACGTACATCAAAGGTCTCTTAATGACAAGGGATGCCATTAGGGCTAGCGTGGCTTTTGTTTCAGCTTCCTCACACCTGCAGTTTGCAGAGGATGCTCTGTGCCCGCGCTTTTTTTCTTTTTTTTTTTTTTGTCCTCAACATTAACATGAGCATAAGGAGATGAGAGTTTGTTCCGCACTGCTAAAAAAAAAATTTCCCCGCTGTGGTCAGAATCACTTCCTGCTTTTTGCATTTCGCTCCAGATAAAAGGCGTCGCCGTTCGGCTGCTTTTCTTGTGCAAAGAAGGTAAACCCTCTTTCAAAGAGGCTGGGATGGAACAACAGGAACACTCCTTGACGAGCTGTTATCCTGCGCGCCGTTAAATTTAAGGGGCTGAAAAGTTGTCTCGGCGCCTCCGGTGCTGGACCGGGATTTGACAAATCAGAGCGTGAAATTGTGATTAGCCTCTCTCAGTTTGTCGACGGAGCGGGGGCCACTCGCTCACTCGCAGACTTGGCACGGCCAAAGGTGTAACCTGTTCTGCTTTGCCCCTTTTGCCGCTTCCCCAGATGGTGGGACCAGCTGCCATTGAATAAATGCTGGACGGGTAACAGTGTGAAAATTACCACGGCCTTGTTTCCGTTTGGGGTGCAGAACACAGGGCCTGTTTTTTTCTTTTACCCTACCCTTCTACCCACCCACACACACCCCACTCCCCCAAAATCACCAGCAGAAGCAGAGAAGATCACCCGGTGGCCCAACTAGCAACGTATAAAACAGATTTTGGTATCAGTGGGTCAGAATAATCTCTCAGATTACTGTCATTGCCCAAAGGAACTTTCTATTGTGCTTCCATAAATGACATTATACTCCGTTGCTCGTCATTTGTCCTTTTCAGCATCTTCACTTATAATAGAAAATAATACAATGCAGATAGATTAACTAGTTAATACAGTGTATCAGATGCATATTTCAAGTAACTTCACTTCTCTGGCATTTATCTCAAACTCATTTGAACTTTTCCAGTGAATTCACTCCAAAGCAACATGTTGTTCCAGTTCAAACAAAATGGAATGAAAAATGTATCACAGAGTTTTGGCAGATATCCACCGCTATGGTTTCTTTTACGTTCAATTCTATCTTTTTTTTCTTGCTGCTAAAAGGGTTCAAAGTTCAAAATCAGTGATAAAAAACAAATAACAAGTGAACCAGCAGCTCTCGCTTGTGCTTCTAAAGTAGCAAAGAATTTGGTGAAGTTTCTCATTTTGCTTGCTGAGCAAGCATGAAGGGCTGCAACTTTATGCATCATCATCACCATCATCATAGAGGGGAAGGTCTTTGGCCCTTCAGGGGCTGGATTACTCCATCCAGGGTGGGCTGAGTGAAGGTAAAGTGACCTGCCCCGCCCCTACACGACCCTAGGCGGCAGTGCACATTGCCAAGGCTTTGCTCTTTGCCCTCGTATATCCCAAGATCCCCTGCTTTCAGAGGCTCCCGAGAGCGGGGAGAGGGAGAAAAGAGTTGTATCACATTGCAGGGGAAAATTAGTGAGACCAAAGTTGGGCTCTCTGTGTGTTGGGGGCCTGCGAACAATGGCAGCTTTCTGTCAGAGCGCGACTTCAAAGGTTGGCTGAGTGACTGCTCTGAGTTATACTTTGTTGTAGATCACTGAGGAAATTCACAGATGTTTTCTCATACGAGACACCATTATGGAGGCTCAAGTACCCAGTAGCCTGGAGCACCGCTCCCTCCCTTCCTCCCTCCACATTTCCCTCCCTCCTCTCCCCCGCTCTCTCTCTCTCTCTCTCTCTATCCCTCCCACACGCTCGTGCACTCCCTCGCCATCTCTCATATCTCTTGTATGAGACAGATTGGGAACCTGTTTCTCTCAACTGTCCGCAGAGTATAAAAAGTTTTTTTTTTTTTTCCCTTCTGTCTTGGCATCGCCTCTTCACTCTGAGGTTCCCTCTGTCAGCAGCTCGCTGTAAATGAGGACATGTGAAGTGGTTGTCATTCAGGTTTTTCTTTCTCTATTCTGCAGATATTCAGCCTTCTTCAACTCCGAGGTGGACCCCAACCAAAGCAAACTCCTGCTGCAAGCTTCCTTTCTCTTGTACATTTATATTTATTTGTAGTCCATGGCTGTTTTGTATGAGTCCAATAAATGTGTCTGAGCTACTGGAGTTTGTGAGCGTGGTGTTTCTTTCTGGCGTTTGCCGGCAATCTCAACAACAGGTCATGCAAAACATTTCTAATCAAAAAAAATCTTTTTTGAATAGAATTGCAGGGTTCACGTTTCACAAGCATCATGATGATGGAGACATACTTTAATTTCTCACCTTTCATTTTTCTATTAATGCCACGGATGTAATATTCATTCAAACTGTGCTCATCATACATTTAGTGAGAGTGTTTGAAGGTGAAAGGCACCTGTTTCTCCACTGTCTACTTCATGCACCTCAATGTTTTCAGCCTCAACAAATTTCTCATGAGTGGAAAACTTACATTTTACATTTTGAAAATAACCCCTTACACTCAATCGCTGTTGTTTTCTCGAGTAAAGACCAAAATGTGTTAATGGTATTCCTACTAATCAACTCTGTCGCTGCACATCGGAGAGTACAGTATGCAGTACAGTGTGAGTACTTCCTCCATGTTCAAACCTTTGAATCTACTGGCGGAAAACTGCTGCAAGGCAGTTCCTGCAACATAAATTTCCCATCAAATGTCACCGATGAAATTTCTTTGAGCCCAAACCGCCGCCGAGGTGACCCTGTAAAACCCGAGGCATGTCCGTGAGATGGCGGTTTGCAGCAAGTAAATTACCTCTGGGAGTGGACATTGTGTCAAATAACGCAATAGTGGATTTCTAACAAACTATATCAAAGTCCTGCCCAGCCAAATCCATCCCCCTGCTGGAGCCCCATTGAGATGCATTAAAATGTAAGAACTTGCATTTAAGGCTGAACTGAGTATCTCAAAGGAAGACATCAATAATTTGGTAATGCCAATGGTTCAGAAGATTCATAGAGTTGTCACATATGGGGGGAAATTTTCCACCGCAGAGCATGACAGCTCACAAGTAAAGCAGATTTATGTGAAAATCCACCTCAAATCTGAATTAATGTCTGTATGTTTATAAATTACAGCTTCTGCTGCTGCTGCTGCTGCTGCTGCTGCTGCTGCTGCTGCTGCTGCTGCTTGGACTTGCGCAAGAGTCCATATTCTGTTTTAGGGTGGATTCCCCCTTTACTCTGTATGTTGTGTGGCTCGACATGAGAGAGCAGATTACATTTGACATTTATCTGACATTTAAACCTGGTAGGAAAAAAACTAGCTGACAGATTTTTTTTTTTTTTTTTTTACACAAATACAGCTTTTGAAGGAGTCTGTGAAAATGTTTACTGTGGTGATGTCTCGCTGATATTTAGTTTGTAACAGCCGCTTTACAGCATCCGCAGCAAGTGCACTCATCTTAAGAATAAATTAACTACACGATTGCGCAGCACTAAACTAACAACAACTTTACAGCTAAAATAAACATAGTTCTACAATTTCACCAGATTTATTGTTTTTTTTTTTATAACATCTGAATAAGATCTCAGTGGGCCTTTGACCTTTAACCTTATCTTTAACAGAGTCTAAATAACTGCTCACCTGTAAAAAATTAAAAATATAAACTTAAACCTTCCAAACTTCTAAATACACAACAGTTTAAGAGGCCCTGTTGAAAATAAAAACATTCAAAGTTATATTCACAACTAATAGTTAGAAATTATAAACCCCAGTTAAAGGGAATTTTTACAACCTTGTAACCCGAAATATTTTCCCCTTTACAAGACTCTGCACTGTGTGCACATGCCTCCACACAAAGTGCGGTAGCTGATAACCACACACACACACACACACACACACACACACACACACCTCTGACATCATCGTGACGCGCACATATTTTCTAAAACCCCGATCTGTTTCCTGCACGTTAAGAAGCTCTACGTATTAAAAGTCACCACTGCTGCCACTTAGGATGTAAACAGGGTTAATCTCCACTAGTTTGTTATTCGTCAACACTCCTACTACACCACTCCTGTAGCCAGTTTTGTAGTGGAGCATGGCTCCAGTGCAGCCCAGCAGGACTCCCCCTCTCCCTCATGACTTTGTAAAGCCGTGGGAGAGGACTGGGAACATTAATCCCTTCAAAGGAAGAGATCTAATTCAAAATCTGCTGCTCCAAACTCGTCGGGAGGACAGTGATTGTTTCTGCAGGGAAGCCAGATAAAGATCAGAGGGTTGATATAGAAAAACGACAACTTCCAATTCCAACTGTAAAGCAACAAAAGTTTGGACGTTATCTTGTAAAAAAGCTGCACATTTCGGCTTCAGTTACATGTCTTACAACAGAAGGGGGGGGGGGGGGGTGCAACGATTGAATTTTCTAGTCAAGTCTTTGTTTTAAAGTTAGTCCTCTTTGCTTTGCTTTCATGAAACTGATCCTATTTTTATTTTGTGGACAACGGCTCACTCTAGTCTGACACTGCCCTGTCAAAATTGAGACGTCAACATTTAACGCCGAGCTTTTGTCACCTGAATTAAGCCGGAGCTTTCCTCCTCTTTGTAAAGTAACATCATTTGAATCAGCGGCTGGGAATACAGCCCGAGGCACTGCTGCTTCCATTTTGGCGTTCGACTTGAGGACGAAAAGGAGGGGTAGTGATCTAAAATGAGGAGTTAAAGGTTCTGATAAAAAACAAAAAAAACAAATGAATGAAATTGGCAAATGAGATGTGAGTATTTAAATAATTCAAGGTTGGGGAGGATGGAGGGGTGGGGTGGGGGGTTGGGGTGGGGGGGGTGCGTAATGAAGAGTTTAATGCCGTGTTGTATTTCAAAGGGACAACACGATTTTCAATCGCGGGATGGAAATATGACGGAGACGTAGATTCTTGAGAGATGAGAAACTTTGTGTTGAGTCACTTGATTTGGTCTCTGCCTCCGCCTCCATCAAACGGCCTGCCAGCGCCTCTCTCGGAGATCTCCAGAGATAACAATGTCACATTGTCACACAGGGTTCTGCTACAAATCCTTAATTACAAAAAGAGGATCAGATGACTACAGCATCCAATACGGGGGTCTCCAGGCGGCATGGGGGTCTTTGATCAAGAAAATCCAATTATTTGTGTATATACATTTCCCACATAGTGATTACTTCATTAATTGTCCCGCCTTTATCTCCTCCCCTCCCCTCCCCCCTAATAATCAGCTCCTTTATCCAGACCAACAAACACACCATAGGAGCTTTGTGGATTCAAAGGATTTGCTTTCCCCCCTCTCAAAGAGCCGCCATTCTTTGATGATTGGGCAGCGGCAAACTTCAAAGTAATAAATCTTATTTCTGACTGGCTGGCGGCCCACCAAAGTCCTTATCAAATTCTAAGAAGTGATCCCTCACTCTTCAGATAGACCAAGGATATCTCGGGGAGAGGAGGCACCGCAGGAGCTGGAGGAGCTGCTCGGCACCACCGTCGTTGTTTGTTTTTGTTTTGTGTTTTTTTTTTCTCCTGTCGCTCGCGAATGCACATTTTTGCACCGAAATTAGAACTTTTTATTTATTTATTTTTATTTGTTTTCACCGCGAGGAGGGAGGAGGAGGAGGAGGAGGAGAAGGAGGAGGAGGAGGACGCTCACCATGGCGGCGGTGGCTGTTCTGCGGAATGAAACACTCCAGGCTTTTCTACAGGTTCGTGCGCGCAAAATTTTTACTTCTCTGACGACTTTTAATAACACGAGGGATTTATCGAGTCAAGTAGAACTATAGAGGGTTTTGGATATTATTTTTCCTTTTTTTTTAAAAAAAAAAGACGTCAACAAGAATAACAGAGATACACTGCGTGCCCGGTCGCATGTAGTTTGACTCTGATTTTTTTTCTTCTTCTTGCGTTGTTGACCTCCAACTTTTTTTTTTGTGCAATGTCTTCTTCGCTATTTAAGTCGAATTTAATAGTGGCATTCTGACAGAAGGAGAACATAATTTTGGACGTTATAGTTTCTGTCACGCCGTCTGTCTTCTTCTTTTTTTCTTTTTTTTTTGTATCTGGTCCAACGGCCGTGCGTGCGTTTTGAAAAAAAAAAAGAAAAAAAAAAGAAAAAGAAGACTAAGAAGAAGTCATGTTTGTAATACAGAAAATGTGTGTCTCGGTTATCCAGGACCGCACTCCCAACTCTTCCCCGGAGAACTGTAAGCACTCCCCGCTGGCTCTGCTGGCCGCCACTTGTAACCGCATCGGGCACCACCACCACCATCACCACCACCACGCTTCCAACCCGGCGGACTTCCTCCAGGTGCCCTACGACCCCACCTTGGGCTCGCCGTCGCGCCTCTTCCACCCGTGGACTAACGAGGGCGCCGCTCAGGGCAGCCTGGCGGCGGGGGGCAACTCCTCCTTCGGACTATCCGCCAAGGCGCAGCTGTCCACGCACATCCAGAGCTCGTTCAGCTCGCACCACGAACTGCCCCTGACGCCGCCGGCGGACCCCTCGTACCCCTATGACTTCTCCCCCGTCAAGATGCTGCCCTGCTCCATGCAGTCCACCTGCCCGCCCACCTACGTCCCCGCCGTCAGCTACGCGGCGCCCACCCCGATTGCGCCGGCGATGCCCAGCTTCGTCACGGGACCGTCCGGCCTTGTGCACCACCACCACCAGCAGCACCAGCAGCACCCGCACCAGCAGCCGCAGCAGCAGAGACAGTTGTCCCCCAACCCCGGCGACGAGATCCCGTGGTGGAGCCTCCAGCAGGGCAACCACGTCAGCCACTCGTCCTCGCTGGGCGCCCACCGCTTCCAGCTGCAGAGGGGTCTGGTGCTGGGACACACGGACTTTGCGCAGTACCAGACGCAAATCGCGGCGCTGCTGCACACCAAGTCCCCGCTGGCGACGGCGCGCCGGTGCCGGAGGTGCAGGTGTCCCAACTGTCAGTCGTCCGCGTCGACCAGCGACGAGCCGGGCAAGAAGAAGCAGCACATCTGTCACATACCGGGATGCGGGAAGGTTTACGGCAAGACGTCGCACCTCAAGGCGCACCTGAGGTGGCACTCCGGGGAGCGGCCGTTCGTGTGCAACTGGCTCTTCTGCGGCAAGAGTTTCACGCGGTCTGACGAGCTGCAGAGACACCTGAGGACTCACACGGGGGAGAAGCGCTTCGTGTGCCCGGACTGCTGCAAGAGGTTCATGAGGAGTGACCACCTGGCCAAGCACGTCAAAACTCACCAGAACAAAAAGAGCAAGTGCCACCACGACAAGACACTCGAGCATGTGAAAAGGGAAGACGCCCGGAGTTTGTTGTAACCCAACTTGTATACATTTCTAACGAGTAGAGAGTCACTATAGTGCAATACAGTTCAGTCCTACCTTAGTAACACGGTGAGCAGCGTCTTCATGAGGTGTTTTCCTTTGTTTTGTCCCTTAATTTCGTCCTGACAATAGTTTCTGACATTGCCAGTATGTGTAGCACATTGTTGTGTGTACGTGTATGCATATAATATAAAGTTCCATAAGTTAATTTTTTTTTTTTGGGGGGGGGGGGGACCACGGAGGACGTGGAGGTCATAAGTTTGAAATCACTGTCTATATCATATAAAGAAGACAAGTTTTCAACTTGTGTTTTGATCATTGTCTTCGGTGGAAGATCTCACAACCCTGTAAATTATATTTAATAGCTTTTGTTGAATGAAAGTGTCAGTTCCTTGCTCCTTGTGGGGTGGTTTTAAAGCATGCTCTTGAAAAGATCTGCTATTGTTGATATGACCCAAATACTGTGTGAGAATAAAGATTATAACATTTTTCCTCAACTCAGAACAATTCATTTGATGTGTTAGAGTGCGAGTCATGAGGCCACCAGGTCAAATCTATAATATATATATATATATATATATACATATTAGCTTCCCTTGTTTGGCGTCAAAACTTTCACACAGTAGAACTTTTGTTCAATGTCATTAATGCTGTTTGGCTTTGTGAGTAATTTTAGATTTTGCAAGAAAAGGTGTGCTATTAATTCTGGTTTCTGGTCAGGGATGGCCAAATGAGAACGGTTACTTTCATACTGTCCAAAGGAGCACTGTTGAATAATATTTTGGATCAAGATTGTATCACAGTCTGTTTGTTTAAAATATCAATTTCTTTCCTTGCTGTAGTTGTGTACCCTCCAGGATAAGTTGAGCTGCAATTTAAACTTGCCAAAGAGCTCTGGTCAGGTTGGTGTGTTTGAACAGAAATATATCTAAAGTCCTGGCGCTGTGTTCATACAATTGTAACAAAAAAAAATATATATATATTTTTTTGATTTTACCCAGCGAGGATCAACAAAATTTGCTGCTAACTGCACAAGAAAATACACATGAAATAGTCACAGATAAATACCTTACCTATCTATTTCTTCTCTCTTTTGTGGATAGAGAGAAAACTTGTCATCAAAATATAATCTTTTTTTTTTTTAATTCTGGCATTTTAAAATTTTACACATTTGATGTGTAATTCTTTGTTTAGTCAACAGTAATGCTATATTTTAAATTGTTCAAAATCATGTGATCTGTTTGTTCCCTGTTTCAGTGTTTCATATATACTTCTGATGAGTTGATGTGGTATGAGTAAAGCTCATACCGCAGAGAAACATTTTGAATTTAAACCGGAATATCTCTGAGCGATTCCATCAGCGTAATGCCTAACATGAGGAGAGTCAACAACAGCCTGGTCCTCTGTGACTAACTGACTTGTCTGAAGTCTTTTTCTCAGTGTCATGTCGTATTTATCACCGCTCTACCAAAAAGCAAGTGCTTTTCAGTATTTTGTTGAACTCCCTTTACTAAATTTGTCCCATGGGGGATTTCATGTCACCTCATGGAAAAGGACCACAAGACCTCCACAAGTACCTTCTCTGAACAATCACATTCTGATCCAACATGTGTTTCATATTGTTGCATCGCTTCCTGCAGGAACAGGGACGCTGCTTTGAGTTGTAAGGAATCATTCAACATGAGTACAACTTCTGCAATTCAGTTAGTTTTCTGCCTCAACAGCGCCCCCCTTTTGCAAGTGGCCTCAATGGCCTTGCAATGTCAATGCCACGATACAACCTGAGGTACACTCTCAGAAGCCAAATGCTCTTGACAAGATCCAAATGTTTCTTCACGTCAGTTGCGTCCACTACTGCTATGTTAACTTATACTTCACTGCCCTGTCTAATCAATGATTGTAATATGAGTTATATTCCCCCTGATACACAGTCAGTTAGTGTCGGTGTCCTTTTCACACAGATGAGATTGCTTAGCTATCGCATTATTTAAACATAGAGCTGCAAATTTATTCCCAAATTTGATTCTAATTAAAGTAAGTCTAGCCTTTCTGTTGAATTACTTTTTACAGTCTACACTGCTGTGTACTAATTAAATAAATATATTGTATTTGCTGCCACAGTGCATTTACTTTGGAAGGAAGATAGGTAAAAGCGTCCGGTTCTGCCAGTGCCAGAAATGAACTGTATTCATGAATATTAAGCTACTTTGACGGCAAAATAAGTCAAAAGGCGACAACATCGTTAGAGTTGACCCTTTGAGCCTCCTTTTATGATCCTATTATAAAATAATGCAGACAGTATAGACAAGCGTACGACTGCAGCTGACCAGTTCTGCACAAAAGGGTCTCCAAGCCTTTTCTTTATTGCCCAAGCAATTCACATATAAGTTGTGGCTTAAGTTACCATTCAAACTGAATGAAAGAATTAAGAGATTTCTGTTACATGGCTGTGCTCTTTGAAAAAAGATAATCTTAACTGTCCAGCCTGAAGAAGAGCTTTCTTAATATTATCTGCGTTTGGGCATTATTAAAGATTAAATACCCACTTCTAACTGTCTCCTTCTGGCATTTGGGCTATACTCTCTAAGATGCCATTCCAGTACATGTTGAAGCATTTAAAATAGTCATTAAAAACTTAACACTATAATATTTTTTTTTAGTCTGTTTTTTGTGTTTTTTACTGTCTACAATTGGAATTGGTGTTTTTTTTTCCCCCTGTCATCATCATCATCATCATCATCATCATCACTGAAAACCGATCAATTAAGAAAGTGGCAGAGCAGTGAGAAGTCAAACTCAAATTCAAATTCAAGCAGTCTCAAGTTCGCCAGCCTAAAAATAAAAGTCATGAAATGCGTTTGAGACATTTTGATGCGTAATTTAAACTGGATTTGTTGCTACCAATGTGTTTTCATTAGAGTACATTTTGCACAGACATACAAACAGTGCCAGAAATATCAACCTGATGACAGGTGACCGCAAAGAAAAATGGAAGGCACGAGCGTCTCGGCTCCATCTCCCCCTGGTGGTGGACTAAAACATAACTCCCAAACCCCTCGACGTAGGACACGAAAACTCACAGTAATCAAGAATGTGAAATCATGGAATTTGATAAGTTTTTGCTTTTTTGTGTGTTTTTATATCACTGTTTATAAATATACATTGTATTAATCAAGTCAATCTGGCCTTGACGAGAAAGAAATCCTCAAAATTTTCATTTGTAGTCACATGTGTATGACAGTCAAGCGGTGCTGTATGTTGTATCATAATAAGTGATCAACCTCTTATCCTTTCGACTCACTTAGATTGAAAGGCTGCCAGGAGCCAGAGGGATAAGAATTGCTGCTCAGTCAAAATAGACAAAGGCTTTGTGTCGCTGGGATGAATTACAAAGCTGCTCTCTACTACTTCCAGTCAGTTTTGAAAAATACCATAAAAGTAACCATAAACGTGCAGGAACTCATCAGTGTGTGTGCAAATTGAAAGGTGGTTTTGCTCAGTAAATCCTTTATTCCTACCTTTTAGCGTAACACATCAAGGTTCACTGCATTTTTTTTTTTTTTTTTGAGTGTTCTACATGTTGTTACCGGTTAAAATAGATTACGATCAGCTGGGAAAGTACTTTTTTTAACCATACTTTTGAAAGGAACACATTTTACACTGTAATCTCATTGTCTCTGCTCTGTTTTGCGTTTGGTTTCTATTTTGTCTCATAGTGACTCATGTGTGTTTGGTAAGTGTTAACAAGAATTCCAGATTATATGAAAAAGTCTGCTAATTAAATAAATGCTTTACACAACAGCTCAAGCTCAATGACAGAGAAGTGCAAGAGAACAGAGGTGTCCCTGACAGAGACGTCTGTGCTTTATGACTGCTTTATGATTTCATGGTGACATAGAGAGTTTTATTTTCCATTGTGAAATAATTGCTCCAATTTCTAACTGGCAATTCTCTGTCATTTACATTTTTATGAGAAAATTAAAGGATTGTACTTGCATGTTTTTAATTGGCTTTTAAGGAAGAAAGGGACACTCAGCATTTAAACCATGAAAAATTGTAAATTGGATTCGACATTAGCCTGTTATTTCTATCGATATGAAAGTGTTGCGATAAAGACCAAATTTCAATCCAGTTCTTAAATTTTTTTCTTTTTTTTTTTTTTAAATCCAGTAATCCAGAGCTGGAGATTTTATGTGTTGGGGGGTCAGGTGTCAGTCTCATGCTGGGCTCTGTGTTTTATGCTCGAGTGCACAGTGATTAAAGCGTAATTAACAACCTGCTATTTTTCTTTATGACTCATTTTGTCTCTATATTTAATTATGCATATGAGCAATTGACTCCAGAGTGAAGGAACAGTGATGTGTCAGAAAATAAGAACTTGATACATCTGGTGTATTTGTAGTGGTTACTCTGGACCTTATTTTAAGTCTTAAATGGGTAAAGTTGTTTAAAAAAACAAAGAAAATCCTTTCTAGTTTTGCTTTCTACAGTGACAGAAACCAAGGTGGGATGACTGAACAGAATGTGTCCCAGTTGACCTTTGGTTTTGATTTGCTTTCTAACCGTACAACACTACTACATAACATAACATAGTAAAGCAAATTGTGAATAGGTACTTCTAAAGCAGTGTACGTTTAGCTTGACAAACCAGATACCAGATAGAGTAGAGCCCATGATGTTTGTGTCACTGTGTGTGTGTGTGTGTGTGTGTGTGTGTGTGTGTGTGTGTGTGTGTGTGTGTGTGTGTGTGTGTGTGTGTGTGTGTGAGAGAGAGAGAGAGAGAGAGAGAGAGAGTGTGTTTGTTTGTTTGTTTTCATTTCTGACTGATGTCACAGGCATTTCAGACTTCCATTCTACAGTCTACACCCCCCCCCTCTCTCTCTCTGTCTCAGTCTGTCTCTCTCTTTGTCCTGCCAGTTCCACGGTTTGGCTCATACGCCACCTTGTGGATTGTTTTTTTTTAAACAGCTGCTGAGAAAACGACAGTTTGTATCCTTTTTGTTCTTTTGAACCCTCAGTTGGATTTTGGTCACAGCACCTCTGCAACTGATAAACATGTACCTGAAAGAGCCCTCAGAAGCCCCCGCATGCGACAAAGGATTTGGGGCCATTTGATTTACTTCAAATGAATAACAAGAAAAATGAAATTTAAAGGTAGTTTGTCACTTACATTCCCAAAAAGTATTAAAAGAGATTTTGTTTTCCTCAAAATTCACATTTTGTTGTTTTGCTGAGGCCAATAGGTCTTGCCAGCACAAAATACTTTCTATTGATTTTGACTTATTTCTTTAAATTTTTTCCATTTTTCATTTGTTGTGGTTTAGAAACAATGTAAGATAAATCGAAGAACAAAAAATGACAATGAAACCTTTCAAACCTGTCGGAATATGGCTGCCAGTAACAGTGTCATCAACATTTATTCATTTATGTATTTGTTTCCTTATTTTTTGTTTGAAGCAATTCAATTAGATAGCTCGATTTCATCAAATGTCACAAAATTATGCAGTTGGCCATCTGTCCAAATGCACAAGAGATGGCAAAGATTAATCTATAAACAGAAAATATTTGGAAAATCTCCTCATAGATTGAATTCCCCAGCAAGGGAAACCGGAGCTGTCCAGTGCTGAAAAACTCCTAGCACGTTTTTCATGTTTGAATGGACCCACTTCTAAATATATTATATTCCTTTGACAAAAGGATCTTACATTCAGGGTGTCAGCAGAGACAAATCTCCTATTAACTTGAGGGCGATTGATCGTGATTGGCTGTATCCACTCACGTCACGTGTGTGCGTCCATGATGGAGACGTGCTCCAGATTAATGAGTCGGTTTATTAATAGCTTCTCAGGGTATTTATGGAGTGCCCCAGTTGTGTGCCTGCTCCTACCGGGGCTCATTTTTGGGTTTTCACTGCCACCTTGTGGATTTGGGGGTATTTGATCTGCGTCCTTCCACTTTCACCACGGGAAACAGCTTTGCTGTTCAAACTTGGTGTTAAAAAGGAGGGTCTTTTTTTTGGGGGGAGGGGGTTGTTTGTTTTTCTGTTTATATATATGTTAATAATACTTGAGTCACGTGCATTTGTTTAATGACACTGGAAATTAAGTCAAATAAAATGGATTTATTTCTCCTCAGCTCGTTGCGCCGAGGTGCTAAAAATCGCTCAAGTGCTCGGAGAAATTGTCTAATAAATTAACGAAGGCAGTTATAGAAATGTTGAATTTGATTGTCGTCCTTTTGTTTCTCCTCCCCCGAGAACAAACCCAACGATCTCCCCTCTCCTCCCCTCCCCTCCCCTCCCCTCTTCGATCTTCATCCCTCCTCACATCGCCCGATGTGTCGCTCATGGCATCAAACTTCACGTCCGTGACCGGGATTTAAACCACACCCGCATACATCTGGTGGGTGGTGGAGGTGGGGTGGGTGGGAAAAAGTCACACTTGAAGCGCCGGAAGCTACGTCTTTCAGTGTCCGGCACCTGCAGACACCCTGCAGACGCGTCTGCTTCTCAGACATGCAGCACCGGTGGAGGTAGAGCTCTCCGTGACACAGGAGGCTCGCTGTAGATATCAGTAAATCATAGGCACTTGGAGGAAAAAGCAAGGTCACCTTGTGTGTGCGTGTGTGTGCGTGTGTGTTGGATCTGCCGGAGATCAGCACAGGTTTTCCCCTGCAGTTGGAGTGTAACCGAGGAGGCAGCAGGCTCTCTCCCAGGACTTTTTCTGCTCTAAAAATACACTACTTTTTTTTTTTTTTTTTTTTAATATATATTTTTTGGTTGTTGTTACTGTTTTTGTCGTGGAGAGGTGCACCTGTTTCACCTGGAGCTATTCCATCACGGTGAGTGCGACCATTCGTTTGCCTTTTAAATCCAAAACCACCAAGTCAACTCCTTTGCCCAACGTCATCCCACAAGCTCTAACAGGTGTTTTGTAATAAGGTTTTTATTTCAGCGCAGTGCAGCGGATCAGACTGTTATCTGTTATGTGTTGACAAGTTGCATATGTACAGGTGGTTTGTTGCACAGTTTAAATATCTCTGAGGTAAAAAAAAAAAAAAAAAAAAAAAATCCTCTAGTCTCTGCTTTTATGGATGGAGAGATGCACATAGTCTGCATCATGGTCAACAATGCAAGAATCACCTTGGGCTGGTGACACTTTAAAATCCCAACGACTGATGGGTATATTGAAGCTTTTCTGTAAATGATTATTATTAATATAATTATGACAATATTCATTCGTTTGTTTGTTAAAATTATTTGGATTTTTTTTTTTTTTTCAATTGCTTGTTTGGTTTTTCCCCACCACGTCCGTTTTGGTGACGAGACAGCAGCTGTTGTCACAATTGCTTTTGATGTGAACGATTAGCGACGCTTTTTTTTTTATATACTGAGGATGACAAACGTGGCCAAAATCCATCCATCCATCTATCCATCCATCCAGGTCAAGATCAAGATGCCAGCCTGGCACTGGCCATCACCTGCTTAAAGCAGGTGCACGTCAGGAGATTTTTTTTTATTTTTTTTCATCTGCAATTGATATTTGTTTCAATTGTTATTTTTCCTCATTAGAGGGGAGAGCCAATCAGACAGACTGTCCATGTGTGCAGCTGGACAATATCAGTGTTTCTCTCGTTGTTTCAAAGGAGTATTTTTTGGGGGGGCTCTTTTTTTTCCCTCTTTCACAGTATAAGGAGAGAATTTTGGGGAGGTTGCAGACACACGCGCGCAGGGTGTCACAGGGTGTCTGAGGTGCGGACTTTGGCACAGGGTCTCGGGAGTGATGGCGGCGTCTGCACCCTCCTCCTCCTCCACCTCCTCCACCACCACCGCCTCCTCCACCGGCGGCGGCGCACCGGATCCCAACTCGGCGAATTTACGACCGCTGGGCTCAAGTAGGTGCATCACAAATAAAATCCCCTTTATTTCTCCACCACGTGCGCTATTTACTTTGCGGGCGACGCCATTAATCATTTCCATCCAGGGGGGGGGGGAGAGAAAGAGGAGGGTGGGAGGCGGGGGGAATCACATTGACACACACACACACACACACACACACACACACACACACACACACACACGCACGCACGCACGCACGCACCGCTGCCATCCATGAACGGCTTCTTCCTTCGCCGCAAATAACCGCCGATGCGTTTCATGCACCGCGCACGGACCCCCCAGCGTGTGCATGACGGACGGATGGTGTTGTCAGGGGCCGATGTCCTCCGCCAGCGTGACTGTAACACTGAGGGCAATTAGCCCGCAATGCAAGCCAAAGCCTGCACCACCGGAGCAAATTATTGTTGCTGCAGCATTAACATCCCAGAATAAAAAATAACAAACGGGCAAATTATTGAGGAATTGTTCGAATTATTGGAGAAAAAATACTTTCTTCTTTGCTACAATATATTCCTAAAATACAATTTCCTAATTTAATTGTGCATGATATCATTTTTTGTTTGTTTTTGTTTGTTTTTTTTGCTTTTTGCTTTTTGCATGCATCCACGTCCATGCCATCCGTAACACGCGCTGGCTTTCATGGAAAAGCATGCAAAATTGCCCCTGAAGTGGCTGTTAATTCGGTCATACTAAATTGCCCCTAATGGCATCGTAGACTGCTGGAAAAGACTGGAGGGAAGGGAGGAGGAGGGGGGGGGAGTGAGGGCAGGGGGCACACTGTGTAACCACTAAAGCCTGTCGTTGTCATCTGGACTGGCAAGCAAAAGAAGAAAATAATCCTGACTCTTTATAAAGACTTGGGGGAGGAGGGTAGAGGAGGGGGTGTTTGTTTAAAACCCTGCTGCTGCTGCTGCTGCTGCTGCTGCAGGTGTTAAATGTGCTCCTGCAGGAAATAGACAAAAAAATAAAACCAATTTTGTTTTTACTATCCATTTTAAAACGGTATTCGCCTCGCCTGTGTTTGACTGAATGACTACGTGTGTGAGGGGGTTCTTTTTTTTTTGTTGCTCACTATTATCAGGCCCATGCAGAAACGGCCTCTTTTTCTGCCTTCCAGTGGCGGCGCCTGTGCAGACGAATGTTGTGCTGCTGTGTACGTGTCGTCTGCTCGCACCAACCTTGTTGTTTCCTCTGATTCCTTTTTTCCCCTCCTTCTTTTGTCGTTCTTGTTTTTGCGTCTTTGTTGTCACCCTCTGGCTTGGAGGGAGGGATGGAGGGAGGGATGGAGGAGAACCAACACAGCGAGGGCTGCGTCCAATGAGCTGAGTGAGGAGGGCAATGATTTGTCTAATGATCCAAAGCAAAGGGTTAAACTGGGATGTGGGAATGGGACTGCCTCACCCCCTGCACCCCCACTCCCCCCTCCCTCCCCCCGAAAAAAACAAAAAACACTCCTTTTGAGGATTTTGGTCCAGCGTGCGCTTTTTTTGGCCAACCCCCACCGTGGCTGCACGCGCCAGATAAGGCGCTAATTCTCTCTATCTGTCACCGGGCAGCCGCTCCGCGTCCACCGACTGCTCGCATTCTGACGCCATCTATTCACTCCATTAGATCGTCAGTGCTGGCGCGGATTCAAAAGGCCCTAATTAATTTGAAGCCCCTATAGGTCATGGATGGTGACACATGGACGGCAGCGGGAAAGAGGCTAGAACGCGCGTCCAGGCCCCCCTCCCCCCAACCCCACCCACCCACGCACCCCACCCCGGAGCACAGCTTTAATGTTTGAATAATCTCCCCCAGACAAGCAGAGTGGGGGGGCTATTTTTTTTTTTTTTTCTACCTTTCACCACTTTCCATCCATTCCCGTCATTAAATCACTCGGCGTTCATAACAAGGGAACGGTGATGCCGAGAAGGGAAGGGCTGCTCGGGCTGCTCCGAGGCCCGCTGACTGCTGCGTGTGTTCCCAATCCTTGCAGGCTATGACGCGTGGTGCGGTGTCGCTCACGGATGTACCAGAAAACTGGGGATGAAAATATGTGGTAAGTTTGCCTCTTTCTTTTTGGTATAACCATTTTTGGAAAGCATAAATGTCAGCCATTGTGTTTGTTTGATGACTGCAAAATGAGGCCTCCGGTATTTAATAAAAAGGAAAATGTATTATTTCTTTTTAAATTTGATGATTTTTAAAAAAATATATATATATTGTTTTTTGTTTTTTTTTAAATAATCGCTTTTAAACTATTTTTTCTCAAGTATTTTTTTTTGCCACCACACAACCAAAAATAAATGGGCCGACAGTGAAAGACATGGATCACTGCGCAGCGCAATTTACCAGGGCGTTTCTCTGGCCGACACGTTTCACCGGTTTCTCCACGGCCTTTCAATTGAGTCATAAACACTTTAAAGCAGGTAATGAGATGTAAAAGCAGATAATACATTCTACGTTATTCAAATCAGATATACCAAAAAAAAAACAAAAAACGGCGGCAGCAGCGGGATGCACTCGTTTTTCGACTACTCGGTTATATTCCTGCAAAATGCAGCGGCACTCAAGGCAGCAGCATCCTCGACAGGCTTTGCTGTGATTTGTTTGGCTACCGGCTACTGTTGCTGTTGTCTTCCACACCGGCGCGCACGCCGTCGGCGGATCTTTACCAAGAATTTATAGCCGCTATACGTGACAGCGATTTGTTGTTGCTTGGCTGGAGTTTGATGCTGATGTCATCGAGCTCAGCCTCCCAGAGGCCTCCGCCCACATAGAACTCCCAGTGATGGGACGCGGGTCGTGTATATATATAAAGGCAGAGTGTGCGGGGTGACTGGAGACACAAGTTGGAGATGGCAGTGGGGAATTCTAATTATCAGGAGTAATTGAGTTGTTTATCTCCACTCCCCCACTTGAACCAAAAGAAAACAGAAACCCAACATGTGTGAGAATTGTAACCAGCCCGCGGACTCCTCTCCATCCTGCAAACGTTTAGGGTTTTTGCAGAAGAACAACAGTCTGGAGGAGAGGAGCAGGATCGTGAGCTCTCTGAAGGAGCGCGCCGCCAAGAACCTGCTGTCATGCGACAACAGCGGCGGCGGGGAGGCGCGCTTCAGACGCACAGAGACCGACTTCTCCAACCTGTTCGCCAGAGGTAAGCTGAGACAAATATGAAAACAAAAAGAAAAATGCGTGACGTGACATAAATCGTGCTGTTGACCTTAGAAAAACGCTGCAAAATTCAGCATTGTACGTATATATGCACTGTAAAGAAATTATGGTGGATACATGCAATTATTAATCAATCATATTTTTTTTGTCAGTGTATCAAAATATGCAATTATTGTTGAAATAAGAAACCAACATGCCTATTTTGTGTTGTAGTTGGTGTTTTTCAAAGTTTTTAAATGTTTAGCTTATTTCAAACATGCATGTTCGTTGCATATTAGTACATCACATCTTTGCAATTTTACAATCAACATGTTCAAAAGGAGGAGGAAGAAGCAGAGCTTATTGCATCCTCTTTTCACAGCAGTTACTAATACGTCTGTTCACTTTCCGTATGTCGTTGACCAATCATAAAAGAAAAATGTTAGGAAATACAATCGTTAAGTTGACAGACATTTGTTGTTTGCTGCCAATTCATCAGTTGTGTTGTTGCCCACCAGAAAAAAAAACGAGTTGTCACTAGATATCAAAATTAAGAAACGAAAAAAAAAACCAACCCTTCAACATGAGGGATGTCAACAATCCAATGTATTCTGCAGATCTGCTGCCAGCCAAAAATGGAGAAGAGCAGACCATGCAGTTCCTGCTGGAGGTGGTGGAGATCCTCACCAACTACGTGCGGAAGACCTTTGACAGGTCCACCAAGGTGCTGGACTTCCACCACCCTCACCAGCTCCTGGAGGGCATGGAGGGCTTCAACCTGGAGCTGTCTGACCAGCCTGAGTCCCTGGAGCAGATCCTGGTGGACTGCAGGGACACCCTGAAATACGGCGTTAGGACAGGTGAGGGGAACAACAGAGGCCCCGAGGCTCCTGCCGCGATCAATGCCTCTCATTAGTTTACATGCCAGCGTAATGATTACAGATAAGCCATTTTCTCTGGGGGCGGGGGGGGGGGGCCTCCATCGTATGATTAATTGTTTTCTGGGGGCTTTGTGTCTTGCTTTATTGTTTCTTTATCAAACGGCAGGTCATCCCAGGTTCTTCAACCAGCTGTCCACCGGATTGGACATCGTCGGGCTGGCGGGCGAGTGGCTCACCTCCACAGCCAACACCAACATGTGAGTGGAGTTGAAAACTGACCTGCTAGGCTTTTAAATCATCTCCGCAGTCCCCTGCACACAGTCACGCACTTAAGTACTGAATAGAGGGAATAAGGTCTATATGCAGGGGGTCGTTAAGCTCATCTCCTATTACCTTTTCAGCCATAAATGCCACCCCCCCCCCCTCTCCTTTAATTCCACGTGCGGGGAATCTCTTTAGTTTTATATGACAGTTGGTAATTACTGTCTGCGGCTGCCTGCACACTTTAATGGCTTGCCAATCACGCAGGGGGAAAATAGAAAACACTAAAGGAGACATTTGCACAGCGACTCCCCACAATACTGCCAGCGCTCGCCAGCGCCTGGCCGCACAACTCGGCCCCGCAGGCAAAACTAAATTGCATATTGATTCGCACGCACGGCGTTACATGCTGTCTTTGTTTCGTCCGCCGCCACTTCCTGTGACATAACAATGCCAGGAGCGCGGGGGAGCATCTGTACGCAGCGTGAGCAGCCGTCACTGTGACATTTGCCACTTGAGTAAGCCCCTCTCCTTTGTGCGGCGCTCACTCCCGGTCGGGAGAGTGTCGGCAGGCCGACTTTATTTGATCGCACTGAGGTGTGTAAGAGTCTGCTTAGCCCGCCCGACTGGCTGCCGCGTGACGATTAACGGCAGTAATCCCGGGTTTGAGTCAAGTCATCTTTATCTGCCATTAGGTTTCCCCCCGCTGCTGTGAATCTAGCAAGATAGTGGAGTCAAAGGATGATTTAATGTCACAGACTTTGAGGTTGACATTGAGCATCCTTTGTCTCGCAATATGGACGTTTCTAACAAAAAAGTGTAATGACAAAAAAATCAATGAAATTCCGAAAAGGAATCGTTCAGACCATTTAAATCAAAGGTGTCAAACTTGGGCCTTATAATTATATTTGGCCCGCGAGGCAACACCAAAAGATGACGAGAGCTGTCCTGCCAGTATTATACAGCACATGTACCGCTAATACGACAAATCTTAGAACGCTCTGCTGGTATTTTGGCACATCAATCAGGACAGAACCCAAAAACATCCTGTTTGGGTCCAGATGAAAGGTTTCACTGTAATATCTTGAGAACAATTTTTTTTCCAATAAATATCAATGTTTCCCTGTGACTTTGTTCAAGTTTTAAATGTTGGCCCCCACTGTGTGTTTGAGTTTGTCGTAGCTGATTCAAGTATACATTTTGCACAATGTTATTAACAACCATTCACTAGCTCAAATGGAAGCAAACCAGTGATTTCTGGTTCCAAACCAGTTGACACCAGCGTTGCTTTTTTCGAGAGCAGCCGCAGCCGTCCTCATACTGGCAAACGCTGAGCGCAGATGTTTTGAGGTGGCGGGGTGGAGGTTGCTTACGTTCTTGTAATTTACCTTTATTAATGACTCCATCAACCCTAATTACCGCTGGCAGATATTGACTGACACTATTAGGCTGACAATCACTTTCAGGTCTTGCGTAATGGGAGCGAGCGAGCGTCGCCTGCACGAACGAGCGCAGAGAAATTAATGTGCGACATCTGCGAGGTGGCATCTGACTTGTTTGGTGTTTCTCTTTTTCTTCCCCTCCATGTAGCTGTGAGCTGAAGACGCTCTGGGGCAAAATGTGGCACTCTCACGTGTTCCACCCATCACTGTGCTTCCTTTGCATGAATGGACAAATACTTAAGTCATTGGAAGAATTAGAATCAGTGAGGGGGGGGGGGATGGACGCAGTTGCTGACGCCAGATTGAATCGACTGTGCTTCCCTTTGGGGCAAATAGGGTTTTTAATATGCTTTAATGGTGAGAGGAAATCTATATATTCGACGGGATCAAGTATGAAAAACAGTCCGCGCACCCGAAACAGCTCAGCTTTGTCGCCTAACAGAAGCACCAATTTCCGTTTTTCTCTCCTGTTTAAATCCCTTCAATCGGTCATTACTTATCGTTGGAAAATTGTCGCATCAATTTCTTCACTGAATTCACAAAAGAATTGTGTGTCTAGTGATAAAAACCCAATGACAGCCACCATGCAACAAACAGACAGACATTTTTGTACCAAATGTTCATTCGGGAAATGACGAAGTCTCTCGGCTCAGGTTGAAATGCCTTTCATGTGGTTCTAGGTTCACCTACGAGATTGCTCCCGTCTTTGTGCTCATGGAGCAGCTGACCCTGAAGAAAATGAAGGAGATTGTTGGCTGGCCTGGTGGAGAGGGAGATGGGATATTTTCTCCAGGTCTGTGCGGAAGTTGTGACTAAAAAAAGACTGAAAAAGTCAGGGCTCCAGGGCTGAAAAATGCCTGTGGTGTTATGTCATCTTTTCACACAAGGGCTTTCTTAATTTCTGCTTTATTTAATTCACCTTCATGCTTCATTCAAACACTGTGACATTGTAGTTCTAAATGTGGAATTCAGAAATGCATTTACAAATACATCTAGTACATAACCAAAACATAACAACAAGCTCAAAAAACATGCTGTTGTCCTGCAGGGGGCGCCATCTCAAACATGTACAGCGTGATGATTGCCAGATACAAGTTCTTCCCTGAGGTCAAGACCAAAGGCATGGCAGCTGCACCGCGACTGGTCCTCTTCACCTCAGAGCATGTTGGTCCCACTCTATATCACACACTATCAACCACTATCATTTCTAGGTTGAATCCAACTTGACTTACGACCCCTCCGACGAACCCCCTCTCCTCTTTTGACAGAGCCACTACTCCATCAAGAAAGCCAGCGCAGCTCTGGGTTTTGGGACAGAGAACCTCATCCTGCTGGACACTGACGACAGGTTTTCTATTTTAATTGTTAACCGGCAAACTTCCCGCTGGGAAACACATCCTGAGTGGGCTTGATTTCTTGCTACCCTTTGTTTTCCAGAGGGAGAGTCATCCCTGCTGGCCTGGAAGCCAAAGTAATAGAGGCCAAACAGAAGGTGACTCACAGAAACTCCAGCTTAGAAATCAACTTTGCCACTGATAACTGCTACTACTGATAACTCCACTGGCTTTGCCTGAAACAAAGCCAGTTTACACAACTGCTTTGGGATATTCTGAGTATCTTTGAGAACATTATGAAATGAATACTTGAGCATAAGTAAATACCCCATGAATGAGATGTAAGATTAATTCAGATTAATCAAATTAGTTGCCTCATTGTCTCATAGTTTTGCAGTTATTCTTTAAGCCAGTGAGCTTGCCTTCTGCTAATCACTACAAAAACACTGTGTTTGTTTGTCTTTTTATTAAATTGAAACACCATGTCCCTATTGCAGGGTTACGTTCCCATGTATGTGAATGCCACCGCCGGCACCACCGTCTACGGTGCCTTTGACCCCATCAATGAAATCGCAGACATCTGCGAGAAGTACAACATGTGGCTCCATGTGGACGTGAGACAATCTTGAAAATATTCTTCTACATTCCGCCGCGTTAGACGCCCACGCGTCGTCTTCCTGTGTGGTTAAACTGTGCCGTGTCCTGTGCAGGGTGCGTGGGGAGGAGGTCTGCTGATGTCCAGGAAGCACCGACACAAGCTGAGTGGAATCGAGAGGTGAGAGGTTAAAAAAAACAAGAAATGAATGCGGACATTGAAAAGATTAAGGACATCATCAGATTCTCGTCAATAGGGGGTTTAATTAGTGGAAGCGTATTGTAGGAACACAATGGTAACCAAATGGGTTTGCAGCCTCTCTTTAAAACTGTATCTTTTCAAAGGTTCAAGTCAACACTTTTTTTTTGTTGCACGCACACACGCCCACGGCACCATGTTTACTGTTCTAATATCCGCCCAGGGCCAACTCAGTCACCTGGAACCCCCATAAAATGATGGGAGTGCCACTGCAGTGCTCTGCCATTCTGGTCAGGGAGAGGGTGAGTGTGTTTCTCTTCATGCCTCGCCAACACGCTGGACTCGCCGCACACGCTGGCGCCTTAGCTCTTCCAAAAGAGCGGCGCTCACCAAGACTCCTCTGGGCTTTTAGGGATTACTGCAGGGCTGCAACTCCATGTGCGCCGGCTACCTCTTCCAGCAGGACAAGCAGTACGACGTGGGCTACGACACGGGCGACAAGGCCATCCAGTGCGGGCGACACGTCGACATCTTCAAGTTCTGGCTTATGTGGAAGGCAAAGGTTTGAATATTTGTTCGTTTTTCCATCCTGAATGTTTTTTGGCTTGTAATGTGTGTAAATGTTTACAATGTGGACTCTATCTATCAATCTATCAATCTATCAATCAATCTATCTATCTATCAATCTATCAATCTATCTATCTATCAATCTATCTATCTATCTATCTATCTATCTATCTATCCATCTATCTATCAATCAATCTATCTATCTATCTATCTATCTATCTATCTATCAATATATCAATCTATCTATCTATCTATCTATCTATCTATCTATCTATCTATCAATCTATCTATCTATCTATCTATCTATCTATCAATCTATCTATCTATCTATCTATCTATCTATCTATCTATCAATCTATCTATCTATCTATCTATCTATCTATCTATCTATCAATATATCAATCTATCTATCTATCTATCTATCTATCTATCTATCAATCTATCTATCTATCTATCTATCTATCTATCTATCTATCTATCTATCTATCTATCTATCTATCTATCTATCTAACAGGGAACAGTAGGATTCGAACAGCATATTGACAAGTGCCTGGATCTGTCAGCCTACCTTTACAATAAGATAAAGAATCGAGAGGGCTACGAGATGGTTTTCAAAACAGAGGTGAGATAATTACTTCCCGCTATTATTCTGGCGCTAATTACAGCAATTGTTGCAGAGACACTGATGGGGGCGTCTTATTAGGCATTTTTATTCTCAGATATCACCTGTTTGGTTTTTTTTTGTTGCTTATTGTTGTTGACTGCCATAGAATTTATAGTAGCTTCTCTTTGCTTTGGGATTGATTGAGTCGTTTTACACTGCTGACAGGTTGACAAGAAAAGGTAGGATTACAGAAGGCTGTATTTTTTTTTTGCTATCGCCGCTCATTAGAAATGCTGTTCCCCATTTTCTCTTATCAGCCGCAGCACACTAATGTGTGTTTCTGGTATTTGCCGCCGAGTCTGCGTGACTTGCCCGACGACGAGGAGAAGCGGGAGAGATTGCACAAGGTAATGACTCATCCATCTGCCTCCAGTCCTGCACCACCCCTCCCGCCCACTCGGATTGAACCGCACGGTGTCGACTCACATTCAGAGAGTCATACAGTGAGATCAGAGGCGACTATGTGCATCTCCGACAGGTGGCCCCGAAGATCAAGGCAATGATGATGGAGTCCGGGACCACCATGGTGGGTTACCAGCCCCAAGGAGACAAAGTCAACTTCTTCCGCATGGTCATCTCCAACCCCGCTGCCACCAGGTCGGACATCGACTTCCTGACTGAGGAGATTGAACGACTGGGGAACGATTTGTAAGACGCACACCTGAATCCTTTTCCTCCCCGCCCCTCTGGAGAAACCTCTGCCTTGGCTTCATGCTCCCTCTGTCTCCTAAAATATTGACATTGCTAATCAGTGTCTCAGCAGCGAGGACCTTTAATTCCAGTGTTTTGCACAAAGTTGTCCTGATAGAATAAGTCAATGTGTCAAAACTTTGCAGGAAGTCAGGAAAGCACAGCAGTCTGGAAATTTGAAACTTTTCCAGAGTTGCAAGAATATCGGAGTACTTGGGAGGGATTCCCATTGTATTATTTTACTGTTTGACTGTGTGTAAAAACATGACAACAAGACTGATCAAATATTTTTCCACAAGCATCGGAGCGCCGTATAGGGAGCCCTACTGCATTGCCATGAACAGTATTGATGTAATATTAAAGTGCTGTCTGTAGGTGCTCCATGTCGTCTGTGTAACAGAATGCACCGCCGCGTCGTGCTCTCGCATAACCTCCCTTTGATATCGCATTAGTGGGAATATATAACACAAGCCAGTGTTCCTATAGACTTTGTGCAGATTGTGTATAGTACTGTTACCTTGACTTTGTGCCAAATGTGTCCCAGTCTTACAGTGAGAAAAAAAAAACCCTATATGTAATTCAACCTTACAGTATTGTATGTGACAGATGGATCCCTTTATTTATATGCAGAGGTCATACATGTGAATAGGTTTCCCGCAGCTCTGCTCCATTTGGTGGCGTTTCCTCCTTTCTGTTTGGAGACTCTGCTGTACTAGACTCTATGTCAAAGTGTTTTAAAACCACATTGAGGAAATTTTAGTGCGTTTTGTGAACCAAAGAATGGTTTAGTCCCACGTACAAACGTGTACGCCGGCCCTTTTACCTCCCTTATGGATAGATTCAGATATTTGTATATGAGGCTCCTGAGCACTCCAATGCTTAACTTTAGTGCAATCTATGTTGTGTAATTGTGCAACGTCATTGTGATTCACTGACCCAATATTGTGGGGACACCACGTGGAGGACGCACGGCGGATAGTGCGGTTGCCAGGGCTTTGTTATTGATGAAAAGCACAACGCAAAACCATTTTTCATGGGGCAGCCTTTATTCTATGGACGTATGATTGTATGATAGCTGTGTTACGTGGAGTAAGACTATATAATATGCAAGATTTTATTTCTCACAGCACACACTGAACGGGCAAACCTTTAAGTTGAGAGGAAGCGTGTGCAGGTGTAAGTGAACTCTAAGGCTTGCTTGAGTGATCAGACGCACAGTATCTAATATAATAGTAAAGAATTTATTATCAGGTGTACACTCCTGACCTATAGCAGGATAAACCTATCCCTTGTTAAATCCAATGTAGGCACTTTAAAAGTCTCACCTTCAATTGCTGAGTATCCCTGTTGTTCCCACAGAATCAATAGAGACCCAAGCTCTCTCTGTGAGTGGATGTTTTTTTTTTTTCTGCGGCTTGCATTTGAAATTTGAAAAAAATAAACATGTATGAGACAAACACGGTAGAAGACCTCGGTTCATTGACTTTGCCTTTTAGATGATTATTTTTTTCTGCATGAAAATGAAAAGAAATACGCACAGAGGTGTGAGCGTGAGTCGATGTTCCACCTTTGGCAGTGATGCCATTTTTCATATGCATTTTTTTTTTCCCACGACAGGGCGGTCATGGAAAACAAAATATTCTGTTTTCTGATTGTACGATTTTCTTCTTAGCTGGCTCAAAAGAAAAAGTAGAAGAAAATAAGTGATCAGAAAAGAAAATCATTTCAATGTGATAAATGACAATGATGAGATGTTTGATTAGACCAATCAAGACAAAAACTTCTGAGTGTTTATGCCAAGAAATGCAAATAAAGGTACATCTGCGTTTTCATTTTTTTTCTTCTAAAAAGTTTTACTTTCAGTTTTTTTTTTTTTAAATACACAAGCATAGATAAATATGGATTCTTTAAACATTTTCTACCTATTTTTCCGGTCCACCCGCCTGTCACCGGCCATCGGTCAGATTAATCACCCCGGAGGGTCTTTTTATTGGCTCATCTCACAGCTGAGGTTTCATGAGCAGCCCACTGCCAATGCCTTCACTCTCCTCATTACTCACACTTTTAAGATATTCATCATAAAAGGCATTAGAGTGTGCGCCTGCTGCTGCCGCTGCTGCTGCTGCGCCTATTTGGGGGGCTTTGCCTGGCTGCGTTTTATTCCGACACGGCCACGTTGAGAGAGACTGGCTGTCTGTGTGCTTCCATCCATCCTCCACCAGGCAGACGCTGCTGCCGCCGCCGCTGCTTTGTTTCATGCTTGAGTGCTGCAATCATTACGGACCCCCTTGTCACCGGCTGCTTTGTAAAGTCACAGGGAACAGAGGACTCAAGGCATAACCGCTCTGAGGATGAGGTAATAGAAATTATAACCTCTGACTTCCTGTCTCACCCAATGGGAAATTATTTATTTTATATATGTACATATGTATATAATAATTTCCCATTGGGTGAGACAGAAAGTCAGAGGTTATAATTTTTTTTATCATTTTGCATATATATATATATGTATATATATATATATGAACACACACACACACACACACACACACACACACACACACACACACACACACACACACACACACACACACAATGGACATCCTTATCACCACAGTTTAAAGGTCCTCAAGCATTACGTTGCGGCTAATTTGGAAGCAGGTGTTGGAGAACCTTAAAATGATTGAACCTAAATGAAACGGGGCCTTCAGCCAGTTTTTCACACTTTGTTACTTACCTCACACACAGATGAATCTCCATTAGCCCTCTAATGTTGCTAACACAGTCGTAAAACCAAAAGCAAATATCGGCCTCTTCACAGTTACATCTTTCCCAGGCAGTGGGGCCAGTATCAGTGTGTTTGCAGCTGAGGTAGGACAGCGGGATGGGGGGGTTCATCATCATACCTGATGACTACTATCACGCCCAGCGCTAAATACGAGTCTGATTAAGCATCGTCGAGTGGAAATCAGTCCGGCGTAATTACAGGGAGCCGGAGGAGTTGTGCTTTTGCAGCCGCCTCCGTCTCTTCAGGGTGTGTGGGCTGAACAGCCGACTGTGAAACACTTGATGTGTGTCTCTGTGGCCCGTAGGTCTGTTCACCCTCCATTTCACACCTGACACGCTCAGACAAGCACGCACGCACACACACACGCTCATCCATTAGAGTTCTGCAAATGAAACAAAAGGCTGTGAATTAAGTGGCTTCACTGCATTCCACTCTTCTTCTCGAGCATTCATTCTTCTTACATTACAGGCAGTGTTTCAGCAGGTGGCTTTGCATATTTCTCTCTCTCACACACACAAACCTTCTTTTCTCTCTCAGCTGTGTTTCCCCTTCTGTTTAATTCATCTGTGAATTTTACTGGTGGTTTTCCAGATCTATCGAACACCGCCCCCCGCCCCCCCCCCCCAACTCCCCCTCCTCACATCTTCCCCCCCTGTCCTTCCCCTGGGAATCATTGCCACATTAACTTCCTGATAGATCCTGACGTTCCCATTGTCTGAGGCCGGCCTAATGAAATGATGATGATGATATTGAATGCAGGTTTACTGCCAGCCGCGGTCGCTGCTTCTCTTCACATGTAGCTATGGCCTAGAAAGAAAAATAGTAAATTGTGATTATTCAGGATTCTGGATTTAAAATTAAGTCACAATGGTAAAGCTTGATGTCATTGATAGTAATATTTTTAGCTCAGCCTATCAGGCAAAAATCATTTCCATGGCTGCTGTAACTTAATCTTGCATATTATTTTCTGAAAAAGTGCATTCTATCAGCAGGCATCATGCATTTACCAGACACATCCATTGTCTTGTGAGAAATTATTCCCCATATATGCAAGACAAGGAGGAGCGAACCCTGAAAATAACAGCTCACGGTGCTTTTAAGTGCTGACATTGCTATAGCAAGAGGGACAACGGCTGGTCAAGTAAGTGGAACGAGAGAAATGCATCAAATTACAGACATTTTCATTTCTGGATACTTTCCTGTTAATGTGTTTCTCACCTCCTCGGCCTTAGTTTTGTGATTGCCTGGACAAAATACAAGGCTGTGCAGCTTTTGGTGGTAAATTCCTTGAAGGGCTGAAGAATTATAAATCTGGAGAGCTATCCTGAACAGCGATCCAAGAGATTTAAAGCACCAGCACGGCTCTGCTGAAATACAGAGTGCATTTACTGCTTCTGTCATCATTATATTTTTCACTAGTAGTAAATAAAAGACAACAAGGAGAATAAAACTTGTGTGATAATAGGGATTAAAGTTTTATCAATTATTCGATACACTATTTATTTTACTGCCCCTTCCAAATGCCTTTAGTCAATCAACTCATTATAATTTTTTTTTTTTTCTCAATAAATCTCAGGGGGTTCCACCAAATCAATTGGCTCAATTACTGCCTTTTTTAATATATTGGTTTTGGAAAATATGCACCTGAGGTGTTGTCCAGTACACGTTGTCGAGGAAGATGAATTGAACAAGGGCGTTAGCAGACACCCAGACTGACAGTCTAGTTATGATTGATTCAAAGAATTCTGACGCTGAGCATGAGACTTACAAAATATCTGATAAGAGCTGCTGCACTTCAGAGATAGTCGGCTCCTCGCACATTCATCTATCTTCTTAGGCCTGTCTTCTTGTTATCTAAGGCACTGCTTTGTTCTGTCACATCTCCCTTTGTTCCTGTTTCTCTGCTCTGATCGGCCAAAGCCGATGGGACCTGAATAGATTTTTTCTTTAAAAAAAGCTGGGTAGAAAAACTGGGATCAACGCCGACATTGAACGGTGGTGACAGGAAGTTGCTGGTTAAATGGCTTATAATCAATCTTCCCAAAAATCAGATTTTTTTGTTTTGTTTTGTTTTGTTTTTTTAAACACGAGCTACACCTGGAAAATTATTTCAATGCCATAGCCAGTCCGTGTCTGATACAGTTTATTCAACATATACGCCATGTACACAAGTATCAGCTGACATCATGATTTATGTGCTGTTACAGTGATCATGATTTACACATTGATAGTTCTTGTAAATCTGTGATTTTGTGTAGCCATTTTCTCTTTTCATCAATCCCTGATCAACTGATACATCTGATCAGTTGCCCATCATCAGAGTTCCTACGTAAACCACAAAACCAACGTGAAACTAGACGTACAGGCAAACTAACAAATACCTAATGAGAACAAAAAAACAAAAAACTGGGGCTCAGATAAATATATAAACAAATAAATAAAAACACCTGCGTGTGCACTCTTTTGCGCTTGTGTAATTTAATCAAATATATTTGGCGTATGAAAGCAGGCAAATAAAACTAAAAACCGATGGAGGGGGGTGGGGGACCATTAATAGGGTTACAATACAGGGTTAAGTTACACCAAAGCGGAAGTGTTTAGAAACAGGAACCGCCGGTAAAAACCGAGCGTCGTCTTGGACGTGATCTGCCGCGGAGACTCCGGCTGACAGGCTGACAGACAGACACACGTCCTCCGGGACGGAAGGACACCATGGGAGCGTCTCCGAGCGTCCAGATACCCGGTGGAGGGACGGAAGGCTACCATGTCCTCAGAGTAAGAACGCTGTATTGTTATAATATGAAGGCTGTTTAAGCTTAAGCTGCTGGTGTGCATTTCACGTCACAGGTGCGAAATCCGGCACGACAGCGACTGCCAGAAAGTGGCGATGTTGATGCCAATGCTAACGTTGTTGTGTGTGATATTGAGCTAGCTAACTCAGAAAATTCACGTTTAATTTGGTGGATGGTGCTGAATAATGCAACGAGGATATATGACACGTTTCTTTTGGTCTATTATTTAGGCATCAACGTTCAAGTGATAGTGTAGGCTCAATGTGTGTCTTCAACGCGTAAGTTATATCATTTTAGTGCACTCAAACGTCTCTATTATTATTTTTCTGAAGTTTTAAAACTACCCCTCCCACTCCTCTTTTCTTTTCTTTTCTTTTCTTTCTTTCTTTTTTTTTTTTTTTAATTGTGCTAAGCCGCGCGCTGTCTTCTCTTTTCCGTGCTGTCCTTAAACGTCTCGTAACGTTCCGCTCCCAGAACAACCGGTGGGGCCACTTTATCCTAAAGGGGCGTGTTGAATTCACTTATTTCGTGAAAAGGCTGCCTTTCCTGTCCCATACGACGACAATATCTTTTCTCTATGTTCCATATTATTCAATTAAAAAAAAACTTTTATGGCTTCTTTAAGAAACATCCAAATTCCGAGTTTAATTCCTGGTCAGACAATCCAGCTTGTCACATCACCCGGGTACAGTTTTCAGTAACCTTGGCTCAATTCCATGAAGTGGCTCAGTAAACGAGCTGTTGGATAAACATCCTGCTAAGAGGGATGCAGCCAATTTCCTGATCGGCCAACATTTCTGTTCAACTGGAATAATAATAATATTACTTTTTTTTATTTATTTATTGTTTTTTGAAGAAGGCTACATGAAAAAAAAAAAAAAAACTAAAACAAAATCTCACTTTGGTTACTGTATGTTTGCTAAGACACAACGCTGAAATACCCTCTATTGAAAATGCATGTGCATTTTACAGTTTTATTTCACTCATTATTTGTGAGTCTGACCAGAGTGGGTACAAGGTTTGTGTGTGACTCAGGAGTGTTTAACCCCTGCTTGGCATGAAAGCGGTCCTCCAGGCTGGAGAGCAAACACTGGAGTAAGCATCTGTCTGTCAACCTCTGGGAATGAGGGAATATTTGCACAAAGATCTGCTCCAGGATATGCTTTTTCTTAGTCACGCAGAACCTGCTTCTCCGTCCTGTGTGCTGCTCCTGCTATAATGCAGTACAAATATCAACAGCAGGCACGGCCTGATTGGAGAGCGCAGGATTTCTGTCTGTGATTCAGAAATGCCGAGAGAGGTCAGTGTTGTAATAACATGGACTACTTGGAGGTGCAAGAATGGATGAATGTTTGGGTTTTGTTTTTGTGCAGCGTTCGCCTCTCAGGAAAACACACCGGCTTCAGTGAAATGAATTGACACACTCAAAAAACTGACACACATAATAGGATCAAAACAGCGCTGAGAATTTCCTTTAAAGAAATTGATTCTTATTCCTCCAGCAGCTTACCGGGCAACAACAGCTTCACAATGCTAAACAAGCATCCATTCGACGAATTCACGCACTGTACTCACTCGTATAAACTAGATACTGGGTTTGAAGGCTCAGTGACCGAAGTACAGCTTAAGGGTACTCATGTGTCACTTAAGGATCAGCATTATCAGTGTCAACTAGCATTGGCTAGTTAATATTGTTTTGTGCGAATCAAATAAATTCATTGAGTTTGAAAATGGGGTCATGCATTTGATTGTGTGTGCCGTCTGAATGCCACTGATTGACAGGTCAGTGTGTGCAGAGCAGTGGCTTTTTAAATCATTTGTTTATTCAATTTCTTTTTTTTACTACAAAATATTAGATTGTTTTTCCAATCGTTATTTTTCATGATCTTAATAAATTCTAAAAAAAACAAAAAAAAACGGGTCCCTCTGTATATCGTAGAATTACGAAATCCTTTTTTCCCCTCTATTATAAGTGAATCTCTGGAGTGTGAAGACTGATGTCAGCTCCTTTAGCCACAGTGTGATTCGAGGGGCAGACAGTCAAACATTTCTAGAACTCTGTAGTCAACGACCGTCCTGGAGCAGACAAAGTTTGTTTTCTAAAGTAAATTCAACCCGCTGCTTCTTTTCAATAAAGCTGTGTTGTAACTTATCTGAATTCCGAAAGCTAATTAGACATTTTGGTCTTCTTGTGTTTTATGAACATGATTGAAAGGTTCAGGATAATTCCCCTGGTCACCACGCTGGACTGGAGCCATTCTTTGACTTCATCATTTCCGTTGGCGACACCCGACTGGTAGGTTTATTACAGCGGCACAGGTTTTCGCGCTCGCCCTCCTTCTTTCCTGATCGCACTGAAGTGTTTTCGCCTGCCAGAACCAGGACAACGACACTCTGAAGGAGCTGCTGAGTGTGAACGTGGAGCGGCCCGTCACCATGCTGCTGTACAGCAGCAGGACCCTGACGGTGAGGGAGACCGTCATCACGCCCAGCACCGTGTGGGGGGGGCACGGCCTCATCGGGGTCAGCATCCGCCTCTGCAACTTCCAGGGAGTCAACGAAAACGTTTGGCACGTCCTGGTGAGTTGCAGGTTTTCTGTCTGCAAGGCAGAGACGTTGTCTCCGACGCTGTCCGTTTCTATTTTCCTTTATTGTCTTTGTCTCTGTAGCACTTTGAGATTGCTTAAATGTAAAGTGCATTATAAATTAAATGTATTATTATTATTATTATTATTATTATTATTATTATTGTTATTGTTGCTCCAGTTTCTGTTTTTTTTTTTTTTTTGAGCTGCAGCACCTCACCTTCCAGTCACCCGCCATAGTTGTCTTCAAACTGTTTCTTCCTTTCTGCATGTTTCCCAATATTCATGCAGACGTGTACGGAACTTGAAGAGCACAAAACGGTTCCTCGCTGCTGGCTGAAAACACTCTAGATGTGAGCAGGACGTATGGATTTAGCAGATTTCACATTCAAGATAGATAGCTAGATAGATAGATAGATGAGCACTTCATTCATTCCCTTCCAGGGAAGCCTTTTACATATAAAAAAAAATTGCTGACTATTACATCTGACGGTCAGATTTATCTTTCACAGTCTTGTACAGTGATGTGACATCATGTTACCTGCAGCGTGTTGATCTCTGACTTCCTGCTGTTTCTTCATATATTTGTTCGATGGCAGGAGGTGCAGCCGAACTCTCCCGCAGCCCAGGCCGGTTTGAGGGCCCACACTGACTACATCATAGGCACAGACAGCCTCACCAACGAGGTACGGGACTTTTGAAACGTATATCAGCGCTGATTTTAAAATCAAAATCAAAATCGCATTATGCTGACCGGGTGCCTTTTAAACAGGATGAGGATTTCCTCTCCGTGCTGGGGAGGCATGAAGGGAAGGAGCTGAAGCTGTACGTGTACAGCACGGACTTGGACAACTGCCGCGAGGTGCGCGTCACCCCCGACCGCGGCTGGGGCGGTGAGGGCAGGTACGCAAGTCGTGCTTTTCACCGTCTGCAGCCTTCGTTTTCTTTGCCGCCGTCCGTTTAATAACAGCCGTTTTCCCAACATACAACACAAGACATGAAGAGAAGTTATGGACTGAAGTGAGGAGGGCAGGTTGTTCCATTCCGATGGAGAGCCTAAATGCACGACGACCAATTTCTTTGCTAATTGTAGATGTAAATAGAAACAGCTGATCCATTTGCCTCAAGCTGTATTATTGAGCTGGAAGGAATTAAGAGATGTTTCAAATGAGACGGAGAACAGTGACGGGTTCCATAGGGACACCCAAGTACAAATCTGCAAAGACTATTAAACACTACATTAAGAGGACGTAGAGTTTAAGGTTTTAATATGATATGGTTCGAATCAAACCTAAATTAAATGGATTGTGGTTCATTTTGTCTTTCTGTACGAACTTCAGTCTAAGAGCTGCGTGTTTTTAAAGTCTCTTTACTTCAAAGTGACTGCAAAGTCTGTTTTGACCGAAAATAGATAATTGGCACAAGCTGAAAGTTTTTTCTTATTTGCCCCATAGATTGGTTCACCAAATGAATAACAAGTCCTGTTTCCTGTTTCAAAACTTTGCCGAGCAGAATTACGGCCCATTAACAAAGCCAATGATGTCGCCAGCCAGCTCGCTGTTAGCGTTGGACAAATGGCTTTGCCTGAAATTTGACCTGGTTTGACCTGCTGCTCAGCGTTGGGGAATTAGAATCTCTCCTTAAAGCAAAATTGATTTCACAGTGAGGACAGAGACATTCATTGGCAGTTTGAAGTTTAATTACAGTGCCGAGGTTCCCCCTGTGGGATCTCCTCCAGACCAGTCTCTGTCTCTTCAGTCTAGGATGTGGTATTGGTTACGGCTACCTGCACCGAGTCCCCACGCACTCCGCTGGGAAGGAGAAGACGAGCTTCCCTGCACGGGGCGTCGGCGCCGCTGCTGCTCCACCTAAAGATGGATTCACAGAGGTAAGACTGCGCGTGGATCTACTGAAGGCTTCCAGAGATCAGCACCCAGTGAAACCTGCTCCTTCTGTGATCCAGGTCCATCTCGATTCCGTCATTCCCACCGTTCCGACTGCTCTCCCTCCCTCCGCGCCCACTGCCCTGTCGACTCCGACTGCTGTCATTTGTAATGTGCAAACAGGTACATTAACTTCACATCTTGTATGCTGACCTGTTAACTGTTGATGTACCGACACTATAAAACTATTATTTATTTCAGTAGTTCCATCTGTGGCATGAAGCCAAAGATTCATAACTCCCATGTCCATCATTTTATCTCTTGCAAAGGTTCGACGCCCTTATTGGGAGGAGTTTCACTCGCTGCTCTCTTGGCAAATCTAAATAGCTCCCTGCCAAACGCTGGCCAAGTATTGCCCCCTGCTGTCGGTGGTCTACAGTACGCAAGTAAGGTTTTTTCCTCCAGGTCCAAACCCACCAGAACAATCCAAACTAGGGACGTAAATGATTGATTAATTCATTAATCGTCAGTCGATTGACCTTGTCGATCGATTAACGATTAATTGTTAAGCGGCGATTTTTCCTGAGAACCTAAATGTCACAATGAAAAATGTGTAAGAAACACATTATTTAACCCTTAAATAATGTTGAGGGTCCAATGTGATCCATTTTTACATTAGACAACAGCAAAAACATTTATCCTCTGACTTTAAGTTGACTTCGAATGGGTCACTTTTCACTTTTCTCTTTCCTGCCACTACACTGTTATAATAATAACTACCCCTGTAAAAAAAAAATTGTTCAAATAATTGCGACCAATTTGATTTAATCAATAAAAATTTTAATCGACAATTAATCAATAATCGATTAATTGTTAACATCCCTAATCCGAACGCTCTACCACTCGCCTCGTGCACGCACACCATCCAAAGGAACTGTTGCAATGTCGATCTTTCTTCGATCTCTTTCTATTTTACACTTGAGTAGGCGAGTGCTGCGCATACGCAAGCAGGAGATGATTAAGAGGCTGGTGTGTGCGTATGAATCAAAACACTTTCTATGGACGACTTGAGATTGTACATCTGCAGACAACGCACGTACACGGCGGCCTATTAAAAATGACTCAGAATTATTAGCGTGACAAGTCCCGCTAATGACAGGATGCTGAGGCATCAAACATCACAGCTGGATATTTTCCAGAGTCTGCAAGCGTTCTAAATAAACTGGCCTGGCTTAATGAAAACATGAAAGAAAATTAGCAAACAAGTTAGCACAAGACAGACTGAATCTTGCAAACACGCTTACTAATTTCCATAGTCAACAATTAAATAATAAATAATAATAATAATAATAATAGGGTGTGTTTTGGTTAACAGTTTTAAAGAAATTCCTACGAAGAACCAAAACGAATGCAAAGGCAGTTAATTCTACAGTTAATCATAATCCTCACCCCGGAAAATCAAGCCCGCGACCTTCTGTGAGGAGAACTGAACTGAAAATGACAAATATTTTAAAACGTTAACTATCTGACACCTTTGTTTAAGCTGCCCTGGATGATGTGTTTTCTCTAAAGGTCATTCAAACCTGTTGGCACATCTGAGACAACAGTCAAAGTGGTGACCCTTATTTTCCTGTATCCCTCTGCAGGTTCTCTGCCTCTGCCCCAATTGGGTGGGACACCTGGGGCAGCGCCACCTGGTGGGCCGATGCCTTCACCTGCGTACGTCCCTCTGTCTGCTGCTGCTCCAGAAAAGATACTTGACTCGCCGGCCATCCAAACAAACAGGACACTGACTAATGCCGCCGCCGCCGCCACGTCATCAGTATGCGGTCCAGTAAATATCACAAAATGACTGCCGACTCATGGTAGCGCGCCGGGCCGTATTTAGAAGCTGTCAGCTCTGTCTGAAGTGGGCCGGCGGCGCCGCCCGGTTTGACAGACGGTTCCTGCGCTGTTGGGACGGCTGGAAGCTCAAGGATAATCGAATTACACTGGCGAGCAGCGAACCAAGGAGGAAGTTGAGCGAGGTAACGTCGAGCCTTGAGCCAAAGTCTTTACTGTCACTAGGTGGCGTTCCCTCAGCGAGACAAAGGGCACATTTGATGCTTTTGCACCTTTTTAAGTGTTGCTGAGCCCAGTGAGCGGAACGCAGTGAGATACAATCAGTCAGCTTGGCGGTGCATCACTCAGGTTTTCTTATGCATATCTTGTTTCCACTAGATAAAAAAAATAAAGAAGCCATTCTAAAGCCAAGTATTTATGCCTTTTTGCTATATATTTTTCCATTAAACTCAGTTTAACAGCGTTATGTGTTAAACATTTTGGAAATAGGATGTATAAATACACTATTTTGTTGTGATTTCTTGCAATAGTTATGGACTTTACTGATCAGTTATTGCTACAACTGTTTTCTTAACACTTGAGCTTAAGACAACAAAGAGCCAGCAATTGTACACGTACTGCAAAAACAGGGAAGCTAAGTGTGCGTTCATAACTGGCCCAACCTAATTCACTTTCTTTGAACGAGTTGCTTTTAAAGGTTCTGCATTTATGAAATGTTAAACAAAACCCAACAACCCTTTGCCAAATTACAAGGACAAAGTGAACACCTCATTTTATCCAGTCTCTCAATTAATTAATTGAGAGACTGATTTAGTTATTAATGACTAAATTTGCTCTTCTACCCAGTCTGCTGGTGTAGTGATTGTCAGTTTTCCAGTGTGATCACTGAAAAAGCCAAACTTGAGTCCATGATCTCTCAGGGGTGCTCTCTGGACGAGCAAATGTCTTAAAGGTGAGCTACATGAAGTTAATATCTCATTAAAAAAAAAAAGAAAATCCTTTTATAGAGATTATATAACATGTCTGTTAAAAGTAAAAGATATTTCCTTGATTAAATTATGTCTCACATCACGTGTTCTTTGTCATTTTTGCTTACGCCGTCCGCTGACACGGCAGTACCAACTTTAGCCACCGGGTGCCACTATAGACTGAGACAACTGCTGTCAAACTGAACTAATTCATACCAAGACGAGAATTCACTGGGAGGAAAAAACAAAACATTTGATTTTTATTATCATCATTATTATTATTATTATTCACTCTTATCAGAACTGTACAGGTTGTACCCGAGTGGAACATACAGCCCTCGACAAGAGCAACGAAGCAGCAAAACAATCCATCAGGCCAGTTTCGACACGGGGACATTTTCCACTTTTTCACGTTTCTGCTCAAAGTTTGGAAAAAAGAAAATAAAAATCGCCTGCACGGTGTGAACACATTGCGATTCACCTGTTAACGTTCCTGCATAGGATTTCATACGCCACCGTTGAACTACATTTGGTTACTTTGTGCATTGAACATAAAGTACGCTGCCCCGAACTACGTGTCACTAGATGCCACTTGTATGCTACGCGTTACATTCTCATGGCTAAGTAACTCAAATCAAGTCTAATATTTGTGGGAACACGGGAGGGGGGGGTATCCAATCAATCATTGAAATCTCACCTTTTTTTATATAATGACCACCATCTTCTCCTCACAGTAAATTAAAGTCTAGCAGCTGAATCATTTTGCACCCTGGCAGGACCACGATATTCATCTTTGACGGCAGGGCTGCCAAGTCTCCCTTGAGCCCCGTCAAAGGCTTCAACCATCGACGTCTGAACACACCCTGTCCAGTTTCTTCAACGTACGCCGTCATTCTCAGTGCTTCAACAGGACCCTTGAAGGACCCTTTAAAAAAAAAAGAAAAAAAAAGGGATCATCCCTTCATCGTCCCCCTATCGATGGAGACGTGGTAAACGAGTAGAAGCACAGGTATCGCAGGTGGAGAGGCCGGGGTGAGAGCTCCTGTTGCTCCCGTCGCTGGCTGCTGCTCCTTCTTCTTCTTCTTCTTCTTCTTCTTCGTCCGGTGGCCAGCTCTGCGTACGAGGAGCCGATGCCGTCTGTCCGTCCGTCAGTCTGCCTGCCTGTTTCCTTTGTGCCCGCGGCTGTGCGGCGGCCGTCAGTACGAGATGATGCTGGACGAGGCGAGGGCCGAGCCGGCGGCGTTCATCTGCAGGTTCCCGGAGGAGCTCGACCGCCGCATGTGGGGCAGCAGGTAGGGGTCGCTGCCCATCTGGTGCACGTCCACGCGGTCTTCCTTCCTGTAGGCCAGGCAGCGCCTGATGAAGGCCTGCGCAGGGAAAAGACACAAAACAGGAAAGATCAAAATCTGTCACTGTCTCTTTATTGTTTTTTCTCCGTCGATTTCATCTGAACTGAACTGAACCTAACCTTGGCTTCATTACTGGAAACGGGCTTGACAGGAAACTGGACGTCGGTGGCTTTCAGTATTGTGTTCTCTTGCAGGATATCTTGCTGTGACTGGTTGTGGCCAAAAGGCTGGAGGAGAAACAGAAGGAGGAGGAAGAGGAAAAGAGGTTCAGAAACAGCCCAATGAAACCAATAAGATACGTAAAATCTAAATTTCCCCTAAAACTCACCTTCCTTCCGTACAGACACTGGAAAAAGATAATGCCCACTGACCAGACGTCCACCTTGTTGGAAATCTTTGGAGGTTCTTTGCCAACCACAAAACACTCAGGTGGCAGGTACCTAGCAGGAGAGACAGATTTCTTTAAGCAAAGAGGACAGACAGACAGAACTATTTCCTTCTTCTAGGGTCTAGGGCAGTTAACCTGTTAAGTTTTGTAATCCAGCCTGTGAACTTGATGCAGTTATATTCATAGTAGGCAAGTCAAATGGTCAAATAAGAGTTGTATTTCAATTTCTTTCAGTATTGTAAGAGTCATTTCAACAAAGAACTAAATTTGGTGCTACTTCAAAGACATTTTCATGCAATGTTTTTCCATTTATTTTCAATTGACATTACAGCACTTTTTCAACATATCCTATGGTGCATTTTCCTCCTATGAGGTGGGTCACCAAAACACTCCATCCATGAGCTCCAGCCCCTCAAATTTTAGGAGCCACTGTGGCCCATCAGTCATAGTTTGCCCACCCCCGGTCTAGAATGACCATCTCTCCTTACCAGTAGGTCCCTGCACCTTGCGACGTCAGGTCCATCCCGTCGACACCATAGTTGTCATCGTCCATGATTTTGGACAAACCAAAGTCTGTGATTTTGATTTCCCCACACGCTGTGCCATCAACCAACAAGATATTGCCTGGGGGGGGAAACACAACTAAATTAAGTAACAAGGAAAGGGTGGGAGGGAGGGGAAGCAATGCAATGAAGACGAGGAGTGCGGGAGGGAATGTCCACCTGGCTTGAGGTCGTAGTGGATGATGGGCGGCTTGATTTCATTCAGATATTTTAGTGCGTTTACGATCTGCATGACGATGGACCGCGCCTCCTTCTCCGACATCAGCTTGTGCTGCTTCAAGTAGAAATCCAAGTCGTTGCCGTCGCAGTACTCCATGACAGTGCAAAACCTGAAAGGGACAGGCAGTGTTTGGGTTGTTTTTTTTTTCAGGAATGGCGATGCTTCTCATCGCTGGGTCAAACCGACTGAAAGCAGAAGAAGTTCTCAGTGTGACTGACGTGTCTGTGTCCAGTGAGAAGTAGTCGTAGAGTTTGACAATGCGCGGATGGTCCAGCTCCTTGTGTATTCTGTACTCTCGACAAGCGTGCCTGTGGAGGGAAAGGACAATGGTGCTTCTCATTAGCAACCAGGGCGTGGAGGATCCTGGTGCCGTGCTCCGCCCGACACTGGGGCTGACGGAGGGGGATAATAACGGAAAAAGGCGGCCGGAGGAACAAAGTAGGTGAGTGCTACGGAATCTACGCGGGTCAACGTACTTGTGATAGTTCTCCTTTTTCTCTTCTCTCCAGTTCTTGTTGAGCTGGTGGATTTTCACAGCGGCGTAGCGTTGCTCTATCAAGTCAAAGGCCTGCGTGGCACAAAAAACGCGTTTCAAGTCACGAATCGCACAAACGCTCACGTTCAAGAGTTTCCTTGGGCTTGCGTCTCCGCCTTTACCTTGTAAACTTCACTGAAGCCCCCTCTTCCCAGAAGGTGCAGGAGCAGGTATCGCTCATTCAACGTCGGGTGATCTTTAAATCTGCAGGAAGACAGAATTCCAACGTCAGGGACGGCGGCAAAGATTTATTCGGGAGGTTGGGGGTTGGGTTGGGGGGTTGGGCACTTGATATGAGCACTCTGGCCCGGCGAGTACATCGTGTCCGAACGCCAATGCGGCGGCCGTCGGAAGAATGGACTCGGACTCACTGCGAGCTGTCTTCATTATTTATTCTCTTCAGCTCCCGAATGTGAAGGTTGCGCACTCTCTCCAGACGCTCCAGCTCCGCCTGGATCTCAGCTTCTTCCTATAAATGATTCAGCCGCACAAACACAAGAGGAACTTCAGAGCTTGGACTACAAGGAAAGGAGCTCATCAAAATCCACACTTTTTCTATTTTCTTTTTCATACAGCTGACTAGATCCGTATGAAATATTAACAGCCGAGTGGCTGCAGAGTCTGTCAGGGATCGACTTGTGATGCTCATTCACTGGGAAGACAATGAGCACGTCGACGAACCGCAGGCTTGATCTATTCCAGTGGGGTAACTGGCACTGATGGGAACTCTGGTTCGGTTCAGGTAAATGAAACGTTCACAAGCCGCGGTGCCGAGATGCCATTAGAGATTTAAATAGTGAGAGTTGAGTTTTAATTTCCGAGAGCGGTGGTGTGGAGGCACCCCGCTGATGTTGAGGGAAGCAGCGCACGAACCTTCTTGAGATGTCCAAGTCGCAGCTTAAAGATCTCTTCCTGTTCATGGTACTCTGCTAGTGTCAGCCTGTCCACAAAGACAAACGTGGAGGGAAATGTTAGTCTTGGTCAACGGTGTCTCAAACATCCTCTTATGCACTAGTCGCAGAATGAGGCGTTGTGATATTCTATTAATTTGGAGCCCTGGACCTGAACTCACAGCTGAGGTAGACTGGGTTTTAAGAAGGGATCGTTCTCCGCTCCGTTCACGGCCTTGGTTTTGCGTTGCTTTGGCTCAGAGTTGGTAGTTGGTGTTTGGGAGTTGCCCGACGACGGAGGTTTCCTCTTGGCCAGGAGTTTCCTCTGCCTCTCGATGTCCTCTCTCTGTTGGTTGATCGACTCCTGCTGCCTGCAAACAGAGCGGTGCGATCAAGTCGAGTTCAGTTACATCACTGTCAAATGTGAAAGGCGACTTGAAGCCTCTTACTTGACAAGGTTTTGGAAGGCGTATCCGTCGGTCCACTGCTCGGTGAACGACGCTCCGTGTCTCACGGTGGTGAAATGTCCTAAACGCAGTCTGTCCTGCATGCTCTTCTCCCGGCATGCCTGCTTCTCCTGGGTGCTCTGGACGGACGCATACCATTGGTTTGCACGTGCACATGACCATTGCATCATCGTGAAGGGCTGTGAGATAGCAAGCATTTACTTACCTTCTCTATGAGCAATTTTTTGCTCATAGTAATGCATTTATTCAAGCGTTCCTTGTACTTTTCAAGTAGCTTCTGTTGTTCGTCTATCTGTCTCCTGAGGTCACAGTTTGCCTGAGGAACAGACACAAAGTTGAGTCAGCAGCAGCACAAATGAAGTTTTTCCCCTCTCTTTCAGCCCCTATGATTTCAAATCCTACGATACTGGTATGGCTGCAGGCTGGTAAACATAACATCTCCTCACCCTTAGCAAATCGTCTATTCTGCCCTCCTTCTTCTCAAGGTCGAGATTCTTGGTGCTTTCAAGGGCAGCCAGCTTTAACACAGTAAGGTCAGTCTGCAAGGGAAATTGGTGAGTGGTTTGAAAGACTCGCGCGGTCACATCTAATAATCTGGAAGTCTGAAAAGAATACGACTCGGTCACCATCACCCCCCCCTCTCACCTGTACAAATTTGAGTGCTAGTTGCTTTGGATGTGTCATGTGGTCCACAAAAGACAGACTAGTTGGAGACGAGCTGTTTTGTCTAACCTGCGACCAACAAAACAAACGGTGTGTTACAGATGGACTGCAAAACACAGCAGAGAAGCGTGTTGTTATCGCGCCGGTGGGGCTGAACTCACGGCTGGGCCCTGAGTGGAGTGGGAATGTGAGTTCTGTGGCGACCGGATCACCGGTGGGAGACCTCTGACTGGACTGGACCCATTTCCTCCCTGGAACTGAAGGGTTAAGAGAAGGTGGGTGACGTCTCAGTGCGACATTCAAAGCCGAGCAGCGGCAACGTGTGTGACAACGAACTCAACTCACGTCAAAGTAATCGCTGATTTTGGGTCCTCGCACGATTGATTTTCCTAAAGACATAGAAGTTAAGGCAGTGTTATAAATCTATAAAAAAGGAAAAAAGATATGATCAACATAAGTAATAACAATAATAGCTCTGTTCCAAAACAGTGACACCAACCCTGACTGCTCTCTGATTGGATCTCTGGTTTCCTTTTTCGGCCCCTGGTGGATTCGGACTGTTTCTTCTCTGGGGTCTGGAAAAAGAAATATTTTGGGTTCATTGAAGCAGATAAAAGAACAAAAGAGCTTTTTGGCCACTGCCAACATTTGTTGCTGCTGATATAAGTGCATCACAACAGCGCAGTTGTGGGAAGCTACCTGTCCACACAGACTAAATAAACGCACCCAAGCGTTTGTTTAAGCCCTTTAACCAAATGGCCGTGACGGAGCCCAGTCATAACAATAACAGATTCTTGCACTTCAAAAGCGCCACATTTTAGCAATAATTACATCTTTCAACTAATGTTATTTCCTTCTCCACAATAAACCTTTGTGTGGACTGGTATCCAAGTACACAGGCAGTAAAATAAAGTTAATTGTTCACTTGGAACAGCTAGTCCAAGTCCTCATTGGAAGACTTTGACAGAGACCTACCGAGTAAGCTGGAGAGCTCCCACGTTTCACATCCGACCCCTGTCAAAAATGAGAAAGACATTACATAAGATTACACGGCAAGAGATTCTATGAATTAGTTATTTTAAGAGCTTCTTGTTCATTAATATAAATGGACAAATAGACGTTAGAAAAAGCAAAGCAAAAGGCAGTGGTACGTGCAGTAAGTTAATGTGATTCAATCACAAAAATGTCATACTTCACTTATTGATAAATCCAACCAACTTAAAGTCAAGGCATTTATTGACTGCTGGTCTGGGCTCTGTCCTTGTTCCTCATGCATCATAAAATAAAAGAAGTGGCCAAAAAACAGCAGGCTAGCTGTCAGGAACAATAACTGACAGGAACCAATTACAATTTACAATCTTTGGAAATTATTAAATTTCTCAGCGAGATTAAAGCTACTTGATTAGCTTTCATGTTGTACCAAAATGAAAGTGTTACGGTCAGCAACAGTGGAAGTACCGAGCCTGCTTCATACCGTATGCTGTGTACAGCTCAGGCAGAATTTGACTTCCATCATGATTACTAAAATGATCTTGAGTAGATTGAGATCTACAGGGTTTCCTGGGATAATTAAAATCATGTGAAGCTGCTCCACTGTAGAATCAGGACAAAAAAAAAAAAATAGGATCTGGAAATAGGCATAATGTGGACCTTTTAAACCACTGCTCTTATTTTGAGCAAAGTTTGATCTGAGACTGTGATACTACAATACCGATGAATCAATTAAAAGAGGGAAAAAAAAATCACCGTCCTCATTGTAGTGATTATTACCACCATCAAGTGCATTGACGTACCTCGGATTCCTTGTCACTTGATGATCCCAGACTTCCGAAACTGTGATTGGAACATTCATTGTTAGTCAACCCCTGTGGGAAAAAAACAGGAAAGTGTTTTTTTTTTTATATTTCAACAACCCAAAGACATGGCCTCAATGACAAAGCCCTGATATTGATCAGTATTAACTCACTTTGGTTCCCCCGCTAGTGCTGCCGGTGCTGCCCCCCGTGCTGCCGCTGACACCACCCATAAAGCGCGCTTCCAGCAGCTCCTGCCTGCGGGGGTCCAGACTGTGCAGCTCCTCCATGGTACCTATAAGAGATGAGGAGCCTTCAATCATCTCAATCATTTTCACAATAGTTGAATTACTGCCTTAAAATTTACTCTCAAATCTCAGAATCCAGCAGAGACGACTTTTGGCCGACGGCCTTGTTTTTCAGTGCAACTTGTTTAGCGACATCGCCAATCTCAATGCATCAACATGTTAAATATTTCAGCCAACATCACAAAAATAGCTATGATGTATTCTCGAGTCTATGACCGCGACCATGATGACACGATTTCCATGATGCTCGCTGACGATAACATGACCGCAGCTTCCACAACTAACGCCGACAGCAACACCAGGAGATTTGTTCCAAGTCGAAGCACGCAGAGAACTAAGTGACATTTCTGTGCCATTATCCCGAGAGTGCGAGAGCAGCGTCTGACTGCTGTGGGATTGTTACGTTGGCTCCAGTGTTGCAGTGCACTCGGACAACACTGGCGCTCCAATCGGACAACCATTTTGACTCTGCAAAGGAAACCATTTACAAATGGAGGAAAACGGCACCTTGGTAAATTGGAGGCTTTATGAATGTTTTTGTTTATTAATAATCCTTGCAAGCTTTTGACTGTTTAGTATAATTATTTCTAGGAGGGCAGGAAATACCTGCCAGCTATTGTAACTCTTATCTGGAATATATTACGTCTTCTGCATTCAGCAGTTATTTTAGGCCCAACCATGAAGGATCAGCCTCTACTCTGTTAAATCCTCCAGGGGCTCTTTATGTCCTCTCAATTTTTCCATATGGTACCATCTTAAATTGACAATAGGTACAAGCCCAACTTACACTCGTTTATTAGTATCTATCACAAAGTTCACCTGGACTAATTCTCAAAGAAAAGACCAGGGGTTCACTTGCTTGCAGTTTAACTGGCTAAATAAATCATCTAGCACAGTCACTAATCTGTAACAACTGCACGGTGGCTGTCAGAACCAAATGTGGCATTTGCAACATTTACATAATGTTTACATCTCTGATCAACAGGGGACATTTTACACTCAATCTTTTTTTTTTTTGTTTGGACTGCATATCATACCTATAATTTTCTTAACAACTGGCAAAACTCCTGCAGTGCACAACCCCAAGTTAGATCTTGGACTTTGACATTTACATTTAATTTCACACACAAAAAAAAACTTAAACTTGATAAAAAGGTCTGACCAGAGCTACTCTGCAGAACAATTGCAAAGAATCCAAAACTTTATGGCCCCCTTTCCGGTCATTATGTCTATGCAGTGATACAATCAGCTGTGCAGACTCTAAAAGACCCCCACCCCTCCTCCTCCTCCCCTCCACAAGTTCAAAACATGAAGGTCTCTGCATAATTATCTATATTCGAGCCCCTGCAGAGACAAGTGGTTGAACCCTTACAACTCCTGCTGTGGATGTCATTTTAACTCCATGCTGCTCAGTCAGCAGAGTGACCACCTGTTTATAGCAGGGAATCTTTAGAAAATCTCAGCCCTAACCCTCCTCGGAAGGGTTTGCACTCTCCAGCTGAAACCAGGAAAGGCACACAAACACAAAATGTACTAAATCATGTGTTCCATACTAATCTGGCCTGCCACCACTGACAAATGTCCAGCAGTGCCTTCTGAAAAAAAAAACTGAGCAGGCGTTCCAATGAATCCAAAAACTTGTCGTCACAATATCTGAGTGGAAAATACCCATATCTCGTAAATTTACACTGCTGACAAAAAACAATGACAAAACACTGAATAACCAGACACCCACAGAGTAAGCTTAGCATGCCAGTATGTTAGCAAAGTGTTCTCTTTGGGCATCTAACACAGTTCTGTGGACGAACTTGGGCTCGTTCGCCCCAAGTTGGGTCAAACAAGGCTACAGATCATCTGGTGCTGGCGCATCTACGGCGAAGGGCTTTCCTTAAAAATGAAACAAATATACACTTCTTTTTTACACACAAATGTGCTGAGACGTGTGTCGGACGACCTGGCACCCCGTTGTACAGCTATTTAGGCAGTCCTTAAAACAATCATCCTGCTGCTCAGCAGACATCACAATCAACAGAAAGGGTTGCTAACGCACTCACTCACATACACACACAAACACACGCAGGGAACTTGTGCATCGCTTCCCGATACCGGGGATGTGGTCGTGATCGAATTTGCTCGTTATCCCACCCGGTTGCATTTACGAATTCCTTTATCTTTTGTACTTACATCAACCTGTAACTTGACCGACGGCAGCGGCGTCTATGCTGTGATAAACGGCAGCGAGAGTCCGCTTTAAAGGCGAGGGGCTGCGAGACAAGGCTTCGTCACCCCTGTGCTCCTTTTCAAAAGCTTTATCGCCATTATGCACGTTATGTGTGCCTTTAGGGTTCGTGCACTGGCCCTGGCCCTACATAAAGACCGTGTCCTCGGCGCTGCTGCTGCTGCTGCTACTGCTAGCTAACCAAACGGGGCTCGGTTGACTTTGGAGCCGACGACAAGAGGGAGAAGAGAGCCTGACAGTAACGTTAGCTAGCCAGCGGGTTGACGCCGCAATTAAGATATATTGTGGGCAAAAAGCTCGTTTTCGCGCAAAACGGGCAAAACGTGCGGGTACAAGAGGCTTATGCCGTCGTGAAAAACAAAATGTTTAACGATACCTTGCCGGGCCTTCACCACTGCCGTGGTATGCCGCTGGTGAAACAGTCCGTGTTGGGGACGTGGTGAGCTGGGACCAAAGATGGCGTCCCCTCCAAACTTCCACTACTTTGGACACTCATCAAGCTACTTTTCATTTGTTGGCCACCGCGTCGCAGCAGGTTATTTCTCTCTCAACGTGTGCTGGAAGGGGAGGGAAAGGACCCGAGCGGCGTTCGTGACGGGTAAAGAAAAAGTGAGCGGGTGAAAAAATGTCTCTGTTGTAGATCTAAATTTTGTTGTTCAGGTTTTATTAGACTTACAGACCTCTTTACACCTCGCCTCTATGTCCTGCTGCTGCTGCTGGCTCCAGACAGGGACACCTCTCTTCAAGTCTTCTAGTGGCTGCCCATGAAACGTCACGCATCGTGTGCAAAAAAGACATTTTTATCGCGAGGGTGATGCATTGTTTTTTTGGGTTTTTTTTTTTTTTTTTTACGTAATGAAATCATGTGGTGGTGGTGTTGGTGGGGTGAGGAGGAGGGGGGAAAAATCCAGGCCAAGTAATAAATGGAGATGTAATATGTTTTCACACCTGCAGTGAACTGGGTTTCTACCCACCAAAATAATAATACTATTGCAAAGAATGGTCACAATCCGAATGTAGAATTTTGGGATATTAAAACGGGTCATAATAACGGGACAATATGCCAGTTGTAAATGATCTAGTTTCATAGTTGTTTTTTTTTTTGTTTTTTTTTAACTGTATAACTTTTTGTCTCTTTTGAAGGGTAAATTGGATGTGGTCCTGTGCTATTGTGGTCTTACAAACCAATCCTAACCAGCCAATCATTACCAAACGGTAAATCAACTGTAATTTGGCTTATCCATGACAATATTTTCCTCAATGTCCATTTAATAACATATGTAACACCGTACAGGAATATAATTTATAACAGGCGTTCAATATGATAGCATTACAAGTTGTGACATCACATTTAAAAACAGATTTGGATGAATAATTAATATCATTTTTCTGTTGTCTTCAGTTAAGACTCTTCTCTTGCACTGGTAAAAGCTTTAAATTAGACCTCCTGTTGTTAAATTGGCAGATTTTTGATCTAATGAAAGAGGGTGTTTTCAAATTAGGAGTCTTACTTAAAAACAAAACAATGATTAAACTCATGATATGTTTTAAATGTTTATTATCAGTTCCTTTGTTATTAATATAATGATTTTTTTTTAAAAGTAAATAAATACATTTAAAAAAAAAACAGTCAAAAAAATGAACCATGAGTGGTGGGACGTTAAGATGATTTATTGGATTTCCTGTATTTGCTCTGCATCCAAACCCGATGCATCGCGATTTTCTTTCCTCTGTTCACTTTGAGCCGCTTGTCTTCCAGGTTCTGAACTTCTTCCAGTCCAGCCTTAGAAAATAAGTCATGAACATCATCTGGAACAATTTAGAACGTTGTTGTCAGTAACCATGTGTGTTACAGAATTAAAAAGACATGCCCCAGTGAGAGTTTTTATGTTACAACTTGAAGCTCTGTGCGCTGTTTTTAAAAGTTTTAGTTTGATCCCCACCCAAACTAGCTTAACTTAAATCCACCATGACATCCTATTCCAGCAAATGCAATTTGCCACCCATGTGGAATTTAAACTCTCCACGCCTCCTTTAAACTTTCAAATAAAACCTCAGTCTCTCAATGGGTACCTATTGGGAAAAGAAGCTCTAAATTACCTCTGGTGAAAAAGTACACACAGGTTCCATCTCGGCGAGTGTAAAAATGGTCTGATAAACACTGTCCTGGTTGGGAGATATTTAAAGACTTAGAGTGAATGAAAGTGTCAAGGACACGCTTCCCACACAAACTGTCTGCTTAGTATACAACAAATGATGCATCGTAAATGGGATCAGTGTGTGCAGGGAGCTTGTGGAGGACGCTCACCCTTCTTAAATCTGAGCTGTGACAAGTCGAATCTCCCATAATCACGGAACAGGAACATACCTCCATGTTTCAGGTACGTGGATAGTTTGTTCACAACTCCTTGCATCCTGTAAGTCAACCGTCAAACATTGAACACTTCTGGTGATTTACAGTGAGTATTTGTTTAAATATGTATGTTTTATGAAAAAACATTTATTATAAATCAAAAGAATTCAACAGTTTAGAGACACGGGGCAGAGAAGTGAGACGTGATGTTGGACCCTTCTCTGTGTTTGAAAGCTAAACTTACCGTGATGGATGAATAGCAGAAAGAACAAAGACCGCCAAAATAACATCCAGACTGCGAGGCGGGAAGGGGAGGGAGGCCGTGTCTTCACAAATGTCATGGACAAAGGCATGACACACAGACTCGTCATAGTTGGGGTTAGACTGCATGAGAGAAAATAAAATGCTTAATGAGTGTTTAATGGCCTGAAAAAACAAAGATTGCCTGTGTTCAGAATAAAAGAGAAATCCTCACCCTGACCAACTGAACAGCGCGTTGGGAAAAGTCACAGCAGTACAGAAATGAGTCAGTTCCTCTGTAAACAAAACAGCCAAAAAAGGATTCTGTATTATTATGCTCATGTATCATCCAGCACATTAACTAAAACTGAAGGTTTGAAAATAATTTTCTTACTATTAACAATTGTGTTTTACAAACTGAAAATGTACTTGTATAAAATCTTTTTGAACTCAAAATCTTCACTTACTTTATAGACCTAAGGATAGGAAAAACACTGTTCCCCACACCACAGCCAACCTGTAAAGTTAAAACATTTCTTTTTTTATTTACAATAACACCCGTCTCTAGCCTGTCAATGAACTCCTTTCACTTCCTTAGTGGTTTTCTTCACTTTTAAAACAGTGAAATTGAGCAGTTTTGTATAACTAAGGAAGAACATCATGGGACCTTTTAAAGCACACTAGGAAATCTTCACACGTAGTAATCCAGACACCCAAAGAAGTAGTGAAGTGTTTTATTAACCTCCAAGATTCTGAAAGATGCAGAGTGGCCGGGGAATGACTCCAAGGTAGCTTCATCTTTTGCACCATCCCTTCCGCTGAAGGGACCCAGATGCCTGGAGACATCAGTACCTCTGTGATGGTCTGTGGAATCAGCATGTTGCTGGTGTTTGGTTTCTGTGTCTGCACTGTAGCTGGTAGGTAGCCTGTGTGTCTCCTGCTGATCCTCTACCTTGCTGTTTGTGCCATGTTTGTTTGCATCAAAAGGTAGCAGCTCAGGGAACTCTAAAAAGAGCCACGTACGATCTTTGAAGAACTTATCCTGGTGCGTTCTGTAAAACTTGTCCCAGTATTGACATGCCTCAGCGTCAAAATTTTCTGTATGGTGTACATAATTTTATGAAAAAAGGTTTATTTTCCATGATTCAACTTTGTAATATATTTATTAATGACAATATGCCCTCACCTTGATCCTTTAAGGGAATTTGTATACAGGAGTTTTCTTCCACTTTCTGCCGTGCATCTTCTTTTTCCTCCTCAGTCCACTCGACATGATCCCTGAAATGAAAAATAAATCATAAAAACATCATGGCTTTGATACATGGATATGTTTTTAAAGTCCATTTTGTTAAACTGCCATAACTTAAATTCAATTCAATAATACATTACTAACCACATGTTGTGCTTAAAGATGTCATCAGCATTGCTCAGAATCCGTGAGCCCAGTGGGACTGAAGGTCTTCCTACTGTCCCTTTTAATCTTTTTGACAATAATCTAAAAACATCTGCCACTTTGGCTGCAGATGAACTCCGTAGGCTTAGCATTTACTCTGTAAAAACAAAATTCAAATGTCAACACAAAAACTTTTTGGGATTATCAGTAAACTCAAATAATGGTGGAAACAAACCCAATCATCACAAAAATTATACGTACAAGTATACCCAAATTCATATATAACACACAAATGCTGAGATTGGAAAAAAAAAAAAAAAAAAAAAAAAAAAGTAAACTGAAGACTTACCGACAGCTGAGCGGAGGGAGCTACCTCTTAAAGCTGTACAAAGTTGTGCTTATTTTCCTAAGTAGAAGAAGACAACTTAAAGGACTACAAACATGGAGGACGGCGCGTTGCTAACATTGGCTAACTAAAGAGAAATGGACTAAATTACGGCTTTATTGTCTGGAAAATTTGACTAATAATATCGCTGTTTTTTATTCCCAAGTCTCGGACTTGGTCATCTAATGCTCAGGACTATATTGCAAGTCACGCCTCGCACGACTTGTGTATTAAGCAATTGGCAATAACTGGAGCTCAAGAGCGCTAATATTAGCAAAGTCAAGCAACTAAACTTTTTCTGTTAGTATAGCTAAAAGGGGAAGCTACCGCTCAGCATACAGGGATGCTAGGTTTATCGTAACCACTTATTTTGTCCTTACCCGGCAGTGGTTGTGGTCTTACTGGCATTAGTGTCTGCTGGATGTTGGCTCTTATCATGCTAAGGCACCGTCCGTACAGAGTAGTAGTACAAGAGAGTGTCACCTGCTGATGGCGCCGTACCGTAGAAAAACGTCCGTCAATGCCACTGAGCTGTTAACTTGGAGGAGTCAAGGAATCGGGGATGTTGGAACCATCAACAGGCACAACATGAAGGTCTTCAGAAATCTCCTCTGTCAGGTAATGAAAGAAATTATGCGATGTCAGTAGAATTTATGTGGCTTCATGGGGTGTTTGACTGAAAGAGTACTTTCTTTGTGACTACAGGACAACAACAGGGAGTTCATGAGAGTGTGGAGCAAGACTTCCAAATCCACAATAATGTGTGAGAATAGTAAAATCTTCTTTGAAAATTACCAGAACTGCTACAGTTGGTAAGTATGAATTGATATCATATCATCTTCAGTATTTATTAAAGGGTTTAGAGGCCAAAAATTGTAAATTCAAACTGAAAACCAGATAAATAGCCCCACACACACACACACACACACACACACACACACACACACACACACACACACACACACACACACACACACATTCTGTGTCTTTTTGAAAATAACAACCAGAATTTTCCATAGTGTCTAATTAATAATTGACATAATGTAAAAAAAATATATATATATGGTCCATTGACTTAAACAAACCCCCTTCTTTCAGTCTTCACTCAGAACCCCAGATTTTATACAAACTACCCAAGAGGTCGAAGTTGGAGAAATTTGAGGATGCTTTGCTCTGTCAGTGTCCTCTTGTGAGTGAAACCAAACACCTTTTGAATTTAGAACTGTGCTTCGTGACCATTTTACAGATGACAAGGTTTGCAATCATGAATTTTTCTTGACAGGACAAAACACTGGCTTCCCCGTCCCATCATAAACCAAGCCTTTTGGCTCTGACAGCCAATGGCTGGCTGTATCGCCTCTCAGTTGAAACAGGAAAAGAGCTGCAGCGTGTCTACCTCTCTTCAAATCATAAGTTCAAGTAATGTTGAAGTTTTCCTCTTTAATTTGTGTCCTTGTCTTTAAATAATATAAGAAAAATCTAACCCTTGCTCCCCCTTGTTTTTTGTTTTTTTTTAGATATCTAAGCTGGGAAGTTTGTCAAGAGATGTTTTATGTGAAGTCTGTTCAAAACAAAGATACAACTTTAGAACGACAGGTATTTTATAGTTTTTTAAATGTTGTGTATTATGTAAAACAAGGAACGTAAATCAGTATGTCATGGAATTTTGGTTTGACCATGCTGCTCATCTTTAAATGCCTTTGGGCAAACTGCAAGGGCTGGAAGTCTGTGTTGACTTTTTCAGTTTGACCTATATTCTTATATTTCCAGGCAGGTATCACTCACAGTACTGTCATGTGCCTGGCCATATTTTATGTGTTTCCCTTACAAACTGGGGGTATTTTGGAGATCAACAAAAAGGTAACATACTTTGTGGGTTTGGTAATCTGACATGTCAAGCGCATCCAGGTGTGTGTTTCTGTCTGTTTAAAATATTATTTTATTTATTCATTTCTTTATTTATTATTCAGGTGTTTGGAAATGGGGTCACTGATGTTCTCCTTTCACAAGGCGTCATGGTGGTGTCTTACAGCAACAAGTTAATAAAGCTATACAGTTTTGAGCACATTGTCCAAAAGGTAGATAGCATGTTTTTATTCAGATGTGTACATTTTGCAGAATATTTATGGAATTTGCCCTATCATCTCCAGCTCCTTTGGCTCCTTCATATATCTGATTTTTTTTTTTTTTCCCAGTACATGACCGAAAAGGTAACTCTTGGAAAACCAAGTCCGCTTCTTAGTGGTAAAACAGTTGGAGATTTCCCATTTGGGATTCCAGTAAATATTAAGATCACAGGTGAGTATGTCCTATTTAGTCACAACAGTATCACAACAAGCAGGTTTTCATTATAATATGACACTTTTTGGCAGAAATATACCTTATCTCAAAAGTTCAAATTGAATCATGACTAGATGTGTTTCTTATAGATCAGCCTCCTGTGCTGTTTGAGATGTCCTGCTCTCATAACAGCATCCAGATTGGAGGATTTCCATGGCACTACATATATACACCAGTGCATAAAAAACACAAGGGCACCCACCACATTTGCTCGCTCAAGAACAGCACTCTGGTATGTTTCTGACGTCTGTTGTGTCAAAGAGTGCACACTTGCATTTATGTGGTCAGTATAGATCAAAATGTATTGAATCTTTCATTGTACGTGTCCTCGCCTGTTGTGTGATACGACGACAAGCAAATTACCAAGATCCTATTTTAAGTGTGTGGGCATGAAGGGCTACATATGTTGGTGACAGGTCTAGCTTCTAGTAGCTGCACGGGCCTGGAAGCGGAAGCACTTCTCAAAGCCTTGGGAAATTATATGCCTGCTTATTTTGGTAGCATTACCATGAATAAAATACAGCATATATAAATCATGTAAGATAAGGAATATCTTTATTCAGACCAGACATATTTATAAAACACTGTATTGCATTCAAACCAAAGATGCCAAACCCCAACTATGAACACAATAAATGTGTAATGATTGCATACTGTTAATTGAGACTCTGAATCAGGAAATACGTTTCTCATTTTTAGACTTTTTTTTTCCCAGACAGAGTTTTCACCTTTTACTGAAGAGATAACCACCGTTTTCTATCACTGGCATAAATACCCAGATGTTTATCTCAAATTGAAAATTTCCTAGTCTCAAGACATTGTGGTAATTTCATTGCTTTAATGTATAATTTTATGACACCAGGCAACAAATGGAATACAAAACATGGCCTGTTGCTCCCTGGAAAGTGATGGGATTTCCTTCCACCCGGACGACTCCGGTCGAATCATTCATGTTGGACCTACCATCATAAAGTAAGTACTGTGGACATATGGTAATAAAGTACACTGAGGACATTGTAATTGAAAATTGGAGTATGAGCTCTTCACATTCCTTAAGATGTTGTAACCACTGCCACAAAAAATATTTTGAAGCAGACAGATACAGTATGATTTTCTTTTCTAGTGTCCTTAAGGTCCTTGGTGAACTTAACAGCAACTTGCCGGCAAACATAATAAAGGATTTCACCATAGCAACCAATCGAAACTTGACTGTAAGCATTCTGCCATTTTTCCGGACTCATTTGACAATGTAAAGATGTTGCCAGTATGAGCACATGCTGACATGAAAATGTTCACTTCCTGCTTATCTGTGCTGCAGCCAACCTCACAGGTGACCGTCACCTCATCAGGCCGCACAGTGAAAAGAAGATTCCATCAGCTGGATGACGATCCAGATCAAGAGGTACCCAAATGATTTTTCACTTGTTTAATTTTAGCATTTAAAAAATAACAAAACCAAACTTTTTTGTTTATATTGTTGCCTTTTTGCTGACAAAATATAGACCTTCCGTATCGTGGAATATGAGGATGAGCTGGATCTTTTAGCAGTAGTGGTGACTGATGGCAAGGATGGAGAAGGAAGAGCCCACATCCGCCTACATGACAACCAGAGTGGCAAGTTACTGCGGACGGTTGAACTGACTGAGTCATGGGATGAGGTGACTGACTTGTCGTGACTACAATGACATGATACCAGCGTGTCTCTGTGCTTGGGCTTATGGCTTTTTGTCTCATTGTCTCTTCCAGACCTATCGACATGAGTTGTTCTTTGACAAAGACTCAATTGTTCACATTGAACAAAAGAACACATCCTTCTGCTGTCACGTTTACAAGCTCAACACTGTAAGAAAATGAGAGACACAGAGCCTCTGAGGAGTATTCCCTTAAAAAACACTTTGTAGCTTTAGTCGTGCATATTTTTTCATATCAGGAACGTTGTATAATTATTTCAATTCCATGATTTATACTTGATGATCAAGTTTCTACACTGTTGCTGTTCATAACATGAGGTTTCACTCCTGCAAATTTTAACTTGGTTTCTCCGAAAATTAAATACTGCTTTTTGACTGTGTAGCTTTGTCTTCTTTGAACTTAAATAATATTTTATTTATTCTTCAGTTGCAAAGTCTTAATGTTTGGTTTGAAGATGATATGAGAAAAATCTAGAGTGCGCAGTGTCATGGGGTCATGGCGTTCATACTAGGGGTGCCACATTCCTAATTCACAAAATAAAATATTTTCACATCATGATAAGGTAGTAAGAAAGACTATGAGGCGCTGCTACAGCTTTATCTTTGGAGTGAGGTAATTCGAGTGTTATTTCAATAGTTAGAGACCAGGAGACCATGAGCTAATTTGAGGTTTTCACCCTGTCTGACTTCGGGCCAAAAACACTAATTTTGACTAACTGTCGTCAGGGTCTCTTGAGTAATCACCAAACAGCTTACAAAACACCCTCCGCCCAAAGGTGCTCTCAGCTCTGGGTCACGTGACAGCGGTCCTCTCTCAGCAGCCGCCTCTTGTAGCTGCTGCTGCGACATCAGCTACATGGTCGAGCCTCCTCCAGGGTGGCCATGGAGAACTTCAGGCGGTTCCTGGCCGCGCTGAGCGCAGCCGTCGTCGGCGTCGTCTCGATCGTCCTCGTGCTGACATGGGTTCTTCACTTCAGGGAAGGCTTAGCCTGGGACGGCGGACTGGCCGAGTTCAACTGGCATCCGGTTTTAATAGTCACCGGATTCATCTTCTTGTCTGGTCTGGGTGAGTGGACTGAGAAACAACTGAGGCGCTTGAAGTGGCTACGACTATTTGCTGAGAGGAATGCGAGTGGCTTCAGGAATTCCACGTTTATACACAAGGAGCTCCTTGAGGGAGGGAGGGAGGGAGGGAGTGCGCAGCTGATAAGTACGCAGAAACTTTTCCGCGACTTGTGTGACGCGTCAACAAGTGCAAAAATTCGAAATTGTTATGCGCTCTGGCGTTCACTCTAGTCACCGCTATTCTTAACTTTTTTTTACATTTATTTTTTGGGGCGCATGGCGTCTTTATTGACATTCCGAGAAGGAGCAGAAGCTCTGATTTGTCGATCTGGTAGTGATGTATTCAAGACCGCCTTAACCGAGAACAAGACGTTAGTTAGACTGGGAGCATACACACCAAGACGCCTGAGTAGCCGAATTTGAAGACATTTCATTCACTGATTCGGCTAATTCGTCCTGCAGAGAAATGATGCGCGTGAGAGAGGGCACTCGAAGCTCTTGAAGAGAAAACTGTAACGCTACAAAATGGTGACCTGAAATTACCCAGTGCTGGGTCTTTGGGAAGCCTATTGTGCTTGGAAAAGAGTTTTCTCTTTCTTTTTTTAAAGGTGCCATATTGTGCAACATGGACCCACTCAGTGCTGTTTAGCAATAATATGCATTTCTCGCTCTTACTTTGTTTCATTGACATGAGGAAACTTCACTCTTTACTTATTTATTTTCATGCTTCGGTCTGTGCTAAAATAAATAGTTCTGAAAAAGCAACCCTTTGTGATGTCACACGAGGGCACATTCCCACTGCACAGATGCATCTCTGAAGTCTTGTAGCACGCCCTCAGTCAGCCCTTTGTTCTCCCCTCTAAAATTACCTCTTGACCGCCTTATTTTTGTGTCATCCCACATATGAGAGGTGAAAATGGCATTAGTTCTAACTGCAAGAAAAATGCAAACATTTTTAGTCGATGATATAAACAGAATGTTAAATATACTGATCTGTAGTATTCATTGCCTCACTAACTGTGCAAGATTGACTCACTGGAGTCGAAGATGAAAAAAATAAAGATCTGAAATGTGTACTAGCATGGAAAATATTAAAGATGTGTATTTTAGCTTCACCAAGAATGTCTTAAATGAAGCTGAGTTATTATTGATACTGAGTCACTCCCTTATTGCAGCCATCATTGTCTTCCGACTCCCATGGACCTGGCGGTGCAGCAAACAACTGATGAAGTTCATCCATGCAGGCTTACACATGCTGGCCTTTGTGCTTACTGTTATATCCATGGTGGCAGTTTTTGACTTCCACAACGCTGCCAAAATACCCAACATGTACAGCCTGCACAGCTGGCTGGGCCTGACAGCACTTATCTTGTACACACTACAGGTAAATAAACTTTCATTTCATGTTTCTCTTCTTGCCTAGGAAGTGAATACATTGATTCTCTGCACAAGAACTTAGAACAACAGGTTTACTTCATCTCCTTTACTGAGCAGATTTTTCTTGGAGTCGCACTGTACTTGATACCATTTGCACCAGTATCCTGGAGAGCTGCATTCATGCCCTTCCACATCTCCACTGGCCTTTTCATCTTCATCTCTGTGATAGCTGTGGCACTCATGGGTATTACTGAGAAACTCATTTTTGGCCTGTAAGTATGAAAAAAAACGGTATTTGTGTGATTTTCTTGATTAAATGTCAAGACAACAGATGCAGTGTTACTATATTCATGTACAACTTTTGTTTGTCATAATCCAGGAGCACGCCGAAGTACAAGGACTCTCCTCCAGAGGCCACATTTGTCAACATCCTTGGGGTACTCTTGGTGGCCTTTGGAGGTTTCATCCTCTTCATTGTCACTCACAAATCTTGGAAACGGCCTTCTGACCAGATCCTGCACAACCCCCTCACCATAAGGGGAGGTGGCCCAGGCCTGTCACAACTGTCTGAAGAAATAGGGTCAGAAACTTCTAGTGACGTCAGAAAGAGAAACTCCAAACTAGAGGATCAGGCTGACTGAATTCAAAGTAACTGAGTTAAAGCTGATATAATCTCTATACCTCTAGACTTAAATGTATATTTTAGAGTCTATAATGCATGTGTTGACTACCTGACCAGTATCATTCTGTTTGCACAAACTCAATGACTATTTTTGCAAAGCCTTTCACATTTTCTCTCTCATGTATTTTAACTGTATCATTTCATTTTTAATGTTTAAACATTTTTGCATTCAATCACTCTATAACAACAACTGATTGAGCTGGCTTTATATACACTGTAAAAATAATTCTAAAATATTTTCTATACAATAAAAGCTGCTTTGGTTTTGTTTTCTATAATATGTTTTAATTATTTAGGTGCTAAATATTAGAGGATTTATTTGTAACAAGGGTTAAAATTAATTCCCAGGTTACTTTTTTTTTACACTTCAAAAAACATTTATTGAGCACACGGAGGACAAAAATAGATGTAAATGTCTTGCACTGAAGCTCACTTTCTTTATCATATGTCAGCCACGTCAAAGCAAACCTTTTATGACCCATCCAGGCACCTGTAGTCAGTCAGTGGAAGTCCGTTTGTTTTGGCTGTTAAAGGCATTTGCTGTCAGGTAAAGTACCTGCTTTAAGGTTTATGATCTGCAGTCAAATGAAAGATGTCATTTTTCCTACTTACTGACATACTTATCACCGTGTTTGTTAGTAATCGTTCCTCATTCACTGCATGGTCAAGCGGCTGAAGTCGTATGACAGCACAGCGAATCTAGGTCCGGTTAACTAGCCGCTAACAGAAAAAAGGCTACCGCTTACATTTGCAGAATTTGCCTTGAGGGCACGCCATTTGTTGGTGGTAGCCGCATACACAGTGACGGTAAACAGACGTCACAAGACAAAATTAAAAATATCCCATTGAGTTATCGTTAGTGTATACGTATTTACCCCGTTGCGGTTGTGATTGTCAAGCTAGCTAGCTCTAGCCTCTAGCCTTTAGCCTTTAGCAAGAGGACAAATTGATGTGGAAGTGCAGTGCTTTTGTTCGAATACTTTACTTCGTGCTTATTGAAAATCGCTTTGAGTGAGTGAAAGTGGAACTGTTACGTGGATTAGAGTCAGAACCAAACTACGGACATGTGTGACAAGACGGGTAAACTAGAGTCGCATGTATCTGAGTCAAGTGCAGGGTGGGGCTCCATTAACTGTCTCCATTAGCCTACTGACAATGACTGATAGCCTAGTTGGGATTTCTGATTTCTAATTCTTATCTTTTTTTCTTTTTTTTCTTTTCTTTTTTTCAACTGTGATAGGTACAAGTACAATGTCTGCCTAAACATCCTTGGTATTTAATTCACTCAACTAAGTTCTCGAAAAACCAACAAGATGGTTAATATGCACACAGGTTAATTTCTATGGTAAACTCCCCCCGTCGTTGACCAAGGTGGTCCTGAGGCTGAGCGCATCAGCTGTCATCGGTCGCCTCATTCAATCTTGAGGCTGTTTTTAATCGTTTTGATTAGTGAAGTAACTGAACAGGAACCAGGAGTCAAGTAAGACACCAGGACATGACACCTTTGTTCGGTGTAGTCAAAGTCACGACTTCTGGCAGCTTCCTTTTTCTAGAACACAAATATCAGCTATTTTCTCTGTGTACAGCTGAGGCGTCATGTCTGACAAAAGCGAGCTAAAAGCAGAGCTGGAAAGGAAGAAGCAGCGTCTGGCGCAAATCAGAGAGGAGAAGAAGAGAAAAGAGGAGGAACGCAAGAAGAAAGAAGTATGTGCATGTTTGAAATGTTGTTGACAGAATGTAATTTTGAGCCAAAGAAACTTAAGAGTTTGTTTTGTTACTTATTCAGGTCACAAGGTCTCAATGATGTAATTTATAAGAATTTGCATGCTTATCTTAAGAGAATGATATAGCTTTATCGCTAGTTTTTCATTTTTATTTTACATTACTCATTAATTTTATGTTTCTTAGCAGCCCAATTCTAAAACCTTATATCTATGTTTTTTATATTAGACACTACCAATTACAAATCCAGATTATGTATTTCTTAAGTGCTTTAAAAAACATGTCACAGTGACTTGCCATACTACAGTTACATAATGAACATACATAATTGACATTTTTACATCATCATTTTTAAACTAAAGATATAACAAGACTTTATCTCCACTCTGTTATCTGAAACAGCTGTGACCTTGTGCAGTTTTGAGTAATGTTCTCAAAAATGCAAAGCTTGAAAAAAAAAAAAACATTTTGCACCCAGAACACAACTTAACAGGAATTTAAAAAAAAAAAAACTGTAAATAGTTCATTTAAAAAACAAAACAAAAACCCTTTTCCATTCGTCAAGATAATCTCTTGTGCTCTTCTTGGCACCTATAGTTGCCACGTTCCATACACTTGATTGCAGACATCATGGAACGTGCATATGTGGAGATGCATGGCTGGGTGACACCTTGCTCTTTTGCAGGCGGACCAACAGAAAGATGCAACACTTCACCAGGATGATTCCGAACTGGAGAAAAAAAGACGAGAGACCGAGGCCCTTCTGCAGAGCATGGGAATAACCTCAGAGGTTCCTGCCGGTATGTTTCATCTGGGATTACGCGCATTTGGTACAGAGGCGTTGTCAGTGCTAACACCTGTTACATAAAACTGCTTGTATACCCAATTATATACATCTTACAAGGTTAGACGTTTATGTCACTGTTATTTTGGTTTTCTTGAGTGCATAGCAAACAGTTAGCAATGAGAAAGCAATTTATAGTATTTGTACAATATAATGATATAACACCTTGATGAGCTGGCCTAATTGCTAATTAATTTATCAGAAACTGACTGGCCTTTGTATATGACCTTTGTATATGACCTTTGTAAAGTACTACTAAAAGAGGAGGGATATGCAATACGGAACCGTGTGTTTATCTGGAAATCCCTTGTGCAGCACCTAGTTCCTAACAGCAGGTGGCAGAAGAGATCCATCAAAAAACATTTACAAACGTCGCAGGACGCAGTGAAAAACAAATCTTGTGCGCGATCTCTTTAACGACCCTGCAACCCTATTGTTCTAGCACTCACTCAGACATGTTTGTGGTGAAGTCTGTACAACAGCTGCTTCATAAATGGCAATAATATCAGAACCTCGGGGCCTCTTTCCCTCATATTTCTCCTGAATCAGCGCCAGTCTCAGAGCCTCATGCAAACACACATGGAAGCAGGAACTGCACTGAGGGTGTTTTTTACGGGTCCTCATCTGAACTACAAAGCGGCTCTGAATTTGTGCCCCGTACTGCGTTGTGTGTTTATGTTGTGACAAACGATTGTCATCCCTTCACTTTACAGTTCCGCCCCCCACGTCTCCGACCACCAAATCGGCAGGCACACCAAGTGAGGCTGAAAGTCAGGACTCAGATGGTGCTGTAGGGCCCAGGTGCGCACGCACACACGCACACGCACACTTACTTACATACTTGTCATTGGTTTCCCAGATTGGAGAGCAGTTAAAAAAAGTCAATATCTCTATAGGCTGATATCAAGGTGATTCTGTTCAGTTTGCGCTCAATGCTTATATGAAAACACTTACAGATCCATACAGTATATGTTGTCTCAAGAGCATCACGTATGCTATTTAACGGCTGCACGCATTTCAGAAAGATGCAATGTTCAACCTTCTTGGCCATCAGTCTGCAGCTGTGTTGTGTCGCAAGTCACAGCGGTGAAGGCCTGCTTTGGTTTGCGAGCTTTATGCACTTATCACTTTTACAGATGAACTCAATTTGACTTTTGAATCTACATGTCCAACTGTTCAGTGTTTCTGTGCTTGTTGCATAATGCCTTCTGTTCTCTAACGGGGTGATTGACCTGAACAAACAAAAAAAAACCCTGCACAAATACGAGTGTCTGATCCGTAAATTGACCACTGAATGATGTGCTACTGACAGCTTGTATTTCAACAGTCTCCTCTTCATCAGGCTCTTCATGTTTTTGAAATCATGAGACCAAGACTACAGCTAACACCTAACTTTGCCAGAATGTGGTAGTGGTATTGGTGCCCTTTGTGACATAACAAAGGGCACATTTCCAGGACTGCGTCTTTATACACGCGATTTTGAAAAGTGTGTTAATGAGAGGATGGGTGAATAGTTTGAGACGGTCTTTTCTCCTGTCTGGGAGGTTTATTAACCCGCGGGAAACACACGTTACTGATAGAATAATACGGGAAGGGTGATTAGTGTGGGAACTCGCTGCACACCACCAGCCCACCCCGCTCACAACATCCGTGGTCATTTTATTTCAGTGAGTGATGATGGTTTACACCGACTGGGAGCATGTTTGTTTAATCTATGTGTGGTTGAATTAGGTTGATCCTAAATAATAATAATAAAAAAAAGAATAAAAAAAAAAACTCAGGCAGCAGGCTGCTGTGAAGCCTGGGGGACTTCTTAACCTCTAATTAGAGCCCCTTCCCTGTGCTGAAATTTAAGCTCCCCTAGTGTCCCATCAGGCCCAGGGAGTTGCTCCCCCTACCTGTTGACTCATTTCCCTCACCAGCGTGGCCATTTCCTACACACATGGAGGTCATGTTTTCTCCCCGAGGGTCCTCTCTTCCTCCTCGCCCTCCCTCTCTGCCGACACAACACGCAGAGACTTTGGCGTGACACGGATCAGGCTGTGTCAGCCCTGCAGGCGCAACATTACACCCGATGGCATCGCGCGCCTGGGATTATGTGCATCCATGAATTCTGAGCAGATCCAAACAGATTTAAAGGTCCAGTATGCAAAATGTGGCTTGATTTATGATTTTTATATGGCTAAAGCTTAACATACTGCCCATGAATACATTAATGAAAGCATATACTCGCAGTACAATAAAAGTAATTTGGTTGAGATTCTCATATATATGAGGATATTTATAGAGCAATAAGGGTCTTGCTGCTAATTAGCTGCCATCTTGCGCCACCATTGCTTAAGGAAGCTCGGTATTCAAGGAGGCCGCCTGACAATGACCTAAATATGCTGTCAGACAGGCTTCCTTAAAAGTTTTACACTCTGCGCATTTAAACTCAGAATTTCAACGCGACGTCAAATGTTGAAATGTGTTTTTTGAGAAGCTTGGATCCAATCAGCATGTTTGCGTGCCGTAATAATTAACATTTGATCTCCCTCTTCTCATTGTGCTCTTCGCTTGTCTCGCTCACTAATGCTGCCTTGTCGCTGTGGCACTAACCAGGACTCTGCGCTGGGACTCTGACCCGTCCACTCTTCAACTTCACTCTGACTCAGAGCTGGGGTACTGGACACTCTCTTCTCTCCTTTCCTGGTCATTCTCCCTTCTCTCAATCTATGGCATGATTACTTTGTCTTTCAAAGTCATTATTATTGAGCTAATAAAGAGCAGCAGAGGGGCCAGCTTGTGCATGCAGAGTTGGTCAGACAAAGTGTAAACAAATTTGCACTGGTTATCAACTCATTTGAAGTAGCTGCATCCTGTTTAAAGCACCACTTATGTGCTTTTAATCACTGGAGGTGAACTTCTTTTAAACGGTATGTGAATGGTGACAGTTAAGTGACTCTTGTTAATATTTTCGCTTCTGCATGTTTTGTTTTTTTTGTCTTGTCCAAATTGGTTGTTTTGAGCTGTGCAAATTGTGAGTTGTTCTGTGCTTTTAGGCGTCAGACTCCAAAACTGGGGATGGCCAAAGTCACACAGGTGGACTTCCCTCCCCGAGAAATTGTGTCCTACACAAAAGAGACGCAGACACCCGTGATGACCCAACAAAAAGAAGGTGATTCTCTCATAATGCCGCACAACTTCAATGAAAGTAAATCAATGTAGATTGTAAAACCTGCACAAGTGACTGAACCTACACCATCGTTCAGAAGGGCATATTGAGATCCGTGTCGAGATTCTCCTGAATATTTTTCATGGACTTGAGACGCGAGAAAAGCGAAACACAATAACCAGGAAATCCGAGACATCAAAGAAAAGATTCGATTCAGACGACGAGGCCCCTCCTCCAGACCCGACAGCCTTACTGTAGCGCAATTATTGCACAGGATGGGAAAGAGCCGGTGACAAGATTGCAGAAGCGTAATCAAAAGGAAGATACGAATCATAGTGCACACAACCGTTTTTTTTTTTTTTTTTTGTTTCCCTTCTTCTTTTTTTTTACTGGTGTGTAATGCTGCGGTGGAGCACGCACACAGTTGCTCTGAAAGAACGCCCGGCCTGCCGCTGACACGCACATGTTGCACATGTGTTGCATAAAATATGCAATAATTGTGGGTGTGCTGCGTGTTTGCGGCTGATTCATGTATTGACAGATGGCGCATTATGCGCTCCACTGAAATCTGATTAGGTTTTATGCTTTGCATCGTAATTTTTTTTTTGACCCTCCCCAAAAATACATTAGAACCCCCACCCTCCTCTCCACTGCAACTTTTTCATCACCCCCCCCACCCCAGTTCAGTTTGTTTGTTGTTTCCGTCGCTTTGGCTCGGCTAACACGTCCTCTTTAAGCCTCCCTGAAAGCCTGGTTAGGGCTTTAAACAGTGCGTCCTGATTGCCGGTTGTTGCCGGACCAGGTGATGTGTGGAAAATCCCGACGTGGTGGTTTGCAGTGAAATTGGGTGATTTCGTGGAAAAAAAAGTCTGAGCTCGGGAGGCAGCGAAGGATGAAGAACATCGCCGTGGTGGCCCTCGTCGTGGACTCTTACCGGGGGCCCGTCCTGAAAAAAAAACTGTTAAACAATGACGGCTTCTGCCAGCTGTTCAAACGCTGAGCCCTTACCACACACCTTACCACCCCTCCCCCCCTCCTTCTTTGCCACTATGTAATCATTTCATCAACTCCCTCGCTTCCCCTGTCTTCTCCCTTCACTGAACAGGCACATAACAAAACACACTCTGTGACATTGTGCATTTTCACACCATCACTCCCGCCGCTGGATGAGACGCACACCCCCACCCCCCTCCACCTCCACCACCCAACTCCCCTTAGCGCGTTATTTTTCCCTCTCTCTCTTTATCTCTCCCTCTCTCTCCCTCCTCCGTTGATGCGGGGTGTCGTCGGACCTGTTCTCTGATTGAGCGATTTATCACGTTGTCAAAAGGAGGCAGCGGCGCGGCACTCTCAAGGTCAGCGGGCGGCTGCTGCGTCCAGGCCGCTCGTCGAGGGGGCCCCCGCAGCGGGCGTCTCCGAGTGAATTTCAGATTTCGCCATCGCCTGCCCTGTTGACCCAGAAGAGAGGTGGAGGAGGAGGGGGGGGGGAATCCTCCTGAAGGATCCGAGGCGACACAGTTTCGTGTTTATTTTGTGTAAAACAGGGGCCTGTTTTGTTAAATCGTCGCACCTCACAGGCTCGGGTTGGACCAGATTGCCCTGATAGTTCCCGCAGCACAGCGTGAGAATTAATTTATTACCGTCGTAGTTCCCCATATTCCTCCCCAAGTGGGAAGCAGTAAAACAAAAGTGCTCTATTTGATTCGAGGCTCCAGAGATTATTTTTCTTCTGATTCAAGCCGTCACGCTGCTGCTGCCGCCGCTGTTAACGCCGTTCCAATGTAATACTCATCGTCAGTATTGCACTCCTGAACAAGAGGCTATAATTATCAAATAAGATATTGTTGGAGGTTTGGCGAGTGTGTTGGAGTGGTCGGCGCTCGGCGGCGGCGCTTTGAAGGGGCTTGACGGGAACGGCGGCGCGTCGAGCGGCGTGCGAAATCTGATATTAAATTAAACGTGATTGTTTTAATCACGGTGAATTCAGAGGCAGGTCAGAACTTTTAATCACAAAAGCCCTTAATGGCCTTCGTTTGCAGGAGTGCCACTTGATGATTAGCTCTGGTGAATTTCCATTGTGTCGTTCAGTCGCAGCGCAGCAGCTCATCACTGCGCCGGGGAGACTTGGGAGTGACGCGCCGCTCCTCTTCTCCCGACGCCCTGGTGTGAACTTTTTACACTCTTTTCTTTCCCTGATCATTTTTATTTGTCTAAATGCAGGGTTTCTTCAGCGCCCCTCCTCTGGTCTGGTCTTGGCTTCTGGCCTGTTTGTCAGCAGCGTGTTTGTCAGCAGCGTGTGTGACAGCAGAATGGTGCAGCCATGTCGAAGAGTCCTGCTTCACACATGACTTCTCCTGCAACCTTTGATTAGACTGACAGAGGTTCGACCGCCGGTGTCTGCGGAGGAGTTTGTGCTCTGCGGGTTTCTGGTCGGGACGGAGACTCTCACACGTGGCCTCCCTCTTATTCACGCGCTCGGACGTACAGACAGTGGGAGACACCTGCAGCTGGAGTTTTGTGGAGGTTTTTTTTTTTTTGTCGCATTACTTTGTATATACCTTGTCTGCGTTTAATATATTGTCCCTTAACTATAGACCTGCGGTGTCCACCCCTCGCTCCCCCCTCCCCCATCCTGTCCCTTCCACTGAAAAGCTTTTATTTCTTAAAAGATACAAAGGCCAATAATTGGGCCTGCTTTGAGAGGAGGTGTCAATGTGCGAGACATCTCTGATCCGGGTGAATTTTGTTAAATGCAGCCCACCCTCCCTCCGCCCACCGTTGCCCCATCACTCCCCCCACCCTACACATCCCCAGCGGGGTCACCAGGATCGCTAGCTTTTTTCCAAATGGCCGTTTTGGCTGGCAGGTGCATTATACCCTTTATTTTCAGATTGTCTGTCCGCTCCTAATGCCTGGCAGGTTGATTGCTCCGGCTGTCCTCGGCGGGGGAAAAGGGCTGACGAGCTCGGCCGCGACTCGCTAAAAGACAGTGATTACTGTTTTCCTTTAAGCCTGATTGAGGCCCTTGAAAGGAAAGATTTTAACCTTGTCCTGTTGGTTGCAGGCCGCGAGGGCCGCGCACGGGACAAAAAAAAAAAAACACCACCGCGTATCATCAATCCGGTTCCGTAAACTCATCAGCGCATTTGATAACCTTCTTCCCCGAAAAACCCCTCCGTCCGAGAGAGGAGGGGATAAATCACTTTATGGACAAAGCGATGGATGACATTATCATTTAGATTATCTCAGTAGGAAGTGCTGTCATCTCAGATTAACCATAAGGCTCATGGACGAAAGGACGAAGACCATCAAGATCCAGGCCGGTATTTTCCTCCCTGCTCATGAATCTGTTTTTGTCCCACTTTTCGCTTCTGGCTTCTTCTTTCTTCTTTCTTCTTCTTTTTTTTTTTTTAAACAATGAAAGCATGGACTATATACCGTCTCCACGAGATGTTTTCGGGAGAAAAAGAAGAAGAAGGAAGAAGGAAAAAAAGTGCGTTCATCCTTTTTGTAGGCAGAGCCGGCGTGCGCTCGGCCAGCTGCTCTGGCCTGTATTCTCTTGTACATTCTCTGAGGCTGAATGGGAGTTGCGAGACCTCCCGCCAGGACGGTAATTGCGCAGGCTGGGGGGGGCGGGAGGGGGGCTTGTGTCGGAGCAGCCAGGCGGAAAACCTCTGTGCCATCCCCGTGCCACCTCTGAGACAATCCAGCCGCAGCCATCTGCTTTTTTCGCGGCGCCGCCGCTGTCGTCCGGCCCCACAAACCCAAAAGAGGGACACGGGCCCCTGGGGGCAGCTGCTCCCGCCACCCCTCTGCCTTGGCCGCCCCGTGGCCTCGAAGGGGGCCGACCTGCCGCTGGGAGCCGGGAGGAAACGGCAACACTGACAGCGAGGCTCCGTATTGAATGGGCCGGGGGTCGCATTCACGGCGGAGAAAGACCAGGGGTCCCTATGACAACGAGGCACCCGCTGCGCTCTGTCTCTTTAACGCAAATGACAAACTTCCCTGCTTTTAAGTGCTGAAAGGCAACATTGTGCTGACACACACAAACAAATGCAGAGAGACTCGCTCCAATTATTTCCTTTTTTGGGGTTGGGTGGGTTAAAGAAAATAATGGAGCTGGAAGGTGTGTAACACCTGACGACTTGTTTGGTAAAAGGCAGCCATTGGGTGATTTCATTCTGTACGTCTGACCTTTTTTTATTATTATTTTTAAAATTAAACTGGTAGAATTCTTTGCGAGGAACGCCGCAGACGTAGCGGCGGTGCGTCAACCTTTTCACTTTGTGTTTTTGACCTTTCCTCGCGTCGTGTTCTGCAGAGGAAGAGGAAGAGGAAGAAGCTGCTCCTCCTCAGCCGGCGGACGAGACTCAGGCTGAGACCCCCGACCAGAAGGTTGAGGAAGAAGGTATGGACAGTGGTGGTGATGATGATGATGATGATGAATCAAGGATGTGTTGAGTCGTCGAGGCCCTCTTTCCTTTCCCAAGTGTTTATTAGTTTGTTCTTTGTTTGTTTTTCCTCTTGGCAGTGCCTCCGCACGAGCTGACCGAGGAGGAGAAACTCCAGATTTTGCACTCGGAGGAGTTTGTCAACTTCTTTGACCACAGCACCCGCATCATCGAGCGCGCTCTGTCCGAGCACATTGACCTCTTCTTTGACTACAGTGGCCGCGACCTGGAGGAGAAGGAAGGGTAATAATTAGAAGTGTTTGGGGAGAGAAGAAAACTCTCTTTCTTTTGATTTTTGTTGTGATTGATTTGCGGTGGTCTTTGATTATTTTTCCCCAGTGAAATCCAGGCCGGGGCCAAGTTGTCTCTCAACAGGCAGTTCATGGATGAGCGCTGGTCCAAACACCGTGTGGTCACCTGCATGGACTGGTCCCCCCAGGTGCTTCGAGATCACTTTTGCGTAACACTGTTGTGTAACACTGTTCCCCCTGCATTGAAAACACAAGCGGCGCCTACCTCGTAACGTTGTCGCTGGTAATTGGCTGCTAAAACAGCTTAGCGTCGAGCGCGCCCATAATTCTTTATGATTGCGACGCAGGAGTTTGACAGCGTTTCCTCCGCTGCCGCCGCAGGTCCCCCGGGACACGCGGGTTGTGTCCCACGCAAATTGTCACTCGGTCGGAGGCCGTAATGATTTGTTTCCTCTGGTGTCCGATGTCGTTTAGTGCGTGCGTCTACAACCGCTTCTGACAGTGATTGAACACCGGCCCTTTGTTCGCTGCGTTCCCCGGCCCGGCCGCCACCACACATACCATTGTGATTAAAAAGTAATGAATTGGCACGCTGTAAATCTGAGATGAGGGTTCAGGAGGCGGCGGAGGTTAATGGTTTCTTTGCATCTGGGCAGCATTTCCGCGCTCACCGTCCTCCTGCGTCACCGACGTGCCCCACGGTGGGTTTAGATTGGCACTCCCTCCCTGTTCCTTTGTAGATTTGGTAACATTATGAAAAGAAATTATATTGTACCTCACCAAGGTTATTGCAGGGAGTGGGGATGGGGGCAAAAGGGGGTAATTCTGTTTAAACAAGCCATAAATCTCATTCTCATTCTCATGCCTTTAATGTTCCACGCTAAACTCATTTTGAGAGCCTTATTTTTCATACTCTGCCCCAGTCGAACAGCAAGCACATGAATTATCCTGAAAGAAACTCTTTAGATGTGTAGGGAATTGCGTATTTCGCCCTCTGTTCACAGGCTCCATTCACTTTGACCCTAAAATGCTGAAACTGATGCTTTGTTGAACCTGTGGGAGGAGACAAAAACAAGTAATGAACAAACATCTGGCTGGGGATCTTATCCCTGATCTGGGAGAGAGGTAATTGTCCCCTTTGTGATCTCATAAAGGGTAATTTTAAAGGGACAGCTAGTGACAGTGAAGAGACACAATGGTAAAGTGAATTCTATCAGTAGTTTAGGACCTTGAAGCTTTCACCAGCGTCAGCGCTTCACCTGGAGTCCCGACTGGAGAGGCACAGCTGCCTTCCCTCCCCTCTGTTCATCCCTCCGCTAATTCTTCCTCCGCTGTCACCAGTATCCTGAGCTGCTGGTCGCCTCGTACAACAACAACGAGGACGCCCCCCACGAGCCGGACGGCGTGGCCCTGGTGTGGAACATGAAGTACAAGAAGACGACGCCGGAGTACGTCTTCCACTGTCAGGTACCTTTCCTCCCCCGTTGCATCCCCATCAATCAGTGCTTTTCATGCATTATCAATGCATCTCAAAGTGCTTCACAATAAAAAAATAAAAATAAAAAAAATAATAAATCACACACCCATGTATTCCGGACGCCCACATGTTGCACACACAACACCCCCCCACATCTGTCCGCAAAAAAACACGTCGTCGAGGTGGCAGTGAAGACGTGCGGCGCGGGAGTCGGAATGGAATCCGAGCTCGGCAGGCAGCAGGATTAAGGGTGCGGGGGCCGGGCCTGGTTATCATGTGCATCTAAACAAGGGCCCTGTGTTCGGGCGAGCTCGCAGGGAGAGAGCAGCGAGCCACCCAGTCTTATTATAATGCCTGCCCCCAGGGCTCCTTCATCAGGACGGCCTGAGTAGAACCACATGTTGTTGCTTCCAGAGCGGATGTGGATGCAGGCGTGGTGCTCTCATGAGTAAGACTAAACAGAAGTGTGAATACAGTTTTCTCCCAGGCGAACCTTTTAATGCGATGCTCTTCGGCCGTGCGTCCACACAAATTCCCTTGGAGGAACAGCGTGGAGAATAAAACCCAAGTTATAGAATTCCAGTGTGTTGAGATTAAACAGGAAAGTCTAGAACAGCAGCAACAATGGTTCCTTACTTTTGAGAGGAAGCAAGAAATGATAGAATATCTGGAGTCTGATATGAAGCTGATGGCCGTTTTCTTCTCGTTCCGTCCTAGTGGAATTTGGCGGGCACCGAGTGACATCAGTTGAAAATTACCCAAGTAATCTTGGTGTTGCGCTGTTGTTTTTAAATTGGAAAAGCCATCTCGGGTTCGCCGCAGCCAGATTATCAGGACCACCAGGGGAGAATTAATACAAAACTTGCACTCTGTGAAATTTTGAACTTTTACATCGCTTCAGTTTTTAAATTGTTTTTGAGAGGTGTTGACTGGAGGACTGTTGTGTTGCTTCAGTTTGAATTCCAAAGTTAGGAAACCTGACCTTCACCTGAGATGAAACATCCTCGATAAGGAAAGTTTTAAAAGCCCAATCTGTCACACCTGAAGGGATCTATTGCTGTGTCTGTCTAGTATCTGCTAATTCAAGCATATTCATCAGTATTAATATTTACATAAAAGTTGGCATTATTTCTATGGAGCTTTCAATGTGGATACTCTATGTGCCCACAGTAGCTCGGGACGCAGATCCGCTCGGGGCTTTTGTGATTCTTAGCCCGACATCGCAGCTGCGATAAGAAAGAAAACAGGGATCAGCATTAAAATTGTTTGAAATCTGCTGCCTTACCATTAGATCTTTCTAAATCGTACACACTGAGCCTTTAAACCCACACTGAGCTGATTATTGTTTATTTGTTTTTTTTGTTTTGTTTTCTTAAGCCGTGCGCGACTGCGGCCCTGATGAATTCTTTGATTCTTCTATTGGATGTGACATGACGGTCCCTCCGCTGCAGTTGTCTTCTCGTAAACATCTACTTTTTAATCACAGCGACATCTAAACAGCCTCGATCCCTTTCTCTCTTGTCTCCCCCTCCCCCCACCCACCGTCAGTCCGCTGTCATGTCGGCGGCGTTCGCCAAGTTCCACCCGAATATTGTGGTCGGAGGGACGTACTCGGGGCAGATCGTGCTGTGGGACAACAGGAGCAACAAGAGGACGCCCGTGCAGAGGACGCCGCTGTCGGCCGCCGCCCACACGGTACTGTGTAAACAGCGCAAACCTGCCGGCCTGAATCTGTCACACTTTGAACTTTCAGGCGAGAGGGTTTAAGACAAACTCCCGCCTTGTTTCCCCGCAGCACCCGGTTTACTGCGTGAACGTGGTGGGCACCCAGAACGCCAACAACCTGATCAGCATCTCCACCGACGGCAAGATGTGCTCCTGGAGTCTGGACATGCTCTCCCAACCGCAGGTAACTGCGCCGCCTTGTTCGTGTATTCCTGCTGAAATCACATCGTCCACATGTTTAGAAGAGGTCAGAGGTCATAACAGACACTTTGCTCAGGGTACGGAAGAGAGATGTCGTGGAGGTTCGGGTGGATGTCAGCCCTGAGTAATACCATTTTTGTGACACAATGGGCCAATTTCTTGTGATATGGTAAAATGTTAAAAGGACTGCACATGTATAGCACTTTCCACCACCTTCACAGTGCCCCAATGGCCTCTCATTCACCCATTCACTCACACACTCATACACCAATGGGTGGCTGCTGCCATGCAAGATGCTGCCAGCCCCATTGGGAGTAATTCAGGGTCAAGTGTCTTGCAAGGACAGCAGGATTTGAACCGCCAAACTTTCTGCCATTGAACAACCCTCTCTACCTCCTGAACTACAGTCGCCCCTATGTATGTGTCTGAAACACTTCTTCTGAAAAGTGAGGCAGGCAGAAGAAGTCCACATTGGCCTTGATTGTCATAAAACACTGGTAAAGTGTATTTTGCTTAATATAGGACCGTTTCAAATTGTATTGCTGCATTGAACAAGTGTCCCATTTTCTACTGTACTCTTATTAAGACCCTGAGTCTCTTTGGTCTTACACTGTGCAAACATCCTGCCCCTCCCATTCCAGCTAAATGTCAAACAGTCTGGACGTCGTCCCTCAGTTGGATGAAGTCCCTCTTGGTTTTCGCTCCCCGCTCGATTCCCGGGTTCTCTCCGACTCGCTTTTAACCCTCATGGATATAAACCCCGGTGGCGGTGCCGTGTCGTCCGACGTCGAGCTCGACTCACTTTAATGAAGTGTAACGCGAATTTCAAACGCGCATTAATAACCTGCCGAGTGATTTTTATAGCTTGTGCTTGGCACAGAGTGCAGGTCGGTGCGAAGGCCGAGCCGGGGCAGCTCGTCGAAGCGTTTTGTTCCACTCGACCCGCTACCCCCCTTCCTGACCTCCTCTCCTCAACCCCTCCCTCTGCAGGACAGCATGGAGCTGATGTTCAAGCAGTCCAAGGCCGTGGCCGTCACCTCCATGTCCTTCCCCCTCGGAGACGTCAACAACTTTGTGGTGGGGAGCGAGGACGGCTCCGTCTACATGTCGTGTCGTCATGGAAGGTGCGTGCCGCGCGTCTCTCTTTTTGCCCGGCGCTGCCAGGAAAGCTCTTCTGGGGGGTAGAAGAGTGGGGGAGTAGGAGAGACTTGAGGTTTTGCTCCTGCCCTGTTTTTCTTTTTCCGCTTGTCAGTTGTGTGTTTTTTCTAAAGGTCGTTAAAACAGAAGCGTGACACGCAAACAGGAGAAACAAATCATCCTTCTTCTTCTTCTTCTTTTTCTTCTTCGTCTACTTCATCTTCTTCTTCTTCTCCTTCCTCTTCTTCTCATTCTCCTTCTTCTTCTCTTCCTCCTCCTCCTCCATTGTATGTTTCTCCAGAACTCAGAGGAGGTCAGAACTACACTCGATCTGACAATGTTTCCCATTCAGCAGGCCGTGCATTCTCTCGCATTCGAAAAAAGAAAAGAAACCAAACCAAAACGCAGTCAGTGGTGTCGTTGGCCCCTCAGCAAACCATCCTGCAGTTTGCCCGCAGGCCACAGAGAGGAGATAGCTGCTAGGTTTCGCGCGCGGCCAGAGTCACCTCCGTGCGAGTTGAGCGGGCGAACAATTTTCCAGCTCATTTGCAGTGGCGCGATACTCTCATCGCAGTTAATAATGCATAAGCGACGCTCACGCTGAGTATTTACCTCTTGCCGTTAATTATCGGAGCCTCGGTTGGTTAACGGCTCGCCAACACGTGGCTGAAGGGGTCGCTGGCGCTTTAGCCGCCCCCGCTGCTAATCATAGCGTATAAGAAAATGACGTCCAGCTGCTTTCTCTCATTCTTAAAAAGCGAAACCGCTTGCGGGAGAGGAGCATCAGCCTGTTGCCGGAACTTCCCTCAGCGGCGGCCGGCAAGTTTTTAGTGCCGTTACTTCAACGCTTCCGTCTAATCTGCAGCAAAGCGGGCATCAGCGAGATGTTCGAGGGCCACCACGGACCAATCACGGGCCTCAGCTGTCACACGGCGCCGGGACCCCTGGACTTCTCCCACCTGTTTGTCACCTCCTCCTTTGACTGGACTGTCAAGCTGTGGAGCACCAAGGTAGAGAACCAGCGTGTGTCTTTTAAGGCTGTGAAAAAAAACAACAACAAGCTGATACTGTCTGTGTGTATGTTGGGTTCTTTGGGTTTGTGAAATGTAGTTTTAAGAGTTAATTTGTATTTGTATTTGAAGCCACAGAGTTATGTAACAAGAGTTTAGATACACGGTTGGCTGTTCTTGGAACAGTGGAATAGTTAAAAAATGTCATTGATATTGTTAGTAATGTTTATCATTAGTAAATGTTAGTATTGCTCCTTCAGTGATCTGTTGAAACAATTTAATATATACACGACCAGTCAGAAGTTTGGACACACCTTCTCATGCAGTGGTTTTTCTTTCATTTTAATTGTTTATTTTAATGACATGCATTGATTCTCACTTAAGGCATCAAAACAATGAATGAATGAAACATATGTAGTAAGCAAAAAAAAAGTGACATAACTCACAAACATTTTAATTTCTTCAAAATAGCCCCCCTTCATATAAAACATTTAGAGAATTGAACAATGTTTTCTTTGCTACATTATTTCATATCTCATATCTTTGATGTCTTTAATATGCATCTACAATGTAGAAAGGAGTAAAGATAAAGAAAAACCACTGCCTGAGAAGGTGCGTCCAAACTTCTGACTGGAAGTGCATTGAATGCTAATGGGGATGGGATCAGGTGTTCAACTTCCAGCTTCATTTTTTTTTTTTAACCTACTGGCCGACATCACAGCACACGTCCGTATTTCAATACACAGAGAGGTGGCAGCAATCGATTCTGACCACTTCTGTTTTGTTTTACCGCCGTGCAGAACAACAAGCCGCTGTACTCCTTCGAGGACAGCTCGGACTACGTGTACGACGTGATGTGGTCGCCCACTCACCCCGCCCTGTTCGCCTGTGTGGACGGAGTGGGACACCTGGACCTGTGGAACCTCAACAACGACACCGAGGTGCTGCAGCAGAGCCCCACGTCTAGATATTTCTACCTCTGAAGTGAATTGAGATTTTATATCATCTCACCCCCGATGTTTTTCTTTCAGGTTCCCAGTGCCAGTGTCACAGTGGAGGGCAACCCAGCCCTCAACAGGGTCCGATGGGCCAACTCTGGTAAAGAAATCGCTGTGGGAGACTCTGACGGTCGAGTGTTTGTGTACGAAGTTGGAGAGGTGAGCTGGCGCACTCTTTGATCTTTTCTCTATTATTCAGCTGTAATCACCAAAGCATTAGCTGTAATATAGCATCAGAGCCTTTGTCCCAAAGTGGATAATTGCCAGACATAATGGGGTATTAAGTATTCTGCATGACAAATCCGCTGCTTGTTAATATGTATGAAGATGATCGCTCCTTTGTTTGTTTGTTTGTTTGTTTGTTTGCTTTTTTAACGGGATCCTCTTGTGTCCTCCCTCCCCGACGCGCAGCAAATCGCGGTGCCGCGAAACGACGAGTGGACCCGCTTCGTCCGCACGCTGGCCGAGATCAACGAGAACCGGGACGACGCCGAGGAGCTGGCGGCCCAGCGGCTGGCTGCGTGAGGCGCACGCCAGCCGTCAGGAGGTTTAAGGGACCAGCTCACACCAGCCAGCCGATGGTAACGACAAAAGCTGGAGGAGAAAAAAAAAAAGAAGAAGATCATAACGTTAGTGCGGACGTCGTTCTCGTTTTCTTACCTTACCCTTCCTGTTGGGACGAGTTTGCCTTCTCAGTAACCGGGACTGTTGCCAGTCTTCCCTGGAGTAAAGTGAGCGACCGGGCATTCAACCTCGAGACACTTCTCACATGAAGCCATATCAACACACACACACACACACACACAAACGCAAAACCCGTCGTCCTTTCTTCAACCTGATGCCTTAAAGTTTCATTTGAAATTATGAAGAGAGAAAAAAAGAAAGAACACCTCACGTTTCTCATCAATCATGTTAAACGCCTCTCGCAGTTTCTCATCACTCCATATTCATAAAGGAAAAAGCAATCACCGCTCACGTCCGTCTCCAGCAAAGTAGTTAAAAAAACGGGAATCTTCTCATAACTCTCAGCCACGTCGTCATCTCTGTTTTTCTTAGACTTTGTTGCCTAAATTATAGCTTGTTTGTAAATCAATGAAACGTTGGAAATCCAGATGTCTTTCTACTCCTATGTCCTGAAACACACCGGTTGACGCTCGTATCGGTCAGCCGGTGAGATGTGGCGTGGTTGGAATATCCTCGATGCCTAAGATGATCATGTATGCTGTTTCTTGCTCAGCGATTCCTCCGTGCGACGGAGCGTCGGCGGGGTCTGAACAGAGATTGTCGTTCTGTTGAAGCTTCTAAACTGAGAATGTACTTTTCACACAGTAGAGAAAACAAAAAAAAACAAAAAACGGTTTGAATGATTTATTTCAATAAAATACAATAAATACATTTAAATAATTTCCCCACAAGTCCTGGCTCGTGATTTTCAAAGTGAAGACCCTTCAAAACATCTGTACATCCTCGCGTCTCCTCCAAACGGCGCTCACTCACGCACACTAAAGCTTTTACACACCAGAAAAACCCACTTACAATCGTTTAATGCCATAATGTTCCTCTGTGCAGAAGTACAATATGTACAATAAAATTGTGCAAGCTATGCAAAAAGGGACGGAGGGGCATTAAAGCCATGCAGCATTCAGAGTATAAGACACTTGCGTTAAAATTGCAAACTGCTTCGGAAAACACGGCGCATGCAGCCCGCACAGGCACGATGAGCGACTCCTCATGCAGCCGCCTCCGCTGTGGACCCTGCTGGTTGGACCGGCTCTGCAGAAGGCCTGAACTTGGGCAGATGCAGCCCGAACTTCCTCTCCACTCCGGCGAACGTCGACACGGCCAGGTGGTAGCCGCCTAGGTGGTCTTCAGCGACCAACGGGAGGTCCTTGCTTACGGCGGGCTTGGGGCCGGGGGGGTGACTGAGGAGGGAAATGGACGCTGAGTCAGATCAGGAATAATCCCGTTCACTCATCCAAGCATCTACCAGGAGTCCTGCACTGGGGGTCACAGAGGAACTGGAGCCTTGTCCCAACTGGGTGAGACTTAAAGTTTCGAGTGCCACTTATTGCCTGCGTTTCCGTGACAGTTTTTTCGCAAAATAAGTGCAATATTTCTGAAATAGAAAGTACAATTGTGATTTGCAGGTGTTTCCAGATGAGATTTTACTCAAATTACGTTTGCGTTTGTTTGCTGTCAAGAATGGTTGTTATATTTTTCTCTTTGATTACTAGTAAAAAATATTCTGTCTCGTGACCCCGTACGTCACGCCTGCTGACGTGTAAATGTGAAAAAAGTGATTCCATGACACTTTTGCAACATACCTCTATATCGATTTGTTTGAAAAGCCACCTCATGAGAGCGTCAAAACCTTTCAGCCGTTTTTGACAGGTTTTTCCAAGGTCAGGTTTCCATTGCCATTTTTTCATTGCGTTATTTAGGTTTTTGCGCAATTGTAGGGGTAATGGAAACGCAGTACAAACATTCCCAGAAAAGGATCCGTGTTACTTACTGTCCTCCGAAGTCGACTTGGAGCCACCTCTGCAGCAGCTCGTAGGTGACCAGCGTTACGCCAAACTGTGGCGAGGACCTGAAGACGCGAGCTGGTGGTGGGAGAGGAAATTACAGCGTGAGGTTGTTTTTTTTCCGCGTGTGTTTTTCCTGGAGCCTCCGCGAACGGCCGCAATTCCCGGTTGGCGAAAAACCACGAAGTCTGTGTTTACCTCCTGCGCCCTTCCAGAGGGCCTTGAAACCCTCCTCCTGCAGGATCTTCCTGAAGCAGTCCACCACGCCGGTGTAGGTCGTCTGGCCGGCCCGCGCCGCCACCTGCAGGCGGGTCTTGATGACGTCGGCGGGGGTCACCAGCGAGGCTGCCGGGACGCCTTTAACGAACGCAGCAAAGAACTCTTGTGAGGCGCACACGGACCCTATAGCGTCACGCCTCCAGCTGCTAGAGTTGCTGTAACCTTGTGTTTCAATCCAGCGTCTCGAGAGAGTTTGTGTTTCTTGCGAAAGGGGGGAAAATGTGAAATGTTTGTGTTGGGGACGTCGGCACTCTCCAGATGTTTGTTACCTGCCACGGCTCCGGCGGTGAGCAGCTGCAGGGCACCGAGATTTCCGTCCTCGTCGGTGAGTTTTTCCTTGCTGTGGGCGTAAACAGGGAAGTAGATGGCGGAGAAGGGGATGTCACGCAGGAAGCAGGCTTTGGCTCCCTAACGGTGGGTATAAAGAAAAGAAAAAGGGGGGGGGGGCAGGGGGTGAGTATACATACAGTACAGTGTGAAATGGCTTCGGTAATGTGCCGAGACAGTGGTGGAGGAGCTCCGTGTAAGGGATTAGGCCCGAGACGCCCGATTCAACCTTTAAGTGTTGACAGCGAGAGGGCGGGGAGCCTCCAGGCGGAGCTGCATCACTGGGCCTTTGCAGAGAAATCCATCATGCACACACACGCAGAGCCGCCGGACGCCAGTGTGGCTCCATTTCTCTGCCAAGAGGAGGTTTGCTTTTTTTCCTCCCCTCCTCCTTTTTTTTTCTTTACAAGCTCCACGCTGTCTGTTCCTCATTAAAAACGCAGAGAATGGACAAATGACTCAAGCGGCATGAGAACCCACAAGGTTCTGGAAAAGGAGCGGTAGCAAAGCATGATGGTACATTCATTGGCTGCTGGCCGCGGTGCCTCGTTCCTGTCCAACAGCCTTAAAGAACTCCAGTCAGCAAAAAAGACTCTTTAAAGGTATATTATTATTATTATTATTATTAGTTCTGGTGTTTAGAAATGTCTGATCAGCAGTATTTCTTCTAGCAGCACTACGACAGAGAGAAACAAAAATGAAAGTGTGTCTAGTGCTCGAAGAAACAGTCACTAGTCATGTCTCCCTTTATGTCAACTCCATCTGTTCCATCAGTCCCAGTACAGCCACTATATTGTCCAGTTAAACTAGGATGCATACAAAAAGAAGTGAATTATTCTTTGTTTTTTCTATTTTTTGAGTCTGTGAGTCAAATATTATTTCAATATTATTTTTTCTTATTATTGCAGCATTATTTTATCATTTCAAGTGTTGCAGGAGTTTCTTTCTGACAGAAATGTGGGTCTGTCAGTCTCAGCACCTGCAAATGTCACCCCAACGTCCTCCTTCCCTCCACCCTTCTGACATCCCCTGCGCCGCGCTGCACTGCGCCACGCTGCACCGCGCTGCGAGACAAACAAACTCTCCGTGCCCTCGGCAACGCCGCTGCATCCCAGCGAGCGCCTTCCCCTGTGCCCTTGTGCAGCCGTTTAACAGAGGTTGCTGCCGCCGGCGCGTCTCTGCCTCCGCCGAGGTTCCCGACCCACCTTGTAGAGGCCGAAGAAGCCCAGGTCCCGGACCACGTTGAGGGCGCTGACCCTGGGGCCCGTGGTGATCTCTCCAGCCACCTGCAGGCGGATCTTGACGATCTCCAGAGGGTTGGTGAAAATCACCTGGGAAGCACCGGCCTGCGGGGCGGCGGCAGGAAAGGGTGAGAAAATAGATAAAAATGAATAAAACGTCAGATTTAAAATAAACTCTGAGCGTCATGATGAGGAAGCGCTTATGCCCACAAAGGAGATTTCCAATTACGATCAGTAAACTCCAACACAAAAGATGCTTCTTCTCCTCCTCCTCCCCCTCCTCCTGACGGGAGAACGGCCTTGACAGGGTGGAGGAAAAAAGCCGGCATTGATGGAGCAAGTGGGGTCAGAGCGGAGCAGACGGAGGGTGAGTCACCCTGGCACCGGCCCTCTGCCCCCTCGTCTTGCCCCCGAGGGGCCTCCCGTGGCAGGGTGAGTGAACCGGCCCTCGGCCCCTGCTCCCCAAAAACACTCCCCGCACACTTCCCCAATTCAGGTCCCGGTCCCGGGGGAGAGCACTGAGTCACCCTGTCCGGGGCAAAGCGTGGCCTGCAGGCAGAGCGCCCTGTGACTCTGGCACATTTATCACCCCCCCAACCCACCCTCCACCCACCTTCCACTGGAATTGAATCAGGCCCCCGGGATCAGGCTGCCTGGTCACGGTGTGGGGGGGGGGTCTTATCTGTAAACATCCGGGCAAAGGGCTAAAAAAAGCAGCGGCGTATTTTGTCATGTTCAAAGCGGGGAGGGGATATCCGCCGCCCTGACTGATGCGTTTGGCCTCCTACTTTATCTTCCTCCACTCTGACTCACGATGGGAGCGATAACCGAGCAAACCGTTGGACTGTCTGGACTTTGGAAATTATCCTGCGTTGTGCAAAATTCCCGTATCCAGCTTGTTTTATTTTATCTGTATTTCTCTATATATTTGAACAGGGGCCAGTGCATATTAGTTTTAATACGCCATAGTTGGGCTGAAGGCTGTTTATCATCTGTTGTCCTTATGCCATGGTGTTATAAACAGCTTCCAGAAGGGAAGAAGTACATTTAAAAGATACACAGTATTTACTAGTATTTGTGTTTGGCTTTGCTTGTTTGGCTTGCTCCAAATTATAGACTGTGCACGATGCATAACACAATGTGTTCTGCTAATATGTCTTTGCTTTTAGTCTCCTTTCTTCCAGACTTGTGGAAGGTCCAACAGAATCATCAGTTTTCATATCGGAGGCTAAAACCAATGTTTTGGCTGAAGGCGGCAAACAGAGGGCTAAATATGCTGTCTAATTAATTGGGCCAGTCAGCCTCACTGGATTCCAGGGTGAAAATAATGATCTGGGGTATCGGACGGGACAAAACCTCAAGGACCTTTAAACCAGGATAAGACAGGACCTTTAAAGCAACACTATGATACGAATAAATATGACTCTTCGGAGCATGCGGGCCAAAGGTGGGACACGTCCTCGGCTCTGCTGGAGACATCCTCGTGAAGACCCGCTCTGCTCCACGCCTCAGGTTTAGACTTTGCTGTCAAACTCAATCATGCTGAGGCAGAAGCAGCCTCTTCCAGGACCCTCCAGGGCCTCTTCCTACAATTATGCCCTGACAGAGGTCACGACCCGGCAGACCCGGCAGACCCGGCAGACCCTGCTCCTCTGCAGGCAACCTGCAGGCTCTGCAGACTGGCCCAGCCCGGCCTGGCCCAGCCTGGCTTGTTTCACTTCAGCACAGCCAGCACAAAGGCGCAGTGAAGGAATTGCATCTTTAATCCTGCCGCTGCACTAATTACTAATTGTTTGATTGCACAAGTTTTTCTTTTTCCCCTGTGGTAAGCCATGATATCAGATGGCAGGGTACGCTGAGGTTTTCTTTCACACCTACTGAGTGAGCAGTGCCCACTCATGGAATTCTTAAATGGAAAAAAAAAGGCATGTGCTGATTGATTTCAAGAAAAGAAAAAAAAATACCATTACTACTAACAAGACCTAACCTTGAAAATAATCAAGTGGGAGAGACTGTTATTTAAAAACACTGATTATTTAAATTGTGAATAATTTGCAAATCCTCTCTCGCTCACTGGTGCACTTTTTTTTTTTTTTTACTTGGCTTTAGAGCCAGTGGCAAAAAATAAAATGAAATGACATTCACGCAGCGCTTACACATCCGCCAGCGAGGATCTCAGCAGGCAGAGGGATGGAGCCGTCCTGCGTGGTGAACTTGTCTCTGAAAAAATCATTAGTCTGCGGGCAGGAGATGAGAGGAGAGAAGAAGAAGAAATAGAAGGGAGAGAAGAGGGCACGATTGAATGACGGCAGCCGAGACACAATCCCCACCCTGATGGCGGGCCACTGATGTTAACTTGCTGGGTTTTTTGGGGTTTTTTGAAGTCGCATCCTGATTGCGAGGCTTCATTTCTCCTCCTCGGCAGCGGCGCTATACGTGCATCACGCCGGCGGAGGATTCACTCAGAGCGACTTCTTTTTCTTGTGGTGGTGGTGGTGGTGGGGGGGGGGGGACACTAAGAGTCACACACAGTGTGGGAACGACTTGCCGTGAGCTTGATAGCTTTCTCGGGGGCGACGCCGATGAGCTGCGGGAGGAGACCTGCAAAAAAATATTATTCATAGACGCCATTAGAATAGCCGGCAGAGGCGGAGGAGAGGCAAAAGTCACAGCTCGAAACAAATACGTCTCTTTTTTCCCTACTCTCATCCCCCAGAAGACTGAACGACGCGAACTGCTGGGCTTCGCCTCTGCGTAAAACCAGCCAACCCATAGATGATTTTAAAGGGGGCGGCTGATGCATCTAAAGCGCCTCCTTAAAGAAAACACAAGAGATCTGAAACAAAAGTCGATAAATCGGTGGCAGAATCGGTGGCTGGGGTTGGCGAGGGAAGAGGCGGGAATTAACAAGGTACAAATACTTTGTTGCTTTACTTCAGTAGAGTTTTCAGGTATCTGTACTTTACTTGAATATTTCTTTTTCTGACAACTTTTGACTTTTACTCCCAACATTTGTACATAAATATCTATACTTTCCACTGCTTACATTGGAAAAAACTCGGTCTGCTCTGTTTTGTGTTTTAAAGGGAACAAATTCTGTTCACAGTCACTTGTCGTTGTTGCTTTGAGTGAAGTTATTTGAACTCTGCTGTTGTGTAGTTCAATATAAAAGTGGATCCTATTTTAGAGGGAGATTATTTTTAGAGTAGCTCAGCTTTGGGGGTCACGCTGTTCTTTCTTTTCCATTTTCGCAACATTATCAACAAATGTATTGTTTGTGTGGCAAATGGCATTACTTAAGTACATTTCAGAACCTGTACTTTCAAACTTTTACTTGTGCAAAGGAGTTGATCCAGTAATTAGCTTTTTTTTTTTTTTTTAATGCAAGTATCAGTACTTGGACTTAAGTACAGAATGTGAATACTTTTCCCCACCTCTGGGAAGGGGAGAAGAGGTGGGGGGCTGTGTGGTCATGTGGTCACGCTCGCGTGGAGGTGGAAGGCGCTACGGCAGCGATAACCGCGTCCTTCATCGGGGTCGGATCAACTTCTGGAGGAGCCGCTGAGTGACTGCCGCTGGTGCACGGCCAGGAAACAGCCGAGCGTGGCTGCGTCTGGTAGCCGGGATGGAGGGTGGGGGTTTGGGTGGGTGGGGGGAGGGTGGGAGGGAGGACGATGCGGAGCTGCAGCGGCTCAGGCAGGCAGCAGTAGATGGCAGTCTTGGCTTCCTCCGTGCGGATGGACGGACGCACCACCGACCAACACATTCAAGGGGCGCCAGTGTTGTGTATCACACCGCCTGAGGCGCCATTATCACCGTGCACACGCGACTACACAACGCCCCTCCCCCCACCCCGCCACAGAGACAATGAAAGCGTGACCCCTGGGTGCAGCTTTATTCACTGTCCAGGACCATAAAGGTCCCTGTATCAATTAGCGAGCCCACGCTGCGGGACAAATGAATTTTTTTTGCGTTTTTTTTTTTTGCGTTAGATATCTGCTGATGCTTTTTCCTGTATTACCTCTGTAGAAGCCAAAGAAGCCCTCGTAGCGGAGGACCTTCTTGGCGCAGTCGAAGCTGTTCTTGTACATCAGCTCCCCGACCAGGGAGCCGGTGGAGCGCTGGTTCTGCATGCGCGTCTTGACCAGGTCGATGGGGTAGACGGCGGTGGCCCCGGTGGCTGTGGGAAACAGTGGGAGTTTGTTTCAGTCAAAGATTTATCAGAGATCACAAGGATTAAGGCAATAAACTACGTGCAACCACTGCTAAATATCACAGTAAAAAACTGGTCATGGACGCAGCTAAACTTGGAAAAACCCTCTCAAATATGGCCAAAAGGTGTTGACGCTCTCATGAGGTGGTTTTTCAGACGTATCCATACAGAGGAATATCGAGAGACACTTTGCACTTCGCATTTGCACATTAGCGGACGTGATGTATGGGGTCATGTGACCAGTTCACTTCAAGTGAAAATGGTGCGTTATGTTTGGACGGAGGAGGAGACGGAATATTTTTTACAAGTAATCAAAGAGAAAACTATAACAACCGTTCTTGACAGCAAACAAACGTAAACAAACAAAAGCAAACGTAATTCTCGTAAAATCTTGCGGGACGAGATTTTACAAGAATTACAGCTTGTGCGCTTCACACCATTCAGTGGAAACACCTGCAAATTGCAATTGTACTTTGTGGAAATTTTTATAAATATCGCTTTTATTTTGCGAAAAACTGCAATGCAGCTAATCACACAGAGTCACGGGGTGCGCTCTGTGTGTGTGCGCTCCAATCTCAGCCTCGGTTATGTCAGACCTTTCTCGTCTCAGTTCCTTCCAGCGTAATTACGCGGAGATTCCAGGGAGTGCGGTTCCGGAAGACTTGTGTCATTTTCAAAGCTCCACCACGACGTCCAACGACAGCCTGGAGCCACCGGTGGCACGGCAGCACAATGCCAGCGCCTCACATCACAAGCCGCGCTCCCCGCAGCACAATGGCTGGACCTCCGCCGCCCCCCCCCCCACCCCCCGGCCCCCGACCCCTCCGTCCCACCCCCAGCCCGCCGCACACAAGTCTGGCCCGGCTAGGGTTTCCCCTCTGGCGGGACGGGCTGGGACGGGGGCTCCGCCGCAGACATGTCACTCACCTCCGGCGATTGAGCCCAGAGCGAACCTGTAGGCGGACTCAGCGGCCTGGAGCCAGATGGGCCGAGGGGCATGCTGCACGGGGGGAGAGAGAGAGAGACAGAGAGAGAAAGAGAGAGAGAGAGAGAGAGAGAGAGATATTAAACTGCAGTCGACCACATGGATGGTGGGAAGAAGTAGAAGAAAAATGATGGATGGAGCTCTCAACGGCAGACTGAGACAGTGGAATGTGGAAACGATCCCTCGTCACTAAAGGTTAAAGGTTACAGGTCCCTTATGATGGGAAAATTCACTTTTTTTTATTTTCAGTGACACAATAATAGGAATAATGTTTATTATCCCACAATGGGGAAGTTGCAATGTACCAGAATGCATATAATATGTACACTAAGAGAATTATAGAGAGTAAAAAATAATATATTATGAACAATTTGAATAGGATAAAATACAAATATGCACCAAAATTGAAAATGCAGCAATGTGTGTTTGTAGCCTGTCAGTAAATTTAATAAGACAACTCCCTCCATTACTTTGAACACTCTATCTACTTCCTTGAAAATGCACGTTAAATCAGCCCTTTGTGATGTCACAGATGCGCCCCGAGGTTGTTGGCAACCACCTGATTTTCGTCTCCTTTCCAACACATGGCAGGTTTACTAAGCAGGATAGCTAAAGCCTGGCGTTTTTGCTGGACGCTGTAAACACAGGGTTAAATTCTTTTTTCTTTTCTTTTTTACCTCTGGAGTTTATGGGTAATTAATCATGCGAGGCTGCTCCACTGGAGTCTTGGATGAAAACTAAAGATCTGAAAATTCTTTTAAATGCAGGCACCTGCTCAGCACGCACACACACACATACACACACAGGCTGGAGAACCTGCAGTTCACATGTCAGGCTGCATGAGCCTCCCTCAGAGCTGAGCAGCCTCCTCTCATTTCTGTTTGACCACTGAGTGTAATTTTTTTCTTGACTTTTATCTCCATCATCATCTCTTTGATGCTGAAGGCAGAGCCCTCACTTTGTTTTTTCACCGTGGCCGCAGCAGAAACAGATTAGGGCTCTTTGCACGAGGCTTTTTTCCATGTACCCGATAAGCATCTACATGAATATCACACAGCCGGGGTGCGACGGCGTGATCAGAGCAGTGCTCACGCAGGTCAAAGCCGCGAGCGAGTTCTCCGGGTCCAGACGGGGTAGGGGTATGGGTGGTGGTGATGGGGTGATGGGGTGGGGGTGTGGGTGGGGGGCAGATCGCTCTTTTCCTTTTCCCAGACGCTTCCACCCAGAGGTTGCCTGCTAACAAGATCGAGGTCCTGATCAAAGGCTCTAAACAATTAGCCCACTTCCACTAAAGGGCAAGCCTGAGAATTGACCCCCACCCACCTCCCTCCGAAGAGGAATCAAATTCCAGACCCTCCGAGCACCAGAGTCCCAGGAGCACGAGTCGGCCCGAGAGCTCTGACCACAGCCTGATACGGAGCCGCGTTATCCGGAAGAGGCAGGAACCGTTCGGAACTGCCACCCCACCCCACCCCCACCCCAAAACCCCACCTCCCATCCCCCCACCACCAACACCAACCACATCCACCTTGACTCCCACTGCCCTCCGGCCATTAGCCGACTCCTCTCCAGGCCTTCCCCTTCCAAAAAAGAAAAAAGGCTCCTCCACACTGATAAAAGCCTCCAATTAGCTCCTCAGATGTGTCACTGCAGCTATGGCGAATAAAATTGTGCGTGGGGAGGGGTAAGGTGGGTGAGGGGGGAGACCCCCACAATTCCTCCCCTCTTCCAGAACTGTAAGTGGTGTACTTTTATCAGGGGGGGTTTAAGTAATGCACTCTCACTAGGGAGGGGGGGAGGGGGGGAACACGGGCACTCGGCTAATTCAGGCCTTTTTCAGCTGGGGTGGGGGGTGGGGCAGGCGGAGGGGAAGGAGAGGCTTTGATGAAAGGCAGGAGGATGTGAGGTGTATTAGAGGAGTCAATCAGGCTACCTGTCGCTGGGCCTCTCCCTGGTGGTACGGCATGGCTCCTTCCTCCAGCGGTGCTATCCTCTCGATGTCGGCCAGGTTCAGCCGCCTTGACGCACAACGGCAACAACACACAACGCACCGGAGTCAGGCCAGGAAAAAGCCCCGCTGCTTCCAGTCTGCCGTGTAAGATTTTCCACAGACCCCTTCCTTGTTTTTTGTTTTTTTGTTTTTTTGTTTTTTTTTTCTTTTGGTTTGTTTTCTTTATTTTTTTAACTGGCAGGAGGTGAAAAGTTGCCGCAACTTCAAAATTCGGGATCGCGTAAAAACAGGCAGACAAACAAAAGCTGGATGGGGTCCCAGCGAATCGGGTGGAAAAGGCAAATATTCCCATCGTAAAAAAATCTGTGTGTTTTTTTTATGTTTGTCCCGTAAATCAGCCGGTGGAGCCACCGCTGTTAACAGGCAATAACTGCACGTTTATAGTCAATAAAAACAGACCCGTAACATATTTATTCCATTCAAGCTGCGGTGCCAAAAATAACAGCCTTTTGTTTTAATGAATACACCTACAGCGGGCGCTAGTGTGAAAAACAGCAAAAGCAGAAAATTCAATTCGTTTTATTTTGTTTGACTCCAGGTTGGGTTGGGTCGCTCTATCTGGCCTCTTTTTTTCAGGGGTGGGGGGGACTTGTTTGTTTAGTCATTATTTGCAACCTTCCAAGTTCATTGTAGCCTTCAATTCTGCAGGTCAGACGCCACCGCCAGGATCCTTAATGGGATTTTAGCTTCAATTCAAAAATATATTGATTCCTGCCAGCGATTTAGAGGCGTTTTATTTTTTTCCACAAAAATAAGAGGTAAGGAAGTGCTTTAAAATTTCAGGCGGTGGTTTGACGGTGCTGGCTTCTCTGCGAAAACATCACAGTAGCTCCCTCTCAACGTCGCTGCGCCACTCGTTAATCACTCTCCCTCGCTGCTGAGTGAAACTTCAGCAGCCTTGCAGGGTGACAGACTGACTCTACAGAGATGCAGAATCTTACCCAGAGTGGGAGTGGAGACCAGCCAGCTGGTACAGGATGTCGATCTCCATGGGAGTGATTTGACCAAACTTATTAGCGCCGTGAACAAACTCCTCTGAAAAAAGCAACAAAGGGGAACAAAAAAAGGGGGGAACATAAGGCGACAGAAGGCGAAAAAACATCCAAGTCCAGTCAGAAGCTGGCAGGTCAACCGTGCCGGCGATTACTTTCATACTTCCATTGCATTTGCAAATACTCTTTCTTGTTCCACTCTGTTATCGAGGACGCTTCACGTTTAACGACATATACAGGGCGACCGTGTGGGGGGGGGGGGGGGGGGGGGGGGGGGGGAGGAAAAAAATGAAATGCGCTCTGCCTTCTTCTTGCGAGGACACTAAGTGAGCATGCAATCTCTCGGCGGTGCGCCGTGCGGCTCTGCTTTATATGTGCTTTATATTCAGCCCGGGCACAGCGGCCTGCTGGGAATCTCCATTACCATCAGGTGGCCCTTTTCAAAGGAAACCTAATGGTTGTTGGCTTGGTTTGCTGAAGGAGGGAAAAGACTTTGTTATTCACTTTTGACGTGCAAAGAGACACTCGCTGTCAGCATCCGGGCTGTGCAAACCTTCAATCTGCTCTCTGCTGCAGGTCGGCGACACTGTCGTGAACTTCTAGTACACTCTGTAACAAGACAAAGTGCAATTTGCAAGTACTATTGGCTCAATTTGCCTGAGAATTTAGTCCTACACTGATATTCCCCTGTGTGCTCACTTGCACCCATCTGTTGAGAAAGTTAGGAAATGATGGTAAATCCACTTTTTTTTTTGTTCTAATGTTGTCGTTGTTGTTTCTTTTGGTGCGGCCCTCACCTTTGGTGACGAGTGTGTCCCTGTAGGTGCCGGCCAAGGTGCTGTAGATCTTGCGGACCAGCTCCATGTTGTTGAGGAGGGCGTTGAAGGCGTTGAAGTAGGAGAAGCTCACCATGTGGGAGGTGCTGCCTCCCGCCGCCTGCAGAACCGAGGCAACAAAGCCTGTCACACTTTCTGCACTGAGGCACAATTTTGAAAAACCAACACTGCAGTTGATGGTCGTCCTCGTCGTTGCTGAAATTTTGGCCGACGTGCGTTATGTTGAAGCCATGGACATCAGCGTCCTGTTATTCTTGGCTCCGACTCTGCATTCACACGCTTCTCTGTTTTAAAGTCGCCGCTGTTGGTTCACACAGCCATAATTGCAAGACACACTCTATTTTTATATTTATAATAATATATATTTAAAGATGAAATTGCATTCATTTCCAACTGTGGCCTCTGTGCCACTGGCTACCTGCGTACACAGAGGACTGCGTGTTTGACCAGAAGGTGCAAATGGCTACAAAAACATAGAATAAGAAAAAGAAAACTCAGTAAAAAAGTTCTTTTTTTGTTTATTTTTGTTTTAAAAAAAAATGCACTGCAACCAAATGGACCCAAGTTAGTGAGTCAGCGCTTCAAACTTTCATAAGTCTGCAGCCTTGAAAATGACTATGACTATTATTATTATTATTATTATTATTATTATTATTATTATTATTATTATGATCATAGCCACAAAATAATCATTTCTGGCAGCCGCTTCAAGGTTTCAGAGCTGCACTCACTGAGACCAGGTTCTCTTCCACGAATGGAGTCAGCATGTGGTGCCTGATGGTGGCCATGATGTCGCTGAAGTCCAAGGCGGTGATGGTGCCACTTTTGCTCTTGTCTTTCTGCGCAAACGCCTGGCGGGCATGCTCAAACTGCAGCTCCTGCACACACACGCACACACACACACACGCGTGATGGAGGTCAAGGCTGGAGCCGAAAAGAATTTGTTCTTATGATGAGCAGCATCACATTACAAGGGAGGCGGGCGGGTGGGCGAAACTTTGGAGGATGAAAGTAGAGCCGCCTGGCGTGCGGGACAGATGTGCAGGACAGATGTGACAGTGTCACACGCCGGCTTTTTTGGTAATCACCCCCCTCCCCTCCACCCCCCCCCCCCACCCCCCACCTACCCCCACGCACCCACCCATCCCCCCTCCAGCGGGGACTAATGGAAACCATGTCGCGGGAAGTCTGATCCCAGAGATGAGCCCCGGAGCGGCCCGGCGGGACGGCTGGCAGGTGTGTCGGGCAGGAAGGGTGATTCAATACGACGCTGCTGCAATCAGGCCCGTGACCCCGGAGTCAGAGCCACCTGCCAGAGCTCATCAGGTTTGACCACCAGATCACACAGGGCCACGTCAGGGCCATGTTCAGGGCTCAACACTGTTTTTTTCCACGAGCTAATCAGCCGATTGTCGGGTCCTGGATCGTTTCGATGGTCGTATTGTTGGAAGCTGATTTGTGGAACTGGAAACGCTGCTTTGGCGTTTCAATCTGGATCATACGCTCCAGATTTTTGAATTAGGCGGTATTGGAAAGAGGCAGCAAAGTGGCGACGATAGACATTGCAGTGAGCAGACCACCCAGCTTCAGCCCTTCTCCTTCCCGTCCAGCTGCTGCTGCTGCTGCTGCTGCTGATCTGCAACGCTGAGCCCTAAGAGCAGCAGCCGTCTCGCCGAGGTGCCGACATCAACCAATAAGAGCCAAACAACATGATGTGCCTTAATGGCACACCGTGTGACTGCGGAAAACACTGAGACGGCTGCCGGAGACAGAACCTTGGGGGGTGAAAAAAAGCCACATTATCTTTACGGATCATTTATGGCACGCAGTTCACGTTACATCACTTCCATTTGTTCCTCAGCTGGATGAAAAACACCTTCGCCGTAGGATGGAGGCGGTCATTACCGAGAGGTTTCGTAATTATTGACGCGCATTTTATTCCCCGAGACAGGAGAGAGAGAGAGCGGAGAGATCTGGCCCCGCTTGCTGTCAGCGGCTCTGCGATGCGGCTTCACGCTGTGTTTGCAAAGCGAACTGGCCTACTACTGGATGCAGGGTGACCATCGCTTTATATCTGTTTCTCCATTCAGTGGTGCCTGTTCTCAACAAGGGTTGCCGCCCAAACAGAGTTTTTCAAGGTATTTTCACTCATTTTATTGCAAATTTTTAATTTTAAATCTACTTTATATTGTGTAGCATCACACCTATGATGCTCAGTTTTTTAGTTTTATATTTACAAAATATTTTTTTATATTTTTGATCGAAAAATTACTAAATAACAGCAACAGAATCCTGTTGATTTATTCAGTCGTGTATATTATTTGAATAAATGATGGATGGATGTCCTTGTGCTTATGTTTGACATGCATTAGTTTTTACATACAGCCTGAGGGTTCCGGCATCAAAGAACGTACCTGCAGAAACTGAGTGAACTCTGTGTAGCTGAGGTTCTTGTTCCTTTGGTTGCCGAAGTGTAGCCTGATGAACTCGCAGTCCCAGTTGAAGGGAATGTGGTGATGGACTGTGGTTTGGCTGAAGATGTCACGCACATTCTCTGCGAGCAGGGAAACGTGAGTGAGCGACGACAAGAGATGGGAGGTGGGGGTGGGGAGGACACAGAAAAAAAAACATGCATGATTCAACGGCAGCATCCATCCATCTCGCGGACTCATTCCATCTGCGGCAGTCCTCTTTAGTGTTGGAGGGAGAAAAGTCCATTTGGAGGGAGAGATTGAATAGGGCTGTTTGACAGAGTCGCCCTCTTTTTACATTTTGATTTTTTTTTTTTTTTTTCAGTCTGTTCCTGCTTTTTTTTCCATTTAAGCACCGCACTTCTGGAAACCCACTGCAAAGCTTCTTTATACGACTCTGCATCTCCTGGTAAATGACATTCTGGTGAGATTGTGAGATGGAGCTGGTTATGATGTGGTCTTGAACGCTACTCGCTTGCAGTCCTGCCCTTAGATAGACCTTGTAGTGTCACTATTGGCTCTCTGGGCACGAGGAAATACATGTGTGCTAATCCCTTAAAATCCCCTACATTATGCTTCTATTAAGACCTTTATTTTTATATTTATTGCATGATCAGAATCATCCAAATTTCAAAATAACAGCACTTCCCTTCAGAAGGAATCTTGTCTCTGCAGGACAAGAGGCGAGGCTACCTGGTGGTCTGCAGTAGCTCAGCAGAGGTGAATGCAATTCACTCATATGCTCTTAATGGGCACTTCACTCTTACACACGAGTTCCTGTGCACTCATGTGCTGCATGTACTTCCTAACAGAAAGGTCTGTGCACTAACTTGAAAAATCAGGTCTTGAATTCTGGAGAGTGACACTGACGTCTAGGTGTGCATGTGTATGCACATCAGACCCAAGGACTGTTGTTTTTGAGATCAAAGCACAATACATGACGCTCTGCCTCCTGCTGTGGATGATAGCATACATCGTCGCCGCAACATGCACGCTTTGGTATTAAACAACAGGCAGGTTACCAAATGAGATGTTTCCTGTGCCGGTCTTGTCAAACAGCTGAAAGGCAACGATGAACAGGGCATCTGGGGCACACAGGACAGATTCAAAGGCCAAGAACTCCTGGAAAGAGATCAATCTGTTTGGACAAAAAAAAAATTTAAGAAAAAAAAAAGTAAGAATTACATCAGGTTAAAAAACTAAAAAAAAAAACAAAACAAAGGAATGTACTGACCAACCCAAAAAAAGCTGAACTTTAATCAGTGCATTGTGCACAGAGCTCCAGAAACTTTATCAGCAGCGGAGCGTCGAGCCATAAGCACATTTAACACAACATAATCCACAAATGACAGCCAAGAGGGCATTGTTGTACACTCCTGTCAGTCAAGACTGACACGCTTGTTTTCTTTTGTAATCATGTGCTTGACAGCATGTAATCTGCAATTCCAACTTTCAAATGATTCTCACAACCCCTAGAATAACAACTTCTGTCAAGCAATACAGCGATACTGTACACGCTGGTGGCACAGACTGGAAGAAATTTGGCAGACACGGTACAGAAACAAAATCTATTGATAACTGATAAATAAAAATCCACGGACTTATTATAATATGTGATTCATATAATATGAGATCTGGGCTTCATAGCTGCCCAGATCGATGAGGCAGCTATGGAGTCGGACCCGGGGATTGTTTTTTTTCTCTCACCCATCTTTGGTCGTGTCAGCAACTCCGGCCAACAGCTCCACAGTTTTGGGATTGTGCTGCGGCTGTGAATGCAAACCGAGGTAACTCTGTACAAAGTCCCGGGGGGTCATGTAATGTTCCCCATCCTCCACCACGCTGGCGTACTGCAGGGGGAGACACACACAAATGTGGATGCAGACTGAGATTCTCCAGGGTAAAAGTGTTTGGGGAAAGAAATATGAACAAACATTCCTTCATGCACTTCATTGCAAGTCAGTCCTGCTGTTGACACACGTCAGGCTACTCGTGGCTTTTAGCATTGTACCTAATGAACTGCATATAATTCCCCTCCACCTCTCCAATGCCATTCGGCTTGTTTTTAGATGCATGGCTTGGGTTTCAGTTTTGGAACAGAGATAGCTCTGGAAGTACAAGTGCCACATGAGCTTGGCAGTGTCAAGTCTGAGCCCGAGGGTCAGGGCCGAGCTCTGACCGAGATAGAATGAGAGAAACAAGGGCCGTGCCAAGTGTTTGCAGGGGCCACGGCTTTAATGTGCGCCGCCAAAGTTCAAGCTTCAAGTGAGAACTCAGTTTCTCGACCATTTTGGTGATTGTGTGTGGTTTCCTGCGCAGTAGGCCTAAAGTAGTTCCTCATAAAATCACACAGGCAGTGGGAATGAGCTAACAGCCATTAGCTCCTCAACCTCAATATGCATTAGAAATTTCGCAGCCCACCTAATATGGTCACAAAAGATGTGGAGAGCCCTCCAAAGACTGCTTCCCTTTCCACATGCCACAGATTTTTGCTGCGTGCAAGAAGTAAACAAGCCTCACACCACCTGTTTTTTTTTTTCTCATGCTTTTGTTTTTAATACATATAATACATAAAATGAAGCGGGTCTGAGCCAAGCCAGAGAGAGGGGTGATTCCCTGAAGCAGATCCAAAATTAGTTGAAGCATTTGTGTGACCTTTTCTGAACCGTGCCACAGTGAACATCACACACATGCAATGAGCGAGTGGGGTCCAGTGGTGTAGTGCAGAGTATACAGAGTATACCCACTTAATTTTCAGTCAGCATTGAGTATATACACACTCGTATATCCGTATATCGTATATATATAAAACAAAAGGGCATGAAAGAGCACACCCACTTCTCCAGGGACCACTACGCCACTGCAGGGATCTGTCGTAAATGCACTTGTTACTCCTGACTTTGACTTCAGAGTGGCCACAAAGGTTAGTCCTGCAAACGTTTCGGTGTCTGCAAATCTTACCTTTAGAAAAATATTCTTCAAGTCATGTGGGTCGGCTCTTTTTGTCACTTGCACCTATAAGCATATTCGGCATGACAGCAACAACAACAACAAAACAAACAAATCTGATTACTCAATAAACCACTGCAGTAAGAGTAAATGTGAATCTTTGGTTTGGTCACCGTTTAGCTCTCACTATCATGTTGATTTTCTCTCTCTCTCTCTCTCTCTCTCTCTCTCTCTCTCTCTCTCTCTCTATCTCTCTGTCTTTATCTGTCTCTCCATTCGTATCAGCAGGAGCGACCACATACGGCTTCGCAACGGCAATTACGTTGTCCCCGCACTCAATAAACGAACCCACACATGCAACAGCGGAAAGAAATCGCAGCGGTCCCTGCGAGGCCGGCGGAGATGCGCTGGTGCAAAGATGCGGAGCAGGCAGAGGTGGTTCTCCGCCGCCTCCAAGCCCGAGGAGCGGAGCCGCCGTCCCTCCGCATATCCCTCCGCAAGTCGACGCCGCTCTTAGCTCCTTGTTTTTAAAACGCGAATATCTGGTTAAAGAGATATTGACGGAGTCACCTTGACCGCCATGCTGTGGCTCTGACGTCAGATGCTCTGGAGAAGCGCAGGCGCCGGCCGAGCATCGGGATGACAGCGAAGCGTGGCACGGGCGGTAGAAGCTGAGACGCGCACTTATATTTAGCCAAGTGTCATGTTTTTTTTGTTTTTTTTTACAGTCCGACACGTGGAGTGGCCCGCTGAAGGGGTTGTTTAAGGAAAGTGACTGAGGAGGCTGTGGGCTGTGTTAATGTTGACGAACCATGGAGGATAAATTCATCAAAACCCGTAAAAACCTCATCAAAAACATCATTAAAAACTTGAAACAAAAAACTACAAAAAAAACAAAAACAAATAGAAAAGCAATAAAACTTTACATATTTCACATTGTTCAGCTGTATCAACAGGTTGCTTTGTACAAGTATAAATAAATAGATTCCGTTTGATCTGTAGCCCTAAGAATATTTGTTTGAAAGCCCAGTTAGTTTTCCATCAGCTTCAGCTGCTGTCCAGACAGGCAGGTAAAAAAAAAAAAGAGGGAGAGACACAGACGAGAAAGAGAGAGAGAGACGGAGAGAGAGAGAGAGAGAGAGAGAGAGAGAGAGAGAGAGAGAGAGAGAGAGAGAGAGAGAGAGAGAGAGAGCTATACAGTCCCACAATTCAACACAACATTACATGTCCTTCCCCTCTTGTCGGATCCTGTGAACTTTGCAGAGACAGCTGGAGAGGGCTGTGGTCTGAGGCTCAGAGATCAAACAGCATGGATTGCCTCCACGCAGACACAATTTGAAGACAGTAAAAGGTATGGTATTGTTCTGGAAAGGGATAATCTAGTGCCGCCAGTGTTGCAGAGATAAAATTACAGTGGCTTAAACATGACTGTGTGTAGGTCATTTGGTGCACCTGCAGGACAGAATGACTGAGGCTGGGATGATGGCACAGCATTACTCAAGCTCAGGGGGATGTTCTGAATTGCACTTTTCACTGTACCTTTTTTCATTCCCCGCAACATGTCTCATATGTGACAAATGGTGTATTTTTCTTAAATATATATATACACATATTGCGTGTGCATGTGTATATGAGCTGTTCATATGTGTGCACAGATGATCATGATGATTACCCCCCTAAGATCTTAATTAGAGACAAAGTCCATAAGATAAGGCTTTTTCTAATTTCAGTTATTTTCTTGAAACTTCCATATCAGGAAAAATCAACTTAGTCCAATCAAGTAATATGTGGCTGTGCATCCTGTGTGTCCTATTCACCATCAATTATTTTTGTGCTTATCTGTTGAGTCTGCTCAAAAATGGTTTATTTTTAAGAGTTTCTCTATGGGGTAGTGAGCTAAAGTTTGGAAAACATTTTTGTAGATACAGTGTTAAGGTCCAATTATTCGCTTCATAGGTTATATAAAACTATTATAAAGTTATTAAAATATGTAAAATCATTAATTAAATTAATTCATTAATATTTCACACACCGGAGGCAAATTCTTCTTTTGGGTCTGATAACTTGACCAATAAAATGTATTCTCATTACGTCCTAGTTATTTATCTTTCCATAACATAACCAACCGGAGCTGTTAAAAAAAGATATACTTCCTGTTTCCGCACGGACCCGGAAGTTGTCTTAATTCCGCGCGTCTTTCGCGGGGGAAACACAACACAGTCCCACACAACAGAGTGCAGAAATGGCGGGTAAGTGGCTAAAGCTTCACTGCTTTACATGTCGCGGTGGTATTGTGCAGACATTCTCCCCGAGACGTGCACGCTCGTCGCATTTTAAGCGCAGGAAGGTCGTGAATGAGCTTGTGACATCACCAAAACATAGCCAGCTAAGCTAACGTCCTGTTACTCTACACTAGCCATAGAGTGGGCCTGTGCGCTAGCACGCTGTACGAGAGGGAGAGGAGCAGGCTGTCAAAGCATGCCGTTTTAATACCACTGCGTTCGGTCGCCGTTTGGAGAGACGCTGACACCGCCGTTTGCGGTCTCACTTACAGTCTACATGTAACAATAATTTCGCCATGCAAACAGTTTGCGTGAGCTAATAGCGACAGTGGCTCTACATCTGTTTAGTTTCTCCGCGCTCTGGTGGTGTCTGCTAATGCCGTTCAGTCATCCAAGTGTGTACTCATGTGTATTCCTCAGCGCTAAATACCATGGAAAAGAAACTGGCTGAGTACAAGTGTGAAACCAACGATGCGATATCCCTGAAGCTGGGTACGTTTACCACTTGTTCCGTGACTCACTATATGTCTCCTGTAGAAATTGTGTTCACATTGGCATGCGTGTGGTCATACGCTGTCATGCGCTTTTACATTTGCATCCCGCTTAAAGTCATTGCATTTTTCTTGTAGTTCGCTTCCCGGAGGATGTAGATGATGATGGCACTACCTTCCACCCAGAGTACAGCCACCAGCTTTTTGGAGATGAGTGAGTAGTTCTGCCTTTATTACCCCTATTAACCAGTGTCGTTTTATATTGAACACTGTCTGTATTTAAAAGACGCCCATTCTGTAGCCATGAAGAGCCAAAAAGGCATTGACAACAGAACATTGAAGAAAGCTTTTCATTCAAGCTGTTTATTAGTTATGAATTTATGGCAAACACTCGTATTGTTCAATTTTAATGTATTTAATTTAATGGGCCCAGTTCAAGGCTTCTTCCCTCAAATGTGAAATACGAATTGCATTGTTCTGTCTTTGATTTACTATCAAGTAGATGTAGTTTATTTGACTGATAATGAAAAGCAACAGGCTGACGCAGATTCATTCATAGCTCATGTATATACAAATTCATAGTCATAGTCCAGTTGGTGATTATTTAACATAGATATACGTATAAAAGTGTGAAGTTATGCCAAACTTTGATAAACGGCAGCATTATAATATTCTAGTTTGCCGACCAAAGCATTGCAAGCTTAAAATGTTAAGATTTTGCGTTTCATGGAAATAGCTTGAAGGAGAAACAACAATTGGGGAACCAATTATTTTTTAGAGCCTAATTCCTAGGAAACTTTGTGCCAGCCAAATAGCTCTATTATCTGTTTGGCTGTGAATGGCAACGATTTAGTGGATAAAGTACCATCAACAAATCACAGTGACAGAAAGCATTATATTGGTTCCCAGGAGCATTAGAGGATTATCGTGCATTCTAACCGAGTGTGTGCAAATATCTTGCATGGCTACGACAAACACAGTTATTTTAAGCTGTAATGTGCAAATGCTTATTTATTCCTGTGCATGTCTTATTGTGATTTTAACGGTTCCATTGATTGTGTGCAGTGAGGTCGCTTTTGGATACAAAGGTCTTCAGGTACAGCTCTACTACACGGCAGGAAACCTGAGCACCCTCTTCAAAGTGAAATATTCCTCAAAGGTCAATGAGGTGTTTGATTGTGTTGAGGTAAGAAGTCTTTCATGTATTTCATATCCTTGAGCAGTTATTAAGCAAGCATTAAGCAGATGTGATGTGATGGGATGGGATAGATAGATGGATAGATGGATAGGGATGGATAGATAGATCTGACATTTTTCATCTTGTGGTTTAGGCTTTGGAAAAGAGTTGGAAAAAAGTTGTGAGTACCATAGACAGACCACTGTGGCATTAGAAAGTTGCCACACTTTGCTCGCCTAGTTACTGTTGCTAAGGTGTGATTGGTCAGTAGCTGCTCTAAGGCGGGGCTTCCCGGAGGGTCAATAGCAGCAGCCACGCTCATCCCGTCAGCTTGCGGTAGATACTCGCTGCCCTGTTTGAACCACAATTAAGCGGTGTTGGAATAAACCAAATTAAAATGCCTTGTGTTGGAGTGCGGTAAGATGGATGCGTGAGATTTCACACTTGAAATCTACTGCTGCTGCTGCTGCTGCTTCAGATGAATTGCAAAACTTCAAAAAGTAGCAAATCAGACTGTCAGTCAAAGTACTGACAAAACTTTGCTCGGAGTTTGCTTCTTTTGCAAGTGAGGGCAGCCTAGTTGGATTCTGAGAGCAGTTTTTCTAGAGCAACATTGTTATTTGTTCACTTACTGAAGCTGCTGAAAGCCTCTCTGGGTGGCAGCATTATTCCAGTGTGAGATCTCCCGTTTTGTTAGACTAATTCTCAGCCCACTATGGCCCCCCTGTGCTAGTACACTAATCCTGCTCCTCCCTGTTGGAAAAAAGGCTTTTAAAAGGCTTTGTAGTCGGCGACTAACGTGAGGAATTGATTTTTCTTTTTAGTAGTTTGTGTGATTGAATCAGCGGGAGGAGTAATGTGACACGGTTGGATACCTTGTTCATATATTTCCAGGAACGGCTTGTTGCTCGAGCCATCAGCAATCAAAATTGTTTGGGTTCACTGTGTGTGAACTGATCTCCATAGGCTGCAGCTCCTAATGTGAGCCTGCCATTTTAATGTAACCATCAAATGCATTCGTTAATTGTATTAGCTGGCTAATTGCTTGACATTAAAGTTCAATGTTTTTTTGAACGTTGCATTGCTCAGACTGTAACACTTTTTTTTTCCCTTCTTTAGCCCGAAATAATAATTTACATATCAACAGCCGGTATTTAGACGTAAAAAGGACAGTTAAGTGAAACGCTTGTCTCCTTTTCTGCGATTTCACAAAAGAGCCTCTGGCAGCTTTGGATTCTTGCTGACGCTTTCAATGCAGCAAACATGTTAAAGCGACGACATGAATTAGCCAGGGCCCCTTTTGAGGTCAGATGATTCAACCCTCGGGACATCTGTCCTGTCTGAAAACAGCGGGGGCTTCCCCAACTTGGACAATGTGGCGTTTAAACTGGCAGCATGTGGGAGCAGCGGCTCCACATCTCAACCTGCCAGGATTTACTATTTGTGCCCATGCACTCATCATATATAAAGAAAAAGACCCCGATATGACAGCGGCAAGCCCTTCCAGTAAGAGCCACAGTGTTACTTCCATCTCTAAAAACTCTCCAGTTCACGATGCTTTAAAATCGAGAGATCCATTAGACTTTTTTTTTTTTTTTTTGGGGGGGGGGGGGGAGAGTCGGTGTGTGTGGGGGGGGCCGTAGTTTGAACCAGATATTGGGAGCGAAAGGTGACGTCTGGCTCTGTGTGTTTGCGCCGCCGCTCGGTGTTGACCCCCTGAGTGTTCACCCCGTGAAGGGTTTGAGTGCAGCTGGTGTCGAGCCGCAGAGTGGAGGGGAGCGGCGGAGTTCAGGCTGCATCTCAAGAGTGTTTGTCTCTGAGTGCGTGCGTGCGGACGGGCCCGGGGTGTGGTGCAGCTGGCGCCGGGCGACGGGGAGGCGGAGGAGATGGAGTTTATGCAGCTGCCGCCGCTGATGCAAGTCTGCCATCCAAAAAAATCACCTTCTCCCCTTTTATGAATTGGCCAAAAAACACAGTGCCGCTTGGCCGGCCCCTCGGTGCGAACTGGCGTCCGCGCCAGACCGTTTCTGTTGCAGCAACGACGGCGCAGCTTCAGTTTCAGCTTCAGTTAATTCTCCCCCTCGCTTGGCGAGATAGGAGGGGGGGGGGGAGTGACTTTCAATTATTTGCGTACTTCCTTTAATGTACCCTTTGGGTTGGATCAGAGACGTGAAATAACACCAACACGACAAATTAGATAGTTTGTACTCGCTTTGTGCTCATTGTTGCAAATCAAAGACATTAACAAAATGCCCGAAAAGGAACATTGTCGAGTTTTATTCTTCCCGCACTAAGGCCTCCTTTTCTGGAAGGCTGTGCAATTTAGCGTCTAGTATGTTGAAGAGTGGCAGGAATAAAGGGACTTGTTTGTCCATGGCCTTTCAAGTATGGCCCTCATTCTTTAGAAATGTCGCCGGACAATTACAATGGTTAAGAGGCATTCAGCCGCAGGTGCATTACTTCCAGTTAGATATTAGCTGATGTCTGAAAGGGTTCTTTTGGGGGGGGGGGGGCTGGGGCGGGGGAATTAGCAGCGTGTTGCATTAGCCTTTTGTCGCACATGTTGCTCAGACCTTCTTCATTTCCCAGTTTTCAATGCTGAGCAGCGAGGGTCTCTTTGCTGAAATAATGCCCATCACACATGTAAATGGTGTGAAAGGGCCGCGCGGCAAAGTGTTCTCATGTCAATCCTCGTGGAAATGGATACAATGCAAACATTACAGCTGAACTAACCACAGGTTGCACTGAGTAAAAAGTCCAAGGGTAGGGCCCCTTTGTCGTCTTTCAAAGCGCCGGGGCAAATTCATTTGATTGGGTTCACTTGGCAGGATTAGAGGAGGGGGCCCCCCGTCTATTATGGATGCCCAAAGGTTTGTTAAGTTGAGATCAATTCATACGACTTTATTTCCCAGTGAGATGTAGAAATGCGTTTATTGTGGCAACTTCATCACATATTCATGGTGCTCATAAGTAGTAAATGTAGTGATTTAAGTGGCCCTTTCAGCGGGGGGAGGGGAGACGGTGCCGCAGTGGTCCCTGCTCAGCTGACAGTTTTAATTGCCTAATGGTTCTCATTCATTGGAACAAATCAGGCATCCTTCCAGCTTTGATTTAATGCAGGGTTTTTTGGGGTTTTTTTTTTTCAAATGCTTGCGCTGATATTTCTACAAATATCAATTCTCTGTACAAATGTTTGGAATTTTGATCTATTAGAAAAATACCTCTCCTTGCCGTGTTTTCGTGGGAGCGGGGATCTAATAAAATATTACATTTATTAACTTTGGGGCTTTTTTTAAATTTGTTTGCAGCCCGATGACGTTGAGGGCAAGATCCGGGAAATCATCCCCGCCGGATTCACCTGCAACACTGACGACTTTGTCTCGCTGCTGGAGAAGGAGGCCAACTTCAAGCCTTTCGGCACCTTGCTGCACACCTACACCGTCCACAACGAGGAGGCCGGACAGCTCACGTACCAGATTCACAAGGTGAGGGCTCCATCCACGCAACCAGTCTTAAACACGCACACGACCACAAGTCCATCTCTGTTTAAGTGTTTTAAATATCTTTTCTTTTTTTTCTCCACCATTTTCGGAAAAAAAAAATTGACTTGGACTGAGTCCTCTGAGCGCTTGACAAATGACAGCGTTTGAGCCATGTGATTATTTACTTCTGTTGGATACAGAATATCACTAATGGATGGACCAGAGTGACATCTGCATTTACCGAATGCATAGTTTTAAGTGCATTTGCAAGTCTGTGCGTGTCCCAAACTTTTTTTCTTTTTTTTTCTGGTTTGTTGTTGTGCAGGCTGATATCAGCTGCCCAGGATTCCAGGAGTACCACGAGCGTCTGCAGACTTTCCTCATGTGGTTCATCGAGATGGCCAGCTTCATCGACACAGACGACGATCGTTGGGACTTCTTTCTTGTGTGAGTGCCCTCCCTCTTTGACACGGCTCCCTCCCGCATCCACACACACTCCCCCCCCCCCCTCCCCAAAAAAAAGCCTTTATTGTGTCATTGAAAAACAAAGGCTCCCCTTTGAGGCGTTTGTGACCAATTACCCGGCCAGTTTGATTATATTTCCCTCGTCGGAGAATTGTTGATCAGGCAAGAACTTCCTTTGTGCCGAGCAGCCTTTTCAGATTTTTCAGGGGCAAGAGCTGAATTGAATGCTGTTGTCTTTTGAAACACTGAACAATGTCTTAACAGTAAAAAGAGCCTCTGACAGTGTTTTCTTTACCCTGGCAACTATTAATACTGACAATGGGCAAAATGGACTGAAGTGATTTGGAGGAGCTCAGTCCCTCCTCCAGGTCCTTCTCTTTCTCTAAGTTGCAGTACTCCAATTAAGTGCATAATGTATTCAGGTTGCAGCAGGTGTACCAATCGGGGCCTGGCTGCTCTAACATACTGGCACGCGGGAGGAGGAGGAGGTGGGAGAGGGGGGTGGCGGTGGCCAATGGAGCCGAGGGGGCTAAAATGGATACTGCATGGGAGTGTGCCTGTAATTGACCTGCTTTGCCTTTGTGTTTTATCCGCAGATTTGAAAAGTACAATAAAGACGGGGAGACGCTCTACGCAAGCGTTGGCTACATGACAGTTTATAATTACTACGTGTACCCAGACAAAACCCGACCACGTGTAAGGTAATTGTTGGGGCAGCACGTGCCTCCCCACTTCCTTTGTGTGAAAAAGGCGGGGAAAATTATACATTTCTTTATCCTCTTCCCCCAAAGAGCCCAAATTACCGGCTTATATAGCCAGCCATTCAACAAGATTTTGTTTCATTAACAAGCCCGTGCGATTTGTATCTGCAAACAACTTTTATGGATAAGATTTGATTTGCTTGCATTGACGCACGTGAGAGTTGAAGTTGCATCCGAGTGGCGGACGAACAGTCTGTCTCGCCGCTCGCTGACGAATTCCACGCAGACCTCCCGTTTTCCTCATGGGCTCTGTTTTACGCTTCTGTCTCTTGACCTTTAAAACAACAACAGCCAAATGTTGATCCTGCCTCCGTTCCAAGGAGAAGGCCACGGCGCTCAGCTCCTGGAGGCGGTGCACAGATTTTACTGCGGCCTCCCCAAAGTGCAGGACATCACAGGTGAGGGTTTGTCTTTGGCATTTTTACCTTTGGCTCCTCATTTGGCCCTCGCCCGGTTAGGCCTTCCTGTTCACCCCAGGGGGTCGCTTCATTTGAGGAGCTGGTTTGGATAAAACCGTGCGCTCAGTCTCCTTTTGAACTGAACCAAAGTACTTCTTCTCATGCAAACAGAGGATGAATACTAAATTGGAGCTTTTATTTTCGTGCTGTTAACATTTTATGTTGCCATATTTGTATCTTGTCAAATCTTTTTAGCCTGACCTGCATTGTGAGATTTTTGTCACAGTGCCACGATCACTCCTGTTCACTCACATTACGATTGCCTGTTGCCAGCCGAAGACCCGTCTGAGAGCTACGTGAAGCTGAGGGACTTTGTGCTGTCCAAGCTCTGCCAAGGCCTCCCGTCCTTCGCCGCGGAAAAACTGCACCGGGGCTTCTCCGAGGAAATGGTCAAAGAGTCCCAGGAGAAGCTGAAAATTAACAAGGTGACACATGAGAGGAATATCTCCAGTGATTTTCAGTCTTATTTTACCTTAAATAGCTTTCTGTACAAAAAACACCTGTTATCCAACATCATGGCGACTAGTTTTGGCCTGTTTTGTTCTGTCGTTCGTCCTACAAATCTTTTTTCTATTGTACAGTAAAAAAAAAAGATTGAAATGGTAGAAGTCGGCAGCAGATTGTGTTCGACGACAACAGAAGATCTTTATGAAACTTTTTCTGTTGTAACAAAAATATTGAATATAAAACAACTATCACCACTAGTGCATCAAGTGCAACACTTCAATTTAAGCCCGACATGAAGCTGAACATTTACGAAGGAAGAAGTTACAGATTTCTGTCTCCAACAAGTTCCCTTCTGGAGCTCAGCTGCTTTTCTCTGAACGCTGTTTGATTTCTTCTTTATATTCATATAATTATTCCTCAGTTAACTTATTTTAATGCATTAATTTTTTCCTTTTTCTGTCAGAAACACGCAAGACGGGTGTATGAAATCCTGCGTCTGAGAGCAACAGACATGAGCGATGAACAAAAAGCCAAAGAGTATTGTTCGGAGGTGAAGAAGAGGCTGTTTGGACCGTACAGGGTGAGTTTTAGGATCATCCCGCCTCCTGTACAGAAAAAACATCAAACATACACTGAATGACTTCGCGACTCCATGATTGTGCAAATGATTCAGGGATGAATAACTTGTCTCATGTCGATGTGAAACAACAATCTTGTGTACAGTCTCAGTGTATCACTCAGGCTGTTATTGAACGAAGCAGGATGATCATTGAAAGCCGCACTCTGGAGCCGCTTATTATGTTACCTTTTTTAAAACAGAAAAAAAATAGATTTTTGTTCTGGTGAAAATTGATAGATTACTGGTCCTGCATTGTTGCAGCGACAAAAGAGTGCACCAGGCGCCTGGTTGAGCCTTTTTCCCTATTCAGAAACGTGTCATTAGCCGGTATTTGCATTCATTTTGAGGGGGAAATCATTTTCAGGAAAGCGTCTTCAAAGCAGAAGGCTGCTCCCTTTAGAAATCTGTCGTCTTTTTAGCACAGTGCCCTTTCAACACCAGCTACACTGTGCTGTTTTCTAGAAATGAAATGTTCCTCTTTTGTCTTCTTTGGCCATCTTCAGCAAAAACAATATAATGACTTTATTTTTCACTAAGAACAGGAGGAAGGTTTTTTTTTTATATATACATTTTTTTTATTGAAACTATACCAAGCAAAGCCTCCATCCCCCACCCAAATAAAGGAAAAGAAATCAGTTGAGGAGCAAACCTGTGTGGCCGGGCGGGAGTTTCCTCGGAAGGATCTGGCGTCCAGATGCAGAATGTTTTTCCTTCCCTGAGGAGACGTTGTTGCATGTAGTTACTTGAAGGGCATAAACCACAGCTCTGTGAACGTTAGGGGGATTACACATTCTGTCTTTGCCCTTAAATCCCTAGTGACCCTGTGTGTGTGCGTGCGCATATGTGTGTGAGTGTGAGGTCTTCAAGGCAGCCGTTTAAGACCATGTAAATGATGTGTGGCCGCTCTCACATCCCTGCAGAGGTTTGTAGCCCATTCCTGAATGAAATACCATTTTGATACGAATCATTGTGATCCATCTTACACTGCGTCCCCCGCAGTGCGTTTTAATTTGCGTCACATTTATAAATGCAGAAAAATTCTTTCATGGACATTTGGAACGTAATACATGTCTATGATATTTGAAAAGAGATATGGTTTTACTTTATTGTGTTAAACATGATCCTATAAGAGTAATGTAATCCAACCTCATGTGAACTGCCGCGTCAAATAGTCCCCGCCCATTTCACCAGTCACCCTTCTGACTAACAGTCTGCGCTGTAATTGTAAATCTTCAGCATCGCCTCCATTTCCACATAAAAATTGCTTCTGTGTAGTGCACGTCTATATGATATTGCAGTGTGTTCAGTATGTATCTCTCAGTAGTCCACTGCAGATTCGAAGTTTGCGGTAAACTCACCCTACACACCCAAGGAAGCGCTTCTGTCACTTGAGAAGCTGCACACCTCCCTCCAGATATTGCCGCCTCTCAGGTGTTGTATAGCTTTTTCCCAGAGTGTGAAAAGTGATTATGTGTGTGTCCCGCTTGTCGACGCCTTGCAGAAGAACCAGAGAGAGCTGGCGAAGATGAAAAAGTGCCTGCGGCCAGAGGAGCTGGTGTCCCACATGGGCCAGATGGACACTCAGGCGCAGCAGGAGGAGCTGGAGAAGAGCTACCAGATCACCTTGGAAGATTACAGGAGGATCCTTGAGAGGCTGGCGTCGCAGGCTTGATCGGACTCGCGGAGATGCTGCAGATGACCTGCCCTGTACATACGGAGCCCCGACATCAGCACAGACCTGAGCTGCAACCAAGAGGAGCCTCCTCTCCTTCTAAAGAAATCTCTTTTAATTGACAGCTTTGAAAGAATTAGTCGTTCCTCTGACTTTGCGATACGTTGCAGGTGAGGCAGCCCCGTCTGTTTCCAGTTTCCCCCCTCCCCAGTGCACCAGTGTGTTCAGCAGCAGAGGAAAATCTCTGTTTTACTCTTTCTGTGTGTTTGGCCACATAGCGTGAGATTAACTGGTGTAGTGCTTCACAGGTTGGTGGATGTCCGCTGTCATGCTGAGAAATCCTTCTTTGTCATTGACATTTTTTATGATCTTTTGTCAGAATAACTGCCAGTGTGTTGTTTCGGAGCACTTGATACTGAAAATGATAATAAAAAACAAAAAAACAATTGTTTTGTATATTTCACCCACCTGACTACTATTGTAGAGACAAAAATAAAAATCTGTTATCTTTTGCTTTCATTTTGCTTATTTTGTTTTTCCCACAAAACAACCCAAATAGTATTTAATTCTGTTTTTTTTGTATCTCAAAAATACACACATTAAATAAACAAACAAAATATAATTCAAAATACTCTGACAGAGTCTTCTCTGTTTTCATCTAATTTTTGAACTCGGAACGGCCATAAAATCCCGAGGGAAATGTTTCATGGTCAAGCTTATTGGTGCTGTAGCAACTAGTGGAGTACATTGAAGAGATAATATATAGCTATTCATATTGCACGGGCTAATGGTGCAGATTACCTCATAAGGGACTGATGAATGTAATCTCCGCTACGAGATGAATATATTTTTAGGGCCATAATTCTGCCCAGGCATCCTCTTGCGGCTAATGTAACTCGTGATTGCCACTGATGTTGAGTGTTACTCTAATGAGTATTATGGTTATAAATTGAAAACCTTTGTGCTGCTGTATTGCTCCCACTTATGCAGATTGCAGTGATGAATACCCATCATACTTTATGATACTTTAGCACATTGTCTCTCAATGAAGGCTTCCAGGTCAATTTTATAAACATTTTTCTCCCCCTCTCCATGCGAAACAAGACCAAACCTCGGAACCCTTCATGTCTCTAATTCAGATTTATTGAACCCACTTGTGGCCACAAGGGGCCTCGTCTCTCTGTGAATCCCTGCTATTTCTGCTGTGAGAGCGCATTTCCCTGCAAAGGCTCGCTGACTGGTCTTCTAGTGGGATGCTGTATGGATGTCTGTGCTGTCTTTCTAAAGATCACATATTATGATAAATACACTTTGCCACAGGATTTTTTTTTTAATCACTTTGTGTGTGTATACATACATGTGTGTAAATGTACACGTACATGTGTAGTGTATATACACACACGTATATGTGTGTGTGTGTATGTATATATATATATATGTATATACACACACACACATATAAACACAAACACACAAATATGTATTTGACCAACTACTGTTAATGTATCTATGTGATGGCGATCCTCTGGACAATCCCCAGACTACTGGGCAGTGGGCAGACCACACAGTTGAGTTTACACAAACTTAATTACTCCCCTCACAGTTCACACCTCGTCCGTCCCGGGCCTTCCTCTCTCATTCATTGCGTTTATCCTGCAAATGCTCAAAAGCATCAAGCAAACTTGCTTATTTAAAGAAGACTCTGTACTTGAGAGTCAGCTTTGAGAGAGAACAGAGTCCTCACTGGGAACTAGTCTGTTTTTGTGGGAATGAAGCAGAGGAGATGCTCTGTGAAGTGTTCAGTTTCGTGTTTCAGCAAAAGTGTCAGGCAAACAGCTTAGAAAACACACTCCTCTTCTTAACACCTTCCTGTCACCTAAGTCGATGCTTGGTAAGGACAGCTGAGCTGAATTTAAACTAGAGAGAAGGCTGATGTCCACCGTCTTAACTGCTGCAAGTGCACTAATTGAAGAATGATAAAAATGTTCTTTTAAAATATCCTAGGTGGTTAGACTGACTTCTGAACTGCAAGATTGAACCTCTCAATGAACATCTTATGACTCTACTTAAATTTTTAATAAAAAAAACAAAAAAAAACAAAAAAAAAAACATTTAATTCCCAGTGTTGGTGCTTGCCTTTTCATTTTTGTCCTTGACAGACTTATATCATTAGTACTTGCTATGCCAACCTTGTTGCTGTTTTTATGCCCATAAAGCTTTACACATGAAACATGTCAAATATGATTTTTAACTGCATCAGCAAGTATGCTGTCGGACGAGGTAAAGCAGAGCATTTACACGTGATTTAAGAAGAGTTCACTGCTAACCTACAGGGACCAGCCACAGGGGGAAGGGTGATCTATACCATGAGACAAATTCTCAGGTAGGCACCAAGGTGGACGACGTTGGAGGGAAAGTTGACGTCACCTGCTTTGTGTTCTTCTTCACACACCTCCTGCAGATCTGAATGTGGAAGATACCGGCGGCGGCTACCTGTAAGTTATGCGCTGTTTGTCGCCGGAAACCCCAGTCATGATTTGTGTTTTTTCGTGGAATACGAGACCACTGAAATCTAATTAAGGTTCCCCACAGACGAAGAATACAACCTCCAGTGGAACAATGTTTGGAGTGGGCCGTATTTTAAAGGCGTCAATGATGTCCAAAGTAAGCTAGCTCGGCGACCATGAGCTAATTCACGTTCGCCGGTTATAGTGTTTATGTATGTAGGTGTGTAATATGAACATACACTACAAGTCAATATGGACACACCCTATGAATATGTCTTTACTTTCATTCTCATGACATTGCAGTTTCTCACTGAAGGCATCGAAACTACGTATGAACCCACATGGAATTATGTAGGAAAAAATAAAAGTGAAATAAGTCAAACGCGTCTTATACAAAAATTCTTCAAAACTGCCACCTTTCATAAAACGCGTATTTGGAGTTATTTAACGTGTTTTTCTTTGTTGCATAATTTCATATATATTGTTCATATTTTTTGTCCTCTCCTCAGTATGTATGTAAGGGTGGGAGAAAAATGCTACACTTTTTCGCACTCCTACGTGTTTTTTTTTTGTTTTTTTTGTAACTTTTCTTCTGAATTTAATTGTATGCTGTTTTTTTTTGTTGTTTTTTTCTTTAATGCCTCATATTTGAAATGAACGTTTCAATCAATCAGTTATCTAGCGTGGCTCGGGCTGCATATTTTTCGTTGAAAACCGTGGTGCCTTGAAGCTAATTAGCATAGACTTTTGAGGCTTCAGCAGACACACACAAAAAAAAAAATAAGTAAAGGGTAAAATGGTCAGACTGTGATGATGTTATTACTTGCAACATTTGTGGTTGTTCCTTTTTTTTTTTAACCAAATAATATTGCCAAGTTTTGGCAGTTTAGTTTCGGACCTGAATAACTGTGAAATCGTGAAAACTCTGAAACTTTGCCTGATCTATTTATGCCTCATGTTTGAATATGTTTAATCATGCACATAACTTAACTGCATGTGTCTCATATAAAGCAGGCCAGAATGGTCTGGTGCCAGGAAGTGGTGAGGTGACAACAGTACTTGGCTGGAATATTTGGTTTCACCTGTTGGCATGTGCTGTTTTTTTTTCCTTTTCCTTTTTTTTCTGCTACTGTTACCTTATGGCGCCTCCACATCTCCAACAGAGACAGACAGCGAGGGGATTTTGGAGCCCAGCCCTGCTGTACTGAATGACCTGCTGAATATGATACCTGTGTGGTGGAGCTCCAGCGTCTTGGCCCCCTGGTTCCCAGGAGAGGATGAGGTAGGGAATCGAGGTGCACCCCCATCGCTGCTTTTCTTATCTTGTTCCCAGTTTCTTTTGTGCTCTTCGCTCAGCCACATACCCTGAGGCTATCACACCCCCTCCTCGCTGTCTGTCAGAGAACCTGGCTGGCTGCTTCCCTTTGCTAGAAAGACCTCTTTAAGATAATGTTTGATGAGCTGACAGCAAGAACCAACACAGCGTCGGAGTAACCGAGTATGACATCTTTTAATTGTGTGCCAGAAAGCGGAGATTGTGGTTTGGAGGACTGCACTCAGATCGAGCTGCTGATAGAGCAATAAAGTCAACTGAAGGATGTGATGAAAGTGATAGTGTTGATAGTTCAGGCCATGGGGTCCCTGGAGTCTGCTCTGCCTGTTCTTGATGTGCTTTTTTTTTAAGCGTCACTGTTTCTTATAATCAACAAAGAAGTAAAACCTACAAAGCTCTCGACAGTAAATCTTACACAAATCTTTACCCACCCCGAGAAAAAGAAACATCAACAAAGTTCAGGGGAAATAGCAGTTGTGCAAGAAGGAAGTGAGCATGCTCACGCTTCTCTGTCGCATTCATGATAACTGATTTCCATCTCTGTACAGCTTTGGCATGTGTGATAACGATTTCATCCGTCACTTTAACAACTTGGGATCATGGTGCACTTCAAATTGAGCAGATTGCCATTCAAACGACATGAAAATAGAGACCAGTTAGTGTAAATAAAGCACTGGATTTTGTTATGATGATTGACAGACTGAATAGCCTCATGAAAAGATTGTTATATTTGCCACAAGCGCTGCGCGTTTGCAGAAATAATCCACTCCATCATTACAGCCTGATAAAGATGATGCAGCTTAATGACAACTTTTTCCCATCCTTCCGTTTTTCTACCCTGCGGTGCCTGATTAATTGACTTGAACAAATTCAAATGACCCTTTCATATTCCAGTCATCGTGCGGGGTATAATCATCAATGGCTCCGACCTGCTGTGCCACTTGGTTTTTTTTTTTGTTTTTGTTTTTTTTATACCTCATTTTGAAACTAAAATACAACGTTTACTTAGAAGGTTGCTAAAAATCCATGGAGGACTGATTTTCAATAGGTTTGTTATTCCGAACAGGAAACATTTACGCATGAACTAATCTCACTGCGTGAAGGATCCCCACTGTGGGCTCAGTTCTGTTTAAAAAAAAAAAAAAAAAAAAAAAACAAGTCAGGAGAAAACATCAGCAGTTTGGCTTACACTTCTAACACATGAATGAGCCCTCTCTTGCCGTCGCCTCTATTTGCGCCACGGTCCCTGCCTGCATATTAATCTCTTTAATGAGCCGTGCTGTGGAGTTGGATGAACATATTCTTGATGCAGTTATCTTATTAAAACTGTCCCATTAGGCAGTAATTGGTGCTATCTGAGGCTGGGACGGAGCCGTATGGGAGGGAAGTAAGAGGTCAGAGTGAGATGGTATCGCGGCTCGGGAGACAGGAAGCCTCTGTGTAATCTCGTCAGGTTGGAGATTGAGGCTGCGATCGGGCCGACCGGACCGGACCAGAATGGACTGGATTTGTCTGCTGCTGCTGCTCAACTGTATCTGCAGTGTATCCCTAGATTCCACCTGGGTGTTCACACTGAACACTGAACACTTTGCATGAAGGGTCGACTAATGGATTCATGCAAACAATGGAAATCCTGGGAGCCACACATCTAATTTTTTTTTAAAATTCAGAAGAGTGGGATGGAGGTAAAAATCTGTGAAGACAGGCTGTTTGCCTCCTGTCAGGATAAATGATGTTCACTTTTCTTCTGTTCCTTCTCCCTTTATATGCTAAATTCTTCACTTTTGACTGCCGTCCCAGAATCACAGGAGGTGATTAAAATATTCTTAAACTGGAGGGCTACCAGACAGAAAACATTATCCATTTTACCTAGAATGTCTAAAGTAATAGGTGTAGACAACATCTGCCTCAAAGAAGTGCTTTTGTTGTCAATCCACTGAGGACAAAATCTAAACCAGTAGCGAGGGGACGTTCAGATGAATTAATCCCACAAAGATTACTGTTACTACACCAAGACAAGGTGTGCCACAGAGTCAACAACGGCTTCTAAACCGCAAGGATCAGCATAGTGAGAATTAAATTACACACGTCACTCAAAGCGCGATAACAAAACATTGCAAGGATCCTACTTTGAAATACTGCAAAGCTCGTGCTGTTGCCGTTTATTCTTTTTCTTTTTCTTTGTGGTGGTGGTGGGGGA